>NW_026848972.1:0-600000 GCF_030867605.1 Colletotrichum paranaense
CATCAACAGTGCTCATGTACACGGCTGGTCAACCGCGTCCCAATCTCACGTCGTCTAGTCATAAACTCTGTGGAATCAAGTCGTCGACACGTCACTTACACCCGCCGTCGTCTCACACCAGTAACCCAGCCTCATCGGGGCCCAGTCCTCATCGATTCATCCGTCTTTAGTCTTGACAAGCCGTTTGTTCGCCGTCGAGAACAAACAACCGATCCACCGGTCTCTGGCAGACCCATCTGCAACGCCTCAGCCGAACAGTTCTCCGTGTCAGCGGCGGAGGAAAACATCAGCTTCATTTTCCGCTCGTATTCGATTCCCACCCGGCTTTGAAAGCCCCAACTTCATCATGGGCCTTCCGCGAGCTCTTCCCGTTGCGGCCGGCGCGCTGGCTCTGATTGCCACCATTACGATTGTCATCATCCACGTCGTCCTCGCCGCTCATATCGCCGATGCGGCGCCTGTGCGCACCTCCTCGATTCTGTCTTCGATTCTGGAAAGCATTCTTTTGGTATTCTTGGGATGGATGTTGTCAACCAACTTGGTTGCCAAGTTTAGGAATTCCTCAAAGCGCTTCATCAGCGCCATGTTTGGTGCGAGTGTCCTCGTCTGCACCATGGCCACTGCTGCGTCGGTCGCCACCATGATCTGCCTTAGCAACGCTACGAGGGACCTGGCGGGTACCGTTCTCGGTGCGACCCAGACGAGCTTCCTCATCGCTTCGTCCGTCGCTCTCGGCCTCTGCTTTGCTTGTCAGCTCATCTTTATTGTCATTCACTTCGTCTTGGCCCGCCTCGTTGCCCGCGACGAGTCTGGTTCCATGCACTCGGACGAGGAGTCCCAGAGATCTCCCAACGTCCACATCAAGTCGGTTCCCTACCACCGTACTTCGCCCACCTTTGACGGCAGGAGCCGGTCCACCTCCATGGGCTCGCAAAGTCCACCTCAGTCGAGCAGCGGCCATTCCGCCACCGACACACTGAGCTCGTTCCGCTCCTCGTTGTCCAACGTCGTCCGACCCATTTCCTCCCGAACCCGCCTGCTCCCTCTGCGGGAGAAGCGTAGGGCAGAGTCGATTGACTCGAACCACTACCGCTCGCGATCGAGCAGTGTCAACGAGGATTCGTCCTTTGACTCGTGGGACACGTCTTCGGTCGACATGCAGAGCCGCATGACCGTCCTGGGCACATCCTCTCCCCCCGGCAGGTTTTTGGAAACGATCCCTGCCAGCCCTACAACCAGCCGCAGTCCCAGCCCTGGAACGCCGTTGGACCTGGACCTGGAAGCTCCGCGCACTCGTCGTCGGAGCCGCAGCTACAGCCCCAGCCCCATGGGCACCCTCCGCAACCCTGAGCCTACCTTTACGCTGCAGACTTCTGCCAGCGAGTGCTCTCTGCGTCGTCCCGAGCCCGCCTTTACCATGCAAGGCTCGGCCAGCGAATCCCACATTCACCCCCTATTCCGGTCTGACTCCCCAGACCCGCCGCCGATGGTGACACCCGGCACGGTTGTCACCGCGGCGCCAGACGCCGGCCGCGTCATCTCGGATCGACACAGCGTCCGCCGCATGCGCAGTGGCAGTCTGCCCGGAGGTCCTAGCCCCCTCAGCCGCACCAGCAGTTATGACAACTTTTTCCCCAACGGCCAGCCGCCCGTGAAAGAAGAAAAGGAGGAGCTCCCATCACCCCAAGAGGAGGACGAAACACTCGGTGAGAGACAGATGACGCCCCCGATCCCGGAGTGGATCCTAACCGCCGGAGCCAGGACGAGCCTAAACGGGTACCAAAGTCGGAAGCTCCGCATCGACGGGGACGCCGAGCAAGAGCAATCATGATGAAGGAGGGATGCACCAACGGCAACAAGAGGTGTGTCCAAGGAGAAAACCTGACCCGGCGTGGTCTTCATGAATGTCTAATTGCTATTTTGTCCTCGACAACAATAAGGGAGTACGAACTCGGGCGGTGATACCATATTTGAGGGATTTTATTTTCTTTGTCCAGCGCGGCGTTGTCCTGGGAGGCAGAGTAGGAAAAAAAGATCCAACATCGAGTGGCCAGAGAAGCCGCCGACAAGCTAGGATAGATGGCTACAGCAGCTGAAAACAACTTAACGAGTAACGAAACTTGGTGTCTTTTTGATGAGTGGTCAACGTTTGCTGAAATGATACCGTCTCGTATCGGAATATGGATGATCCCGCGCCGCTACGCATGGCCTTCCCGTTGCGGACCCGGCCGTGCTGTGCACGGACCTCAGTGATGGCCCCAGGCGTTCCTGCAAGTATCCAGGCGGGAGAGAGACACTTTATCTGAGCCGGCAGACAGTGCAGCTCAGGGAGTGGCCTGTGATATCATGCGAGGCGAGTACGTACAGAGTACGGGCTTTAGGCATACGGATGTGGCCACCTTTGATCAAGTCTTTGTGTGTTGCTCTTCAACGGTCGGTATCCATTGTCGACGTGGCTAGGAAGCGAAGAACCCCAAGAGTTGGTGCAACACCCCGCTTTCTGTGAGGTAAGGTAGCTGTCACCAAAAATTTCTGCAGACTATGCCGATGGCTTGGCTGCTGGGTAGGTATCCGTACATGGGCGAATGGATGGAAGCGCGAGGCAAAGCGAACAGGAAGCTCGAGTGCCATGTTTCCCAGTGCCTGTCACCCAATGGCTTTTTGGGGGTGTTCTAGACTACCTAGGTACCTTAGGGCAGGTAGGTCTTTTGAAAGGTTGCTCCCCTCATGTCTTTCTTACCTCATCTTGGATGCCTAAGCAAACCACAAGCACGGTTGGCTACCCACGCAGTGCCACAGCAGCACCTTGAGATCAAGTTGCACCGCCACTTGTGTAGGGGGGAAAAACAGAGTTTGGCTAGGAGAGAAGCCACCCGATCCAGACAGAGACCGATGCGCTAGGCCGTTGCTGGTGCTCTTGCCTGGCTGGTAGTGGTGGTGACCTGGAGTGGAGAGGCGGGCGAGACTTGGGCCCATTGCTTATTCACCACCACTGACCACTAACCACCGACCATTATGGACGGGGACAGCAGAGAAAGGACGTGGGAGTTGTGGAAGGTACCTCAGCCAACCAACTAGAACCGCCTGCCCGCCGCCTTCCCCCACTGCGCGGCAACCAAACACTGACTTCAGGTCACCACTTACCTTCGTCATCTCCATTAATTCTGTACCTTAACCAGTCTTTCCCGCGCACACAACAAAACACCAAGGTGACGGGTTTCTCTATCTTTCACCCACTTGCTACTGCGCATCGATCCCCAGCGCACCCATCCTCCATCACCACTCTCAATCTATCCCTCTATTTCCCCCCATCAAATCAGCACCCTCAGCTTGTCCCTTGTGATTGCAGCCTTTTTGCTGCCCCGAAGCTAGCCAAGATGAAGGTCACATTCAAGGTATGCTCAGCTCCGAGCCTCCTCCCCCACCACCACCGGAGGCATGATGGCACTGCGCGCCTCACCACAGCTCCAACCTCAAGCTCATACTGATCATTTTGGCCGTTTTCCAGGACTTGAAGCAACAAAAGTTCACGCTTGACGTGGAGCCCACCGACCTTGTGCGTCCTCACCCCCACTTCCGCCTCCGAGATGACCCTCCACAGCTGCCTTGCGATGTCCGACCTCGAAAATTGACGAGATAAACAGATCTCGATTGTCAAGCAGAAGATTGCTGGAGAGAAGGGATGGGACCCCAAGGACCAGAAGCTTATCTACTCTGGTAGGCAACCCCGCCACCTGTAGGAAGGCGATGGCTCCGGCTGACAGCTATACTAGGCAAGATCCTCAAGGACGACGACACGGTCGAGTCCTACAAGATTGAGGAGAAGGGCTTCGTCGTCTGCATGGTCAACAAGGTCCGTAGCTTCGACGACAATACCCGCGCCTGCTCGAGTCTACCCTACTGACGATCCAACAGCCCAAGGCACCCAAGCCCGCTCCAGCCGCCGAGTCCTCGTCTGCGCCCGCCGTCCCCGCCACGCCTGCTCAGCGTGTCGCCTCCACGCCCGCTGCTCCTCCCGCTCCCGCTGCTCAGGCTGCTGCCCCGGCCGCGGCTCCCGCTACGCCGACTCCGGCCGCTAGATCTACCGGTGGCGATGCCGGCAACAACGACCCTTCAATGGCCATGGGCGCTCAGCGCCAGGAGGTGATTGCCAACATGGAGGCCATGGGTTTCGAGCGCGCTCAGATCGACGCCGCCATGCGTGCCGCCTTTTACAATCCCGACAGAGCCGTCGAGTACCTGCTCAGCGTGAGACCCGATACCTCGAGGACTTGGTTCGCTGGACGCTGACAATGACTAGGGCATCCCCGAAGACGTCCAGGAGGAGCAAGCACAGCGACAAGCCGCTGCCGCGGCCCCCGCCCAGCCTTCTGGTGGTGCGCCGGCCGGCGGTGATGACGGCAACGTCAACCTCTTTGATCTCGCTGCCCAGTCGCGTGGTGGTGGTGGCGGCGGTGGTGGACGTGGCGCCTCCGCCGGCAACACCCAGGCCGCCGCCGCTGCTGCTGCCGCTGCCGCCGCACAGGGTGGCTTCGGCAATCTGGACTTTCTCAGAAACAACGCTCAGTTCCAACAGCTCCGCCAGGTTGTCCAGCAACAGCCGCAGATGCTGGAGCCTATTCTTCAGCAGCTCGGTGCCGGCAACCCCCAGCTTGCGCAGCTCATCGCCAACAACCCCGACCAGTTTCTACAGCTTCTCGGCGAGGAGGTTGACGACGATGTGCCTCTACCCCCCGGTGCGCAGGCCATTCAGGTCACCGAGGAGGAACGCGATGCCATTGAGCGGGTGGGTTTTTCTTGACATCGTATGAGAATCACGATGCTGACTACTTTAGTTATGCCGCCTCGGCTTCGACCGCGACGCTGCCATCCAGGCCTACTTTGCCTGCGACAAGAACGAGGAGCTCGCCGCAAACTTCCTCTTTGATCAGCCCGACGACGACGATGCGCCCCAGAACTAAGTCCGACTCGCAACGACCGCATGACGACACAATCTATGACAGAAACGCAGGGCTCAGGAATTACCGGACGGGGTTGGCTGGACGACGTTGACGTGAGGAAAAGACCACAGGATACCTGGTCCGGAAAGGCGGTATCCCCATCAGCAAGGCGGGCATGTGGCCGCGTGGAAGTAGAAGATGCAATTCTTTTTCGGTAGAGCTGGCGTGGAGGCAAGCAATCTGGGGAAAACATGCGTGAAATGATCTGAACGCATACGGAGGTCGCAAGCTACTCGCGGTTACAACTGCTCATGCTTGTGTTTGACCAGGATTGTTCCTGTTCTGGCTTGGGAGAGAGCGTGGCGTCAGTCCTAGGTAGCCAGGCCGGGTAGTACCGGGTAATTCAACTCTTCAGTGCCATCTTCCGGCCTGTGGCGCATTTGATTATGTGAGTGAGGCCAAAGTGAGTTGGTCCCAGGGGTCAGTCCAAGGGACTGATTGGCCTCTACACATTTGGCATTTGGCCTCATGTCAGATGGGGACTAGAAAAGAACGCCTACACCTCGCCTGTCCATGTGTGAGTTGCTGTTTCTTTTGTATACTTACCTGCCTGACGACTTGCGGAGATCAAGAGTACCGGGTCGTGGAGGAGGGGGGCCTGCATTGCACACACACACTTCTGCTGTCCCGCGCAGTAGAGTGAGTACCGCGGCCGTGCCCCTCGCCGTGTGGGGCTCCTTTGCGGGAACCGTACCAGGTATAATTTTTGATTTTATCTTTTGACGATTCTTCACGTCTGCACGCACTGTTTCTGTATCCTTGTGCTTGTCATAGTAACCTTCGCCTTGGGCGGTGGTATGAGGAAGAAGGGTGTTTATGTGGTTTGGTGTTTTTGATTTTGATAGGTGAGGGAGGTGGGCGTAGTTTACGATGATGGGGTTGAGTTTGCCGTGAATGGGTGGTTACAGATGCAGCCTGGGTGGTCTTGAATGATGGCACAAGCACGGTACTTCTTTCAGATTGTATAAAGTGATTTGAATTTTTTGGAATGTACTTCTGAGACGACGATGTCTCGATTCCCTAGCCGTTCCTTTCGCCCTAATTCCCGAGTTTCCTTCGCTGCAATAATAAACGAATCACTGAAATACCAAACGCCGCCTCATTGCCCATAGGGCCCCTGGTGTAATTGCAAAAAAAAAAAGGGGTATCTGTCTGGTAGGACCGGGGGAAAGCCAGCAGTCCGCGTCTCTGTCCACAATGCCATGAACCTTGGCCCCCGGTGCGTGATCTGTACACCTCCGTGTGCTCAGTGAATAATCTCGCCGCGCATGTTGTACTCCACGGCCTTCTTCTTCGTCTTGCCCGCGCCCCTCTTCTTGCGTCCCGCGTCGGAGTCCATGTTCGTCTCGTCAATGGTAATCATGCCGTCCGCGTCAACCGTGATCTGAGGACCGACGTTGGCCTGCTGCCTCTTGGGTTTGGCGCCGCCGCCGCTTCCACCACCGCCGCCGCCGCCAGCAGCGCCCGCCGTGGAATCCTCGCCTTCGGCATCCCCTCCGCCCTCGCGCTTGTCCTGCAGCGAAGCGAGGTTCCTGGCATTGATGGCGTCCTTGGCCGCCTTGATCTTGGCCTGCTCGGCATCGAACTCGGCCTGCTGCGCGCGCTGCGCCGCCATGATGGCCTCGACGGGCTCGTACTCGGCCTTTGTCCACGTCTTGTACTCCTCCAGGTCGATCTGCAGCTCCTTCTTGCCGACGAGGATGGCGTCGATGCGCGCGGGCCGGTGGCGCTCCTCGCGGTTGAACTTCATCTTGACGTGCCGCCGGTTCTTGCCGGGGAACATGCCGCTGATCATCTGGAAGTCGGTGCCGAACATGCGCAACCCGCGGTAGAACAGCTCCGTCTCCTCCTCGTTCCACACGTTGGGGCCCTTGAGCTTGGAGCCCGTGCGGTAGCTGTTCTGGGTCGTCAGCGTCGTGAAGTCGTTTTCTTCAATCTCAAGCATGTCCTCGCCCTCGGCGGCCGCAGCGGCGATGGCGTGTCGATCGAGGCTGAGGGAGTTTTGGTCCACCACAATCTGTCCGTCAATGATTTGGAACTGGGGCCCGGTGGAGGCCATGCTGGTCGGTTTCGGCGGCGGAGGGGCTGCCGGCGTGGCCTTGTCGCTCGTCGGTGCCGGTGTCCCGCTCTCTGAAGCCACATCCTCCGAGCCGTTCCTCTTCGCCTTGAGTCTCTCTCTGGACTTTGCCTGCTTCTCGCGGTGGCGCTGGAGGAGCTCGTCGTGTCTGCTGAACTTCTTACCGATGCGCAAGTCTCGTGTCAAATCGCCCATGGTAAGCGTGGTGAGGTCGGCCTCCTGGTCCTCCGCATCTTCTGGCGTCACGGAGCGGGCTTGTCGAGGTCGTGCTGGCTTGTTGGCAGTAGTAGCGGCATCCGTTTCTCCTTCTTCCGTGGTCATCTTTTTTCTCGGCCGAGGCGGTCGTTTCGGCGCGGCTTCCCCGTCTGCCGGCTGCTTTCGTTGTCTTTTGGGTTTAGGCGCCGCAGCACCCTCTTCGCCCTCTTCGGCAGTCTCGCTCGTCTGTGTTGCTCGTTTTCGAGGTCGCTTGGCAGGTGCCTTCTTGACGGCAGTCTTTGATGTGTCGTCTGTTGCCGCCGTCTGCGCCGCGTCCTCTGTTGAAGGCACCACGTCGGCCGAGGGAGCAGTAGCGGGCGGGGTCTGGAGTTGGGCTGGTGTCGATGCCTCGCTGACAATAGCCTCTGCAGCAGGAGCGGGCGTCGCGGACGGTGGCCGTGGACGAGTTTGTGTTGGCGGCTCTGTGGACTGATCTGTTCCAGCTGATTCCGCCGTGGAAGTAGGTTTTGTAGAGGACTCGCTCGTCGTGGGTTGTGTCTGGGGCGTGGCAGCCTTCGTCGTTCTCGGCTCGGTCGATGGCGGGGTACTCGTAGGCACGTCTCTGGGCGTATCCCTCGAATCGGCTCGTTTCTCGGCGGTCGACGGCGCGGTTTTTTCGGTAGATTCGCTCGAGCTACTCTCTGCTGTGGGCGCAATTGCGGCGGCAGTCGTCGACGGGGCCCTTGATGGCTGCGGTGCTGCTGCTCCTGCTCCAGGCGCTCGAGGACGGGCCATGGGCATTTTTGGCTTGAAAGCCATGCCGGCTTTTTTCTTGAACATGGAACTCATGATGGCGATTGTGTCTAGTCTTTTCTTTCTTTTTTTATCGGCGCGGTAATATCCTCATGATCGGGGCTGAGGTTGAAAGTTGGATCTGGTGGATTGTCACTTTGCGAGCCAGACTTTTTGCCAATCGCGGCGGGACAGTGACTGAAATGGGTGGGATGCAGAGAAAAAGTGCTTCTGATAAGTAGATGCGGGACCCGACAATTAGCCGGTACGTGCGCTGTGCAGTACAGCGCGCGGGGCGCCTTACTGGTTGATAAGACCATGAATGGCCAGCGCAGCACTAGTCCCGTTTGGGGAGTGGACCGGCTGGCTTGATTTGAACGTGAAGCGTCGGCGTTCAACCTCGAAAATTCAACCTCCTTGCCCCAAGTATTCCTCACCCATCATCCGCGCCGAATCAGCACAGCACGACTCTGTCAACCTTCGCATGGCTCGGATCAATCCCTAAGCACGTTCAGCTGTCCCACGCAGCGCATTTTATCGCCCTTGCCCGACCCTCGGACGCATACACCGTCTCTGCATCCTCCTACCTTTCTCATGCCTGTAGCGACCTCAGCCCCGACTGCCTCTCCGCGTCCGTCCACCTTGGCCAAGATGGAGGACAGGAAGAGACCCCCCATCAGCACCGCCGAGGACCTCGCTCCTCCGAGCAAGCGACATCAATCCGTCAATGGAAGCAAGTCCAAGGGCGATAGTGGCGACCACGCCGAGGAACACTGGATCGAGGTAAGTGTCACGAGACACGTATTCCCCAACACATCAAGTTTTCTCAACAATCAATGGGCCCCTACGCGATTCCCTTGTGCCATCAATGGCGACGCGACATCTCGATCATCGACTGCCCCCAGCCACGCTCAACACTGGCGGACTACGATCGACTGGCCTGGAATGGCCTTTCGATCCGCCGTCGAGGGCGACGAGGCTGCCTGACGGTTTTCCGTCTCCCTGTCCACGCATCCGACCATCCCACACGCTTTTCATCGTCTGGTGCGAAAAGAATACATGGAGAGGGCGCGAGCTGATGATGAGTTCAGAATTACCAAAAGGGCGCCATTTACCGGCAACTTCTAGAAACAAAAAGGGAAAAGCAAGAGTTTGAGTCACGCGTCGAGCAGTTGCAAAAGAATATTGTGTATCGCGAGGATCATATCCGCATCATTGAAGTATGGTGGAAGCAGGTCAGTTTGACTGATCCCTTGACTCAGTCGCATGGCTGACCCCCTCACTAGGTTCTAGAGGAGATGGAGCAGCTCGTGGACCCTGCAACACCACCCTCCGGCCCAACAAGTGAGTCCCCTTGTCGCATCCACCTCGACATGAGACTGACAATCCAGACCCTCCGTACATTACCAGCACGCACTTTAAAGATAACGACGAGTTCCAAAGGCATCTTGACGAGACAGCCTCTGATATTAAGAAGCGAGCCGAAGCTGTGCTCAATCGCATTGCAAACGCCAGGGGAGAAATTACGCCAAACATTGCTGACCTGGAGACTCGGGTCAACAGCCTGCTTGCGCAGCAAAAGGAATATCTGGTCAAGTTGGACCGTGCACAGCAAGAGAATGAGCAGCTATCGGAAGACCTCAACAAGGCCAGCCTTCGCTTTTTCAAGGCCGAAAAGCGCATGGACAGATTAAAGAGCGCGCAGGTTCAGAAGCTCGAGCAGCAATTCATAGCCAGCGCCAAGCCGACAATCGCAACAGGGGAGAACGGACAGGATGCCGCCGAGGCAAACGGTAACGCTGCCGAGGCACTGCTCAAGTTTGAGGAGGCGTCGGCGGTCGTCAACAAGCAAAAGGAGCAGCTGGAATCTGCGCAAGCCGATATCAAGACCCTACAGGAGGAGAACTCGGCGCTAAAGGCACGACGCGAAGGCCTCACCGACGAAGATTTCATCCGGACCGACGTGTTCAAGCAGTTCAAGAACCAGAACGAAGACTTGATCAAGCGCGTCAACCACCTAGAGGCCACAAACAAGCAGTTGCGAGAAGAGGCCGAAAAGTTGCACTCGGAGCGGACGGCCTTCCGGACCAAGCTCCACGACGAGGCGCAGACGATAACATCGGACCTGGAGCGCCAAGTTGAGGAGCGCGACGCAGACCTCACACGAATCCGCGCCGCCCGGGACGAGTGGTACGCCAAGGCCAACATGCTGGAAACCCGAGAAAAGGAGGAGAAGCAGGCGCTGCAGCACCTCAAGGAGCTCACGGGTGCCCAGGAGGACCGAATTGCATCCTTGGAATTGGAGCTGCAGCGTCTGAAGCCCGAAGACCAGCCGATGGCGGATCCCGACCCCGAACTGGAGAGCATGCCTGCGGATGAACTTATTTCAAAGTACAAGAAGCTGCAGCAAGATTTCGAGTCGATCAACAAGGAGTTGCCCGCTCTCCAACAGGCGTACAAGCGATCGATGGGTCTCGCACAAAAGAAGGTGATGGAGTACACGGTTCTCGAGGATCGGGCAGCGGCCGCACTCGCCGAGAAGCAAAAGGTCGACCAAAAGTACTTTGCAGTGAAGAAGGATGCGGACATGAGAGACCGCGAACTTGGTGTGCTCCGAAGCCAGAACCGCAAGAGTTCTGAGATTGTTGCGCAGCTCAAGGAGGTGGAGGCGCAAAACCGGATACTGATTAGCAACCTGGAGAAGCAGCTCTCGGACCTGAAGCAGGCCAACGCCGCAATGGCTGCAGAGCACAAGAAGATGGAGTCGAGCAGTTCTGACGCGGCGCGCCGAGTCGATTCCTACAAGAACCAGATTGGCGAGTTGACCACCTTGGTCAAGTCGCGCGACGCCGCCATGGCTGCGGCCAGGGAGCGCACCACAACCCAAGAGGCGGACGTTGAGCGCCTCAAAGTCCGCGCCGACATGATGCAAAAGGAGAAGGACGAATGGAAACGCAAGGCGTTGAGCAACTCGTCGGAAGAAGAAGAGATGCTCAGAGTGAGTCACCCTCATGCCGGAGGTAGAACGAAAGCTAACTGTATGCAGACCTTTGCACTCTGCACAGTGTGTCGCAACAACTTCAAAGATACGGCCTTGAAGACTTGCGGGCATCTTTTCTGTCACCAGTGCGTAGACGACCGGATCAGCAACCGAATGCGCAAGTGCCCCAACTGCTCGAGGGCCTTTGACCGGCTGGATGTCATGTCTGTTCACCACTAGCCGCTCCTGTGCGGCTTACTACCCGACTCGGCTCACGTGTCGGCTGCTATTTTGATATGCTTCAAAGACGTTTGCGCAGCTTGGAGTTTGCTTCCGTGGCAGGGGATTTCATGGTATGATACCTTTAAGACGCTCGCGATTGGAAATGATGGATCGTTGTACTTTTACGTGTATGGAAGACGGCCTGGACCTCGGAAAATGTACATAATGTCGTGTCCCCCACCTCCCCTTTGGGGCTGATCACAAACTAGTTAGTTGTAGGAGGCGGGCGAGAGGAGCATGTACGAGACCACGTGGAGGACAGGATAGACCTAGAGTCGAGCTGGCTCACATGACGTTCAAATTACTCTATGCCTACTTTCAAGTTTACTATCTCCTGCTGGTCGACCCAAATCCAGTGCTTTCGTGACGGGTCGAGCTTGAGGAGGAGCTGGTTGACCTCGACGGGCCAGCCCCATAGGAACCGGAACCGCTGGTCATGTCACCGCCCCATCCCGAGCCGTAGTTTTGCTGGTTCCGCGCGCTGTTCCTGCCCTGGAAGTAACCCGCGCCGTAGCCCGCGGCTCCGCCAGCCCCCGCGCCAGTCCAGAAGCCAGGGCGCCATCCCTGCTGGTTGCTTGAGCTGGATGGTTTGGTGCCTGGGTACGGCGGGGGAGGATCGTCGTCTTGATCGAAGCCGGGGTTCCATCCGCCTCCGCCACCTCCTCCGGGCCCACCGCCGCCGCCGCCGCCTCCACGGCGCCGACCGGTTCCACCAGCCCTTCGATTCTGAGTGCCGGCCACGCACGCCGAGTAGAGAATCCAAGCCAAGACGGAGAAGAAGATGACGCCAAAGACGTAGGCTCCCCAATCCGTCCCGTCGTCATCGTCACCACGGCCACCACGGCCACCGCCGCCACGGCCTTTGCCCAGGTTCGGGTACCGCCTCTCGCCCTTGTCCGTGAGAGCGAGACGGTACCCGACGCCGCAGCTGCCGCGGAGGACGTAGGGGTCGTCGGCGTTGGCGTAGCCTTCGCACACGACGTCCGTGGACCCGAGCTTGAGCTCCTCGGGCAGGGAGGCGACGCAGGACCACTGGATGTCTTCGGGGCCGTAGCCGGCGCCGTTGTTGGTGCAGCGCATGACGTCGATGGCGTGGAGGTTGCAGAGGGACGGGTGGGAGAGGCACTTGAGCTGGGGCGCGGCGGGGACGCGGCGGTGGGTTGTTGTTGCGCCGCCGCCGCGGAGAGTGAGGGATTGGACTTTGGAGAGGAGGATTGCGTCTTTGGAGGGGGGTTTGGCGGCGGCGGCGAGGCCTGCCATGCTTATGATGAAGGGGTATGAGAGATGCATTTTCTTGTGGGTGATGTGAGATTTGGAGTGTTGGTGATGGTGCTGTTGCTTTTTGTAATGTGACGTCGCTTTCGAGTTTGTCCCGCGTGGTGGCGGGTTCCGTGGTTCGCCGCGATGGGAGTCGGGCAAAGTGCTTCGCGGCGGTCCTGGTGACGAGAAGGTTTGGCTATAAGCGAGCGAAGATTGATGTCTGAGTTTTTTAATAAAATGAGGCAGCAAGGTTTTATCTCCGAAAAGGACAGGTATGAAGTGAGGCTCAATTGAACCTCACTGGACCGCCAAGTGAGGAGCCTGGCAGCGGTGATATGGGATTGGGTGCTTTTCGGTGAACAGGGTGGCGCAGCAGTGGCGAGTATGTATTGTGGCGCTCTCACAGACCTTTTTGCCTCTCAATCACGTGTCCAATCTACGTTAGTCTAATTATTCTCCACCTTTTCTGTCCTGAGCTGTCGGGTCAAGTTGATGCGTCCGAGCTCTTTTTTCGGGGCTTCCCCATCTCGCAGAAGGAAAAAGAAGAAAAAGCTTGGCAGGCATCGTTGTGCATCGCCAAGACGGGTGACACAGTCTTTTTTTTTTTCTCCTTCGGGTAAATTGATTAGCACAACTTACTTTTGGAGGTACGCCGCAAGAGCACAGCACTCAGTCAGAGACAAACTTTCAAAGTTCACTACTACGTACAACCATCCACATCCCCCCTCCAGGGTCGGTGCTTGTCCATGGTTCTACATACCTTTGCAGACTGTGAACCAGAGCTTGGAGGCTCATTTTGCATTATGGCGACTAGCGAATCTCCGACCAAGGGAAGTTAATCTCACTTTACAGTACCACTGCCCACCGTGATAGGCTGGCACGCTTGGGCTTGTGAATATTAAGCTGCAAGGTACGGCCCCACATGCTTCTGAATTCTAGTGTACACTACCTTACGGAGTGATACCTACTTCCATATGAGCAGACCAGCACGAAGCTCGCGCTACGGACAGAGAGACTCCAAGGGCCACCCAAAAGGCAGAAGTCACAGCATCAAGGACGTACACTCTTTGCTACGAGACATAATCATCATCGTAGAAGACGCATCGTTCCAAAATAAGAAGAAAAAAGGAGAACCTACGGATTCACCTGAGTCAATGCCGCTCTGCCCCAGAGCTCCCCACAGCTACTCCGTACTCCATACACTCAGTCCGCCAGTGAAACGGCCAGAACCAGACCAAGATCCCGACATGGATACCGTCTCGCGTTCGGCTCGGTTTCGGGCGCCAAGCGCAGTTCAGCTCGTCTTTTCCGTCGTGTCCCAGATCCATGCGATTCCTACCAAGCATCGCGGCTGTCTTCTTGGGCGGTACCGTCAAACGACGACCGGCGGTGGGAACGCGTCAGTCGGACCTAAGGAACATGGAAATCATCTCGGCATTTGAACTCGGTCCATCGAGGCAAGAAATCTTTGATCGAAATCAGATCAGATAATGCAGGTCGGACTATTTCCACTGCCCGTTACTTCCTTTCTCTTCCTCTCCTACATAGGCATGCACGTCAAAAAGGGACGGGGACCGTGCTCTGGTCCCTTTTCCCCTCCTGCCGCCTCCGCAGAGCCTTTCTTTGGCCTGTGGACTTCCCGCCTCTTTGAACGTGGTCCGAGGCTGATGTTGGGGTTCGTCACACGGGCATTCGACTTTGGTCCAGCTCTGCTAGCATATACCGATTCTACGCATTTCAACGGGTTTCTAGGTACGGCATGATCAAGGGGGCCGACAAGAGACACTCCCGACCACAGCAAAATAAGAGTCTCCGGTCGTGTGCGATAGACTTCGAGCGGCGCCTGGATCTCGCCAACTCGGCACCGACGACGGCGATCCATCGGCAAGAGACTCTGGAGCTGCGAGCGCTGACCCATGGTTTCCCGTGTCAAATGCCAACACCTTGCGCGCTTCGGATGCCACAAGGTTCGTATGTTCAGGCAGGTTCACCTCTGCGTCCATTGCTTGGGAAAAGGTTGACCTGTGAAGGCACATGCACACCGGATGAATCACCATGAGACCTACCAGGACCACCCTTGATCAGCACCGCCAACTTACATAGTACAAAAATCCACGCGTTGCAAAGCTGCTGAACATGCCGAGTACCTCATGATGTCTAATCGGATTCTGTCCAGCACGCAGCAGGCGCGTCTTGCCCTGCTCAAGAAAGATTTTCAAACCAGCCGCCCACTTGCAGAAAGGCACTATCGAGTACGAAAGGCTGGCGCGCTCCGGACGGGTATGGGAAGATTACTTTATGCCCGGCAACAGCCTCGAGATGGGGTACGTCGATGTGCAGCGGAAACTGAGGGAGACTGCCAGTGACGGGCCCTAGGGAAAACCCTGGTTGCCGAGTGCGCCCAGCAGTCCGTAATGATTGAAAACAACACTCTTTCAGTGAAAGACTCGATCCGCAATTTCGAAAGCCTGCGTGGTGGTCTTGAACAAGTTTGCCTTGCCTCCACGCCCAGCAGCGAGCTTGCCAGACTTGTGACGGCGTAGACTGCTCCAAGAGTCGCAGGCGTCATCGAGTCAGCCACGCATGAGCTGCAGAACTACATCATCGCATCGCAATGGGTCGCAGAGAACGCGGCGGCCAAGGCTGGTATAGCAGGACTGTGCGAAGTTGAAGTACGAGACCTCGCCGTGGTGTCCGTCGTCAATACAGACTCCGAGTCGGCCTATGACACCTGGAGAACAGACTCGAAAAAGGCTGGCGGCAACTTGGTATGGGGATCGAAAGTCCCGCTGAGAGAGTACCGTAATCTACCTCTCAGCGTACGCAGCAATCGTCTTCGAATCTTTCCGTACCTGCAAGAGGTCCCGGCTTGCATGGAGAGGTTCTTCCAATATCGGGACCTGCAGCATCGAGAGAAGGCGCTGCACCCGCTGATTTTGGCTTGTCAGATGACGGCTTACTTTGTTCTCGTTCATCCGTTTCCCGATGGCAATGGGCGTACCAGTCGCATGGTTAAGCAGGATTACCTGGCGCGTCAGGGCTACAGTCCCGTCGTCACCCGGGACTTGAAGCGGGAAGACTACCTGCGGATGATCGACGGCGCCGGCCAAGGCAAACCGGAGAAATTCGTCATAGCGGTGCTTGAGGCTCAACTGGTCGTGTTGCACCAGGCTTCCACGCGCCTCAAGATGTAGATGGCACACGTGTCAGGTGTCACTGTCACTCCATGTTTGACCCGTCCCGGGGTTGCGGTACGTCTTTGGCAGTCATCCGGTCAGGGTAGGGCCCGGAGAATTTGGCGGTGTCTTGTGGCGTCCCGGGAGACCGACGATTGCTGACCGCCGTGGGATAGTGGGTTGTTGAAACAAGCGACGGCTCGCATCTGCTAAGAGAATGCGAGCAAATACGGCCTGGCTGGTCGATCGGGGAACGGCGTCAAAATACCCGCCGTACGGGACAAGAGTAGCTGTGTTACGCCCGCGATTCAGTTTAGCGTGAGGCCCTCATCACTAGTACATTAGCTACGGCGGCGACAATGCACTCCGCGATCCGACTGGCATTGTCAGACGTCCAGGTAGTTTGCCTAGTAATCCATTGCCATCTCTAATCGATCATATCCGAGCCCGCGTATCCAAACGTTACGCGTGCCTTTGTGCTGGCATGAGACCTCGATCAATGACAGCATCTGCGTTCTGTCCAAGGCTCACCCCTGTTGGGGTGCGCGTGAGAGGGCTGCGGGGACCCTTCAAAGTCTGAAATCCAGCAGCTCGTCTAAACCAACAGGTGTTTGAGACGGCCTGTTCCATAGGTGACCGCGGCAGTACACCGCTCCTGAGAATCAGGGAACTTTGGGCCAAGTCCAGATCGTCCCGTCCACAACACTGGAAGACGACCCATTGGCCGAAGCACAATCCTGGCAGCCATCACGAATCGCAGTTCAAACTCTGTACCTTTTAGATTGTAAGCACTTGCATTTCGTATCTCGTTTTCAACGACATCGGCACCCATGACAGAGTAACGAAGCGTCGTAATCGTCCAGCCGCCGGAACGAGAGAGCTCGGCGCGGATAGTCGACCCAGGGCCAAGGACCGTTTACGGTTTATCCGCTGGGCCCCCTATTGAATCGCTCGCACTCCCCTCCGCAGACCCACAGGATCGGGGCCCGAGGGAACGTTATCGCCGGCGCCTCAGGACTGGTCCGGACATAGGTGGGAAAGGGACCCGGCCCGCCATGCCCTCGTCACCGTTAGACGGGCGAAAGATGAGGGATTGCCATTGTCATCAAAGTACGGATACTCCGTATTGTATCGGTAAATTATTCGTTGGGTGCGTGTGTGCTTATGGCGGGGTATACTCGCTGTAACACGTAGCGACACCCCTCCAAGCTGAAAGAGCAGCCGCAAGGGATGGGTACGTCGTAATTTTCTGGAAGCTGGTCAAGGAACCGTGGATAGGAAATAGAATGGATCGGAATTCGGACTGCTGAAGAAACCCGAGGGGGGGGCAAAGCCGCAGAATAGTATTGCTGGCGGGGGGAAGCGTAGCGGCGTAGGTCGCTAAGCGAGGCGCTGGGCTGGGTATTACCACGCCGGCTGACTCGACCGGGGGCGGTAGCGAGACACGGGCCTGACTTGGACTACGGTGAGACAGAACGGGTTAGGACGAGTACGAAGTACACTGTCGCATGTACCTGCTTGCCAGTGCTTACCTCGACAGCAGCTGCCTGGCTCCCTATTGTTTTTGGCCGGTGGATGATCCGAACATGACGTGCAGGTCGGAAGCCCAATGCACGGCTTCTCCGAGACTGTGTTCTTTCTCGATTGCTGGACCGGCGTACTGGGATTGTTTGTCGACACGGTCGATATACGGACGAAACATGATCGGTTGCTGATTGGAAGCGTTGGGGCCCGGTGAAAGCTGAGTTTTGACTTTTGTCCATTACACGTATATCTCAAGGCGTATCGGGGACGTGGATGAAGCGAGATACGAAGGATTAATCGTAGTCATTCGAGTCTGAAGAAAGGAACTTTGGAAGGTGAGGAGGAGGTCCACAAAACGGTAGCGTCGATTCACAAGAGGACGCAGTGCTTGCCTGTTTCTGCGAATGACTAAGGCGCATGCATGTACTTTGTACTTTTGTACTTGCCTCCCGTCTCCAAGCCTCTTTCCCCAGAATATCTCGCGGAAGGCCGCCTGGGCAAAAGTATACCAAGACAGGAAAGAAGGAGCGGAGAAGGGGAAGGAGAGAGCTGAAGCCTGCCGGCAACGTGTCCAACTCTTAGCATTGTGGAGTTTGCTGAACAATGAAGTACTGCGTATCCGTACCTGAGGTAGAGCTGTGTGCGCCAACCATTGAATTCCGGTCCCTCTTGGCTCTTGAACCCCGGGGCAGGCCCGACGTGCAGCGTTGGTTTACTGCGCAAGCTGCGGTATCACAACCTTGGCTGCAATCATCAGTGCGTTGCAACGTGCTGCGACTGCTGCTCATCGGTCCCACAGCTCGCACTTCGCACTCGATGCCCTGCGAACCCAGCTAGCAAGACCGAATAGGCCAATGTGAGTACTGCGTATACCAGTACGAGTACCTTGTACACACCAACTAACGTAGGTGGTGAGAAAGCCCTATAGAATCTACCACAGTAAGATAGTCGGGCATCATCGTTCCCGGATGACTGTCACCGGCATTGATATCGGCGTGCCCAAGAGGGAAGGGATCGCACGAAACAAGTGCTCCTCCTCGTAGCCATCCGTACCAAAGTCCCTCCCCGTTCCTGTCTCTCGTCTGATGATGAGCGGCGGGCCAGTGAGTCAACATGAGATGGACGATGAACACGCATGTAGGCGGCGCGGTTCGGGCATGGTAGAGGTACGCAAGGAACCGAGCTAGTCACAGGTCGGGAAGTTGACAAGAGCGAGGTCAGAACGGGTCGGCTGCATTCCGTCGAATCTCGTCCAAGCCGGTTGCCCCCATTTCTTCCTTGTGTTAGTAGTCGTCTCCTTCTCCTTCTCTCCTGCGGCGTGCCACCCCGGTCACGTCCTACCACTAGGCCCGCCGTCCATCTATATCAAATGTGCACACCCCAGTCCGTCCCTCGCCAAGGTCCTGGGTACTTTTTTTTTTTTCTATTCTCCAGTCCACGCCTTTGCGACAATTCCACTAATCCCTATCCTGGCCTGCAACCCGAGTGGGAACACGCCTCTTTTCTCCATCCGTCCTCGTCTTGTTTTATTAATTGTCGAGGGAGGCACGTCAAATCGACTGCAGGTGTTGTTTTCCCGCTCTTTCGCCTGTCTGCGCGCGACAACGACGATCCCGACTCCGATCGCCGCGAATTCTTTCTTGGCTTTCGCCGTGGTCGATTTTCTCCGCCCTTCCATTCACTGGTCTGTCTATATATCATAGGATTGATTGTAATTCGAGGGGAGAACGATTCGGATCTCGTCGTCGGACCAACCTACCCAAGCCGTAATATACAAGCCACACGAGCGACGACACTTCACGTATAGGAACCCGACAATCGCATCCCAAACAGCTTGCGCACAGCGCATACCGGCGCAACAAGCTTTCTCTACACACTGCGCACAGCTCTGTCAGGAGCCACGGCGCCAGCATGTCTCTCGAAAACGAGAAGCCCGTCGGGGCAAGCGAAAAGTCAACAGAGGTGGCTGAGAAGACAGCCAGCAACGGCCACTCTGACAGGGCATCGTCCCATGGCGACTCGACCGAAGTGGATGCATCAATCCAGCCTAAGAACCAGACGGCCAACATCACCAGCAATCTCGAAAAGGCCGACTCCAAGGCTATCGCACCAAAAGACCCCAGCGATGACCCCTACGAGCACCTGCCCGCCAATGAGGCCGCGATCCTCAAGCGTCAGGTCTTCACTCCCGAAGTCAAGGCCGGCATCATGACCCTGTACCGGTATTCTTCGACCAACGACCTGCTCATCCTCTCCCTCTCCGCCTTCACCTCCATCGTGGTCGGCGCCGCACTGCCGCTCATGACGGTCATCTTTGGTAACCTGCAGGGCACTTTCCAGAACTACTTTGCCGGCACGACGTCCAAGGACGATTTTAACAGCGAGATGGCGAGCCTTGTCTTGTACTTTGTCTACCTCGCCATTGGTGTTTTTGTGTGCCAGTACATCACCACGGTCGGATTCATCTGTAAGTTTGCGCCCCGGCGGGAGGATGTGAGTCTAAATCTGACGCAAGACCAAAATTAGACACGGGAGAGCACATTAGCGCAAAGATTCGCGAGCACTACCTCCAGAGCTGCATGCGCCAGAACATTGGTTTCTTCGACAAATTGGGCGCCGGCGAGGTGACGACCCGAATCACCGCCGACACCAACCTGATCCAGGACGGTATCTCGGAAAAGGTCGGCCTTACGCTTGCCGCCATCGCCACCTTCATCTCGGCCTTTGTCATTGGTTTCGTCCACTACTGGAAGCTCACCCTGATCCTCTTGTCTACTGTTGTCGCCCTTCTCCTGAGCATGGGAGGCGGCTCGACCTTTATCGTCAAGTACAGCAAGCAGTCCATCGAGTCGTACGCCCACGGAGGCAGTCTGGCCGACGAGGTCATTAGCTCCATCCGCAACGCCGTCGCCTTTGGCACCCAGGACCGCCTCGCCAAACAGTACGATGCGCACCTCACAAAGGCCGAGTTCTTTGGCTACAAGGTCAAGTCCGCCATTGGCGTCATGGTCGCGCTGATGATGACCATTCTGTACCTCAACTACGGTCTCGCGTTCTGGCAGGGAAGCAAGTTCCTCATCGACGACGGCATCAAGCTGTCCAACATTCTCATCATCATGATGTCCATCATGATTGGTGCCTTTAACCTCGGAAACGTCGCCCCCAACGTCCAGGCCTTCACCACTGCCATTGCGGCGGCCGCCAAGATCTACAACACCATTGACCGCGTCTCTCCCCTGGACCCTTCCCGCGACGACGGAACCAAGCTCGAGCAGGTCGAAGGCACAATCCGCCTCGAGAACATTAAGCACATCTACCCGTCTCGCCCAGAGGTCACAGTCATGGACGACGTGAGCTTGACCATTCCTGCGGGTAAGACCACGGCTCTAGTCGGCGCCTCGGGCTCCGGCAAGAGTACCATTGTCGGTCTCGTCGAGCGATTCTACGACCCCGTCCGCGGATCAGTGTTTCTGGACGGCCACGACATTAGCACCCTTAACCTGCGCTGGCTGCGTCAGCAAATGGCGCTCGTCAGCCAGGAGCCCACTCTGTTCGCGACCACCATCTACCAGAACATCCGATACGGTCTCATTGGTACCCAGCACGAGAACGCGTCCGAGGAGGAGCAGAAGAAGCTCATCGAGGAGGCGGCGAAAATGGCAAACGCTCACGATTTCATTAGCGGTCTCCCCGAAGGGTACCTCACCAACGTCGGCGAGCGCGGTTTCCTACTTTCCGGTGGCCAAAAGCAGCGCATCGCCATTGCGCGAGCGGTCGTGTCCAACCCCAAGAGTACGTCGACTCTGCACCTCCTATCTGTGTCCCTTTGCTAATCCCCCCTAGTTCTGCTTCTCGACGAGGCCACCTCTGCCCTTGACACCAAGTCCGAGGGCGTTGTGCAAGCCGCTCTCGAAGTCGCCTCCCAGGGCCGAACCACCATCACCATTGCCCACCGTCTGTCCACCATCAAGGATGCCCACAACATTGTCGTCATGTCCAGCGGCCGCATCGTCGAGCAGGGTACCCACAACGACCTTCTCGCCAAGCAGGGCGCCTACTACAACCTCGTCACGGCCCAGAACATTGCCCGCGTCAACGAGATGGACGCCGAGGAGGAAGAAGCCATTGACGCCGAAGACGACGAGATCATCCGCAAAGCCTCGCGCGCCTCCGACAAGGGCTACGTTGCCGACCCGGAAGACAACATGGCCGCCAAACTGCAGCGAACAACAACCTCCAAGTCTCTGTCCAGTATTGCCCTCCAGAACCGGAAGGACGACGGTGAGGTCAAGTACAGTCTGTGGACCCTCATCAAGCTCATCGCCTCGTTCAACCAAAAGGAGTGGAAGCTCATGCTCATCGGTCTTGTCTTCTCCATCATTTGCGGTGGTGGCAACCCTACCCAGGCCGTCTTCTTCGCCAAGCAGATTATGACCTTGTCGGTTCCCATCACCCCGCAGACCACCCAGGAGACCCTCCACCAGATGAAGAAGGATTCCGACTTTTGGAGCGCCATGTACCTGATGCTCGCCGGCGTCCAGTTCATTGCCTTTGTCATCCAGGGAATCGCCTTTGCAAAGTGCTCCGAGCGCCTCATCCACCGCGTCCGTGACCAGGCCTTCCGCACCATGCTTCGCCAAGACGTTGCCTTTTTTGACAAGGACTCCAACACGGCCGGCGCGCTCACCTCCTTCCTGTCCACCGAGACCACCCACTTGGCCGGACTTAGCGGCGTCACCCTCGGCACCCTGCTCATGGTCACAACAACCTTGGTTGCTGCACTGGCGCTCGCCATCGCCATTGGCTGGAAGCTCGCCCTCGTCTGTACTGCAACCATCCCGATCCTCATTGGCTGTGGTTTCTTCCGTTTCTGGATGCTCGCCCACTTCCAGCGCCGCTCCAAGACTGCCTATTCCAACTCGGCGAGCTACGCATCCGAGGCAATCTCGGCCATCCGCACCGTTGCCTCGCTCACGCGCGAGGACGACGTCATACGCCAGTACCAGACTTCCCTGGCCATCCAACAGCGCGCCAGTCTCATCTCGATCCTCAAGTCAAGCTTGCTGTTCGCCGCGTCCCAGTCCTTCATGTTCCTGGCCTTTGCCCTCGGTTTCTGGTACGGTGGTACCCTCATCGCCAATGGAGAGTACAACATGTTCCAGTTCTTCGTCTGCTTCTCTGCCGTCATCTTTGGTGCGCAGTCGGCTGGCTCCATCTTCTCGTTTGCTCCCGACATGGGCAAGGCTCACCAGGCCGCCAACGAGCTCAAGATTCTCTTTGACCGCAAGCCGACCATCGACACCTGGTCCAAGGAGGGCGCTTCTCTCGACGCCGTCGACGGCACCCTCGAGTTCCGCGACGTCCACTTCCGGTACCCAACCAGACCCGAGCAGCCCGTCCTCCGCGGACTCAACCTCGTCATTCGCCCCGGCCAGTACGTCGCACTTGTCGGAGCGTCCGGCTGCGGCAAGTCTACCACGATTGCCCTTCTCGAGCGCTTCTACGACCCGCTTTCCGGCGCCATCTTTGTCGACGGCAAGGAGATTAGCACGCTCAACGTCAACGAGTACCGCTCATTCATCGCCCTCGTCAGTCAGGAGCCCACCCTGTACCAGGGCACAATCAGGGAGAATATTCTGCTCGGTGCTCACACAGAGGTTACCGACGAGGCCATCGAGTTTGCCTGTCGCGAGGCCAACATTTACGACTTTATCGTCTCGATGCCCGAGGGTTTCAACACGGTTGTTGGAAGCAAGGGCGCTCTTTTGTCTGGAGGTCAGAAGCAGCGTATCGCCATTGCCCGCGCCCTCATCCGTGATCCCAAGATCCTGCTGCTGGACGAGGCCACATCTGCCCTCGACTCCGAGTCCGAGCACGTCGTCCAGGCTGCCCTCGACAAGGCCGCCAAGGGCCGCACAACGATTGCCGTCGCGCATCGTCTCAGCACCATTCAAAAGGCCGACATTATCTACGTGTTTGACCAGGGTCGCATTGTCGAGCAAGGTACGCACGCCGAGCTCATGAAGAAGAATGGCCGCTATGCCGAGCTGGTCAACCTCCAGTCCCTGGAGAAGAACAGCTAGACGTGGTATGGATGCGCGTGAGAAGTTGTTTGTTTGGTTTGTCGCGAGTGTTGCATTTGCTGAGGCCTCATTGCGTCGCCTCTAGAGATATCCGGATCATCACACTGGTCCATGTCTTTTTTTTTTCTGCATCATTTGGCGTTTTGACTCGTTCACAAGAGAGATTTGCCAAAGACGTTCGTCAACGTCAAAACAAAAAGGGGGTTAGATGGATGAGAAATGTCGGGGTATTGTATGTAGCCTTTTGGTTTAATGGGCAGGGTTGAGAGAATAGACTCCCCTCCGTGGGTACTCGGGGTACCTACTCGCTTAGAAGTAATTCCCATCTTTCAAAAGCTTGCGTTGCTTTCCTACGTGTGACTGTATGTGATGTGGTGGCGGGACAGAGGTTGAGCTAGGCACTGTGGATGTAATGCCTGGCCTTGCTGGATTGGACCGGACTATGACTAGGTCACATGCCTCTGGCCTTGTCTGGATTGTATCCTATTATATGTGATGATGCCAAGACGTCGAGTCAATTGATAGCACGCTCTAACATGGCCGAGGTGGTGTGTGGCGTTGGTGGGAATGTAGACGTGGTGGCCACGCGTTTGGTGAATGCACTTTCTTGAACAGCAGTAGGAAAGAGGATGCACTGGTGATAGAACCTTTTATTTTTTTGGTCTACCTCTCAAAATCGCAAGGCAACGAAACCCACGTCTCAATAATCTGGTCAATCTGGAGACAACATGAACATGGCCACCCAATCTAATCTTATCCAACACAATCCAAGTCCTCTATTCCCAGCCCAAGGTACTTGAGTAACTTTCCTATTCCTCCTCAATGGTATCCATCTCCTCCTCGTTCTCCACCGGCTTCTGCGCCGAGCGGGGCGTCGACCGAGGGGAGGGCGAGCCGCCAAAACTGCTCTCGCTGGCTACGAGTTTCGCTTCCTGGAGCTTCCGGTACAAGCTGCGTGGGATGCCTTCTTCGCCACTCTCCGTCGAGGTGGACTCGTCGGATCGGTATTGCTGTCGACGGCTTGTGGAGGGAGGGTTTGCTCGGCTTTGCGAGTGTTGCACGCGCTCGTCGCTGGCCTTGTGACTCGCAGAAGCCATGACTCTGACTGCCTCGTCCTGCTCAGCTCTCATCTTCTCCTTCGCCTCCTCATCTTTCTTCTTGAAATAATCGGCCTCTAACTTATCCAGCGTGGCAAACGTAGAGTACTTTCCAGTTGAGCCTTCCTCCGAGCCTTCCTCCAGAGGGCCAAACTCTTGCACCAACCATTCCTCGAACCGCTCTTTCGACCACTCGGCGTCGAACCAGCCAATGTACAGCTCCATACCCTGGGGAGACGCTCGTTCCATTGGGTGAGGGGGGTTGGGAAGCCACTCGAGACAGTGCCGCCCCATGCCGGGGCCTTGCGCATACTTTGTCTTGCGCCATACCTTTGTCAGGGTAAGATCGAGCAAGACGGGCCGCGGTTCATCTAGCTCGCGTACACCGGTGACTCCCCCGTGGTTGCGAAGGGTGATGATGACGTTTGCCGGGATGAAGTCGGCGTGTTCCACGCCGATGTGCATGTGGACCACGAGATGATGGAGTATCTCGCGAAAGGCCTTCAGTCGGAAAGGCTCGGTCAACTTTACCTTCCTGGGCTGGATCGTGCCTGCCAAGCCGGCGAAGTCGTGGAAGATGACCTCTTCGGTGACCGGGAGAAGATAGCCGTCGTCTTCCTCCCTATAGCAAAGCTCTTCAATGGCGTGGCCCTCAATGTACTCCATCAGAACCAGGCCGGCCTCCCTGTACTTGCCCTTGCCCATCCCAAACCTGATGGCCCAGGTTCCGTAGTACTGGGGGATGAGATTGGGGTGACCGGTAATTGTGTTCCTGGTTTCCTGCTTCTTGCCCTTTCCCTTGGAATCGGATGGAGGGGCTTTGGGCTTTCCCCTGTCGTAGAGGTACTCGTACGCTCCGGACTCGCGGCTCAGGAGCTGCTCGGCGAGAACATCGTTCCCAACCAGCGCAGAGAGGACTCCATTGTTGCCCGGGAAGAACATGGGATCGAAGATTTTGGCGACGACGTATCTTTGCGGCTCCGGGAACGGAGCGTGGGACGGTCTGTATTCAGCGGGTTGTTTCGAAACTTTGCACAGCAGGACCTGAGCGCCGCCGCCGATGCCACCTGATAGAAGCTTGATGACTTCAACAGAGCCGCGTGTCTTGGGGCTGTGAGCCTTGGGATCGAAGTCACGGAGATGGCCCTCTGGAACAGCCAGTTTCGGTGGGTTGTCGTAATGTTCCAGGCCATATGGTTCGACTACCTTGTGGGGATAGAGCGTCAGCGTTTTTCCTGGATCATATTTGGCGAACTGCGAGTCCATGAATCTGTCAAAGGCGGACATGACCATGATGGGCAGTAACGACAGTAAGGATGAGGAACGGATAGAGGCTGAGATGGAGTGAACTCAAGATAGGTAGCAGAGGCGTGGTCAGAAGAGGAGTTGTAGAGAGGGAGTTGAGATGGAATGGCAGGATGACTGGGTGTGGGTGACCCCAATTAAGGATTTGGGTGAAGCAAACGGAGATATCTCCTTGGTGGCTTGCTTTTGCTCTCCAAAAATACCGGTTGTGTGGACATGCCGGACTCTGGGTGGCGCTGTATTCCCACGTATATACTACAACTTTATAAAGTTTTCGCACGTTACCTTACCGTCCGCCAAGGTGCAGCCAGCCATGAAAGTCACACAGAGGAAGAGGAGATCAATTCAGTTACCATATCTCTTGGTCGTTACCCCACTTTGTCATCTCAAACCCATTAAGGTACCTTGGTCTGTTTGTCAAAGCACGGCCGACAATGTCATTTGTTACCACGTCATAAGGCAGACAAGCTCAGACAGACCGTAGTGGTGTTTTGTCTATATGTGCGCAAGTCTCATCTCGTCAGGATGCGGCCAGGCAAGTGACAGCCGTGGCACCGGTGATGGCGGTACCACGGCTCGCAGCCTTCAATACTGGAAGCACCCTGCGCACGCGACGCGATACGTTGAGATGCCGTGATTGCTCTGGAGACCCATATAGTATTGCGTTGCAGTGGCTCTTACGGAATTGCTACCGGCAGCCATGTAAGAGTGCTGCCTTGGCTTACCGTTGATCCTGTGGGTGACGATGGCCCACTGGACCAATTGCCAGCTATTGTGTTTCAACATGTCGAGTTGGATGCCGAAGGAACCTTTCCGGAACAAATGTGTAAAGTATAGCATGCTCCCCATATATTTCATGAACCCATGCGTACTCTACACGGAATAACCCGTGTAAGTGTGAATATTGAATCCAACGACACAAATCATGACGGAAATGAAGCCGAGACCGGCTTAGAATAGCGCAACGTAAATTGAAAATGAAAACAGTGACGAAGACTGTGCCCCAATTGAGTAGTTGAGTTGCCGAGCAAAGAATGATTTGGGGAGATCTTTGAGTATGAGAAAGCGTGGCAAGCATATTGCCATGCCATCTACGTGATATCTTCACCAAGCGGCAAAGGACATGGAAAACACTCTCTTCGGCACTCTTCCGCTGCAACCCGTCTGCTGCCTATCTTTTGTCGTGTGTTATTAGACTACTCGTGCCTCTCGTTTGTACCAACGGATAGGATGGCCTTGCCTAGCAGAGACACGTGGTAAGAGACAGGATCATGGATACCAGGCCCGCATCAACTCGGTCACCCTAGGCTTCATAAATCGCCGGGTCAGAAAACGCCGATGTCTACCGTGGTGATAGACAAGACTAACACACGTGTCCGTGGTGGATGGCAAAGATCTGCGACCTGTGGAATAGACGAGACGTGTCCCGGCATGCCTCGTCCTGCGCGGCTCACCGTTTCTTTGTCTGCCGCCCAGCGAATCGTGATGAATCAAGTGCCTGAGCCCATCCCAAGGCTGGATTTGAAATTATCCTTGGCTTTCATGTCTGTAAAGGGTATGCGCAGATAGGGATGCCAGCTGACAAGTCTCACCGGTTTTGGTGGATTTGGTGAGATTATTCGCTTCTATTTGCTGTTCTTCATTCTGTTTGCTATTCTCACAATTGGGTCTCTGATGGTGACGTTCACTTGTTTTCCTTTTTCTTCCAGTCTGACTGCGTTTGAGGGGAGTGTTGCGACTTACTTTGAGTATCTGTCTTGTAAACCCTCAGGCTACGAACACGGAATTCATGGCATGGCCAAACAGTAGGGATTTGAGTCCACAGACGTTCTCAAGATAGGAAGGAGGCTGCCCGGCGTCAGAATCTCCTCGTTGCCAGTACTTACGGCTTTTTCATCTTAACTCTACCGAACCCGCAGGCCTTCTTGCGAAGTTCACCTTCTCGCCAACTTCATCTTGCCAAGTTCATCTTCTCAACTTCATCTTGCCAAGTTCAACTTCTTGCCAGTCTTTTATCGTCATTTTATTTGACTTTGTAATTCGGCATCCCAACCCTACTACGACTAGTACCAAACATTCACTTAAACCCTTGTTCACGATGTCATTCGCACCGCTCAGAACGACAGATGCCGTTTTCTCGCATGAGCACCGTCTCCCCCGCTATTCCGTTGGAGCCCGAAAGACTACTCCAACATCAATCAGCTACACGGCAACAACTCGGACCATACCGCAGAACATCAAGTTAGTGGACATGTCCAAATACACTCAGCTTGCAGAGGACTACAAGGACAAGGTCCTGGGATCGGGTATCAACCAGCACCTGGTTGCCGAGGGTGGCAGCGCCTTACAGAGGAACGCCGAGCAAGACAACGTGGTGCTTTTTCATACCCATATTGCCCACCCGACTTTGGAGTGCCTCGCCCATATCATAGAATCGGACACCCACGACGTCAAATGCACGTGGGAGCACGAATTACGCCTTCCGTCCATCCCCAAACCCCAGCCTGATCCCGCCGTCGCCGCCGCCAGCGGCAAGGCCAAGAGCGACGCCAACAAGGCGACGACGAGTAACCGCAGCACCAGACCGACCAAGAGAAAACGGATCTCATCGCTACACAGTGTCCGAGTAAGCCCTGTTGCCGAGTCGCACGTCGAGGTTCGCCCGGACATGATGGTTGTCCTGGATCCCGCAGACGCCCGAAAGATCAATCTCGAACAAGCGAGTCTCAAGGCGAAATCTGTATGCCTCACTTGCGTTGAGATGAAGCGAACGGGTATTCTGGCCTCCCGCGTCAAGAACATCAAGGCCGCAGCTGCACCTCTCCCCCTCCCGGTCGCCGTCCATAACCGCATGAGAGCGCGGGGTTCGCAGGTGAATACGCCGGAGGCGATCAAGCTCGATGTGGGATCGAGCAATCTCTCGAAGCAGGGGATTTGTTATTGCCTTACACACCGAGTCAGAGATATCGTCCTCTCGGAGTTTGGGATCTCATTTTTCTTGCGATTCCCAAATATGCCACTCGACCTTCCTATCAGAGAGCTCTGGGAACACGGAGTTGGTGACGTGATGGAAGTGGGCATATTGGAGGAAGGCGATAGTGAGAAGATGCGGGCTGCCTTCCTTGGCGCCAATATTGAGGCTTTGAAGGATCTCCAGGAAACCGGCCGTTTCAACGTTGGGTTGTGATGGCTATCATTTTGTCAGAAACGCAATAGACCGAGGACTCAAAGATGATATGTTTTGCATTAAATAGATCAAAATAACACACCCCAATAGGCATCTTTCCTCAACACTCATCCTCATTCTCGTCTCATTCACTCAGGAATAAGAGGTGCATTTCAAGCGTGTGTAGGTTACATCAGGAGGAAAAGAGACGGAGGCAGGGACGAAGACAGGGGTAGAGATAGAGACGCAAAGAGGGATGGAGATAGAATAGAGATAGAGAAATAGAGAGATGAAGATCATTGATAGAGCTTTTAGTATGTCAAACAGCTCCTAGCTATGATTGTAATTTTCCTAACTACGGCAGCCCAAGTCTTGGGGGCATCGCGCACGAGAGCAAACCCATTTGCTAGAAGGCAGCGTCTAGAAAGAAACGAGCATTTCACTGGCGTTGCCAACACGACTGCTTCCATCTCCAAATCCACGCACCACAAGGTACAATTTATCGAGCTTCGTACCGACCATAAAGCTGCCCTGCTGGGATGCTTGCCAACACCAAGTGCAAGAAGTGGAAGCGGAGTCTTTTTTTACGAGCATGGCGGAATACTGAGACTTGTCTCAGAGTCACTGGAGTGAAGACTACATGCTGTGCGACCCGTGGGAGGAGAGCGTGGTCTGAGGCTCTGAGCAGGTGGTGGAGGATCCAGGCTACTTTGCTCATTGTCTCGGTGTCTTGTCCTCTGTGATACCATGGTCCCATTGCAACCAAGTGCGGTCTAGTTTGTGCGACACGCTATCAGGCTTCGTATCGCAGAGAGGTTGTCGCTGAGCAACCTCCGACTGCTCAACTCGTTGTCTCTGGTATTATTTGATGGACGATTTTGCACACCAGGGCTTCATTGATGTATCGAGTCACATGTTCACGCTCACGCCTGGCTTGGTTAATTACTCTCCGCTGCGTCCATAATGTTGGCATGGAGATGCTAACGCAAAGGGGGTCATGATATCACTCAATGGCCAGCCAGGCCGAAAGCGCCCGCCCGTTGCACAATTTTCTTCTCGCTTGTATTCGATCTGTGGCGCCGTTGTACGAGCCGCCACCGCGCCGCCTGGAGCTTGACCATTTCCCATGCGGCGGTATGTGGGCGTTATGTAGGGAGGCGCAGGTACCCGTCGACTAGCAGAGAGCGCGGCGAAAGCCAAAGCAATAGACCTCGCACCGGCGGGGCGCTAGCCCACCGAGCTGGGAGGGCGTTGTGAACGTGGTGGACGATAGGATAACACAGGACGGTCGTCAACACCGCGTGGCAGTTGGGCATGCGGAAGCGGGAGACATGGAGCGCTCCGGGCTAAGCGGCGTACCGGCACGGAGGAAATGAGACCCAGTTGAATGAGACCACTTTGGGCCAAATATCGAACTCTCGCGCACGCACAGTAGCAGCCAAGTGAGCCGCGGCCGAGACCTGTCAATGTCTGGAGGGAGCATCCCTTCTGCAAGGAACCGAGGAGCGCAGTTTCACCGTGTACGAGCGAGGAAAATTTTTGAGGTTGCCGCCGGGCCGCTGGATCCGGGGCACTGCACGGATGGCCTTCTCCTCTCCATGCATTTGACTTTGAATGAAGTTTATGCTGCAGGTTGTAGTGGCGCCTCCGCAGAGACTGACGCGGATATGGTAGGGTTCTTGGTTGCAAACCTCAAATCTCGATGTGGTGGCCTGGCAAGATTGGGGAGGCGGCGGCTGTGGACAGGGGACCCCCTCGTGGAATGCGCGGCTGGAAATGAGCGATGGTGGATGGCAGCCGCCGTGAGTCCCAGCTTCCCGGCTGAGGTTGGTGGTGCCTCGTAGATCCGCTCAGGTCCAGGCTCTCGCCGTGGATGTCCAACGCGTTTGATGGCAGAGGCGTACTGGGTAGCAGACGTGGCAGGAACCCTCCCTTGAGACGAACTGTTTGTGGTGTTGTGGACTACTTGTATGCTCTTTTCCCGGGCGACCCTGGTGATGAGAGGTGCGGTCGGGTGCATGGAAGCGACGGCCTCTATCGGTCGATTATTGAGACGGATTCAGTCTAGACGCAGTCGAAATTCCTTCTTCGGGCCACGTAGGGCAGCGGGTGACGACGACTCAGGCAACAGAGGCTGATCGAATCGGGAAATGGTGTCAAAATGTTTAATGGGATCAATGGGAAAAGGGCGCACGGAAGTTGGATAGGGGAAGCCGAAGCATGGATGCAAAGTGAAGACGGAAAGAAGACAGCAGAATGGCGAACAGACGGCATTCCGGCCTGGCACCAAGGATGGCCCGGCCACGAGTCGCTATTTTTACCGGGAAGGACGGACGAGCACATTCTGACAGCCGGAAGGATGACTGGTCACAGACAGCGTCTTGTCCCGCCGTTTGCCGTGGTGGGCAATCTATGGTCAGGGCAAGAGCGACTGCCACCTGGATGAGGTGAATTGCACGAGGAAGGAAGAATGGGCCAATGTGTTCGTCTGGTTCTTGCCATTGCAGCAACTTTTCTGGTGTTTTTCGTTTTGTGGGGGTGGGCAAAGCACTGGGAACCAATCTGCAGAGTCCACCTTGGCCCCTTTTCCAGAACCGACATCGTACATGATTGGCCCTTTGCATCTGCCCGTACAGGACAGGTCAATTAATTGCACCTGCCAACATTTCACAAAATCCCTCTCCTTGGCGATGCACACGAGATGGATGTGCATGCATGTTCATCTGGATAATGCCAGGCGGTGGGCCCTCGTTTGCATTCCGTCATTCGCCCGTCCCGCCGCGAGGGGTATGTTGCTCTCTTTCTGGGGTCCTCTCTGGAGTGTTGTCGGTACAAGAGCGTCTGCGACTCTGCGAGTCCGCATGCTGTTGGCGAGTGACGACAGACTGGAAATAGAAACGCAAATGCTTGTCGAAAGAGTTTGTGCCAGGTGAGAGAGAAGATCAACCATGTGGGCTCTCACCTGAAGACAGACGAACGTATGGCCCCCACAACTCCAGGCGCAGCACCGCGAGCCGGACATTGGAACGCAATGCGCACGCTGCACACCGCACGCCGCACACGCACCAAGCCCAGACGAGGGACCTCAAAAGTCAGACCCCCAAGAGACGCACATAGCAAGTCAACACTTGCAGGGGAGGGGATTCCCAATAGGGACACTGAGGTGGTCATCTCCCGTCTGCCTTGGCTCAAAGTGCGGACACACACACACTTAGTGAACCACAGATCCGGCCTCGCATCAGAGACAATAATCCAGTCTGACGTGCTGCCCGTTCCAAGCCGGTGCCAATCGATGGCCGTAGCTGCTCATCCCTCGTTGCTACCCTGCCATGCCCGCCGTTCTAGACCACTCGCTGGCATGTTCAGTCAGCCGCCCATTCAAACGCTTACCCTTACTGTCAGTGGTCACCACGGTGTGTGTAAATACGCAGTGTGGGAGGAAACCTCGTTCACATCAAAACGACCTCGTTCCGTCTTATCCATTGAGGCATCCCGTACATAATCGCTGCAACGCTACCAGAGAAACGTACGGATAGTTCACGACAAAGTACGGTCTATGCCTGGGCCGATGCGACACAAGACACCCTCCCGGGGCAGTCCGGTTGGTCGACGCTTGAGATTGCGAGATGATAAGGTTGTTTTCCCTTTGTTCATGCTATCTCCCTACCTGCCTATATGCGATGAACTATCAGACTTGTGTTTATTCAAGCTCACTCCAATGCTCCGTACTCAGTCCACTCTTGATCCATACACTACGGGTACTTTCGAGGTATCCCGGACTCCCGCCCGGCACATGGAAATTGAAGAGTTGCTTTTCTTAGCGGATCCCAAAGCCGACGTTGCGATGTCAACCCGCAAAGCCCAAGGAAGCGAAACCTGTCAGTCCAGTGGCCCAGGACTCAAGCTTCCGTGAATTGACGAGGTACGTACTGCGTGCAACCCTAGCGACCCGTGCTCTCGTGAGCACCCGACCTCAACAGACAAGCGGGGTGCAGGCGCAGATGCAGGTCTGTTGTGGTTGGCAGTTGCTGTTGTGGTTGCGGGACGGATAAAGTGCAAAGGCAGGTGCAAAGGCAGGTGCAGAGGATCGAAAGTGCAGGCAGGCACAGGTGCAAGTGCGCGCCTTCTGGTGGTGGTGACCCAGGTGACGGTTCCATTGGACTGGCCAGGAGGGCGGCAGGCGCAAATATTGGCTCTCGCTGGCTGAGTGGCTTGACGCCAAATCTCCTCCTTGGACCTTCCCCTTCCCGGCCGGAGTTACCCCTGCCTCCTTCCCCTGTCCCTGCCAAGGGTGGCCGGTTCCTTCTTTGAAGTTCTGCTGGACTGTGGACCCATGGCCCATGGGGCCACGCCGCCGTCCACGAACCAGTCCAAGTGCCCACTCACCAAATTCTCAGGGCAGAACCAGGTCTCCGTCTCCCTCGGCGGAGCTAACATGCACCTCCTCCTCCAGGCTCAACCGTCGCCCATGACTCCATCCTGTCGCTGCTGCGAGAATACGACCCAGCCCGACCTGGACCCCCCAGCTGCCGTCCATGCATCGCACACGCTCCACTGAAGAAGCCCGTTCACAATCCACCTGGACCCGAACAGGAGCTGCCCGTGAATAATGCAGTAGGTCGTCTTTTGTTTTGCTGCCATACAAAACCAAAGTACTTCCTACCTACGCTACCTACACTACCCAAGATAGGTACCCAGGATTTTTACGCGACTACGTTTTGGGCCCCCAAAGCCGCAAGTTCAAGCCCACTTCACTTGCACCGTCGCCATCCAACTTCCCCTGGACCCCTGCTACCCTGTCCGGCCGACCAAGTGTGCGCGCCTCCCACCACGCGAGCGAGCCAAGCCAAGCCAATATTGCTGCCAGCTTCCCCCCCAAATCGACCATCCATCCCGTCCCATCTTCGCCCGCGCTCGTCCACTCGTTGCTCCTTCTTAACCTCGTCCTCCCCCCAGCCAGAACCAGGGATCGTCGCCGCCTTCCAAGAGCCTCACCTTGCCTCGTCTTGCCCCTTCGCCAGATCAGATCCGACAGAGCTGATCGTCTCGACGACTCGACCACGGCGGGCAACTTCTAAACCCCCCTATCGAGTGCTACAGCCCACCTACTGGCGACCGACAGAAACTGCAAGCTTGGAAGCAACTGGACCTCGTTCGACTCGACCTCAACCGCCCCGAATTACCCCAATTGTGGACGCGAACAATCTCTCAAAGTCTTGTCGTCGACTGTAGCATCGTCGACTCGTCAACTTTTCGGCCATTAGGACCGATTCCATTCGTTTAACCGCCCATCCTCACCGTCGCCTTCATTGGTAGTCGAATCTGCAGCACCACAAATCCGACCGCAAAAGTGTTCCACCCGTGCAGCCAGTGGAGTGGTGATCTTGTTTTTCCTTGGTGCTATAAAATATATCCACCATCGCGTGCGTGATCTGGTCGATCACCGGCTAGAGACATTCGGCGCCGATCCAACGTGGGGTTCTCTCGGCAAACACCAGCAATAATTGCCTTTTCCTACCCCATCAAAACTCCGTCGTCGAGGACTGCTCTTCTCGACTCGCCAGAACCACTGCAAGAGGGACCAGATTATGTTTGGTCTTGCCAACCTGCGTGTCGCAGTTTTCCCATGATGATCATCATGCCGTTGTCATCCATGACCCGGCCACGGTCACTATGGCTTCTCCTATGCCTCACCATTGCCTCGGTGGTGTTGGCCGGCTCCGAACCCGTGCTGGAGGTTCTTCCCGCTCAGATCACTGCCCCCGCAGTGCTTCCTCCCATGGACGCCCTCGTCATTGACGACCGCACGCCTACGATGATCAAGGGTCGGTGGACCATGGTTCCCCCCGGGCACGACGAACTGAAGAAGCGAGACGACGAGGGCATCACGTTGACGCCCAGCACAGCCGACAAGGCGTCAGCTACTGCCGCCTCGACTACGCTGACCGTTTCCGTCACGGTGCCCGCTGCGACTGTGGACTCTGCCTCGCCCCTGCCGTCGCCTTTCGACACCAGTCTCGCCTTTAACTTTACCAGCAACGACGGCGCGTCCTGTCCCCGCTTCATCAACTCGCTCCTTACCAACCAGAACTTTAAAAAGTGCTACCCGTTGTCATTGCTGCTCCAGGTATGTTTGTTGTTGTCCGTCGGTGTTGTACAAGAGCTGACTCGTCCAGGGCTCGAGATCCTTCTTTGAGGCTGAAAAGAAGCTTCTGAGTATTGTGAGGGTACTCGACGCCACCTGCGGCGCTGACGTCGAGTACTGCACAGAGTTCCTTACCGGTGTGGCCGGTAACCTAACGTTGGACGCCAACTGCGGCTCCGACTACCAGGCCGGCAACCCAATCGTCATGCAGGCCTATCTCGGCTTGAAATCGTATGAGATGCTGTACAAGGCTACCTGCCTTACCGACCCCGACACGTCCATGTACTGCTTCGCCAACGCCGTCACCAACCTCACCACGCCGTCCAACGTCTACTTTTACTACCTCCCACTCAACATGACTTTGCCTGCCAGTGCAAACCCCACCTGCGGCACGTGTCTCCGACAGACCATGGAGATTTACCAGACCTTCACCACAAACCGCAAACTCGCCATCTCGTCAACCTACGAGGACGCCGCGTCGCAGGTCAATACCATATGCGGACCAGAATACGTCAACGACACGCTTCTGGCCGCGGTCAGCACGGCAGGGCTGTCGGTGCCCTCCTGGGCTCTGGCGGCGACGACCGTGACTCTGGCTCTGCTTTGCAACATGTTGTAAAGCGGTCGAGAGACTGCACTGATCGTAACGAGTCATGTTTTGAGTTATTTGATTTTCAGCAAGCGCCATGATACCCTCGACATTCTCTCGCATTTATTTCTCCTTCTAATGCCGCATCCGGCATCCGACCTTGTCGGTCTTCACATTACACTTAGTATTTAGTCTTAGTTCTATTCACGGCCGGATTTTGGGCAGAAGAAAAAAAGAGCCGGGTCCCAAGGGACGGCATCGGATGGCGGTTTCGTGATTATTGGCAGCAGCCGGAATTTGGGCATGGCGCATCCGCTGACTCGGCGGCATACATTGTCATATACGATGGCAACCACTGGCATCTGACGAGATGCTCTATATACTGTAATCTTCGCATGGTGCGACTGTTGATACTCTTCTCGTAGATACTTTCTAGTGGTGGTTTCACGTTGGTGCAGGGATGGATACGACGACCTGTCATGGTCACGTCAATACAATATGTAGTCAATACGCGACTCATTTGCTCAGTGATACTGCACGAGACCACACAGGGTCGGAAGCCATTTACAACTTGACCTGCCTGTCTACACTTTTCTCCTGCTCCCTCAGCCTCCTCTGGACAACCTTCCACGGGTGAACCCCATCCGCGTACCCGACAAACGGGGCTCCAGGCTCGTACCCGAGCAAGTCCACCAGCCGCCTCGGCATTCCGGCCAGCTTGTCCCACTCGACGGCGAGGATCTGGTTCTCGAGGGGCCGCATCCAGGGCTGGCAGTACTGGATCGTCAGCGCCCTCCGGGGGTCGGGCGAGGTATTTTCCCCGCCGCCGTGCCAGAGGGTGCCGAGGAAGAAGACGGCGCTGCCCTTGTCCATGACGACGGGGATGGCGTCTTTGCGCTGGGGGAGGTGGGCGGTGTCGGTGTCGGGGCCCCATGTGTGGGAGCCTGGGATGATGACGGTCGCGCCGTTTGTGGGGGTGAAGTCGTCGAGGGCGACCATAACGCCCTGTTGGGGGGGGGGGGGTGTTAGCCATGGATGAGGAGACGGTGATGTTGGTTACAGAGGGAGAGGCATTACCGTCCCAAATGGCCGATGGGGCCTCGGCACCCCGACGTAGCCGTCGTCGTGGTGAAGCGCCTGCGGGGCCTCGCCGGGCTGGATGTAGACGCTGTGAAAAGCGTTGAGGAGGAAGCCCGGGTCGAGGAAGTGGTTGTTGAGCGCGAGGAGGGCCGGGTGGGTGGGGAACTTGTGGAAGACGGGGGACTTGTTGAGGAGGGCGTAGATGCGGTGGGTTTTGAAGCCTTCGAAGCTGTTTCTGCCGCCTGTGGTGGTGGTGGTGGTGGTGGTGGTGGTGGTGGTGCCGCTTGCGCTGGTGATCGGGATGCTGTCCTTGTCATTGGCATGGGCGGAGAACCCTCCCGCTGGCCCGGCTGTCTCGGGCGAGGATGTCAGGCGCACGATCTCGGCGTGGGCTTCGTCTGCTTCCGCAGCGGAGAAGGCGGAAGGGATGATTACGTAGCCGTGCTGTTCTACGTGGGCTATGAGGGCTTCGATGTTGGGGACGGCGGGCGAGGAGGTGGAAGAAGAGGTGGTGGTGGTGTGCCGGGATAGGCGGGCGTCGGCGCCGGTTTGCGCGTTGACGAGGGCTTGGGCTCGGGATTGGAATGGCATTGTTGTTTCTCTCTGCGCGTGTGTCTCTTTCTCTGCGATCGTACTACCAAAACTATTTCTTGACAGAGTGGGAGATGCATTTTGGGGGGTTACCAGGGGGGGCCGCGACTTATACGTCTGTCGTTGGATGTGGTGTTATTCGGCAAGATGTGGGTCCGCCGAGGTCCCGGGAGATGCGACTCGAACGCGGGGAACAGGTATACAACTCCAAAAATCTTGAATGACGGGTTGAATTTGGAGATGGTGTGTGGGACTGCCGAAGTTTTGTGAGGAAAAAACTACTGTCCGGAATGAACGGATCAATGTCACCGTTCTGCTGTTGAACTCATAAGACGGACGACTCCGTGAGATACTGTCACTCCAGCCGGAGGGCTCCGCGCTGGCGGAAAGCTTGGGCAGCTCCGATCGGCCCCACTTTTGCCCGGCATTTTGACTGCATGCAAGTAAAGTAGCTCTCTTTCATCTGGGTAACGTAGTGGTGCAGAAACTATTGCAGTATGATTTTCAGTCCTACTCACGATCATAATCTAGCTTGTGACTTGATATAGGGTGCGAAACATTACTTGCTGCCGAAAACCCACTATCCTGTGCAATGCGTCCTTTTGTGCATCATTAACATGTCATACAATCATTACTCCAAGCGTAGCCCTTCGAGCTCCTTGTTTAGCACCTCCACAGGCCGGAATGTGCTTCGGAAGGGGCCCAGCTGCACAATCCTCACCGGCACGCTCTCTTCCTCCTTGTACTCCTCACCGGCCGCTGCGGCTCGCTCGGCCTCGATCTGCGCCACGCTCTTCACCTCGGAAAAGTCCCCCTTGATGCCCGTCTTCTCCTCTTCCCAAATCTCAAAAAATGGATAGCCGTGGTTGGCGTATGACTGGGCGTTGACTGGGGTGTCGGGAGCCGGCTGTCCAGTCACGGTACAGAAGGACTCGATGCTCAGGATCTGAAGGTTCAACATCACCGAGGCCTCGACATCCCAGACGTCGGCTGGATACTTATCTTCCTCGATCGTTTGGGTGATGAGACCACCAGCCGCAAGTCCCATCTCCTCGACTGCCGGAGGTGGTGCCGCCATGGGACTGGAGACGGAAGCTGCGCACATCATCATCTCGGGACCGCCGCCAGGAGCCGCCATGGACTTGAGCCCCCCCATCATGCGCATCCGGCCTCGCATTGGCGTATCATGCACGACGCTGACGGTCGAAAAATTTGGTGGGAAGTAGGTGTCTCCAAGCTTGGTGTTATCGGAAAAGTCGATGCGGTACTTGTCAAAGCCTGAGCGATTGCCGTGGTCGCTGAGACGCTGTTGATCGACAGCAATGTCAAACTCGTCGCGGATGAGCTTCTTGACGTCCAGCCAGGTGCTCTCACCATTGAGACCCTTTTCCGCAACGCTGAAAGTCCGGGTGACGACCTTGTGCTCCTTGTTCTCGTAGCGGACGTCAAACTCAGTTGGGAGATTCTTCTTGATGGGAATCACTTCAATCTGGATGCCTCCAATGTTCTCCTCCCCGGTGACCTGGGCCTCGACCGAGAAGCCCGATCCCTTGGGCTGCGCGACGAATTGGCGGATCTTGCCGTCCTCTGATACGATGCCGTCCAGCCAGTTCTGGTCAGGTACCACCATGTAGTCCTGGATCTGCTTGCCGCTGTTGAGCATCCGCACGCGCTTCTCGAGCGTCTTTTCGTTCTCCGTCATGGGCAGGCCGGAAACCGCATTGACACCGCCAACGTAGATCTTGATAGCGAAAGGGGCCTGGGCCGAGAAGTTGACCCACATGGCCTCGCGCTGGTACATTGGGAAGAAGATGCCGCCCTTCTTGGCCATGTCCGGAGGCATATTGTGTGCATAGTCGTGGACCTTGAACAGAGGGAAGGTTCCGAGACCAGGGGGAAGGCTGTTGGTGTCCCTGTTGTCGGGGACGCGGATTGTGCGGTTGAGCTGGATAGAGAGGGCGTCTTGTTTGCTGCCGTGGGAGATGCGGATGTCTGATCGTGTCGAGTTGGGGCCGTCGTCTCCCAGGCGCACTGTCACCCTGCGGCTGCTGGCAATGGGCTGCTCCTGGGCACGAATCTCGGGCATGACCTCGACGGTCTCGAGATCGCTTGTGTTGGTCATCTTGTGTGGTGGCGCTACGTGTCAGGTGGTGGAGTTGAGTGAAAGACCGTTGTATGGTGTGTAGTACGGTGAGTTGAGTGGATGGTGGTCTGGGTGGTGAGTCGAATGTATCGATTTAACAACCGAAGGGACTGTAGGTTCTTATAGATGAAAGGTAGACGATAGTTTTGTATCGTCTGAGTCAATATCCAGGTGCCACGCAGGCAGTCGGACGTGGTGAGGAGAGGTCCTTGTGGTTCAGCCTCATCGTGACACTAATCGGGAAGGTATGACCATCCAGGGTGGAGGAAGCAACGGGAAGCTGCAATTGGTGCTCCTGCTTTGAAGTCGGCTGCCTCCACAAACCGTGGCTGGTGATTGGTAGCGATTTCCAGATCGGGCTGCTCGACCCCGCTGTCTGGGGCCGTGCGCCAAGCCAAGGACCGGGGTGCGACGTCACTCCAGCGTGTTTTACGCAGCGGCGTATTACTGACTTTGACTTGCCCGGGAAGCATTCAGCCACATTCAACGACACGTATGACAGCGTTGCAAATTGTATTTGGGCTCTTGATCGAATCCCAGTCGCTTTGTGATGGGATGCAGTCGTAAAAAGATACAATCTTTCTCATTTACTAATGACACCGTCTAAGCAGCTGAGGCACACATCCTGACTGACTCCATTGCTGGCCAGACTTACGACAGAGCTACGACTTTTTCTTCTTCTTGTCGGCGTGCTGTTCGGCGCTACCTTCGTCGGCAGCGCGTTTCGCCGGTGTAACCTCATCTCCCTTGGGTCGCGCCGTCTTGTGGTCCTCGCCGTGGTCAGCGTGCTCGCCGTCGTCGCTCTCAAACTCGTCCATCATCTCCGTGTCCTGGCCCGCAAAGAGCTCGCGCCAGTTGCCGTCCCGCACCTTCTCGTCGTTCCCGTGGAGACCGACTCCGTACGCCTGCTTCATCGCCGCCAGACACGCCGTCCTCCTCTCGTTGAAGTCGAACATTGGCTTCGGGTACACGCCCTTTTCCTGTTTCTCTCCGCGACCCGTCACTCTGACCCCGGCCTTTTTCTGGTCCGGCAGCGGTGCTTTCCACGGCTCGTAAATGTACTTGGCGTCCAGGTCCTTGAGCTCCGGCACCCATCGCCGCACAAAGGCGCCCTGCTTGTCCCACTTTTGTCCAAACGACACGGGGCTGTAGCACCGAAAGTACTGCGAGAAGAAGGCCGAGCAGCTCAGCCATTGCCAGTTGCCGGCGTTGCACGCGGGCTCGTGGTCGAGCAGCCACTCCTCGAACACTTCGCAGCCGCGCTCCCAGTCAATGTAGCAACCGCCCCTCGTCAGGAAACAGGCGACCGAGTGGCGCCCCAGGTGGTGAATCCACCCCTCCTCGCGAAGCTGTCGCATCAGGGCGTCGATCCACGGGAACCCTGTCACGCCGTACTTCCACCGCCGGAACCACTCGTCCGCCTCTGCCGAGTCGACGTGGTACTCGCCCGTCACGAGGCCCGTCTCGTGATCGACCTTGGATGGTAAATGCCACGGGATGAAGCGACAGTAGGGGTTATTGGCGGTCTGCGTGAATTGGTAGCCCAGTGCGGCGTGTGCCGCAAAATACATGTCGCGGAAGAGCAGCTGGCCCAGCAAGCTCTCCGGCACCTTGGAAGCACCCTTGCCGTACTTTGTCACGACGTCCTGCACCCTCCAGTAGAACTCGCGCACCGACAGGGCCCCGAAGTGCAAAAACGGCGATAGAAAGGTCGTTGACTGAGGCTCGAACGCCGCGGGGCTCGTCTTTGGCTTCTCGAAGGTGGCTGTATACTTTTTGTCGGCCAGAATCTCCTCGAGCATCGCCAACGCCCTCGTCTCTCCGCCCTTGTGAGGCGTCGTCGCCGACGGGAACCCAAGCTCCTCCATCGTCTCAATCGCAAAGTCCCCCTTGGGCCCCGCAATCTTCTTGTACGCCGCGTCCCCGCCCTCGGTCCGGTTCTCCGCGTTGAAGTCGGGCTTCGTCTCGGGCGGCGTCTGCTCAAAGTCAACCGGCATCTCACCCGGATCCGGCAGCGACTCCGGCGCGGCCAGGGGCTTCGCAATGGGCCCGACCTTGGCCCCGGCCGCCTGCAGCTGCGACATGGACATGGTCGGCTTGCCGCCGTGCTTCTCGACCACAGCGTCGCTGTCCCATAGCGTCCGCCCGCTCTTGATGATCACCTCCACCCCGGCATCCTGGGCGGCTTTGATGACCACCTCGTCCCGCTCGCGGCCGTACGCGTCCGTGTCCTTTTCAAAGACGAGGTGCGTCACCTTCCACGCCTTGAAGAGCTTGGGGAACAGCGTCTGCGGGCCCTCGCGAAGCACAAAGAGCTTGGACTTTGGGTTCAGCTTGGTGATGCTCTCTGATAGGTCATTCTGGCAGTCCAATCTGCGCACAACGGTTTGTGTTAGTCATTTTACTTCTCCACGGGGGGCGTGGAGGAAAACAAACAGAAACTGCCACCGGTTCAGGCCGCCTCGGGCGCGGTACACATAGTGCGGATCCCAGGTGAAGATGGGCCACAGGGCGACCGGCTCGAGCGCCAGCGCGGCCGCAAGGGCGGGCGAGTCGTGGAGCCGGAGGTCGGTCCGGAACCAGTATATCACGCGCGGGCCGGGTGCCATTGTGAATGTGAGTGAGTGCGTGGGTGTGAGTGAGTGAGGGCGAGGTATGTGACTGAGAAGTACTGGGTTAAGTGAGATGGTAGGTCACGAACGCTGTGTAACGCAAACACGAAATCACGAGATACCTTCACCTCAACTCTAGGATGGTGTCCCAATTGGCATGTCACTCAGCCAAGGGAGACAGACTTGTCGCGTTAGGAAACGCGTCCAAGAGGACATGTTCTGCATTGAGACAACATGGGTCGATTGGCTGAGTTCGGGGATACAAGAAAAATCAATGATGTCAATGACTCTAAGCCACGCGAGGTTTTGGAGCAACCACAGCGCCACACATTTTTTTCTTTTTTTTTCCCCTACGATCCAAAGACAAAGTCTATGGATGTCTCAGTCCCCTAAAGTATCCTCACACCCGTACTCCGTACTCCCTACCTACCTGTTGGACTGGTGGTCCAAGAAGACGAAGACGAAGAGCAAGACGAGGAAGACAAAAGCCCGGACCAAGACCCGCGTGTGCCTACCTCAATGCCCATGTGCCCGCGCGCCACTGGAGCCCGCCGAACGGGAAATCGTTCCCGCCTGGAGTACCTAGGTATCCCGTAAATTTCGCAGAAAATGTAGGAGATTGCGCGCCCATACTGCGTACCCGTTCGGTGGACCGTGGGCCGGTTGGTTCGTCTGGGTAAGCATCCGTGACCCCGTCACCCGTCCACCCGTCACCCGTTTCGCCCGTCCCCTCCCGAAACTTTATTTGGATAATGGGCGGCGGCTACCGCGATGCTCGAATCGCGGGCCAATTGCTGTGTATGCGTACCTTGCATTGGTGAAATGGTTCAATGGCCCACAACCCACAAACCAGGACAATTGGAGACGAGGGGAGGGGGAAAACAAAGGACCCATGAACCCTGACTCGCACAGTTGGCAGATCGTCAGGGCTTTGCCAGGGAGTATCGTGGACGGCACGAAGAGGAAGACGAACCCCTCGGGCCCTGAGGATGCTGAGAAAGATTTCTCCAAGGCCCGAGGACGGAGAGCATGCCACACGGTAGAGGTGAACGAGTCCCTGGAGAGACAAATCGCATGCCTCGGATGGCCTCACCCATTTTTTTGCTCCCTACGTGTTTCCCGGCTCGCCCTTCACCCTGTGTCGGGCCGTGTAACCTCAGACGATCACGCTGCTCAGCCGAGGAATGCAACGCCTGCAACGATGGCCCGGCTGTCGGATGGGGATCGTCGGCGCCATCGACGCCAAAGTCGTGGCAATGGGACCATGCGTTGCGACAAGTTCCCCTAACGGGAGTGTCTCCCTTGCTCGCGGCGTGCAGTCAGATCATGTCGGAATGGAAGTGCGCTCCGACGTGTGTCGGCTGAGCGCAGCATCACTGGTAGCTGAACAATGTGAAATGAGTTTGACAAGGCGGCGCCCCGACTTTGAATTTTGTATCCATCTAGTACCTAGGGAGGTCACAGTAAAAAAGCCTGTACTTTGTCCCCGTGTAGGAAAAGAGCACAAGACTGTCTTTCCCGCCAACGATGCAACCGCCTCGAGAGTCGAACCCAATATCAAATTCGCGTCTCTCCATGATCATAACCCATAAAATTTCCACAAAGGGTATATATAGATACGAAGAAATGATGAGTGAATCGAGAAGAAAGTAAAGCAACAAATATGCAACAAATGGGATAGACACATAAAATAAAATAAAAAGCGACCTTCGTAGCGGGTATTCCTCGCTTTGCTAGGCCGTGATGATAAATTACCGCCTGGCCTTGGAAAGACGGTTTCGACGTATAACAAGTATTGCACACTCGTTCTTGTACGCCTCTATCGTCAAGAACGGCCCCAAACCCGACGAAAACTCCCAATTGAAACACCATCGCCGCCGTCTATTCGCCGATTTACCAATCTCCAACGAACGCCGTGTTACATTATGCTGCCATCCCGTGTCAAGTCGGTGGGGGGGGGGGGGGGTTGTTTTTTCCTTTTGTCGTTCACCGCTGCTTTCTTGTCTTTTTGCGCCTGGTCGTTGAGGTTCCTCCTCCGCCGCCGCCACCTCCACCGTTGTCTTCCTCGTCTTCGTCGTCGTCGCTGTCTACTTGCCGGCGAGCGTTCTTCCCACCAGACTTTTCGTTGCCCTTTTTGATGGAAATAAGACATCCTTGCTCTTTGAGACGCTTGGTGAGAGGTGTGCTGGCCTGCATGCCCGGGAAATCCTTTGCGCTGTAGACAACAAATATGTCGCTCATGATGGTTGACCGGATGGGAGCTTTCCTTGCCATGTGCGTCGGATCGACGACAACCAACACAAATTTGAGACGGAAGCTGCCCGGTGTGCGGACTGACATGTCGGGGAAACAGAAGAAACAGCCTTCGTTGCCGTTTTCGTCTTGGCCCACAAATGGCGATGATACCAGCGAGCCCATGATCCGCTTGCCTGGTCGCATCCCATCGTTGGGCATGTTGGTTTCGTCGGTTTCTCCGTCCACGTTCCAGATACTGCAGTGCACAACGTAGGCAGGGTGATGAATCTTGCTGTACAGCTCGTCAGGCGTGAGATCGGGGTTGTTTATCCGCAGCTGAACAATGGGCGGCGGATCAATGACTCTTCTGTCTCTTTCGCCGTAGCCGCAGCATCTGGCCGCCATGGGTTGTTGGCGGAAAAAGATTTCGTACTCGTTTCGCACCACCTTGACTTCTGGTTCCGGAACACGCTGGAGCATCCTCCGATCGTCGCTGCCACCGCTCAAAAGATCCTCAATCTTGACTCTTTCATGCTGGCTCGTGGCACTCCACGGTGCTCCGGCCGTCGGGATCGTGGACCCAGACCGCACTGCGGGAATCCTCAGGCTGGGCGGCGTGAATGGAATGGCGACCTTTCCTCCGCCCTGGTAATTGTCGTTCAACACCCGCGGGGCACCCTGCGACATGTGCGGCATCTGTGGAGGCTGGTTACGCTTGAGATAATGTGCTTCTCTTGCCGCCTGGTACTCGTCATATGGCTCACTCTTAGTCGCGGACAATGTCGGTGATTCGCGTGGCGACTCCTGGGGATAGCGGGGCATGGGAGCTGCTCTGTACGGATCGGTAAGCTGTGTCGGTTGAGGCGGTGGCTGTTGGTAGTGTTGGTACTGCGGCGGCTGATGGTAGCTGGGCGAGGGGGGCTGGTGGTACTCGCGCTGATGCTGATAATCACTGCGGTAGTAGGGGGCTTGATGGTAGTCGTTTTGGTGATATTCGGGCTGCTGCTGTGCGACGGGCCTCGGTTGCGAGTTTGAGTGCATTGGAGGTGGCAGTCGCATTGGCTCGGGTTCGTAGGCGTAATGTCCGTCCATGGCTGGCCGTGGCGGGCCATACGACGAGGGCGAAGGCGCCCATGAGTTATGCCTTTGAGCCATGCTGGGTGCTTCAACTGCTTGATAGACTGTAGATTCCGCTATGTGAAGACGAAGAGTGGCGGAACGGCCAAGACGATTTGTGTAATTACTCCTGAGAGTGAGCTGCCCTTATTAGCATCAATGCTCGTTCCGGCGCGAGGGCACCCTTCCACGTTCTCGGCTCGGGGGTGTGGCGGCCGGAGCGAACTCACTGTAGGTGGAGAAGTCTCAGATCCGTACTCAGCCCTTGGCCAAGTCAAGCGCTGGAGAGAGAGCGAGGCGTTCAGCTCCGGATGCGCTCAGTACGATCGGCGCGTGTCAGCTGGCCCGATTATGAGTTGATTGAAGATTTTGAGAGAGAAGGAGAAAAAACGGCGTCGGATGGTGCAAGTCAGACCACGCCCATTGAAAGCTCTCTCGCGAAGAAACAAAAGGATGAGAGGTGCTGGATGCTGGAGATGAACCGAGAGACGGGTGGTAGCAGAGAGGGGCTCTTTTGTCCGCTGTCTTGCCCAATGGCGCTTCGCTGCTTGGCGGACGAACGTGGGCAAACGTCTCTACACAGGGCTCGTAACAGAACAGAGACACCTCGTTCCCTTTCCTTTTTCGCTGTCCAGACCACTGGTCGAAGGCGCGCGGTTGAGACACGGTCTAATCGTTATCAGCGACAAACAAGTGCGGGCTGTTGCTCGATGGATCGGAGCGGCTAGGTGTGTCGGCGTGAATAGAGATGACGAGAGTCGAGCCGGGGAGATCCTTGTCCAAGTTGGCACCAGCGAAATCTAGTCTGATGGGAGCACCCAGAACCCGAGAGGAACGATCAGCGGGACAATTGAGGTTCGAGACAGAATGGCGTCGACTATGTTGTCGTTTGGCATGCAAGACTGATGAATGTTGATGTGTGAGTAGACGTTGGCGGTCGGATCAGGCCAGTGTCGGATGGGCGTGGGCGTGGGAGGGTGTGCGGTGTTGGGAGTGCGACCAGAGCGAGGCACAGGTATGGTGAAGGGAAGAAGAGGGCAAGACGACGGTGGGCGGCGGGGGGTTGTTGGCAGGTATGTATATGAAGCTGCGGACAAGTCAACAGGGCCAATCCGCGGCTGCAGGAATCGATTTTGCGGTGCCAGAGAAGGAGTGGAGGACGGAGACGAGAGACTGCACAGTATCTGCACACTGCTAGGATGGGTCTTGGTTCCCTGTCCGCTCTGTCCGTCTGTTGAAGTGCACCGCTGCAAAGGTACGATGGTTTCTGGCTCAGGAGGAGAGGCGAAGAAGGAAGAGAGAGGAGAGGGAGAGGAAAAGAGCAAAAGGCGAGCGAGGATCAGGGCCGACCAGCATCAGCACGCGGCATCCGCAAAACACCAGGTGCAGTGTTGGCTTGTCTTGTCCTGTCGAGGAGAGACCGGGATCAGGCCCCACGTCGGACAATGTGATGGATGGGGGAGAGAATTTTGGGGCCTTGCGACTTGTTGGACGCGAAGGGCGAGCGAGTGGTAAGCGAATACTCCGTACCAGACTGGATAATGGCCGAAAAGGATTCGAGACGTTTTTTTGGTCACTGTGAGGAAGTGATCAGTACTATCCATCAGAGCACAGAGTATGGGTATCGTACGCAGATTTTGGCTGTAAAAGGGCGAGAGACCAACGGATAGAAGGGAGGCATTCGTTTGGAAGATTTGAGCGAGCAGGCACAGAAAGGTAGCGCGATAGGGTGGTCTGGTAGGCGGCGCGGAAACGGATGGGCTTAGGGGGGACCCCAGCTCTGGCGAGCCAGGGCCAAGAGTTGAACGAGGATGCGGTGCCAGTCCAGCAACCAGGACAAGGACCGGGATCATGGGTTCGACCAGGACAAGCCGCAAGACAGGAGGCGACATTGGCGGACGGCTGGGGGGTGGCTGTCGACTGTCGAGACTCTGGCCGGTGAATGGTTGGTCGAGGGGATTCGTGAGGGTGCTGTATCGCACTCGGCCTCCGTCCAGTTGGGAAAAAGAGAGACGGCACGACGGGTGCATGGGAACGGAGCTTGGAATGCAACTCGGATGAAGTTGGGCTGAGGAGTACCTTACGGAGTATGGAGGAGAATACCTACCTGTAGGCTGGAGGCAGTCGAGGGGAGAGGGTACGTACCGTTTCCCGAAGCATCAGACGGGCAGTTCATTGGACGAACGGGTCTGATTGGATCACGAAGAGGGAGGAGAAGCTGGAGGGACTCGAGGTGGAAGGAACATCCAATTTTGGATTGAGGTGTGTGGGGAAGGCCCAACCCAGAGTACGTATCCGTACGTACCTCACTGATGACTACTCCATACTGTACATACTCCATCCGTACAGACACCTCAGGTAACTGCAAATTGGTGCCTGCCTGAAGTGAGGTAACAGGTCCTCGGTCCTTGGTGCACTTTTCTCATAATAATGCATTGCAGCCATCGCATGCATCGCAACGAGCGTTGTGCAACACACCCAGCATCTCTCTCGCCAGGCTCACGCAGCAGCAGTCCTCCTTTCCGACCACAGAGTACGTACGAGTACAGTGCAAAGGCAAGGGCTCCATTGGCGTGCAGAACTGCGCATGCGATGCTCCTGCGCCCAGTCGAGCAGAGTGGACGGAGTCAACGAATCAGGTGGCGTTAGACGCCTCTTCGGAACTGCAACTTGGGACTTGGGTGTACCGGGGAGCCTTGGACAATGCAACCCGACCATGCACGCCTTAAACCCGCGAGGGTCAAGACTCGACGAGTGAAATAGGAAGCCCTGGTCCCAACCGCCAGTCGCAAACTCGTCGACTTTGAACATTCCCCCGACGCTGCGATATCTCGCCGACAGCCTCTGTATTTGTACCGAATCGCAGTCGACTCCAACGGCCCAGGAAGGGGACCACCTCGTCCTGGAGCCCCTGGACCTGGACCGGCAGGAGCGAGTTCCGGAATCGCCACACGTCTATATTTACCTTGCATTTTACTGCGTACTTGCACCATGAGTACGAAGTATCCCTACGCAACATGACTGCAAAGCTTTGTTTTCTCGGGGAGCAAAAGCATGGACAGCGGAATCAACAACATCTCTTCAAACCTGGAAGTTTGCGGGGACGTAATCGCGCCTTGGGGCCCGCTAAACGACGGGTGCATCCATACCTAGCGGCCGACGATTGGCGCCAGGGGCCATGCCTACACCCTCTTTCCGCGCTATCCTAGTGCTGAAGCTACGAACGCCCGACTGACGCCCCTAAGTACGCCTACGTAGTATAGGTTGTGAGGTTCTCGAGGCTTTGGCGGGTACGTTAACCTCCAGTGACAGCTTTAATAAACCTAGAAATCTGTCGAGGCTCGACGGTGCGGCCAGCGGCGGGCAGCACGATGCAGGTCAAGTTACCTACGTACCCACGTATGTTACTGCGTAGTACTCCTCCGTACGCAGCAGAGGAAAGTGACAGACTCAGCATCTGCAACGGCCGGGGGGAGGGGACCTGCCTCTGTTGGAACTTGGGTCCTTGCTGCTGCAACGAAATTGGAACCGGGGCTTGCGCTTCACCTCACCATCCCAGCCGTTCCACGCACCCAAGTCCACATCTCCATCACCCAGACAGACATACTCGTACGCTTCTGGAATACAACTCGGCCGCCCTCAAAGACACTCTGAGCCTGCGGCCTCCACTGCGCCGCCATGCTGATGCCCCTCAGCTGACTGAGCCTCGGGCGAGCCTCTGCTCTGTCCGGAGTAGTGTGTATCCTATGGCTACACTATGTCCCAATGTGCATGTTTGCTTGCTGACATTTGCTTTCAGGTCTCGCACTCGCTCATGCTTGTGAGCATTGTGGAGATCGAGATCCTGCTCAGCTTCTCGTCGCTTTCTTTTGCATCCGCCGCAGCCCGCTCGCTACCCAGCTACCTCTGCTGTGCCACGCGAGCGAGTCTCGTCCACGATCGCAGACCACCCCGGCCCATACGTGCCAAAAGACTCACCAACTGATACCTTATACTATTCGACATACCCGCCGAGGCATTTACAACCAGACATCTCCTTGGGACCGCCTTTTTGCCCCGGAGGACGGGGGCTTTCGTCCCAGCCCGGCCCGCTCCTTGTGCTCTCCTGGCTCCTGCTACGCATCGTCTCCAAGTTCCCACGTCCGTCGCTTTGTCGCCCCCAATTCTCAACGTCCTCCGGCCATCCAGCAAACACGCTTCTCAATCGAGGCATTCACCCGCGCCGCTTGCTCACCCGATCGGCGAATAGCCCACGTTCCCCTGTATTCCTCAATTCCTTCCGTCGGCATGTCGATAGTGCTCAACCTCGTTCATCATCCATTGGTAATGATCTTCATGCCTTGCCGACACCAGCTCTCAGTGTTAACACGAGGCAACCAAGTCGCACTAAGTCAGCGAGCTGCCAGGGACCAGTCTATGGGCTGATGTCAGCGCACGTTGGTCTTTTGTGCACTTTTTTCGAGACCACCGACCGAGGCTCCCTTGGATTGTTCTCGGGTCAATCATTGTCCAGCACGCACCCGCCGCATACAACAAACCATTTCGTTGTCAAACCAATGCGCCGTGGCGGGCACCGGCAGCCACCCGGAACCGATATTGCGGCTGCTGGGAGAATCTCCCTCTCTTGCACGGCCATTGACTTGATTCTGTAGGCCTTCAAGCTGGGCAGCAAGTCTCGCGTCTGTATGACTCCTGTGCACCTCCACGTGTGGCTGGACACTCCGTATGAATACCTGCCAATCGACGGACCAATCGATGGAACGGTCATTTGCAGCTCTACAGCTTTGGGTCATTGGTGTGGACGCCGCACAGTAGGTATGTGACGCTGAATCCGGGTTCACGTTTGCTTGTCAAAGGCAAGGGCCGCACGCCCGGGGTGCGACCGGGGTGGGTGGCAGCAAATCGAGTTGGATAAAGTTCAGCATATCGTGCACATCTCCGGATGAGAAGAAGGGCGAACCCCCGGGACCGGTACGGAGTACCTGGATTTCGGGCCACATGTTCGGATGGGACACAGATATGCATGTCTTTTAGACGGTGGTCTCGGTTGTCAACGAGCATCGCCAATCGGCGTCGACACGACCGGCGCGGTGAGACAAGATCAGTCCTTTGCAATTCGTTTTCCATTCTCTGACATTTCTCTAGTGGCGCTGCTGCATTCCACCACCTGCCGGTCACCTCTCACCCGCGTCCGCCAACCGAGTCGACGGTTCCCATCGCCAACCGCGGGCGATTGCAGCGAGATGCCTCTGTGCTGGTCGTCCAACTCCAGCTGAGCTACCGTCAAATTATCCTCTATCAACTGCAGGGCTGTCCCTCGGGTGTACTGTACGATTGGGACTTGATGAATTGTTCTTGTGGCGGCCATCAATGGGAATGTGACGACCATACTCGATCCAAGACAAGCGAGCCAAGCAAGTGTATCCGTACCGACACTCAACGCCAGCTGTTGGCTGTTCGCGTATCTTGCCGTACATCTTGGCGGCGAGAGTCGAGGTCCCGGACTCAGACTCGTTCCATTGTGGGGTCATGTTCGGATATATTCACGCCCTCTTGTCGCTGTTCGCACTCGATGTCGACGTCCCCACACACACACCAACCGTCAACCCCGCTCTTGTTGGTTCTTAGCTGTTGGTGATTGTGTTCAACCTCTCGCAGGGGTCCAGCAGCGACGCCACAGGGCTTTCCTCCGCTAAGAACGGGTTAAACGACGGGTCCGTCATCCCGCCAATCTAGCTCTGACAGTGACGCTCGGTCCATACAATGGCGTTATTGTTTTTTTTTTTTTTTTTTTTTTTTTTTTTTTTTTTTTTTTTTTTTTTTTTTTTTTTTTTTTTTTTTTTTTTTTTTTTTTTTTTTTCACCTTTCAAGGCACTACTGTATAAGCCTTGCCGTTTCGGCCAGCACTTACTTCCAACGACGGCGTCGATTCAGTCAACTATGCCTCATAGCTACGGCCGTTGCAATGGAGCAGTGTCTCGAACCCCCTCTTTCGCGCCTCTAAAGTCGCTCTCGCTCCATCGCCGTCGACTACGATGAGAAAACACGGCAACGAACGTACGGTACCAGCATGGCGGTACCTTGAGTGCCTGATACGAACCGCCGTTGGACATCATCTATCACATCTGCTTAGGCTGCAGCAAACAATAGCCCGCTTACACCAAGACGAGCGGAAAGGCTCCGACCTCTCGTACCTCGGTCCTGTCGTGGCTCATTTCCGCATCTCATCTTTGCACTGTCCGGTGACAGTCGCTCGGGTCCGGACCAGGGCCCTGCCAACGCATGCATTTCCTTACAATGGCAAAATGCCCGCTTCCAACAACCCAGCCGCCACCAATCACCAACTCTGCATCCTACCCTCCACCGCAAAGAGGACCACAACAGGTCAGCGAGGCGCCGCTGGTTATCTGCGTGCCTTGCGTCGCCATCTACGCATCATGGAATTCGCCAATGCCGGTGGTGGGTGCCACAGGCGAGGCCGGGATGCTCTACCGTAATCTCCAACTACCGCCATCACTCGCCGTCCTACGGAGCGGCGTTGATCACGGAATCCGACCGGCGTTCTCAAAAGGATACGCTCCTCTGTGTGGCTGCAGCCATTTCTCCTAGCGCCCAAGGTGACGGCCTGCAATGCCGATTTGGCTCTGTCACGGCGCATCTGTCAAATCACCTAAAGAACTGGGTTATCAATAATCCTTGACCATCCAATGAGCGCGCGATTCCATTGCATTTTGGCTCGCGGTTGTGCGATGCCCCAGCGTCCGTCGTTGGCAGCCCCCGCATTGCACCCTTGCGGACTCCTGACATCTGAAACGCATAATGGTAGGGCACCGTCGCGTGGCAGTCTTTGATTGCGGACACATGCAAGGAGGTGCAGAATTGTTCTGGAACGTTTCCTGAGACATTCGTTACGTTGTTCGAGCTGGTTGATGGCCTTGATGAAGAAGTCAGGACAATTGACCTTGCTTTTGACGGCGGTCATCTTTGCTTGGTTGTGTACCGTGGTCGCCGCAGACCCGCCGTCTCCCAACCACAGACACGATTCTGACCGTCGATTCAAGGAGGTGAGTCTCTCGAGCTTGGTCTACTGGCATAGAGTGTGATCATGTGTTGTCCAATGCCTCCGAGTGAGTGACACAATGATTTGCCGCTTATTGCCTACCTTACATGCTTGCCTGTTTCTGCCATTGCTCTTCTCTGCCTACCTCTCTACTCTATGTACTACTGAACAAGAAGCATTGAAGGGAACAACGGTAATAATAGTAAAACGAAGAGAATGGCACTAATTATGTCTCATATGACTGCTGTCGGATATTTACTGGTCTGACCACATCATATATGGAGGTTGCTCTCTCACAGAGGAAATGCTTTCTTCCTTATTAGATCATAGGCAACAGCGATTCGCCGTCGCTGTGTGGAGACTGGAGCCGATGCGAATGTCACGACGCATGCAAGAATGGCGTTGTCGGACGAAGCTTGTTCACTACGGAGGGACAGAACTGTCTCGAGCTTTCTGGCTAGACTACAGTAGTTCACTCTTGAACCAGGATCCACGTCAGCATTTACACGTTTTTAATGTGCCATTTCTTGTATCAATTTCCTCGGGAGTTCAATTCGGTGCATGATTACAATGTGGGCATCAAGGATGCGTAGTAGATATCGTTCATCCTAAAATGTAAGCCCTAGAATGGAAATGGTGAAAGTTCTGTCCGCTGGCCTCAGTTGCATTTATCTAAGTCACGTGAAGAGCGTTGTGCCACTGGATAATTGATGCCATTACGAAAATGACCCGCCCTGCAGTCAGAAAGCCGGTGTAGGGCTATACTAGGAAAAATAGAAGCATATGAGAAGTCCCTCTCTTCTACCATGACGTTTTCGTCACCATCGACAAGCTGCCTGTGGTCCATGTAACATCGTCACGTAGAATCAATAGAGAAAAGAGGAAAGAGCTTAGAGCCACAATCGTGACTTAGACGTGGTTAGCGTTGAAACTGCATATATAAGCGGGCATTAAGGGGTGAAACAGTTGGCCACGTTCGACGATGAACTCAAAGACATAACGGTTCTATATACCTACGGAACCATGTCCTTTAAAATACATAATCCCGATACTTGTCCAAACGACGAGACAGCACCGGGAGCAAGATGCAACATGAAGCAGACATACAAATAATAGCCAACATAGTTTTATTGACACTAGTTCTACGTTACTAACTCACACCATCGGCGCACGTCTCCAATCATTACTTTGAGGACGGATGGAGCACTGGATCTTGGCTTCAAGACACCGTCCCGATCGGCCTTGGCAGAGATTCAACCGGCCATCGACCGACGTTTTTTCATCTCGTGGTCCCGTGAGCTAGGGCCAAAGAATGGTCGCATGAACAAGGCCACTTGGTCTCGGCCTCAAAACACTATCTTTATCGGTCTTGGTTGGGGTTGAATCGCTCGTCCATCAGACGCATATTTGAAAACATAACATATGAGTCCATCGTTTCCGGGTTCCGCTTCAAATAATTCTGAGAGGCGCTGTCGTTTTTGTAATCCGGACCGCGCGACAAGTTGTCAGGCTTTACTCAATTCTGTCCAAAGGATCTAGTCCACGGGAAACCCTTTGACAATACGTACCTCCACTCAGCTGCTGTCTTTAAATCAAGAGCATCAGCGGAGGTGAAGCGGTGGCCAATATGGGCATAATGGAACCAGCTGCGTGTGGTCCTCAGCAGCGGCTTGTTGACCCGACCGTAGATGAGAATATACGCCCACCCCATTCATCGAAAGAGGGTTGCTGCGGACAGAGGTCCATGACGTGCTCCTTGGTGTTGCAGAACGGGCAGCCCACCAAATCACCTCTGGCGTCGGGCCAAACGCAACCCAAGAGGTGATGGCCCCGGTCCGAGAAACTGCCACAGATAATGTTGGCGCATTGTTTGTTCCTCTGCCTAGAACCCATCCTCCGGAACATGATGTGAGTGTCTGGATCTGGCCTGGACTTGTAGACATGGCGGTTGTTATTATTGGTTTTACCACGGTTGTTGTTTCGCGACCGTTTGTTTTTTGTCTTCTCGATTGCTGAGGATGGTATTCGCTGGCAGGGACAATAGCCATGTCTCCCGGCGACTCTCGGGAAGGCATAGGATCATCCATTCCGAACCTTTGCACAACTTGGCGATCATTGTCTTGGGCAGGGGCCTGCCGAACTGTCTTGGGGCCAGCCGGTCGCGCCACTTGGCGATTGCTGCTCTCGACCTTGTCGGTGGCCTGTCGACCAGTCTCCACTCCAGGACTCACTTCGCTCTTGATCTGTATAGATAAAGCACGACTAGACCTGGCGGCTGATTCCGTCGCACCTTGCTTGGGAGAAGGAGGGAGTGAAGGTACCGATTCCAGAGATGTCGGAGGAGGCGGCTCGAGGGGCATCGGAGGAGGCGGCTCCAGAGGAGGCATTTCGGAGGGCGCTGGAGGCACGTCCGAGGACGGTATAGCAGAGATCGCAGGTATTTCTGGGCCTCGTAATTGCGAGGACGGGGGTCCTGGCACGAAGCGGACGACACAAGTGAAGACCTCCCCATTGCCGTGCTCCATCATCTTGTCGAGCATTCTGTAGGCCTGCTTGCGTGACCCGTACGAGGCAAATGCATCGTCCGCTATGAAGTCGATGACTGCCTGGTCGGGGCGTTTGTTGGTGACTTGGCTGATGCCATCAGCATCAGCGTTGACTTGAAGACGTCCAAACACGGGTTCGGCTGGGGGAGAGGATTGCCGGGCCCTTTTGCAATCTTGGGCTTCATCCGAGAGAGAGCGTTCTCGTTTGACTGCGCACCGAAGCGCGTCTTCAGATTCCATGATCCACTGAACATACGATCAGAATTAAAACCCATTGCGTACCGAATCATACGAGTTTTACTTACCTTCACTTGACAACACAAATTGTGGTGTTTGTGTCAATTGGGAAGGGTGGAATATGGGGAACGGAATATGGGCTGGGAAGAGGCGACATGGGAAGTGTTGGAGTATGTGGAAGGTGAAAGAGGTGAAGTTAGAGAGTGGGAGAAATGAGAAAATCAGACGGTGGGAGAGTGAAAGTGGGCAGCTGGAAGAATATCTGAATATGGCGGTCTCTTTTCACGTGAGGTGCGTATTCGTCAAGTCAACCAGCTTCTGTAGAGAACACAGTCTTCGAATTCTTGCACACTTGAGGTATGTAATGATGATAAGTGACGCTTCGACTGCCTTAGTTCGTGGCTCCGCCTCATCAACACCTCTCATGCCATTGCCTTGTCTTTCATCGCTGGGAAATTGATTTGACGAGGCAGTTATCTTGAACTCCTGCTCTTACCTACATATGAGCCGAATGAGCAGTAGGGTGGGAAACTGAGATGATCAGTGGTAGCCGGTTCACTCCCTAGGCACGTGACAGGGAAGGAGAAAGGAGTCACCCTAGCACCTTCCACCTGGTTCGTCGGCTCCCGCAACCTCAAGCTATGCCTCAAGGTTCCCTGACGCCACAGGTGAAGCCTATATAGGTCAGACCAATTCCATTCCTGTCACCAGCACAGCAGGCGCCCGTCTAGGTCGACGGGTCAGGTCAAACTGTGGCGTGGTGGTGGAATGGTTAATGGTCAACAATCGATTTACGCCAACCAGCCTACTCGACGACAGGCTTAGCGAGTATCCGAGTTCGAGTCCCAGAAATTGCGCCAGAGATGTAGCCCCCAGTTCAGCACCGGGGGGGTGAACTCTTTTGCTGTTCTGTTGTATGAATAGAATTAACTTTTTCTTTGGGCCATGCTCAACCCGCCTTTTTCCTAGGTCGGCTATATGTAGAGGGATAAACGTAAGTACGGCCGAGGTAACGGTACCACTATGGACACAAAGATTTAAGAGGCGTACAAGCGTCAGTCAAGCAGGTGGGATTTAGGACAAAGATTTTGAATGTGGGAACGAGAGATTTGTGATGAATTGCAATCTCCTCCCTCTCGAACTAGAACATTTTACCCTCCAGGCTATGATATGGCTTATCAAAAAGAAAAACTAAAAAAACCGAATAGACCAGGGCATTGAACCGACTGAACTTGCCTTATCTGCGCAACGAATACGAATTCATTCGTCACGGCCATCATACGGCAAGCAGGTAGTCAAGAAGACAGGCCTGGTGTCGGCTTGGCACGGTGAAGTGGGGCCGGCAACGGCGGTGGATGTACCCCAGTCAATGGCATCAATAAGGTACGTGGTATTCCCTGCATGAGAACCCGACTCTCTAGGCGCACCGGTCTTGGAGAGCCTGCAGATCGAGTCAATGTTGTTGCGTCGGTAGGAACCCAAGAATGACGCATTAAAATGGTGATGGCTTGTTTCTCGCTTGAAGTAGGTAAGATAGTACGTGCTGCTGCCTGCTTTAGCGCATCTTCTTTGAGCAGGTCGGCGCATCGCATATCCGACCTCACCTCCTATTTCCGAGGGTTGTCAGCCAGAAACCGAGCAACGCTGACATATAGAAAAGACAGACGAACCCTTCTGATTGTTCATTTCTACTGCCTCAAATAGCTTTGTTTGCGCGTTGCTTGTTCGTGCTCCCCAGGCTGCAGAAACAGGCGTATCTTCGGCCATCAATCGACTGCCGTTTGATATCCGGCACGCCATTGCCATTGAATAAGAACACAATCAACACTATTCCTCAACGAACATTACCATGGCGAATCCTGCTCAGCATGACAATGGTGTAGTCTCGGTGGCACCGAGGTCGGTTGACTTGGAGTTAGCCCCCCTTCCGGACCCGGCACCGGCCGCAACTGCCCCCGCTCCGGTCGGTCCCACCCCGTCAAAGGACTCGGATCCTTTCTTAGTCACCTTTACGCAACCGCATGACGCCGAGAACCCTCTCGACTGGCCCGCGGGTCGGAAATGGATGGTCACCGATGTGCTATCGGCCACCGGTTTCAATCGCATCATGGTTTCAACAATCATGGCGCCCGCCCTGACGAACATTGCGGCGGAGCTCGACATGACCTCCACCGAGTCCGCCATGGCGTTGTCCATTTATCTTCTTGCCACCGCATTTGGCCCCCTCGTCATGGGGCCAATGTCTGAGATCTACGGTCGACAGGTCGTGCTCCACGCCTCGAGCGTATGGTTTCTGATATGGAACGTGCTCTGTGGTTTCGCAAACACCAAGGGGACGCTTATTGCCGCTCGCTTTCTGGCGGGCTTCGGCGCCAGTTCCATTTACGCACTCGGAGGTGGAGTCCTGGGCGACATCTGGCGCCCTGAACAGAGAGGCCAGTCTCTGGGGTTCTATCTTCTCATACCCCTGCTGGGTGCGGCCGTTGGTAAGTTGACCCAATTTCGCACCTAACCAAGCTAACCCCTTCTAGGCCCCATCATTGGTGGCTTCATTGCGGCGCGCACGACGTGGCGATGGATGTTCTGGTCCACTTCCATGTTCCAAGCTGTCATGATCTTTGTCTCCTTCTTCAGCTTCCCGGAGTCCTACAGTCCTCTCATCCTACGCCGGCGGGCTGCTCGTCTCCGCAAGGAAACCGGCGAAACGAGATACTACACGTTCAGCGAGAGAATCGACGCTGGCAAGTCCACTTTAGCAGTCATAAGAAACTCCCTGACAAGGCCGCTTCGTCTGCTTCTCTTCCATCCCATTATTCAGGTGTCGGCCGTCCTGTCGGGATTCAACTATGGTATCCTGTATGTCACGCTGTCGACCTTTGCAGACATCTGGAAACAGCAATACGGCCAGTCTGTGGAGATTAGCGGATTGCACTACATCGCCTGCTCTTTTGGAGAGCTTGTCGGGTCTCAATTTGGTGGACTGATACTGGATCGCTTGTATAAACGCCGAGACCAACCTACGCCAGAGTCTCGAGTCATGCTCGCATTCTTTGGTATTGTTCCGGCCTGGCTGGGGACTCTGTTTTACGGCTGGACAGCACAGTATCGCCTCTACTGGCTGATAGTCGATGTCGGAGTTGTCGTCATGATGTTTGGCATGCAGCTTAGTGGAATGCCTAGTGAGTTTGATTTGGTCTATTGGTGACATGACTGACAAGTTATCAGTGACGGCCTACGTGATCGACGCGTACGCAGAGCATACCAGTAGTGCCATGGCAGCGATTCAGTTTGTCAAGAGCTTGACTGCTTTTCTGTTCCCGTTGTTTGCCCCGAGTATGTACCATGCACTCGGATACGGCTGGGCCAATAGCTTGATGGCCCTTGTCGGCGCAATGCTTGCCGTCCCTCTTCCCATTTTCATCTGGAAGAAGGGGGCCCAGCTGAGAGCCAGGGCAATTTCGACGTACTGAGTGGTATTCCTGTATCTCAGACCTCAGCTATCTACCCAGCCAGATCTTCTACCAAGCTGAGATCTACTCGACCTTGTATACCGCATAAGCCTGATGAGTTACTTTGCCGGAGCTGCTGGTGCCTTTCATGAGTACATCTACGAATGCGACCAAGATTCTGACGAGCAAGGCTTTTATGAAGACTTCTACGAGGCGCATTTTGAAGAGGCTGATGGAGTCGAGGGTGCCATCCTCGAGTTGGAAGAAATCGCTAGGCGTATGGCGAATCGGTCGGAAACCCCAGGGAACAGAGATATATAGATTCTGTGTTTCAAAACACGACACCGACAATGATCTATACTAAAGGAAGTTCTCCCGCTTTCCCTCGTGGCTTTCTCTCAAGCTGAGAATTCTGCCACGGTCATTTAGCAGGTGATTACCAGGGCATTCGGAACCAGAGGCTGTTGTTCCTCTGTGTGCTGCCACCGAGCGTCTGTTTTGACTTGATCAGCTCGATGCCTTCTATCCCACCTCCTGTTCCCGTCCGGAGGAAATGAGCCTAGCCGAGAGGCGAGAGACCACATGCCTGCTCCGTCTTATACACTATCCATATCTTACGTATTGTTATTTTTGGTATCACACTGCGCTTTCTGAAACGTATTTCACAAGGAATACATAAGAGATAAGAAGCAATTACGGCGGTAGTATCAGTGGTAGCAGCAGTAATAGGAATAAAAGAAATAAAGCTAAGGTCGGTTTTGAGCAGTGAACCATCGCGCTGCCTGGTAACTTTTTAAGATGCCCTGGAAAGCACAACCTTAGAAGATGCCTTACCCTGCGAACGTACCTACCTCACGTACCTGCCTCATGCACTCTCCTCGCTTGGCCATACCTCTCTTTCCCTAGGTAAGGTATCCACCTACCTTAGGTACCTTTCACCAACGCATCAGGTTTTCTCCACTGCAACTTCTCTGGAAAGATTTCAATAACGTCAACAAACGAAAAACAAGTTACATTCAGCAAGACTTCCCAGGTAAGTGCGACGAATGACAGGTTGATTCAGTCATTAATTCACGTCACAGAATGGCATTCAACGGCAGCCGCGGCATTGAAGCCAACGACAAGGACGACCAGGAGAGATTCGACATTGTCCTTGCTCCTTACCGCAAGAACAGAAGACTTCTCAGAGTCAAGAACCTCCCGTTTGCGGAGACCAGGGCCCGCGTCGAGGCTTTCCTCAATTGGAAGCTCGCCAAGCCGGACTCTGCCAGCTTCAACTGGCCTCCCTCGAATCGCCCGTCGGGTCATGATGGAGTCGTGTTCGTCTCGTTCAGAGAGCGCAACGACTGTGTCAGGGCCGATCGAGACCTCAAAGTGGTCATGTACCCAGGACCAAGAGGCACCCGCGAGTTGATCGTCCAAATAGACAGAGGCAGAAACCTCGTAAGTTCAACTTCGTCTACACACAAGACGCTTTTCTAACTGCGTATCAGGCTATTCCAGCCGCTGCTTGGCACAGGCTTCGTAATTCAAATGCAGCCAACAGCGCTGCGGAAACGCCTGAGAAACAGATGCCCCATCCTGTCTCATCCACGGGTCCCACAGTCGAAGTTTCATCTCTTTCCCGAGCGGCTCAGCAGCGCAAATTCCACTCCCCGTTCCATCCCTAGACCCCACAGCCACACTTCCATCTGCTTCCCGAATAACTCAGCGATATGACTTTGACATGGCTCGATGAGCCTTCGACTACATTGAATCCAGACTCGCTGTTCCAACTGACGCTGAACGCATGCGGCTTACACAAGAGTTCTTTACCAACGAGATGAAGATCAGATCGGAGCGATATGGTAACGACGGTGGTGTGGCCTCAGAGATCTCCGGCGCTGTCGTTCCCCCCACGCCCCTTCTTTCTTCTCCTGCTCCTGCTCGCAAAGCCGATGAGATTTCTTCCTCTGGTGCTCCGACGGTCCTGACGCTCAATCCGCGCCCAGCAAATTCTACTGGCACATCCTCTCGGACAGATTTCCAAACCTGGAAAGCCTTCGTCGGTGCCTTGAGTGATTCAGACGATGATGATGAGAACAATGTTGGCGCCAGACTTGGTTACGACTAAACCGAGGCTTCGATTCCTTTCCCTCGGAAAACTCTCGCAATATCGATCTATACATCGTCGGATTCATTCGCCTGCTATGACGGCTCTGACCTCTAGCTCGTTGCGACGAAGCGTCTCGACTACTCGACAAAAGCCGCTGGGCGAAAGCCTGAACCTCATTTCTTTCTAGGCGAAAGTCTGAAGTTCATCTTCTTGTGAGGCGAAAGCCTGAATTTAAGGTTGAAAATCCTTGGACCGCAGTCCTAAAGTCATCCTGGCGCCCCCAGAGTAATCTACGGGCAGGGTTCCATTCCCTAGCGATTCACTTATGTGCTCTTGTGGAAGGAAACTGCATATGGTTCTCAGACTCACACGAGGAAGGAATGGCGGTGATTGGAGCATGAAAAGAGTGTTTTTATATGGTCTGTGGTCATATCGAGGCCCCTTGATCTTGTCTATGGTCTCTCTGACTATCATCTCGTCTCTGTCATCTATCTTTTGAAATAACGGCTGTCTTTTCTCTGGATAATACTGATGAAAGAATAGGATAGAGAGTCTGAACGACGCTTGATGAAGGTATGTAGGCCTCATCGTCATAAGCCTAGATCTAACGATTCTTCGAATCCAAGGCTTTGCTGCAGCATATCCCGCCATCGTACGCAAATCAGGTCATGACCAACAATGTCAGCCATCCGACCAACAAGAGATGGGACGACTTCCGCCGCCACATCCAACACGTGCCTCCGTGACAGCACTGCGGACCACCGACGCGTGATCAGCCGCAGTCGAATTGACTTTGGTCACTACCAAAGTGCCCAATCTCAGCCACACCGAGCAGAATTCGACGACTGGGTGTTAACACTTTCTCACCGAAACAACTCGGCTGGGCCACTCGACCCAGGCCTTTGTGATGACCTTTGTTGCTGACCAAGGCCGACATCGTTGCCCCTCCCGACAAGCTCGAGCCACCACCACCACCTCCTCCTCCTCCTCCTCCTCCTCCTCCTCACTCTCGCCGAAGACACTCCCATCAGACAACTCTCACGGGGCTTGACAGCCAGATAAACCCCGAAACAGAAGACTTGGGGCCACAAGCTGAATGCACCTTCAAAGTTTCAACCGGCCCAACAAGGCTCGCGTCAGCAGGGAGGACTCGCATGCTATGCGCAGACGTGAGGGGGCAGCCTCATCCCGCATAGGCCACACGCTGTCCCGCTGGGGAAACCCGGCCAAACTCCAGACTCAATCGACCAAAAGCAGCCTCGACTCTGACGCCATTCACCTCACTGCCCGCGAGCTGAGTCGGGGGAGACACCACCAAGGGCATCTCGTTTGCGCCGGGCGTCTCATCCGAGCCTGAGGGGCCTGGATCTTCCTGGCACGACACCACCAGAATGACTCTCCACAAGGAGCTGCGTTTGAGGGGAAAGACTAAACGGTGGCGATGGAAAAATAACTACTGAAAAAAAAGTCGGGGGACGGAAAACACTGCAAGTCTCGTCATCGTCACCCTTCACCGACCACCGACAATGGACCAACCACTCAGCAAGCACATGGCGATCGACAAGCCGACACAGGAAAAGTTCTTTGAGGTGCGGTCGCCCGCCAGCTTCGCGGCGCGGATGTGGTCGCGCAACTACAGCGGCGTGCCCGTCGTGCCGGACGGCGACGTGATCCTCGTCGTAGGACTCGGCGAGGAGACAACAGAGCTGCGCGTAGACTCGCTCATACTGAAGCGGGCGTCAAGGGTGTTTGGCGCGATGCTGGGGCCGCGCTTTTCCGAAGGGCAGAAACTGCTGGACCGGGGATCAGAACCCGTCAAGATCAGCCTCCCGGACGAAGACCCCGAGATCATGGAGCTAATCCTCAACATCCTGCACCACCAGAACTCGCGCGTGTGCCAGATCGCGGCAGCGGACTCGATCCTCGAGGTGGCGGTTGTCGCCGACAAGTACGACTTGATTGACGCGCTCAAATACGCGTCGCAAACCATGCTGCACTACCACGAGCCATCGATTGACCACTTGACGGTCGGCGACTTGTGGAGGCTAGGCCTGGCGGCGGGCCTGCTCAACGAGGCCAAGTCATTTGAGAAGATCACCCGCATGCTTGTCTGGAACCACACGGTGCCGTACATACAATTGGTGGATGCCGAGGACGTGGTCGACATCGAGTTTGCGCTGCGGATGTGCTGTAAGTCGGGTGCTCTCCCGGGGGTGTTCGGACTAACGAGTGACAGATCTCCTTGAAAAGGAGAGACAGGACCTGAAGACGTCGTTGCTGATGCACCTCTTGCCCATCATCTCGACTGGTAACCAACTCCGGCTCGTCGAGATCAAGGTCGACTCGGTCGAGCACTTTGACGCGTGGCCGGAGCTGATGAAGTTGTTCGGGGCCAGTCTCAAGGAGACGACAAAATTCGCCGAAGGATTGGTCTTGGCGGACCGGAGCCGTCGCGCTGCCGGACCCAGTTCGGACTTTATGAGGCACTTCAAGGCTCGCGGAGGCATACGCCTTGCGGATGCACGGCGAGGGCGAGACTGAGATTGTGCATCGCGGACGGACGCCGTTCTAGAACATGTTGTCCTTTGATCGATCGTCATTTAGCTCCAGCGGGACCAATTGCATGGGTTAGGCAGGGTGACATTGAAATGAGAGTTTATTTTCGACGCCACAACAATTGACAGCCGAGGCTCGCCTTTGGTGATTTGCAGCCGCTCGGTCAAAGGCCGTGGGCCGTAAAAACAAGACAGAAACAGTGCGCCTCTGCGGTCTGCCAAGTCTCGAGTTCCGAGGTTGAGTTGATAAGCAAAAGGTGGATCTGTGACGGCACGATCGAATGGGACTCTCGCATGGTCTTTCGAGACCCAGATTTCATGGGCTGACCAGTCCGGAAGAGGGATGCGGCGGTCCAGGCAATCAAGCAATTTTACAGATTTTCGCAAGAGCCGACGGCTCGGGAGCCAAGCAGGCCAGACATGCAGGGGCCCTCCCGGACGCCACAACTGCGTGCACTTTATAGATTCGGTCCCGATGGGTACGGAGTAGTGGGCCGGCTCCGAATGCCTTTACTTTGTAAATATGAATAAGGTGTCAAAGGCTAAATCAGAAAAAGCCCTGCTTCTGCAAGTCAACAGCGTCGATGTATCCGTAGGACTGACTACTGTCGATGGTCGCTCGGCCGATGCACCGAATGCTCGAATCGACTGGTTGGTTCGCAACCTCTTATCACCGGGTGTCCAGATCTGGGAGGTCCGTACAGCGTAGCGCCAACAGACGATAAGCCCCTGGTTAGTAGTTCATCCGTCATGTCGTTTGCTGCACAGCTGCACCTGCATCGTATGTTGGTGGGATGCCGTTCGGACGGCGTTGGTGGTCGACGATGATGAATCCCTTGCCATGAATCAGTCAAACATATTAAAAGGGTCGGCCTCCTCGCAGTAGTCCGACTACGAGTGCGTGCGCGTTCGTTTGGGGGTGAGACGAAGTTGAGCAAAGTCCGAAATGTCCTGTCTCAAGGCTTTGTAATGAGAAAATAGGGGGACAGATTGATACCTAGTCGAAGGGCTCGAGGCCAATGGTCTCGAAATCCGTTGGAGTTGGAAGGGCTGCACCTCGGCACGGTGGCCAGGTCCGCCGACATCCCGGTTGGTGGGTCCCCGTTAGCGAGCCGCCAGCCCATGAAATATCGTCTCTGGCACGTTGCCTCGGCGAACTAGGCCCGGTGTGGCCGTCCCTTGGTTTCGCTAAACCACGTCATTCCGCCGTGCATGCGGCGCAAGCGGGTACGTACCTGAAAGAGAAAAAAAAACGGACGGAGGAAGGAAGAAAAGCTCTGCTCCGATCAAAGTAGAGATCCACTCTGCAGACCTCAGCTTGCGTTCGTCCATTCCCTGCACAGCAAACCACCTGCCATCGCATATCTGACAAAGCCAAATCGTGCGGCTCCTGGCCTAATCCCGTCTTGTGACTCCTGTCAGATCCCGCGCCAAGTATTGTATCAGACTGCCTGCAAAGCGTTCGATCCTAACCCGAGCCGGAGATAAGTGACCCTCCGCTGGTTCGTCCCCGTCCTCTACGACCGACTCCGTGCGGTTTAGTCATGGGAAATGGGCGTGCGGAAGACAAACCGCCCGGGTGGGCTTGCACCGGTGGATCAACACCACCCCCCCTGGCCGATGGAGATGGGTGTGTGTGTTGATACGGGCACCGACGAAGGGGATGGAAATCTCATTGGAAATCCCCACCCAAGGCCAAGTCCGGCCTACGCAGTATATAGACGATAGGCCGTCCCAAGTCTCCGGGTTACGGATCAGATCTCTCGCTCATCCGACCTAGACTTCAGCGCCTATCGTAGCATCAACGACGATCGTCATCCAAGCACAGTCCAACACTAGATAAGCTTAATACCCACGAGGACAGCCAGCCAGCCGCCAGTCACCATGGCGTCGACGCCGCACTCATCATCATCGTCCATCACGGCGACCGAGGCCGATGTCGAGGCCCAGAGGCCCGTGAACAAGGCCAACTACTTTCACCTCCTCTTCGACCAGGCCGGCGTGACAGAGGCCGTCCTCCAACGGAAATACCCCGGACAAGGCACCCACGAGGCTCCCTTTGTCGTTGACTTCCTCCCCGAGGATGCCCACAACCCCCAGACCTTCCCCAAGTGGAAGAAGTGGACTTACACCATCGAGCAGGCCATCGCCACCCTGGCCGTTGCCTTTGTGAGCACGGCCTTCTCTGGAGGTATCGCAGAGGTTATTCGCGACTTCAAGGTGTCGACCGAAATTGGTATCCTGGGCGTCTCCCTCTTCGTTGTTGGCTTCGCCGTCGGTCCTCTCATGTGGGCACCCCTTTCTGAGCTGTACGGACGTCAGTATCTCTTCATCGCCACCTACATCGCCCTCACTGCCTTCAACGCCGGTGCCGCCGGTGCGCAAAACATTGAGACGCTCATCATCCTGCGCTTCTTCGCCGGCACCTTTGGTGCTTCGCCCATGACCAACGCCGGCGGTGTTATTGCCGACATGTTCAACGCCCAAGAGCGCGGCCTGGCCACGGCCATCTTTGCTGCCGCTCCTTTCCTTGGCCCGTCTATTGGTATGCTCCTTTGCCCGAGTCTGTAAGTCCCAGCTAACAATTATAGGCCCCATTGTTGGTGGTTTCCTCGGCGTCGCGGAAGGCTGGCGGTGGATCGAGGGCCTCATGGCCATCTTCACCGGTGTCGTCCTCATCGTCGTTGCCCTGACCGTCCCCGAGACGTACGCGCCCGTCCTCCTCCGCCGCCGCGCCGACAAGCTCGCCAAGATCACGGGCAAGAACTACATTTCAAAGTACGAGGCCCACGCGCCCCGCAAGACCGCCGTCGAGCAGTTCAAGGTCGCCCTCTCCCGCCCCTGGATCCTCCTCTTCAGGGAGCCCATCGTCCTCTTGACCTCCATCTACATGGCCATCGTCTACGGCACCCTCTACATGCTCTTCGCCGCCTTCCCCATCGTCTTCCAGCGCGGCCGCGGCTGGTCCCCTGGCGTCGGCGGCCTGGCCTTCCTCGGTGTCGCCGTCGGCATGGTCTTTGCCGTCGTCTACACCGGCTTCGACAGCCGCCGCTACCTCAAGGTCTCTGCCGCCCACGGCGGCTTCGCCCCGCCCGAGGCCCGTCTCCCGCCATCCATGGTCGGAGCCTGCCTCCTTCCCATCGGCCTCTTCTGGTTCGCCTGGACCAACGGCCCCGAGATCCACTGGGTCGTCTCCATCATCGCCTCGGGCTTCTTCGCCGCGGGTCTCGTCCTCGTCTTCCTCAGCTTGCTCAACTACCTCGTCGACTCGTACGTCATCTTCGCCGCCTCCGTCCTGGCCGCCAACTCGGTCATGCGGTCCCTCTTCGGCGCCGCCTTCCCCCTCTTCACTACGCAAATGTACGAGAACCTCGGCATCCACTGGGCCTCGTCCATCCCGGCCTTCCTCGCCCTCGCCTGTCTGCCGGTCCCCTTCCTCTTTTACAAGTTCGGTCCCGCCATCCGCGCAAAGTGCGCCTTCGCCGCCGAGGCCGCTGAAGTGCTGGAGCGCATGCGCAAGACGCACGAGGAGGTCAACGAGGACGACGCCATGGCCGAGGAGCGGGCGCACGAGAAGGAGCACAAGCGCAGCAAGTCTGTCTCTGCCAGCGACGGCGGTGTTTTGTCCGATGACGAGCGGACCGTCCAGGGTGAGCCTGAGACTCCCAAGGCTTAACTTAGACGACGCATAGATGACATTTCTTCACTACGTATCTGGAGATGGGAGCATGGATAGACAATGATACCCGGAGCGGCACGTGTTACGGCATGATGTTAGCATTTACAAGGAGTTTTGGGCAGTTTTCAGAGCATACTAGACAGGCCACAGGAGCCGACATTAGATACCAGATAGACCCCCCCTCATCTGTATAATCATAGACTAATAGATCAACACTCAAAGTCAATCGCCCTACAATTCATCCCGCTCCCGCCCGCCAATCTTGATCTTCAGCCCCGGAATGTTCTTCACCTTGAGATTATGCGAGCTCAGAACCCTCACGTTACTCTTCACCGACCCAGCCTTGTCGTCGACGGCCTCCTGCCCCGGCGGCGTCCACGGCTTGACCCGTCCCTGCCACACGTCCAGCCCCCACCCCTGCAGCTCGCGCGGCGTAAAAGCCTTGCCCTTGGGGTACGGGTAGATCCTCCCGTTAGAGACCTGGTGGACCGCGCCGACGGGGTACGCGTCTTCGGCGACGTCGGAGCCGAGGCCGAGCTTGGCGGGGAGGTCGGGGAAGCGGTTCGGGTCGACTGTGACGGGTGTCAGGGAGGCGTACTGCTTCTTTGCAAAGTCGTGGAGGTCTGCGCGGATGGAGGCGCGGGTCTGCGGGGAGGGTGAGAAGATGTAGACGATTGGCCAGGCGCGCTGTGTTTCGTCAGTATCCTTTATAGCTGCTTCTGCTGTGACAAGGCAAGACATACGTCGATGAATCGCTGGTGGTTCAAGGGCGTCAGCTCCGCGATGACGGGCCTGGATACTTCCAGGATCCAGCCCTCGAGCCCGTCTGCCGCGCTCCGCGTGTGCGTGCTCTCGTCGTCGTGTTTGCGGCACACGACCTTGGCGTCCGCGGATGTTGGCGTATCGACGATGCCAAAGGTGAACTCGGCCCAGTGCTTCTGCGCTACGGCCTCAAAGGCCCGCCGGAGCGCCGGCTCATCTGGACCGAGGTGAGCTACGCAGACAAAAGCGTCGCTATTGCCAAAGGACTCGGCTTCCTCGATTGAGACGCTGGAGACTTGAGGCCGTCGGGCGCGGTCGCTGAAACGTAGAATTCTGGTGGTAGGCGTGTTAGCTTTGCTGCGAGGAGGGCTGCAGACTCACTCGTCGCTCGTTATAGGACCTAGGTAGTCAACCGCCGGCCCGCCGTCGCGCAAGAGCTTGACGGAGGGGTAGACGGTCGCTAGCGCGTCTGCGCAGTGGTCCTCGGCGGCGTCCTCGATCCAGGCCATGGGGAGGTTGGCTAAGGATTGCGCTGCTTCCCACTCTGCCGTTAGGTGCTTGGAGATCTCTGGAGACTGCAATCAACCTTTTGGTCAGCAATATGACCACACCCTATCGAGTTCATCCTACCTTGGCACCTACAACTGTCAGCTCATGTCTACTTTATCCGTCGGATGTACTCACAGGCAATCAACCTCATCTCGTTGCTGAGCGGGACCTGGTCCTGCCCCGCCGCCCCAGGTACCAATGGCACCAGGAGCATCCACAGAAAGCGATGAGAAACCATTTTCTCTTTCCTTGGTGGTTTTTGGAAGGATGAGAGGAAGAGATTGATGGAATAGAAAGGGTGGGATGTCGTCGGTTACCCCTGTCTGATGGGCGACAGGGATTGACTCCTGGACAAGGTCCAGGCTTGTTCAAGGTCACATTGCAGGGAACCACGACTCTACAGTACTTTTTCCATTATCACAAGCAAGCCTAGCATCAGTTATGAAGAAAATCCCGATCCAAACGCCATTCTCAATATACAATAATCAACGGTGACTCAACATTCCTGCCTTTGTTCCCTTTGTCGTTCGGTCTCTGCCGCATGCATGACAAAGCGGAAATGACGATATTCATAACAATGTGAAAGCGGTCACCAAGTGTAGCCCGGTGCACCTACGAGAGGAGGGCAAATATACCGAGGCTGAGAGAAACACAAGGCACGCAAGTTGGAAAGACTGAGCAGGGAAGGAAGGCTCGAGGCAAAAGTGTTGCCGGGAAGGGCTGAGGACCCGCTTTCCTGGAGATAGATGTTGTTCCTCGAGGAGGAAGGAGCAGGTCAAAGTACACACGTCGTGGCAGATACGAAGGAGAGCCCGAGTAGACTGATAGATTATCCTATTACAAGCACCACCTCTCTTCCATAGAGCCGACCTAGTCAAACCCGTTCCACTCGTCCTCGCCGCTGCCTTCATCGCTTGCGTCCTCACTCTCCTCTTCACTTGAATTCTCCTGCTCGGGCGCGCTCACATTCGCCGTCTCCAGTACCACAGGCTTCCCTGTGCTCTTGAGCACCGGCATCCCGGCCATATCCCTCACGATCCGTCCTTCGTCGTCTCTCAAGTACGGTCCATCCCCGTCGACCGTCTCCTCTCTCGCAAACGCAGCAACGAAGAATCCCATTACGCCGTGACCGTCGCCCTTGTACGTACGAATACACGCTTCCGCTACAGTCTCATCACCTCCAGCCGCCTCGGGCAGTCCACGGACGGGCCACTCCCGCATACCGCGGACCTGCTTCTGCCTCGGTAGGATCGTCCAGCCACGCTCTTTCGCAACCTTTGACGCGAGGGCCTTGATCACCACGCCCTCGTTCTCCTCTGCGTGTATCGAGCAGGTGGAGTAGGTGATCTTCTTGGCACCGGGAAACGTCATGGCGTGAAGCAGAAGCGTCAGTTGGAAGCCGGCTAACGCGTCCAGACGCTTTTGCAGCTCCTGCTCCGACTGAACCTCGACCGTGTTGCCGTCATCATCGACCATTACCGCACCGGGCTCCTCCTTTTCGTCCCGCTTGCGCTTGCGGTCGTCCTGTTTGGACGGCTTTCCCTTTGCGTTCTTGGATCCAGGCGGGCCAGGGACCTCCGGGAGATGCAGTTCTGGCATCGAATCACGCCCTACGATACCGCTGCCAGAGCAGCTGGGGTCCAGCAGCAGGGCTCCGACGTCTTTGTATGTGTCAGACGTGGGATCAACGTCTAAAAAGTCCTGACCAGGACCAATCTTGGTCATGCCTCGACTGCCAGCAATCCTGACCATCTTCTCCAGCGTCTGGGCCCTCTTGGAGTCCCTCTCGAACGCAAAGATGGTCTGTTTCTGGGCTCCCTGCTCCGGTTCATGCGACTTGACAATCGCTGCGAGATGCGTTGTCTTATTCCCCGGCGCCGCACACGAATCGATAACGTCGCCGTCTTCCGAGTGCGGGTCCAGAAGGTATGCTGGAAAGCAGGACGCCTTGTCCTGAAGAATGATCTCGCCCTTGAGATAAGCCTGCGTCTTGGTCACATCCGTTCCAGGCGATGCCGCGAGGAGGTAGGGGATGTGAGTATCGATAAAGATGGCTTTTCCCGTTGCCTGCGTCACGGCCTCGATGGAAAGCGCTCTCTCGTACCCCTTGAAAGTGGTCTCAAGCTGGTCCTCCACAGTACTCTTGAGCACGTTCACCCTGATCCATCGAGGGTGTCTTCCTTCAGGGTCCGCGTTGGCGTTGACGTCAGCCCGCAGCAGTTCCAACGACGACACCTTCCTCCTCAGGCGGGCGCGCGTGAGCTCAGAGGTTAATCTCGCCTTGTGCCGCTCAATGGTTGTCCTGAGACCGTGAGACTGGGGCAGCGCGATACCCTTCTTGGCCAGGAGGAAGTCGTGCACCAGCAGTAGCGCCAGCAAAGGTGTAAGCTGCAGAGTCAGCGACAGTCAACGACTTGACGATGCAGCAGACTCACCTTGCGCTCATGGCGCAGAATGTCCGCCGCCTCGATGACCTCCTTCAAGATGGCACTCCACTTGCACGTCTCCAGTGCGAGGGCGTAGACCTGCGCTGGCGGCGACTTGAGACCTTTTTTGCCAAAGACGCGACTCTTTAAGCTGCCGCCGTGGTCGGAGCTCGCCGAAAGAATGTCGGCAGCCTCGTGATATAGCGACATAGTGCCGGCTGTCCGTGTATATTGACGTTGGTCACCGCAGCCGTGTCTCGGTGTGCGGCTGTGGGGTATCGGCGGATGAGGTGAAGAGAAATTTCTACAGTGGGCACCGCTGGCTCGGAGAATTTGTGGGGACCGGCGGCAGTGGACGGGCGTGTTGATTGCTTGGCCAATTGAGATTGTCACACACGCACCCGTCTCGATGTGTCCCTTGCTTCGCTGAGAAATGGTCACTGCGACTTGTTAAATTAACTTTTGAGTCGGCATCTGGATCATGGGTTTGGCAATGCAATTGAATGAGGTGGACTTGTTTCGCGTGGACGAAATAACCTTAATTTGACGTCCAGGCGCCAATTTGGTGGGCCTTACACCTCTCACACGGCTTACTTGTCAGTGGTGGTAACATGGTTGGCTCAATTGTCTATCTGACTACCAAGCAAATAACCACCTCTCAAAACCCCTTCCCAAATGCGGTGCCTCGTCTGCAGAGACCCATGTAAGAATCGAAATGTATGTGTTCCAAGGTACAAACAAGAAGCGGAATCCAGTTGCCCTTGAGCTTGCTCGTGTTCCCCAAGCTTTGCTTTCCCCCGGTTCAAAGGTGTGTATGTAACTGATCATCATCATCGTCAAAAAAAAAAAAAAAAGAAGAAATTGGCGCGAATGCTCGCGCACGAAAATGGGGATGCTTTTCCAAACAGCCCCGCCGAGTCCCAGTGTCCAAACAAAACAACGTCTCAAACTCCCATCCCAGCCACGGCCCTAGAATGTCTAACGAAGAAAAGTTTGATACAAGCGCAACCAAAACGCTGGCGGCGCGCATAGGTTCGAAGGACAACCCGCTTACTTGCGGTTGCTGCGGTGGCGGTGGAGGTGCTCGTGTTCGTGGACGTGGCGACGGGCCTTGTAGTTGTCGGTAGAGCCGGCGGGGGTCGCAGCGGCTTTGGACTCCTCTGCGGGAGAGGTGACGGTGACGGTCTTGTAGACGGTCCTGGTCTTGCGGGAGCACCCAGATGCCGAGGGCTTGGGCGCGACTGCGTTGGTGGTAGGGACGGCGGCAGCGGCAGACGTCTCGGCAGCCTTGGTGCTGGCCTTCTCAGGGGCGACCTGAATGGGAAGCTCGGAAGAAACCATGGCGGATGTCTTGGAGACTTCCTCCTGGCTGACGTAGCCAGAGGTGGCGGGCTTGCTGGCAGAAGGCTGGACGGCGGAGGGCTTTGCAGAAGCAGCCGTCGCCGCAGACGAGGCAGAGGAACCAGAAGGGTTGGCAACAGAACCACTGCCGCTACCGCTGCCGCTACCGCTGCCGCTGCCGCTGCCACCGCTGACGACAGCACCGAAGGAGGTGAGGAGGTTGTTGCCGGGAAGCTTACTCATGAGACCATCGACAACTTCGTCAACGGGAGAGGAGATTGTGCAGTCCTTGTTGGTGTTGAGGCCCTTGAGGAGACCAGGGCACTTGTCCATACCAGAAGAGCCGGCGTTGCAGTTGTCAATGATTTGCTGGAGAACGGTCTCATCCCAAGCAGCAATGAAGTCGGCGTGGAGACTGTAACCAGTGGCATCACCGTTGGAGAGGACAAAGGGCTGCGAGCCCTGGCCGGGAGTCCAGCGGCTGGCAAACTTGGGAGTGTCCCAGTAGACCTCGAAGAACATGTGAGGAACGTGGATCCATCCAGCAGGGCAGTTCTTGCGGCGGCTGTTCGACGCACCCTTGTTCGAGGGCCAGGCCATGCTCTCGTAGTCAGTCAGGGCAGCGTTGGGGTTGTAGCAGGAAGGCATGTGGACATCGGCACGGAGGGGAGAAGCGTAGCCGTCGCAGTTCTGGTCGGGGAAGCCGACTCCGGAGCCGTCATTGTTGGGATCGACGATGCCGGCGGTAGTGCCGTCAGAGTTGGCAGGGTACGATGGCGGGTTGTAGTTGGATCTGGGGCAAGTCCACTGAACAGGCTGGATGGGGCCGTCCGCCGGCTCGAGGTTCTCCTTGCCTCCAGACGACGGGGCAACGCGAGCGGAGGAATTACCGCTAAAGATCTGCAGGCCCTTGGGGAAGGCCTTGATCTCATCATCGGTGCCATCGAAGCTGGGCGGTGTTAATAGAGGATTTAGTCCAGAAGACAGCTATACTCACAAGTAGTAGACGTTGACATAGAAAACATCGACAGCCTCAAACTCCTTGGTCTTGGGGTCCTGGAAGTAAAGAGACGGGAACCAGTAGGCGCTGTTGTCGCCGTTGATCATGGCGTTGGTGCACTTGGACTGGGATAGAGTCTCGCCAGTGGCCGACATGCCAAAGTTGCTTCCTCCCATGACGCCGTGAACGTGGGTCGCGGGCTTTCCGGGGTTGATGATGGGATCAACACGGGTCTTGACGAGCTGCTTGTTGTTGAAGCGGAGGACGGCAAAGGTTCTGTCATCGGACTTGGAGCCGGCCGAGGCGGCGCCCAGTAGGGCAGCCAAAGTAGTGGCAGCGGAGAACTTCATGGTGGTTGATTGTACGGTTGGGTGATTGTGCGGTATGAGACGGGTATCAAAGTGGTCGCTGGGACTCTTGCTGGTTGAGTAGGGACTGTATGGGTGCTGATACCGGAGCACCTGGTGAAGTGAAGGGTGTATATCGCGACTCGGTGAGTGACGAAAGTGGTGAGTGAGTGGAATGAGACAGGTCAAAGAGGGCTGTCCAGAAGTTGTAATGAGAGGACGTGCTCAGCAAGCTGTAGCGTTTTGTGGGTTGAAAAGGAATGATGAAAGGAGAGAATAAAATGCCCAGCAAGTGTCGACAGGGAAAAGTGGTGGAATGGAGAAGGTGAGGTCGGGGTGTAGATCCACGGTGGAGGATGGAAGAAGTGGGAAGTAATATATTCATCGGACGGCAGCTGGGACCCAGACCCGGGCGGGACGGGGGGCACACCGTGAATGGCAGTTGGCAGGCTACGGCGAGGTACCTTGGATCTGGGAAGGGGGCCCGGGTGGTAGGAAGGCGCTAGCAGGGTGGCCAGGGACGCTCAGCCGTGACGCCATGGAGTGTTCGTGGTAGTGCCATCTGGCGATGAAGTACTCGAGCACAGGGCGATAGCAGTAAATGTACATAAGGTAGGTTGAGCGTGGTGAGCAGGGTCGCACCTCGACAACGTGGCAGTCAGAATCAAGATGAAAGTACATTGTGTTAAGATGTATGCCCAAGCCATGTACTCGAGAGATGGGATGAACAGGGACATGCTTAATTTCTGGTAACCTCCTGGCTGCTATTTTCGAGTACATGTTCGACACAACCAAGGAATTGTCCGCATCATTTCTAAATGGGAAAAGAACAGACAAGAGCCCAGACGAATCGCCCATAGTACATTACACCACTACAAAAAGCTGAGAAGAAACGAAACGGCGGCAAGCTGACGACCCCTTGGACCCCCGCTCATCTGATGTCTGCACTCACGCACTGGATAGGAGACGGGAGTGCACAAAAGTTGAGATGGTGTGCTGCACGGCTGGTTCCTGCATGGTGCATAAGCGTGGCCGACTTCCCATTGGCTGAATATGATGTCCAACTGCCAAAATTGTGCAGGCCCGAGGTCAATTGTCGCTCAGTGTGACGCCGGAGCTGTTCTTAGCACGAAGAAAGGCACGCTGACTCGCCCCTGGTTTCTGGGCTTCTTCTCTCGCTAGCGTTTGTGCCGCGCGACGTGGCGTCCAGTCAGCTTTCACCGAGACCACACCACGGAAGAGGATACCCAGCTGCCAGCCGGCCTCCTGGGCAAAGGGCTTCAAGTGCCCGTTTGTGGCGCTGCAAAAGTTTGATTTGGCGGATCAGAGGCGTCCGCCCGTTTGGAAACACATAGCTGCCAGCACCACCAGGCTCCAGCGACTATCGACGCTCAGGGCTTGGTGGCGGTTGGCACACGGGTCGATGCTATATTTCAGGGGCAAAGGGCGTCGTCCATGATCCGGCCCATGACGTCCTGGCAGCCTGTCAAGTGTCTGCCTCTTGCAAGCTCTTGGTCCGTCGTGCATGTCGTGAGGTGTTGATGACGGTGCACATTGCCATGGACTTGAATAAGCAATGCACGCTGCCGATGATTCGGGAATGCTGCCAGAGGACACAAGAAACAGATATTAGCAGCGCCTTCCACAAAACCTCGCAACGTCCCGTCTGTCGTTGCTGCCTCGATGTCTTTAGGAAGGGACAACAGAAGGTTTGCGGTTTACCTTCTTTCCCGCTAACCGTATTCGGGCAAGCGTTATCCAGATGTTTATCCCACTTGCGCAGGGGCTCGCCCTTTCCAAATTGCAGGGTTTGAGACTTTTTCCCAAGAAGCAACGGGCAGGAAGTTGGAGACGGACAAGATAGGAAACCACATCTGAGTCGGCACTTGAGACTTTTTTCGAAAGGCTGGAAAGAGTGAACACAGTTCCAACCGCATCGAGCTTCAGCAACATCACCTGCGAGACATCAAACCTGTCATTCGGGAATCTCGGGGTCATTCTTCCAACTGGATCACCCTTCGAACAATCCCTTTCTTGCCTCCCGACGGAATGGCCATGTCTCTCTCCGTTGTCTTGACTCTGGCTTCCTTGGCCTTGGCCGGGCAAAAGAGTTTTCTAGCTGCATAACTTATGCATCCAACTTGTCGTTCCCCACCTCCCTCCCTCGCAAAACGTCTGTTCTGGTCGCGCGACGCTCGATTGGGGCACAATTCCCAGGCTCAAACCGCCGAACAATGCCATTCATCCTCCAGCGAGAATGAAGGCGATGTAATAGTCGCTCGCCATTCCAATCCCTCGGTTCCATCCGGTCCAAGAAAGTTGTGACACAATCCGGCCAAGTAGAGTCCAGACCTCTGCCGATACCCCAAAGGCTGGGGATCGGCCATGACAGATCACAGGCCTGCCCACGAGCTCTAGACTCTATACTCTGGAGGTGTCGACTGGGTCAGCGGCTGGTGGGGTTTCGAAACGCCTGATCCTGGCGCTCATCCCATGTTAACCCGTGTGTTCGAGAAAACAATCACGGACTGCCCGGCAAATCATGTCCTCCCGAGTCGGCGGCGCTCCTGCGGGGAGATTGACTGCTGCCTCCGGCTGCAACCTGGCATCAGCCCCTGGCCATCACACCGGCACTCAACTGCGACGAAAATTTCGCATGGCTGGAATCGACCAGCGCTAGAATAATGCCAAAATTCATGTCTCCGGCAACCTGCTTGAGGGCTGTTCCGATGTGCAGTATGCACCACCACCACTTCGCGCATTGCATCTATAGTCCCCCGAGAACACACATGACACCTCACTGGTGGTTCTTGGAGTGGCTGGGAACTGCGTGATGCATCTCCGACCGGGCGAGAATCCAGCTGTAGCTTTTGGCTTCAAGAAGCTTTACCGGAATGACGAAACATCGCCGTTCCGAAGGCTTATTTTTGTGCGCACGCGCGGGATAATTCCACACAAAGATTCCTCTTTTGGTCTTCTGTCTTGAATTGCAACAGTCTCACTTTGACACGCGCCAGGTTGTCTTCAGCCAGCCCCGTAAACAGTTGGATCAGAGACTTACTCAGTTTTCTTCGAGCAGTATCGCCGATGTATCTTGGAATAACAACGGCCTTGTCTGGGCAAGGGCTCACCGACAAATCCACCGTCGTCAACACCGCCTCTCTTCATCTCCAAATTGAACGATGCCCGCTTCCTACCAAGTTGACCAGCCCTCGGTTCACAACGTTTGCATGGGGTGGTACCGCGCCACGGTGGCTCTCGTCGGGGTCTCAAAGTGCCAAGAGGTGGAAAACCAGGTTACGAGTAAGTCCCAAGGAAACAGGCGAGATGACTGACGGTCGCGCCTGGCGATACGAATTCTCTTGACATAATAGCCCATATAGCAACAAGCTCTCTTTCCTGGGCAGAGGGGCTCTCTCCCTTTGCGTCCTGGGAGTCCCCCTGAGCCGCCGTCTGGCGGGAAATCGGCTGGCGCGCGCTTCCAAAACGCCCGGTCCCCAATGGTGGTCCGCTCAATTAGACAATCGGCAAATGTGAGCCAGAAGCCGCTACTGGGCAGATTGAGGATGAAACAAATTGTCTCTCGACGCCGTGGCTAGAAAGCATTCAAGGCAGCGAGGCCATCACTGGCATCTCTGCGCGCCATTAACACGGACATGCTTAACGAGCTTATCTATTGTGCGTTCTAGTCGCAATTTGCAACGCACCTCTCGGCGACCGGCAGTTTGTCATGCACTCTGAGCTTTCTTATTCCTATTGGAAGTTGCGATGGTCCTTGCTAGCCAAAGTGTCAGTCTGTCCCCGTCTGCACCGCAGGGACAGATCGACGGCGCCGCACCATCCCGAGCCGAACCAAGGCCAGACGGTGCCATCTCATCTCTGGCAACGTGTCGCCTCTCCATTACTAACCCAAGCTCTCAGGCAAGCACAGCCGAAAAGATCAACGTGGCTTGCTGCTCTCCGGGACGATGACGGAATTACACCCGTCCCGTGTCCAAACCTCTTGTGAGGGATTTCTCTCAAATCGCCATCCGAGCCCGACGCCCCTTTGTGAAATCAATCTGCTCCCGTCCCTGCGTGTGCGGCCTCACTAGCACGTCACCATCAATCGCCTGGCTCCATTATTTACCTCCCTTGGCAATCCCTTCCCCCCGGGCGCATCTTGCGAGTAAGCTCGTGCGTGCGCGCCTGTTTGGCCATGTGCCGCGTTCCCGGCCTCCGTTGATAAGGGCTTGCGTCGGGGCTAGGGCTGGCAGTCACGGTCCCGCGGGGATTACTGGTATTGACGGGTAGTTGCGTAAGGCCTCGGAGGGGTTGCGCAGGTATTAGTGTTGCCCAGTTTGGCGGGAAAGGTTGTCCCGACGCAAGACTTTATCCGTCTAGGTTGCAGGTTGAAGTCTTGAGTTGTTGTGTCCCTCGAGAGTGTCTTGGTCCAGGAACGAATCGTTTGGCAGAGACGACTCTGTCATGTTCTGGCCCGTGACACTGTGGCTTTGGCCTCCGGATAGTTGTGGCAACGGTGACAGACTCTAGATGTGCCGCATAGTATACGTCTGACAACCTCACATGGCACAAACCGAGCTATGTAACATGGCCTTTCGCATAGCTTGTATATGCGTGACGCTGCCCCTCACTCGACGACCTAGCAAGCTGTGAATGTGCTTTGTTATACACTATCTAGATATACATTTCGTCCTGAAGCACATCGTGTGAAAAGAAACATCCGCCACTATATCAGCTGCATACTTTGCGCAGCCATATGAGCACCCAACCCGAGACAGATTCAGCGATTGATCCAACCCGACCCTCCACCGGGACGGTGCCTCTCTACTCATCGGCAGACGGCATCGTCATACCCCTCTCTATCGGTCATCCTCGTGCGGCCAGCAAGCGGCAACCTCGAGATCGTCATTCTGGTCCACCTCGAAGCTGAGGGCAACGGTACCGCCAAACTCGAGCGGGCTGCCCTCCCACACAACAATGTCGCTGCTCTTGGGCAGGCCGAGAATATCCTCGACATTGCCGGACACGAGGCGGATGGCTTCCTTGTCGCCGAGGTTGGCGTACTTGGCGGCCCACGCAGCTTCGAGGGCGAGGTCGTGGAGGCGGTAGTCTGCGGGCATGACTGGCCATTTGTTAGCTCTTTCTGTAGACACATATCGCAGCAAACATTATGCGACTCACTGTCCGTGACGATGGCGACTGCAAAGTAGACGCCCGCCTCGCTGAGGATGCGGGCGACGCTCGGGGTCAGGGGCGGGCCCACGACGGCATCGCGGTGTCTATAGGAGGAGGGCGCGGGACGAGTCTCGGTGAGGATGAGCGGGATCTGGGACTTTGCGAGCTCCAGGGCGACCTAGATCTTCGTTAGGCCTGTACTGCAGCAGCATATGTGCGTACTCACCAAGGGCGCTTCGGCACCGCCTTGGATAACGATGTTGACGTCGGGAAAGTCCTTTTTGATGTTGATGATTTGCTGAATGTCCCACTGCCCTTGTTAGCTTCGTTTTTGATATGCTGAATGTAGACTCACATGGTTATTGGCATTGATCACGAGCGGCAGCTTGCCTGACGCAACCTCGCCAAAGGTCGTCTCATTGTGCTTCCCCTGGCCGTCGGCGAGAATCTTGCGCAGTTTCTTGACAACGGTGCTAATGGTGCCCACGCTCTCCTTTGCCTTATCGTCAATGGTAACGTGAAGCGCCACCTCGGGCCGGAAGACGCCGCCGTCGAGGAGCGTACGATCGGTGCGCGTGAGGATGCCGACGCTGACGCCGTTGACAAAAGCACCACCCTCGGCGCTAAGGGGCGGCGTAATGGCGCGGGTGATGCCGCCGAGGCGCGCGCGGGCAAAGGCCTTGCCCTCCAGCTGGACGCCGTACTTTGCGTAGTCGAGGTTCTCTGGATCGTTCCCATCCTTCTTCGGGTCGGCAAAGCCGTCTCCGGTGGAATCCTCCGTCGCAATCTCAACCATGCCGAGGGAGGCTGTGAGGGCCGTCAATCCGGGCAGAACGTGGCCGTTGGACAGGTCGAGGGTGGTGACGTCGGACTTGGATGCCACCTTGGCGATGGCCGACGAGCATTTGTCAGGCGAGCTGAGACAGGCGACCTTGCCGCTGTTAATCACGAGAGTAAAGTTCTCGCCGCTGACGTCGCGGAAGACCGTAGGCACCTGAGGGTGGTTTTCCAGGAATGTGCTCGTGATACCGTTGATGACGAAACTGGACTTTGACTTAGCGGTCTTGCTGCAGAACGCTTCCCTCTTCTCCGGCTCCAGCTCCGTTCGCATGTTGGGCTTCACGGGGAAGGTCTCCTTGGTCGATGCTTCATTAAACGCCTTGCCCATGCTCTCCTGAACAATGTGGTGCTTCAGCTGGGGGTTACCGTCAATGTAAACTTGCAGGGGAGTCGCTCCGATAGAAAGCGGGTGGGCATCCCAGACAACCAGATCCGCATCGTAGCCCGGACGAGCGTAGCCAACACGGTAGCCCAGGTCGATGGCCTTGGCGGGAATAGAGGTGACTGACTGCAGAGCCTTCTCTTCCGGTAGGTGGAACGCGTGGCCGACGCCCGCTTGGAACATGATGTACTTTGCGTTCGTCTCTGGCGCGGTGTGGTCTGACTTGTAGGCTACGGGGATGCCATGCTCGTTGAGGATCTTGCCCGCAGAGAGGCTCGGTGCATAGGCCTCGAACTTGTACAGACTGAACTCGGCAAAGGTAGCGACGGTGACGTTTCTGCGCTGGTTAGCATGGTTCACACACGGATAGGATTTGGCCACCTACTCGCCGTACGCCTTGAGCATCTCGGGAACCTGCCAGGCCTCGAGGGCGTGGTGGAAGGCCCGGACGCGGACGCCGTACTCGCCAGTGACTCGGAGCATTGTCTCAAAGTCCTCGGGGAGGTAGCAGTGGTTCTGCATGGAGACTCGGCCGCGGAGCATGCCGACGGTGGACTCGAGCTTGAGGTCGGCGGGAAAGCTGCCAGACTCTCGGACGAAGCGGTCCTTGACCTCATCAGACAAGGTCGACACAGTGGCGACGCTCTCGCAGTACTCGTCCTGTTTTTGCATGTGCTCCTTGGCCTTGGCAAACTGCTCGCGAAGGATGAAGGCGTTGGCCATGCGGGTGTGGCCATAGACACGCTTGGGGTTCTCGCCGCAGGCCAGCTTCATGTATCGATGGCGCTCCTCGACGGGGATATCACGCTCGAGCAGCAGCTCCTCAACGACGTACTCGCCCAGCTCTCCCGACTTGAGGACGTTCTTGATCACGGTACCCTCTCCGCCCATGATGTTGGCGGAACCGGGCAAGATGAGTGACGTGGTGATGCCGCCGGACATGATGATGCGAGTAGCGTCATCGTACGCCTTCAATGAGTCGAGGATACGCAGCATCGGGGTGAGCGGGCCGTAGGTCTTTGTCATTTCATTCTCATCCTCGGTGACGGACAGAGCCGGCCACAGGCTCGCGGCATGATGCGAGTGCATGTCGACCAGACCAGGCGTCACGAAGCGGCCGTGTAAGTCGTGTTCGGTGGCACCGTCAGAGCTGATAGACTTGGAAGCCGTTATTGCCAGCTCGGTGAACAAGCCCTTTTCAAACTTGATATCCATTGGCTCGGGCGCAATGGACTCGCCGTCAAAGAAGGTCATATTGCGCAGCACTACCGGCTTATCTTGGCCGCGGACAGCGTTCCATCTCGAGTTGAACTTACGAGTCTCTGGCTCGGGGCTCTTTGGAAACGTCTTGAGAGCAGCGCAGTGCTTCAAGGACTCATCGAAGCGGGCCAGATGGGCCGACGGAGACGCGTGTCTCGCAGTATCGCGGATGACAGTCTCTCGTTCAATGAGGAAGGTGTGCCAGGCGAGCAGGACGCCGATGAAGACGCAGACGAGCACGCGGGGCGAGATGAGGTTTCGGAGGAGAGTGCGGCGGGGCCGGATGCGGGGATACGCAGCGGCCTCGTACGGGGGCGGTACCTGAAAAGAGTCCCGGAAGAGGTCCGCCTCCTTGGAGGGGATGTGTGGTTGTGTCATTGTAACGCGGTGCTATGTCGCGAGCAACGGTGACTGACAATTGGGAGCAGAGGTCAAGTTACGCAACTGAGGGACATCACATCATCGATTTACAACGAGTTCAATTGTCAGATCGGAACAACTTTTGATTGCGAGTCCGAGGTAGGAGCAACGGCAGCTTGGACGAGTTGGGAAGGTGCAATTGAGTTGCTACTGGAGCTGTGGAAAGCTTGGATACGGGGTCGCATGTACTTTGTCCGATAAGAGACGACATCTGTTAGCGACGTCTACGGTATCAAGTGCTTTCAACTAGCAGGCAGCGGAAGAGAGTACTTTGACCCACTGAAGCTTTATCGTCGACCAGGAGCTTCGTTGCAGGGAAAGTGCAGGGGACTGCACGACTTTCCAGGGGCCTCTGTCCCACGGAGTGATGCAACTCGTCAGTGGCATCGTGAGACGACGCGTCCAAATTAGTAGAGGCGCGTACTACCAATCTAGCCCTGTGTGTGAACACTGGTTGGTGGATGCCACTACCACGGCGATGCCCAGGATAGACATTTCCAAAAGACCAAATCACCAGAGGCACAGAGGCACAGACACACCCGGGTCATTCTCGAGTCGGGTCGTTCAGCAAAGTTTGTCCTGATGGGAGGAAACTCGCCGGACCGGCTTCTTGACTTTTATAACATTGTTACAACTCCATTTTAGACAAGTGGGTGGGCTGCGAGCTGGAGTTCCAAGCTATCATGATGTCGTACCCCCTAGCGCCAATTGCCAATGGCAGGTCATTCAGATGAGGCGACGCGAAGAACGGACGAGCATCCTGGCACTCGACTACACTTGATGACTTTGTCACTACTACAGTACGTATCCAATGGGCGATGATCCATATGGTTTGGTTTGGTGACACCGGGTGGATGTTTCTGCACCATCTGCACGTCCTTCCCGCCCGTCTTCGTCTCGTCTTTCCCGGTTGGCTTGGGCCCCTCGGTTTTGGTGGGACAATGCCCCCCAAAAACGGCATCTGCCACAGTGGGCCCGTTTTGGCTCTGTTTGGGATTGTTTGGCCCTTGGAACCCCAGCTGCATCCAGCACTCGAAGCTCCCCGGGCGGAAAATCACCTTTGGCAATCTGCAGGGCATCATCTTTGATACAATACCATCAACTTTTTTTTTTTCTTACCACTTCCACTCTACCTTCAATTGAATCGTTTCTCTTGTTGTTTTTGGCTGGACTCCAATCATCGCGCGGATTTGTCTTTCATCAAGTTTCCATCCTTTTCATACCCCGCCACTGTACAACACTCCATCATGCCGGAATCAAAGCTGGAGCAGGCGGTGCAGCCGCGCCCGCCGCAGTCATCCTTTCGACTAGCCGAGAGGGTGTGTCAGCTCGTCCTGGTCTTCTCCATCAGCTTCGCGGCCATGTTCATGATGATGACCAAGATTTCGCCGGGCAAGTGGCCTTTGACGGAGCCGTCAATAAGCAAGCCAAGACTCAAGGTGTCGGGCCAGCGCGACTACCTCATTGCCATTTTCTCCGATCTGCACTACGGAGAGCAGGAATTTGGCTGGGGCATTGACCAGGACAAGAATTCCACCAGAGTCATGCAATCTGTCATGAAGAGCGAACAGCCCGACCTCGTCGTATTCAACGGCGATCTCATTACTGGCGAGGATACCCACAAGGAGAACTCGACGCTCTACATTGACCAGATTGTCGCGCCCCTCCTCAAGACGAACCAGCGGTGGGCATCCGTCTACGGGAACCACGACTCCAAGCACACGCTGGACCGCGAGCAGCTGTTCCGTGCCGAAAAAGGCTACGACCTCTGTTACACAACGTCCATGGGCGACAATCTCCCGGGCATCACAAACTACTACGTCCCTGTCTACGAGGGAGACTCCAAGGACCCCATTCTGCTATTGTGGTTCTTTGACAGCCGGGGCGGCACTAGCTACCAGACGGATTCCGATAACATGGACGACATTCCAAACTGGGTTGCCCCCGAGACGGCCGAATGGTTTACCAAAACCTACGACGACCTCAAGGACAAGCACGGCCGTGTCATTCCCAGCGTCGCCTTTGTCCACATCCCCCCTCACGTCTTTTTGACGGCCCAGCAGACCAACCTCGACCCCGCCAAGTTCCCTGGGTTGAATGCCGACAGCCCGCTAGCCATCCAAGGCGAGGGCGGAGAGGACGCCCCCTTCGTCGAGGCGCTGCTCGAGGCCGAGGGTCTCCACAGCATCTATGTTGGGCACGACCACGGCGACTCGTGGTGCTCGACCTGGCCCGGCCACGACGCCGGACTCGGCGCCGAGGCCCCATTCCTCTGTTTTGCAAAGCACACGGGCTACGGCGGATATGGCACCTGGGAACGCGGCGCTCGGATGATTAAGCTCTCCTTCACGCAGGGCGACGACCCAGACATGTCGGTGGAGAGCTGGGTCCGCATGGAAAACGAAGAAATTATAACGCGCGTAACACTCAACGAGACCTACGGCCAGGACACTTATAATGGGGAGTAAATCAACACACACACATGGGTGGGGATGCACATGCGACAGAATGTCCGAATGACGGCTTTATCCTGCATACTCTTTATTTGGCACCGGCAGAGCTATGCCATGTCCCGCTCCGTCGCACTGACTGGTCTCAAAAGCAAAACATGCGTGGCAAGCAGTCGTCCCGAAGGATGCTGTGCGCGCTGTGCCCCATCACTCCATTCCTGCACGCATTCCTCTAGGCTCGCAGGGAAATTGCAGCATTCGCCCTGCGGTCAGCTGCCGTCAGCCAGCCCTTGGCGACCGTGCAAACGCCTCGCGGCAAACTAAAAAGGCGCCAAACAGCCAATTGAGCAATCATGGCAATTGCCATAATACGATTGTGTCTTCCTTCGTCTGTTGTTCCTCGTCCTTTCTATTTCCAAGAAGGACAGTCACGATGGACAGGAATCAGACTCGGACAGAAGGACCGCCGCCGAGATACACGGCTTCGAAGCCGGTCGACATGTCTCGGCAACCGCTGCGATACGCTCGCCGCCCGATTTACATACTCGTCACCTACTTGGTGCTTCTCATCGCACCATGGCTCTGCGTTTGCGTTATTAACCGAAAAACGACATCCGACCCGTGGGGGATCATTATGCGGCAAGACCTCGACTCATATCACCGTTGGATCGCTGCGGCTTCGTTTTTCAGCACTGTGGCGGCTGTTATTGCTCTGCCGTGCGTTGCCGCGCTGTTGGCCTACGGCGCAGTCGTCTTCTCACAGCGCCGATCAAAGCAGCAGACCCTCACCGTGAGGCAGCTGCTTGCCATTTCCGACTTGAAATGGACAGCGTTTGTCTCCAGCGGGCAATCGTCGTCCTATCTCCTGCTGGCCACCGGACTGCTTCTTCTCAGTACGTTACAAGCCTTTTGGGGGTGGCTACTCCGTCTAACATGCAACAGCTGCCGTGCAGCCACCACTACAGTCACTGCTGATGCGGCCATCGAGCCGCCCAGTGTACTCGTGCGACAGTTTCCGACCATTGAGCAAATGGGACAGAACATGCGACGGCAAGGGACAACCGGCCCAGACAATTGGCAAGGATGCCGAGCCCGTCTTGCTCCGAGAGTCCAATGCATCTCAAATCGTCAACACAGTCAGAACGAAGATGGTCAACATCACGTCAGCCGACATCCAAGAAAACCTGTGGCGAGTCGACGACAACCACCGGAGCTTCGTCACGGGAGAGGACCAGACGTACAACGACTCCTTCTGGGTATCAGCAATTCCCGCTGGCGTCACTACGGGACCTCTCCGACAGCACTCAATTCGGCTCAGCTCAACCGCAGCTTGCCAGGTTGCAGATGAGTACCCCGCCAACTGCGACGGGTATACAACGTCCCTCCAAGGCTTCGGCATCAGTGTGAGAACGTGCATGCCTCGCAATACCACCAGCTCTGCACCTCGTGGGGTTCCCCCGAGGCGACGCCAAGACGTCCATGAAGTGCTTTACATTGACGCGCAGATTAGTCCAGAGGCGGCAAAGACCCAGGACTTTTTATCGGAACCGGCTCAAAACGTCACCATCAAGTGTGTCGCCAAAACCAGCCGTGCCTTTTTCGAGATTGGCAACCTTCAAACGGGACTTGTGACATCCGACATCATCAGCGAGTGGCCCTCGGACGAAGACATGGCAGCGCATTTCCACGACTACGATTGGCAGGGTAACCTCATCACCAACGAGTCTGGAGACGACTGGAACCGCGACCGATTCTCCGGCTGGACATCTGCACAAGGTCCGTTGCGGTCAACAGCCGAGGCGCTCTTTGGCAACGGCTCATACCCACAAGCTGTACTCGATCTTTTGAGTCAGACCTTCCCGGATGGCCAAGTTCCCGACAACACCACGTCCAACAGCGATGCGAAACGCAGGGCGTGCTCTTTGCCGACGCCCCTCGGTGCGTGGCAGCTGCCGTACAACTCTCACAACGACGACTACGACTCGTGGTACTCGTCCATATACCAGGGATGCTCGCTTGCCGAGCTCCCCAAGACACTGTTCCGGATCGCACAAGGCCTTCAGTACGTCAAGGTGGCACAGAGCACTCTCGGCGTCGGCATGTACTTGTCCAACGTGGCCGTCCTACAAGACGCAGCATCCAACGACGCGGCGAGGACCATTTACAACTTGGCCGGCACCGAATTTGTCGCACCGCGGTACACCGTAGGCGCCACCGTCGCCATTAGCTTGCTCATCAGCATGCAGGCCATTGCACTTATCATCCTCGTCTGCTACATTTACAGCCTGCCCACCTGGACCGACACCTTGGACGCCTTTGCCATGATGAGGCTGGGAGCACACTTGAGAGACTCGGTGGACTTTCCACTAGTAAGCCGGGCCAGTCGGGAGGAGATGGGGGCGTTGGATGAGACGGATGGACTGCTCGGCGTCGTCGTGCGGGGCGCTGCGGGTAGGTCAGAGGAGGACCTCGAGCTCGCCGCCCTAGCTTCGTCCAGCACCGCGCAAAGGAATGAGACATCTGCGCATCAGTATGCGAGTGTGAGCCCGCTATCACCGGCGAGCACGGTCGATCAAGACCCATCGGCCCCGGCCACCCAAACGAGCCATGTGGTGGACGCCACTAGGCCTGGGATGGACACTAGCGAGCTGAGCGAGTACCTTCAAGGGGCCCCGCCGGCGTCCCCCACGACAACAACCACCACTACAACGGTGTCTTCCCCCCGAAGCCCGTCGCCGCCCCCGCCATACCTGCCGGCGAGATCGTCCAACAGAGGCCAGCCGGTGAGGGGGCCGTTTGAGCTGGGGCTGGGAGCCCCTGGGCTCATTACAAGAGCGTTATGGGAAAGGTACAGACCGAGGTAGAAATGCATAGGGAGCACACGGGAAGGAAAAGTGTGTAAACGGAGTTTTGTTTTGTCACATCTATTTTGATACCCACAGAGAAGAAACATTTTCATCAATACTATATCACCAAGTCTCCGGAATGGAGCGTCACTCTACACTGGTTGTTCGAGACCGCTATCGTGAAGAAAGGGAACCGACGCCAGCGCCACCACGGACGCCGGGCTAAGAAAAGAAGTCTAACTTGTAAGTCGAGCGATCGCCGGCGCGGTTCTGGACCCCGCGAATGTGGATACCCCGTTCTAGCTCCGTCTAGCCCGCCCTGCCACCGATACAGAAATGCTGAGAGTTTCAGGCGGGAGGATTTTTAGCAACCTCCAAAGGTCGTGCGTTTTGCTGTTTGTTTGGTGGTTGGAAGAGGTACCGCTAACCTGGGAGTTAGCCCAGCTATCCTGCGCTTTAACCGTATCGGGAGAGCTCCCTGCGTCTCAGCTGGCCCGTTTTGGCAACTTTGGGTGGGTTGCTCCGGCACGCCACATTGGACTGGCATACACTTTTAGACGCGGCGGCGCGTGAAGAGGGAGGGATGGGGAGGGGGAATAGAGTCTGCGACGGCCTCGTTGGTAGTCGGAGGATTGCGTTCTTGGTAGTGGAACGATTTGTTGGACTATTTACGAAGCTTCTTTGCTAGTAGAGAGGGGGTTGTAGGCGGTAATTCTTTCTCACGCCCCTTGCTGTGGTGGTTGGTATGCGATTTTTCGATAGATGGTTGGGTCCGCATTCCACGATACATTCTTCAATCTTCTCGCCACCTTGGAAGGGCCATTGTTTATCTCTTGCTTATCTTTTCTGGTAGCGTCTTTTTGTTTTGGCCAGGGCTGGCGATCCCCCACGCGAGGAATGTGCTGTGACGGCAGTCTGTCCCTGGCTCAATTGCCACAATCCTGAATCAAACAACGGGCTCATCCCGAGATCCGGATCACATCACCACAGGCTGTATACCCTTCCTACGCAACTCCTGCTCAAGCATCTTTGGCATGGCACTGAGTCTGTCACACGCCCACCACGTGGGTTCCTCGTCGTCCTCCCCGAGAAGCAATCGCGAGGTCTCATAAAAGTGGTACAATACAAGCAGCGCCCTCGGGTCATTTGCGACAATCATGTCGAGGAACGGGCCGAAGCAAAACAGCGGGAAGGCGAGGACGTACCGCTCGAGGTCGGGCGTCGCGGGGGGCTGGGGATTCGTGCTGCGGTGTTGCCAGAGGGCCATTATGACGGACAGCCGCTCCACGATGCCGGTGAAGGCGGCGCGTTGACGGTCCGCGTTGCTGTGGTGCTCCGGGGTGGTGCCTTGGCCTCTGGGTGTCATCTCATCGTATCGATCTAGAAAGGCTCTCTGGATCCGGCCGCGATCCATGCCCTGTTCCGCTACGATCTTGTCGAGAGCGTCGCACGGGGCGTCCTGCCATGCCTTGGCAAAGATGCTGTCTTGGCCCTGCGCCCGAGTCCCGAAGAGGAAGATCCTCACGCCGGAGCTGAGAAGGAAGAGTTGGTCCCGGGACTGGTCTAGAGTGGTGTCGGTATTGTCAGAGCCATCGACGAATTCTAAATTACACCACGTGAGATAGTGTATAAGCTGCGCCGTGAAGAAGAGAGAGTCGTACCCTCCCCCAGCCCCGTCGTCACGGCCGAGTTCGGCGCCAAAGAGCGCGCAGCTGCGGGACAAGAGAGCCAGGCTCGCTTCCCCGTAGACGGCGTCTTCTGGTCTGAGAGTGCTGAGGTGCCGCGCCGAGACGGCGAGGATGGCCGTCATGAGGTACTCTGCCCGGAAGGCCAGCGGAAGGACAGACGCCCAGACGTCGGCGAAGCAGAGGGTGGGGATCGTCGCATGCTGGAAGTGGTGGAGGAGCTGCATGTGGAGGAGGTTCACGGGTCCCGAGGCGTCTACCGGCCGTGCCGGTCCCGTGCCGACGGCGGCGGCGGCGGCGGGCGATGAGGACGACGTCGTCTCTGGGGCGGAGGACTTTTGCGGGCGTGTGCATGGTTCGTTGCGGCGGATGCAGTTCGCGCAGGGGGCTGATTCGTCGCACTGGATCCCGTGTAAGTCTTGTGAGTCTGGGTGACCTCGACTGAGAGACATTGGGACCAATTACCTTTACCTTCCTCCTTTTGCATGGTATGCAGCCTCCTCTGCTCTTCCTGTGAGCCTTTTTCTTCTTTGGCGCTGGGTCAGCGGGATCGATGAAGCGGAGGGTCAGAGGCGTGGCGTCTGGGGAGGTGGAGGGGTTGGATGCTGGCATCGTCGAGGTCGTCCCGTGTAGTGGTTCAAAGGGGGTTTGCAGGGGAGGGTCGAAGTGAGATTTTTGAGCACCGATGAGCCAGGAAATTCATTTAGAATGAGATGATTGCCCATTTGGCTAGAGAAGCTGTCGACAGGATGAAGTTGAGTGAGTCTATTCCGTGGCGGAGAGTCCACGAGTGAGATGAAATCAGACAGTGGGCTGAACCTCGCATTCCGAAAAGGGAATGCGATGGAAGCGGGTCTGGTAGCAGAAATGGTTTAGCTCGCTGCAGTAAAGTAGGGGTCCTGGACCCATGACGTCATTGCGAGACAACGTGCGAGATGGCCACGACCACCTCTTTACTGAAATGAAGCTATCGCGAAATTTGTTGTACCGGTTGGACATGATTTTGGTGTATGTGGTCCATTCATAATATGGACTCGTTCCACCAAAGAGGTTGCTCGCCTGAATCTAAACCAATGTGCACCCGAAGCCTCCAAGACATAATGGTTCTCAATGAGATCAAAGATGATGGGTCTTTGCCTAGATTAAGATTTGCAATCATCTTGGGTCACGTTGGACGGGCTGATAATCACCGGAGATACATGAGCTCAATTCTATGACTCTGGACGCCCATGCCCAGGATGCTTGTCCTCAATGTCCCTTACATTCTTCCCGTCTGTATTCATTGAGCATAATCTAAGGGCCGCTAGATACTGCTTGTAATTAAATTCATCTTCGCAAGACAGGCCAGTATGGAGGTTCACGAAAATATAGCCCAGCCATCGTCATCAATCGGAATGGAGTCACCTACACTTACACCGAATCCTCCGGTACAGGATCATACGACAACCTCAACGGGGACCACCGCCTCTCCCAGTCTCACGTTCAAAGGCGACCTCATCATTCTGCCAAACCCTCTAGCCCGCATCAGCCCTACGTGTGCATCAATCGCGGACCCAAGCCAACACACCCTCCACCTCTTCGCCGACGCCTCGTTCCCCGGACACAACTGGCACAAGGGCCCCTCGACGCCGTCCGCGCCAGCAGGCGCCGCCGTCTTCTGGAAGCCGTGGCCGTGTATAGACCCCGCCGACCCGTGGCACTCCCGCGCATTCCAGATCCTCGCATGCCACAACTCCCGCCAAGCAGAACTCTTCGCCGTCGTCGCGGCGCTCGAGACGGCGACGCTGCTGGCCCATCTGATGCCGGATCTGAGATGGGTGACGGTCTTTTCCGACTGTCAAGACGTCATGAACACGCTCGCCGCAGCGGAGGGTTCGTACCCCAGCGCCTTGGACCCCCTCGTCAAACGCGCCTTTGAGGCGTGCGGCTCTCTGCGGGATGAGAGGGATATCAGGGTCGCTGTGTGCTGGTGTCCCGGCCACGTTGGTATCCTTGGCAACGAAAAGGCCGACGAGCTCTCCAAAGAAATCCGACGGTACAACTTTAGGCATTTGGTCCCGGAAGAGCAGCCCACGCGCGTGAGCGGGTATGAGATTCCGTTCAAGTATCTCGAGAGGGCGCGCCGCGGGCACTGGTGGAAGGATGAGGCAGACTTTGAGTGGACGGCGAATATGCCTCGCAAGCGGTTTTATCCGGTGGCTGCCAGTAGAGAGTGCGACGAGGAGGCCTGCGAAGAGGCAGACGACGAAGAGGCATCTGATGAAGCTTACGAAGATGAGGACTACGACGACGAAACTTGCGATGCTGAAAACTACGATTATGAAAACTACGATTACGAAGACTACGATTATGACGCCGACGACGAGTTCTCCGACGACGAGACATCTTCACGCACGCTCTCGCTGTGCAGCTACTCGTCAGCCACGCAAAGCCAAACAAGAAAGCGCAAGCATTCGGCGCCAGGCCTACTAGAGTATCCCTGCAAGAAACAAAGGACAGGCCGACCCGAGCACGGCACCAAGCAGTCGAGGACACTGGAAGGGACTCAGACTCCAGTCTGAGGTCGCTCGTCATACTCTCAGAAGTCGGCGGTAGTACCAAGAAGCACACTGTTATTGGTCTCACCTTGTGGAAATCTCCACAGCTTTTGAAACCTCCGCAACTTAGAAACCCCCAGCTAGTTGCTTCGTTAGCAGACGTACCGATATGTGTTGACATGTAAGCCTCGAGCCCAATTGGTACGTGGCAGACAGACTCACTCTGTAGATAGGTGAAGAGCAGTAGCAGGATACATGTCACGTCCCATGCCGGCAAGGATCTTTGGTGAGGAGCTTCGCCACCCTAGGCCCAGATTCGGGCGAAGATCGCAGCACCCAGACTGATAGATAAAAAAATACATCACCAGGGCTCGCAAACTCACTTGGTAACAATATTAAAAAAGCATCGTCATCAAAATGATTCTTTTGGAGAGTCTATAATCCTGGCCCCATGTAGTGAATATGCAGAGACCACATGCGCCGTCCGCCCAGATACAGCCAGCCCGCCCAATGCTAAATGGAAATCCTTCACCAACGTCGGGCCATGCTGTGTGTGTCACGACACCCTTTTCGATTGCTCACAAAAAAACAACACCGCTTTTTCTTTGTTTCAGCCAGGCCCGTTTTCGGCTCGTAAAACTCCAACCATATCTAACTGTGGGGGGGAGGGGGGGAATCGGCTCACACAACCCGCGCGCCAGCAGTGTCCCTTGTATCGTCGTGTCTATAATTACAGTTAAGAAAAGAAGACGGAGACTGCCTACAGTGGCAGCCCGCAGTCGATCATTAGCAGGGTGCTCTGCCTATTTACGCCGTCTCGTCTTGGGAGCGGGCGCGGGTTCGGGCGACGGCTCCACGGCCTGTCGCTTCTTGGCCGTCTGCTTCTTTGGTCTCGGAGGCGGAGGCGGCTCCGAGTGGAGATGGCCGAGCTCCTCCATGGCCGTGGAATTCTCCCACGCGAGACAGCGGTAGTTTGTGGGTTCGGGCGTCGGCTCGTGCTGGCGGCCTCTGGTGCTCATGCGCTTCGAGTCGCGCCTCTTGCCCTTCTTCTCCTTCTCTTCCTTTTCCTTCTTCTCCTCCTCCTGCTGTTGCTGCTCCTCGGGCTCCGCGGCGGCGAGGTACGTCTTGCGGTTCTCCATGTGCTGAACAATCTTGTCCCGGAACGCCACGATCTCTTTCCGAAGTCGCAACTCGTTGAAGCCCCGCGGATCCAGCCACTTGAGGAGCTCATCGACCTGCTCCGGCTCGCTATAGTAGCCCCACTGATGGGCGTTGAAGACGCTGGTGGGGCCCTCTTCCAACTTCTTCCGCTCCGGCACCGTCATGGAAAACTTGGTTTGGTACTCGGCCTGGTACTCGGGGTCGGTGTCAATGTACCCTTGGCGCTCCAGCTCGTCAGGGCCTTGCACCCATATGCAACCGTTGGCGTACTCGGCGGCAGCGGTTGAGCTATCCGGGAGCCCCCCGTACGGCATGCCGTTGCGTTCGAACCAGTAGTACCGGTTCCAGAATCGGTCCTTACCCAAAACACGGGTCCGGCCACAGTCGGCTTCGCGGAGGTCGTTGTCGATCACGGCGATCTCGTCTTCGCACTTTTTGATAAAGTCCTCCTTCTTCTGGATATCCTTGAGGACCTTAAGGAACTGCTTCGACTGCTTGGGTGCCTTTGCGGCTTCGGCAGCCTTTTCTTTCCGCTCGAGCTCCTCCTTACGCTTGCGTTGCCTCTCCGCGGCGCGGTCGTTGGCACGGCGGAAGTTCCTGCGGGGTGCTCCCTCCTCGTCAGAGTCGGCCACTTCGTCCTCGGCGTCGGCGGCGTCAGCTGCCGACTCGTCCGCGTCCGTCATCTTGACATCCTCGTCTGCCTTTGGCTCGGGAGGCGGCGACGGCGGCATGTTGTCGGGGAGCATTATCTTGCGCTGGTCGTTGAGAGCACGCAGTTCCTCGATGCTGTTGGGGGGTCAGTAATGCATTCACCAAAACGTCTAGTATCACCTACGCCTGCTTCCTCTGCCGTTGCCAGTCAATTTTTTCCTTGCGAAAAGCCGTCATTTGCTCGCTGCATTCTTCCATGTAGGTACGCATCGCCTTGGTCTGCGTTGTGAGCATGCAGATGATCTGCAGCGCCTGCACACGGTAGTTGACGTCGAGTCGAGCATAGTGCTCCTGCACCGTCTCTTGGGTGGGGTCCTCGTCGGGGGGACACAGCTGGGCGAGCAAATCCTCGCACTGCTCCTCCATCCTCTCATTTTTGGAGAGCTGGTGCAGCAGACCGACGACGATTCTCTCCCAGCCGCCGTTTTGGAACTTGCGTTTCCTGAGCTCCTCAATCCAGTCGTACTCTTCAAGGAGGTCCTCGGCGCGGTGCTTGATCTCGGGCTCCACATTCTGGCTTTCCTTTTCCGCTGCCCTCGCCTCGGCCAGCAGCCTCTCGGCCTCGGCTTTGGCGAGACTGCTTCGTGTGGCTCTTGCAGGCGGCCGATCGGTTTCCGGGGTTGGCTCCTTGGTCTCCTCCTCATCCTCGTCTTCCTCAGAGTCCTCCTCTTCGTCCTCTAGCTCGGGCAGCTGGACGTTTACCTTGCCGCCGTCTGCCTCGGCACTCACAATCTGCTTGAGCACCGCACAGTGGATTTCCTCAAACAGCTGGACCTTGGTCTCCTCTGATGCTACAGACATGGCCTCCACAAAGTCGTCAAACGTAAACGAGTCGAGCTTGAAAATTTCGCAGTACACATTCAGGGTGTCCCACGTCTCCAAAAACGAGCCAATCGACTTCATCGACAGCTTGTCGCGTATGCTGGCGTTACCATTCACGGCCACATCGGAGGCAGTCGGGGGGTCGTTGCAGAGGAACGCCAAGGCGGGTCTAACGACGCCCTCTCTCAGAGGCACCTGGAGATCCTCAATGGGGTACTTTGGCGGTGGCGGCGGCGGCGGTGGCTCGGGCGCAGTCATGGAGTGCGGTAGCGGTTGATTCCGGAAGTTGAGCGGCAGCTGGAAGGGGTTCTTGTGCGGCGGGGCGTGGAAGATGCCGGCCTCGGAGGCCATGTTTGGCGAGCCATTCTGGCCTTGAGGGAACTCTGGCGATTGATGCTTGCCCTTTTGGCCCTTGAATGCGGGCTTCAGCTCGGGTAGCCGCGCAGGGCCGTTCTGGATGGCGCCGTTGACGCCGTTGGTGCCGTTGCCGTCCTGCGTCGGAGTCTGGCTGGCGCGCTTCTGGGCCTGCAGCTGCTTCCTCTCCATCAACTTGGTATCGTAGCGTAGGTGAGGCGGGACCCGGGAATCGATGTGGTACTGTGCCGCCACATCGTGCTTCACGAGCCACGGCGCTCCGTTCCATGCCTCACGCGTCACCGTCTTCTTGATGAAGGAGCGCAGAACCGACTTTGTAAATATTTTGCGATCGCGGAAAATATGGTCATCGTCGACCACGGCCTCGATCCCGGGGCGTTCCTCCAAGCTGACCGTATAGCGTGTGTAGGGGGCGGTCTGGGTGCCGTCTGGCAAAATCTTGCCGCCGAACCGGGTCTTTTCTCGCACGACGCCCTGCAATCTCTCGCTCTCCGCCGTGCTGACGGTCACGGCCTCGCCCGGGTAGTAGTCGGCTCTAAACTCGTCAAACACCAAGTCGACAAGCGCATCGATTCGGGACACCGTTTGGAATTGGACGCGACGCAGGACGGGGCCCTTGAGAGCTTCGGGAAACGCTTGTTCCACCTCCTCGGCACCGGCGAGCTATTGCCATGTCAGCAGGTTTGCGCGGTAGTGGAAGATGGCGGGACGCACTTCGCTCTTGAGTGCTTCGAAAAAAGTCAGGCCGGAGTGTCCTGTGATCTGGCAGATGAAGCGCCGCTACGCGCTGGGGTTAGTCTTGGCCCGTAGCCCCACCTGGCCTGGGACGTACCTGTTTGTAGAAATCCATTCTTCACCGCATTAGCTGAAGCCGAAAAGGAAACAAAAAAGTGACGACAAAAAAAAAGCTCACCTGGTAAGATAATCCTCATATTGGGCAAAGACCTCGCCGGTCTGTGGGATATGCCAGACCTGGGAGCCTGCATCAGTATTCGTCGCATTATTTGTGAATGTCACTCTGCGAACCTCTGAATTATCATCCTTGACGTCCTTGGGGGCCAGAAACTGCACCGGTTTACGCTTGAAGAGAACCTATACCTCCAGTCAGCGATCTGCGACCCCGGAGAGCGCGTCGGGAGGCCGTACCATGTTGGCGGTTGGCTACAATGGCATGGCCCAAGATTCGAGGATCCGATTGCGCGGTGGGGCTGAAATCCAGCCAACCTTGTCTTCAACCGTACAAGTGGTCCTATAAAACCTCGAGGACCATTTGCTGGGCAAAGGAAACGCGTTGTGGCGGTCTGGCGGGTGTGTTGTGGTCGCGGCCGGAGCGAGCGGAGGCGCGGTCGTGGGTGTCGGGCAGGGGGAGGACGGGTCGGCGGGTGCACTTACACGCGAGACTCGCGGGGGACGCGGTGCGGCTCGCAGATGACGTGTCGGAGATGGCTGTATAAATGACGGTATCGATGGTTCGTGGTTGTGGTCGCGGGTTGGTGAGAAAACGCGCAGCCTGCGAGTCGTGGGTGAAACGACGGGGGAAAAAAACAAAAGGTGGGAAAGGAAGTGGTGAGCCTTGGGGGGGAGGAGGAAAGGAAAGGGAAAAAGAGAAGAAGGGCGCCAGTGAAAAGCGGTCCTGGCCCGCTTGGCCCGTTCGGCCCACGGTGCCTCCGCATCCCATCTCCCAGGCGCCTGCGCACCAGGCCTCCTTACCCTCCTCCACCCGCCACGACTCCGTCCGCCTCGGGAATCCCACAACCGCGTCGGCCACCCGCGAGTTTGTACTCGTTGGGCTCGCCATGGCTGGGGCTTTCGATTGAGCACTCAACTAGCCATGAACACCACGATTTAGTCGATTAATGCCGTGATATATCTTGCACGTCTTCCGGTCCTGGCGGGTAGCCTAATTTTCGTTAATTGCCTCCTCGGGGCCAGCTCCGGATGAGCACCGTTCTACCACCACATGACATACAAACGCGGTTCAACGTTCCAATACAAACTGTTACATTGTTATGGACTCGTCTACATAATTACAGGTGTGACCGATACGCAGCGCGGCCTGTCGGTCATGATATCAACGCCGGGATGGTCCGCCGTGGCCGCTCCGGGCCTCCAGGCTCCGTGTAAGTGATTTTGGCGCAATTGCCTTGTACCACAGTCAATCACTCAAATTCCGATAGTGCATCGCCCAAACTGTGCACGACAAGTGTCTGTTCTGTTCTTTGGCTTGTTCGTGGTATACAATGGGTTGTGTCCAAATGGCCCACGACCCCCGGTCCCCCTGCTCAGCCGTTAGCTCCAAAATGTAGTTTCCCTCCTGGCAAGGTACTTGTAGTGGAGCCGGTGCTGCTGTCAGCCTCCAGGCACGTGAGACGCAAGTTTTCATTGGCTCCCGCCAGCTAGGCCCCCACGGGACCAAGCGTCTCTTTTGGACCTCCGGCAACTCAGTGGCACTGGCACGCAAGAGTTTCACCGTATTTGTCTCGACTGTAATTCTATGCCTACCTAAGGTAGCAATACCTACATTTTATGACGTGAAATAGACAACCATGAATCCGATCCAGCTACCAACCACGCCTACAGCGCAGTATGAGCTGGTGAACATGAGTGGCAGGAACTCGTATCGCTTCCCAAACACAACCTGGTGGAGCAGCGAGCAGTAGAAAATCAGCGGGATGCTGACGGCAATGTACAACGTGCTGAACCGGTCCAGCAAGAAGAATCTCGCATTGCGCGAAGCCGGAGCCAAGCGGTCGAACACCATGAGGAACAACACCAGCCAGAAGATGGTATACACCGTCTTGATTGGAAACTCGGCCGAGGTGAAGAGCAGGGGAAAGAGAGATACGTGGCCGGCAACCGCCAGCGGCCGGAACGCGCCAAGGTAACGACGATCCTTGAGAGCGATCAGGCTGAAGGGAATGATGACCAAGAGAATGGCCTTTTCATGCACATGCCATCCGAAAAGGAACGAAGCATAGCCGCAGAGCGTTACCGCCCCGATGAAGGCATCCCATGTGGGGGGTGCTTGGAAGAAGAGCTTGATCAATGGCAGCACCTGAAAGAAGAGCGTTAGAGCGAAGCAGGTCCGCGGGGTGATCTCTGGCAAGACGGCAAAGGCTGTGTCTCCGACGAGTCCTCTGGTGACGCTGTTGATTGCTTCGGCCTTGACTGGCAGGTTGAGGCGCGGTGCGGCTGCACGTGTCAGTCTATTGCGTGATTAGTTCTGTGGTGATCAAACGTACCATAGATCAGAACGCGATCGGCAAACGAGTAGAGCGCCCAGATATTGGGAGCCCAGTAGGCGTGGCAGAGGCCGCGCGAGAAGGGAAACAGTCGGCTCATCATCTGGGGGATTTGTTCCAGGGCGGCAAACGGGCCAAAAGCAGCACCAAAGATGGCTGCAATGCCGCCGCCCAGCTTGACGCAGTTGAAGAACTGAATCCTAAAGATGGACTTGGGCGAGAGGCAGTATGCGCGCAGCAAGAACACAAAGTAGGCTGGCGCCAGGTACAGGTAGATGTGCTTCATGCACAACAACGCAGCAAAGACCAATCCGCTGCCCAGCAAGCCCGACTTGGATCTGGCCAGCACGAGTGACAGGATGAGCACACCGTACATGGCACCGTTGTACTGGAAGTGAATGTGGTCAATGATGAGGAGACCGGGCGATAACAGGATGGAGATGGCGGCAGCTTGGGCAGCCCGTCTCGTGGGACCGGTGGCAGAGTCGATGAACCTGGACCTTAGCTTACAGTCGATGCGGCGGATACACAAGCAAACTTACCGCTGCAGCGCGTAAACGAGAACCAGCTCAGAAATAATGACTGTCCATCGCTGGAAGTAGACCGTCTGCCAGCTATCGTATTCCAGGTTGTAAAGCTTGAGCATGGCCGGGTCGACGAGCTTGGCGACCTGGGACATGGCCCACTCAAAGTAGGCGAAGAAGGGAGGGTAGTCGAGGGTCCATTCTGACGTTTTCTCGTAGTACCATTCTGATATCGGGAGGCTGTTGGTGATGGCGAGCCAGTTGCGGTGGACTTCGAAATCGGTGGATTTGCTGCGCGACGTGTCAGCTGGAGTCTTTCGAGCTGGAGGGGAAGCAACCACATACTAGGCCGGGAAGAGGAGGACTTTGAGTGCGCCGGCGACGAGGGCACACTGCGTGAGGGTTGGATACGATTCGGCCATTGTGGCGCGTTCGAGAACCGGTCAGTAGGTAATCCGCATTGATCTGGGCGGTGCCGTGAGAGCTTCACTGGAGTGGTCAGTGGTCGGGAGGTGGGAGGAATTTCACAGGCCACCTTGGTCGGTGTCGTCAGGGGTCCTGCTCAATGGGAAGGAGCTGCAGCTTGGGGGGTTTTTTTTTTCTGGAGAAGGGGCCATGGGCAGGGATTGACGCTGGGCCCGTGCGATATCGCGGTGAAACCACAGTTGCCGTCTTTTGGAGACGCGACGGGACTCTTTAACGATACGTACTCCCTTACCCCATACAAGCCACATATTCAAAGCCACAATGACAATGGCAAAGAAGCTCCCCGCCACGTCTGGAAGGAACCGAGCAGAAAGTGTCTTTCTTTTCCAGAATCCCTTTCGCATTCCAGCTCGGGCCATGCAACTTCAGGTTGGTGGACCAGGGTCCCTTTATTTTCGCCAGTGTCTCCAGCAAAAGCTCTTGGGCACGCTCTGAGACAGCGAAACGGAATCCAAGCTCGTGGTTTGGAGTCCATCATCACGAGACTTCACGACCTGAGAGATATTGAGATGACGCAGAGGGATACCATCGACCTGCCGCTAGAGCTAATTTGATTGCAGTGCAATTGACTTTCCTCAAGAATCCAACGTTCATAACGCTAAACGCCCCGTCCAAAAAGGGCAGCCCAGGAGCTTATCCGCATAGCTGGCTGTTACTGCTGCTGCTGCTGCTGTCTTGAACGCTTTTTAGTGCCAACCTGTCCTCAACCCACAGACACACACCATCAACCCCTGCTTGGGAGTTTCTCGACTGGGCGGGTTTCCAACCACATTGTTCCCACGCTTTTCTGGATCCCATCGTCGTCTGCACTTTTTTATTTTTCTTACATTCTGCCAGCATTGCAGGACCTTGCATTCCTGTATTTTAATATACAATTGATCGTCCTCGTGGGCATACGGCCGGCTTCGTTGTTGCACTTGATACCCCCCATCTCCACACACACTAGGTAGCTCCCGCGCTGCCTCGAACCACCCACGATGCGTGTGTCGCAAGCTCCCCTGAGCTCGACGCTCGCCCTCTTGCTCGGCACAGGCTTCACACAAGCTCAATACCTCATCAACGAGCTCAGCTTTGGCTACTCTGGCAGGTAGGACTGCAAACAACCCCCCCCCCCCCTTTTGGCGCCACCGAGGCTCAGCTAACCTCAACAGCATATCACCGAACAATGACGGCCACGTCCCCAACTTTGTCCTCCAGGGACAACCGAACCAGCCCGAGATCCTCTCCAACAAGATCATCCTGACACCCGTGGCGCCTGGCAACCAGCGCGGCTCCATCTGGAGCACCCAGAAGGTGATGCACCAGAACTTCATCGCCGACATTGACTTCCGAGCCAACGGCCCCGAGCGCGCCGGCGGCAACCTCAACATCTGGCTTACCAACGGCGGCTCTGCCGACGTCGGCATGAGCTCCGCATACACGGCCGGACGCTTCGACGGTCTCGTCCTCGTCGTCGACGGCTACGGCGGCACCGGCGGTATGGTGCGCGGCTTCCTCAACGACCGGTCCACCGACTACAAGGCCCAGAGCGACATTAGCCCCCTTGCCTTTGGCCACTGCCAGTACCACTACCGCAACCTTGGCCGTCCCAGCCAGATCAAGCTGCGCCAGACCGACCGCGCCTTCAAGGTCGAGATTGACGGCCGTCTGTGCTTCGAGAGCGACAAGGTCAAGATCCCCACGGGCTACACCTTTGGCCTGACGGCCGCGAGCGCCGACAACCCAGACTCGTTTGAGATTTTCAAGATGGTCGTCATGTCCGATAGCCTCCACGCCGGGGAGCAGCAGCAGCAGAATCAGGGGCAGCAGCAACAGCAACAGCAGCAGCAGCAGCAGCAGGCACACGAGCAAAAGGCCAACCACGGCCAGCCCAGCAACCCGCGCAGCGGCAACGACGAGCCCATTGACCTCAATGCCATCCCCGACTCCAGCGCCGACACAATCACCTCGTCCAAGGCGCAGTTCGCCGACCTGCACAACCGCCTGCAGTCCGTCAACCACATCCTCGGCACAATCTTCAGCGCCGTCAACAAGTTCGGGCAGCAGGCCGAGAACCGCCACGCCGAGACGTCGCAGCTGCTCGACTCGCTCCGCACCGAGCTGCGCAAGCTCGAAAAGATCAACGACCTCGAGGGCCGCATCAACGGCCTCGAGCGCGAGATCCGCGCAATGCGCACCGACCTGAACCTCCAGATGAAGAGCACGGAGCACTCCCTCAAGGGCTATATGGAGGGCCACCACGCCACCCTCTCGTCCAACATTGTCAAGGCCGCCCCCGGTCACGGCAAGCTGATTGCCGTCATTGTCGGGTCCCAGGTCGTCCTCGCCGTCGGATACCTGCTGTACAAGAGGAGAAAGAACTCGATGCCCAAGAAGTACCTGTAAATGGACGTGAGAGGGGTGACGGAAGGTCGCAGACGGCGCGGAGATGCCGTTTGGTACGTGTCGTTGGCTTGCTACGGCTGTGGTGGTCTCGCAGCATCATGACGATGGCCAGTGGTAGTCAGATGATTCGCACTTTACCCTCACTTGTATAAGAAGTGATGACATGAACGACGGAATATACGCAGAGGCCGTGGCCGGCGGCACTAGACGAGGTGGTGATGGGATGAAGTAAAGATATATAAACATCGAAGCAAAAATGTCTAAAGTTCAACACATGGTCTCGGTCGTTGTAGTGGAATCGTGCCTGCTGATGAGATGGACAAATGGGTTCTCTGGGATGAATTTGATCCCCGTGATTCGTATGGTCAGTCAATGGGGCACGAAGACATCCACAAGGCTTCCAAGCCCAGGTTCCTCATCTGCTGCATTCCCCAAGGGGAGGCTATCTCGGTAGTAGTCCGCCCTCGCAAACGTCGGCATGGCAAACGTATGCTGCTCCACGCCCCTCCCTGGACTCCTCTCTAGCCCTGTTGACGATACCAATAATTGTGTTCAATGTCCCCTGTTCATCATCCTCCACATGTCTGAGACGTTTGAATAAGCTGAAAGGAGGATATGCTGCTGTTTATCTTCCCTCCAGACAAGGAGACAAAACATAGGATTTACTTACATCCTCCAAATATAAACGAGCTTCATGTTCCAAGGGCATATCAAAAAAAAAAGGAGGGGAGAGTCTTCGACTCCCAGAGAGCCTACGGCGTCTACACTTGACGCGAACCCCCCTTTTCATTGAGCGCGCGAAACTCTAACAAGCTGAATGATAGCATGATTTCCCAGCTACCGCCAAGGAACCGGACAGATGTACACGAGAACACCGTCGCGCATATACACATTACTATCTCTATCTACAAAAAAAAACTACTTCAACGCTCCCAGCAAAACCAATCAAAAAAAAAAACCAACCCTTCTCCATCATCGTCATCATCATCACCTCTCACTCCCCAAAAGGCATCTCACGCCTTGCCGTTGATAACCCGCAACAGCTCCTCCCCCTTGGGCGCCCCCGTAGACAGGTTCTCGTACCCGTCGTCCGTGACCAGAATGTCGTCCTCGATACGCACGCCGCCGACGCGGTAATACCGCTCCAGCACCGCCTTGTTGATGAAGCGGGCGTGGCGCGGGTTGCTGAGGAAGTAGCCCTCAATGTACTCTCTGCAAAAGTAGCTGTGTTTCGTGTGACTAATTAGCAAGGTTCCCGACGTTCTCAGATCACACCTCATCTACAAGTCTGGGTAGGCTGAGTTATTCTCGATCCAGAGGGGGGGAAGACACTCACATTCCGGGCTCCACCGTCACGATCATGTTCTTGCGCAGGTACTGCCGTCCCCGATACGGCGGCGGCACCGAAGCAGCAGCAGCAGCAGCAGCAGCACCGCCAACACCGGCACCGACGCCTGCCTGCGCCATGGCACTCATCATCTCGGGCGTGATGACCTCCCTCTTGCCGACCCGCCCGCCCGTTCCCTTGTTCAGCAGCAGCAGCCTCTCGCGCCCAGAGACGTCGTGCACCTCCAGCCCGACGTGGTGTCCCAGCCCGTGCGGGAAGAAGGCCGCGACGGTGCCCGCATCCCACACCTCGGCCGGGTCCCCTCGGAGGACGCCCAGCTTCAGCAGGCCTTCCTGCGCGACCCGGCTCGCGTGGACGTGCAGGTCGAAAAACAGCGTCCCGGGACGGATGCGCGCGATGCACTCGTCCTGCATCCTCGCCACGACGTCGTACACGGCCCGGCTCTCGGTCGAGAAGCGCCCGGATATGGGCAGCGTGCGGGTGATGTCGCTCGCGTAGCAGTGCCACTCGCAGCCGGCGTCGAACACGACAACCTCGCGGCCCTCGAGCGGCTCATCGTTGGCGTCGTAGTGCAGCGTGCTCGCGTTCTTGCCGCTGCCGGCAATGATGGCGTACGACTGCTCCCGGGCGCCCTCGGTGGTGCACCACGCCTGGAAAATGGCCTCAATCTCGCTCTCGTTGCCCAGCTTCAGCAGCCTCTCGGCGACTTTGCGGTGGGCCGCCGCCGACACGGCCGCGGCTTTGCGGATCATGGCGACCTCGTACTCCGTCTTGACGACGCGGGCCTGGTCCGCAGCCGGCTGCAGCGAGGTGGTGTCGACGCGCACCTCGGCGGCCGTCTGGAGCAGGTCGCCGTGCAGCAGCGGCGGCACCTGGTCGGCGTGGAGGACGTAGAGCGTCGAACCGGGCGTCAGATGGCGGTACAGAAACTTATTGAGCTGCGTCGTGTAGCGCACGTTGTCGACGTCGAGCTGCTTGAGGCATTCCGAAATACCCGGCGTCGAGCCGAACCAGAGGACCTGGCGCGGCTCGACATAGGGGATCCAGAGAATCAAGCGGTCCGACGCCAGCTCGTAGGTCACGGCGCAGTCGGCAAAGTTGGCGCCGCTCAGGTAGTAGAAGCTATTCGCGTGTCAGTACGTGGAGCAGATGTTCAGGGGGCAGTCTGCCATGGGGAGAGACATACTATCGCCGCTGGCGAAAGGTCGGACCCATGTCCGAGTCCTCATAGCTGCGGCTTGGCTCACCGGGCAGGAAAACGAGGCCATCGCTGGCGTTGAGCTCCGCGGCGACCTTGCGGGCATGGAGTTTAGCTTTTACACAAGATCAGCATCCCCCATGGACAAGACGGACACCACCACGCCCACGACAGTCGCAGAACGGGTACAATAGACGACTAGACTCCATACGAGGCGACGCCATCCAGGTCTTGTCAAGGTCCCAGCGACGCTTGTCACCGTGACCTGACAGAACAGTGCGTGAATGGTAGCAGGGCGCGGGAAGCGTACCGGGAAACTTGGTCGGGATAGGCGCAACCGACACAACCGACTCAACCGGCTCAGCCGACGTCTTGACCTCAATGGACCTTTATTGGCGGCGAAACACCGGTCAGCCAAAAGCGAACATTGGGAGACCAAGATAGAATACGGGGCCCAAGGAAGAGGAAACAAGGACGCTGACGCGCAATGCGACTCCACCTACAGAGCATCAAACTCATCCACCACAACTACATCGTGATCAATGGCGCTCTCCATGGTTCGGGTCACGTTGAGGGGTGTGTGAGTGTGTGTGTGGGCGGTAGGTATTGTTGTCCGGACTTGTCAATAATCGAGGGAGAGGGGCAAGGGGGGGAGAGCGGTCTGACGTTGCCTCGCAGTATGGTCTTGTTGTTTCTCTTGTCGATTTGGGGATCTTGAACAAGCAAACCCGTGTGTACCTTCTGCACGCAAGGTAAAGTGTAAGGTACAGACAGTAGTTTGATGGTATGTCGTCTGCGGCTAAGAAACGCACGGATTACGAGACACGCCAATTGGAGAACTGTGGCTCGAAATGGGGGTGGCGCTTGCGTGGCGTGGCGGGTTCTTCTACACTTGTTAGTGACAAGGCACCGTAGGCCAAGACTTCTTTTCAATCCAAAGAGATGGTCCAGCGGTTCACGGGTACCTTGACAACTTGAGTGGTTGGTTCCCCAATGCGCGAAATGCAAATGTTTGTTTGGTTGGAAACGGGGGTGTGCTTCTGCAAAGGCGGACAAGAGGTGAGAGAGAGACAGAGGTTCCAACGTCCGGTGGCCGGGCTTTCGTCTGTCTAGCGCAAAGAGGCTCCGCTTGCTTCGGTGCCTCCGAAGGATGCCATGATAGTTTACGGGTCACCACAGGGCAACAACAAGTAACTGGATCTATCGGGTAAAGAGAGGGGGGAGACCTGACAAACGGTTATCCCATGATAGGACGGGCACGAGCTAGCCTGCTACTACCTTACTCCGTACTAGTCCCGCGTTTCCCCTTCGCTGCGCGAGCATACCTACAGGCTACCGCACTGTCCAAGGAATGGAGAAAGTCGACCTTCAGGGACGCCCGACCATTCTCGTACCGTGTGAGGCTAAAAGCCCTCTTTCGGTGCCGAAACGGCGTATCTTGGAAGGGTAGGTGAGAGGCAAAGACCCAGCGGTTCCTGCGCCCCGCAGTGAGACTCTGATAAGGATTTAGCGGAGATATCCCGTCTTTGGGCCACCTCACCTCACGATCCTAAGCCCTGTTTGCTTCGCTACTATACTAGCGTCCCGTCGGCCTCCAATGTGGTCCTTGGAGACGGACGCTGGTGTTTTTTTTTATTGTTCCTAATGGAATGACATCCATCTACGGTCTACCTATGGATAGAGGCATCATGAAAGGACTTACAAAAAAAACACAGCCGCGATCCAGTCACCTCGCAGACAAGTCCTCATTCGGCTTGGTTCGTTCCCGCTGACGGCCCCCATTAGCATCGGTCTCCCGAGCGGGCCCCTGGTCGACCCCAACGGTGAAATGTACTCCGTATGGATACCCACCAAACGGTCCCCTTCACGATCCCTACCTCAGTCCAAGGTACCGTGCCAGTCGGGATTATACTGTACACGCCCACCTCACCTCACCGTCATCGCTCTCTCTCACAACCAACACGAACATACCTCACCGGGTAGAATACCACGAAATATCCAGCACCATACCTTTCCATCAATCAATTCCAGAGCCCTTTCGTACACCAGCACACCTCATCCAACCAATTGGGACCTTGGGCATTGAGCTCGTTCCAAGGTAGTAAACGGGGGTTAGGTAGGGAGGAACTGTCTCTCGCATCAGCCCCGTCCGCCAACCGGAATAAGGTGGAGGAGGGGTACCTACCTTCACATTTGTGCAGAAAAAACAATCCTCACCCTTTCACGTCCAGGAATAATACCTAGGGACCTACCTAGCCTTAGGTCCATAAGGTAGCTTGGCATATTGGGGAGAGCTTACGCCGCGACGCCTCCGCACCGCCGTCCATCGCGCCACGCCTTACGGGATACGGATACTATTCGGCCTGCAAGCCTGCTGCGATGCAAATGCAGATGCGCCTGCAATGCCCTGCACTCCATTCAATGGCGGCTTCACGGCTGCACCCTTACCCTCGCCCCCTACGGGGGCCGTTTGTGTCGCAAGTGGGTTGGTTGTTCCGTCCCTGGGCTTGGGGGCGTGTGTCGCACTTTTGTCACTCGTTTATCCCGTACTCCACACATTGTCACCACATCTGCAACCCCGTCTTGGTAATTCCATGTCCCATTGTAACGTATGCTAGCTGTAATGACAACTACATACAACTGCTGTGTGAGTGTGCCTACACGCTCTCCTGCGTGTATGCCTCGGGGGCCATCTCTTTGACCACCCTGAATCCCAAAATCCAGGCTCGTGTGAGCCTCTTCACCAATCCAGACATCCTTTGGTGATGATGCCATGCAACCTTGATCAAATCCATATCAAGTATGACCGGAACGCCTAGATCGATACGGCCGTGTGTCTCCTTTTCCCTCTGGTTCAAAAATCCTCTCTCTCTCTGTAAAAAGTCCCCGCCCAAAATAGATCGCACCCTGAACTAGCAGGGCTCCAAATAAATGCTGGGTATCACTAGAAGCGAAATGGTTGCCTATAGGCCCTGATATCCGTTCCTGCCGAGCATGCCTGCCCAGTTGCTTTGGTAGCCAGTCTCTGCGAGCATTCTCTCGAGCTCCGCGGGCCGCTGCTGCATGTGCGCTCGTCGTGCCTGTTCGATCCGAGCCGCGTCCGGCATGCCAGAGTAGCCCGAGTGCTGCTGGTATATGCTCGATAGGTCGTAGCTAGACTGGTGATGTGAATGTTGCTGCTGCTGGCTCTGTCCTTGCAGATAGTACGCGGGAGACTGGCCGAGGAGCTGGGTGTCAATGTCGTCGAATGCGCCGGGCATCATGAACGTCTCCTGCGGGCCGCTGACGTTGTTCGTCCCGGGCTTCTGGTATCCCAGTTCCATCATCGGTTGGTTGGGGTAGGCAAACGGATCCTCTGACGGGAACATGAGCGAGTCGAGTTTGCTGATATGGTTCATGTTGTGCGGCGGCGGGAATCCTTGTGGCGGGCGCTGCGTTGAGCTGGCCGACGTGCTCACCGAATCCGGCGTCGCCCGTGACGACATGTCCATCCCGAGGAGGTCCTGGATGTTGCTCGCCAGGGACGGGTCCTGGTATCCTGCCTCGGAGATGGGCACGCCGTCAAAAGACGCACGAAGCGGTACCTGCGCCATCCTTCCGTGCGCCATCACCACGCTCGATGGCCGGCTCAGTTCCTCGGAGCGGCGCTGACCCATGCCCGGCTGCAGGGCCGGGTGCCCGTGAACCGGCATCGAGCTGGCCTTTGGCCCAGGTGCCGAACGCTTCTTAGTAGGGATTGGCCGGGTCTTGGCCTCTTGGAGTCTCTCCGGCAGTTGTTCAAACAAAACCTACCCCAGTTAGTATACTCGCCAGCTAGGACCTTGAAGAGAGACTTACGTTGAGGGCCTCTGTGACCCTGTCGGCCGCCTGGCTCTTGGATTGCAGCTTCGAGACCATGTCTCTGCCTGCAATGGCATCTTCCAATACCTCTGCCGATCCAATCTTTTCTGGGTTCTCAATCGAGTAAAAGACGAGGGAGAGGATGGCAAAGAATTCGGTAAACAGCATAAACCAGTACGGACCGGCCAGCACGTTTTGCTTGCGGATCTCAATGCCAATGTGCACAATGTTGCGCGACACGCTGATGCAGGCTGCGGCGCAGGCGTACGAGAGCTCGTCAATGTTCTTGCCCATACTGAGGCGAGGGGAGACGTAGTGCAGAAACGGGCGGTAGAGGACCAGTTGGACGTGTGCGTAGGCAAACCGCAGCAAATGGCGCACCCTAGACATATGTTAGCCTGGATCAACTGTAATGTGGTGTCAAGAAACGCACCGAATAACCTCCACGGGGCCGTCTGGTCTCGGCCTCCACTGCGCAGGCAGGACCTCGTACCACTCTTGCAACTCGGCCTCGATCCTCTTAATGTTGGCGTAGCTGATGAGGTACGTCGCTCCCGGCTTGTCGCCCTTCATTACACTCTGGCCGAGCCCCTTCAAGGGGTAGACAAACTTGAGGATCTTGGCCAAGATCTCCATCAGGCGGGTGTGGGCGTTGAAAGCCTCAAAAAAGGAGAAGGTGCCCGGCGGTGGCGTCAGGATGCCGTCGTTTGTTATGTACTCGTCGTCAATCTCGCTGGGGTACGGCTGGTCAATGTCGTCGGCGTTGAGCATCAGCGGGAACCCGAGCATGGCCGAGACGTAGATATCCATTTGCCGAATAACCCAGAATACTCGCTTCCGCACCTCCTGCTCAATGATGGAAATCTTCTCGTGCTTCAAGTACCTGTGCAGACCTATGCGCAGGGCCGACCGAAGGGCGATTCCAACAAACGCGTAGCAGCCGCTCAGGTTCGAGGTGGCTTGCAGGAAAAGAATCATAAAGAGCAGGGCTTGCAGCGAGGTCAGGTCTCGGCACTCTGTAATGTCCTGCAAGATGCGCCTCGCGGTATCGTAATACTTCATTCTGCGGCATGTTAGTACGGTCCGGGACAGGCTTCCGGGGTTCATACCCTTCGTCGACGGACTCCTTGTAGGCCACGGGGGGCGCATTCTCGTCCAAGTTCCTGTACATGCAGCCCAAGGCCATGACGGCGTAAAGGAGGCCCAGGAACTTGTGTTCTTCCTTGGTGTAGTCGTCGTATGGCTTCTCGTAGATTCGGTCAAACATTTGGTAAAAGGTCGGTACGTGGACGATGCGGATCAGACACGTCGCGCAGTTGAGCGACAGGTAGCAGAGGCTCTTGGCCACGTCTTTCGGGGGGAGCTCCGGAGCGGTGGACATTGTCGAGTCGAACGGGGAGCTGGCTGCGGATGCTGGCGAGTCCAGGTTGATGAGGCCCGCGGGTCTGTCTGGCCGTGGGAGGAAGGGCACCTTTGTGACGGGGCCCATCATGCCTCGAAAGTGCTCCTTCATGCGCCGCAAGAAGACGGCACCGGACGAGACGCCGTGAAAGTCCCAGCCGCCCTTGTCGTCGAGGTCCAGCTGGCCAATGGACTCGATCATGGACAGAAGCTGGGGATCCTCCTTCTCGGGAGCTACAAAGGGGTCGTGCCTGAGCTTGGCACTCTGGATCCTGCTGTGCTCTCTGTTGCGGAACTCTTGCTGGACGGCCGGATCCAGCGTCGGATCAGCCAAGTCGACGTCTGGAATAAACTTGCGCAAAAGAGTCTCTGCGCGCTGCAGGCGGCTCTCCAACGCCTCAATGTACTGGGGCGCAGGGTTCCTCCGCCGATTGGAGGGCTTGTCATAAGTGCATTCTGCGGAAATTAGTCTTTTGCACCGAGACAACAGCATCGAGGAAGGAGGCTCACCGTAGCTATAGACTGAGCAATGGGTGCAAGGCTGCTTGCCATCGCACTTGATTTTCTTGCGCCTGCACTCGTCGCACGCTCTGGTGACACGGCGACGCTTCTGCACAGGGGCGTTGGATCCAGCTTCGCCGGGCTTTTCGTCCATGTCTGAGCCAGAATGGGCACTTCCACTTGGAGAAGGCGGCTCCTTGACTGGCCAGCCATTGGCAGAAGGGGCTGCGGACTCGTTGTCTGACATGTTGCCAGAGGCGTGGGAGTCTGGAGGTGAGTTGTTGCTGTTGTTGTTGGTTGCGGCCTTGGCAGGCTGAGATGGAGGGCTCATTTTGGCAGTCGACAAAACAGGTCGCCCGTTGGAGCTGTCCTGGGGTAAGCTTCAGGAAGCTGACAATAGTTGCTGTAAGGTAGATGTTGGTGTTGGTTGTGGTTGTGGTGGTGGTGAGCACCCGGTTCTCGGTGTAAGTGCAGTTATGGAGGACGAGCTCTTTGCATATTTGATAGTACAAGGGTCGTGGTCCGATAAGCCAACCCAATCGCTAGGAACGGCTTTCGGACTGATCAAGTCTTGAACATGAGAAGAACGAAACGTGTGCCAAGACTTCGCGGGGGATGGAAGGAAGATAAGTTTAAACAAAAACGGGAAGACCAGAGAGGAGCCGGGGGATCTTTTGCCTCTTTGCTGGGCTCGTCTGGGCAGGCCGCAGCTGGGGGGGTGGAAGGGCCCTTGTTTAAGGCCGAGCAGGGTGCGGTACGAAGCAGCGGTGCAGCAGCGGTGCAGGGCCGCAGACAGAGAAAGAGGAAGAAGGTGTGTGAGAGGCCAGGGCAGGTGTGTAAGTCGCGCGGAAAGCTGAGCGCGAGGAATAGGATGGATTACGTAGCGGGTAGGTAGCGTCTCGGCCGGGGTTGGTTGAGACAGCAGAGTACACGACTCGAGGGTATGGAGAATATGGTCCCGCACGGTGTAAGGTAGTCCCGCAGTCCCAAGTCCCAGTAGCGCGGTCGAAAGATACGTATTCCACACACGGGGCAGGACGCAGGACGTGGACCACGATCTGGCGGGCAGGCGGGTAGGCCCCTGGTTGTGACGATGGTGCTGGATGGGTGGTGGATGGTGGATGGTTGATGGTGCTTCTTCTTCTTCTTCATGGTAGAGGAGGGGGTGTCTCTAGGTCACCCAAGTGAAGTCGCGGATAGGGTCAACAAGAGAGGGAACGGAGACAATACGAAACCGTCGCAAAGGGGGATGGGGAAGCTAAGACGAAAAGGCGATAGGAATCGGTACGAGGATGAGGTGGTGGTGGTGGAGGCCGAGGGGGAAGAGGAGGGGGAAAGGAAGACTCAAGAGAGAGGCATGTACACTATCCGTGGGAAGTACTCTGTACATGGACGATGAACAGGGGCGATCATAAGGCAAACCAAGTAGGCAGGCCAATAAGCCAAGATGGATTAAGGTAAGGCGAGCAGAACAACAAGAGAGAGAGAGAGAGAGAGAGAGAGAGAGAGAGAGAGAGAGCAGCACAACTGCAGCAGCAGCAACAACACAAAGTTCGCAACAGCATGGCTTGGGATGGCTTGGTACCCTTGGGGGGTGGGCGGAAGCATCAGAGGGACAAGACTTGGAGAGACTGAGAACTGCACCAAGAAAGGGCCCGCCGACGGGGGACCGGGAGGGGGGGGGGCGTATTGGCAGGGGAGATGGATCATGGGAGGTGCAGTATGATGGCAGAAGATGGACGGCAGTCACTCTTGGGTCTACCATCTGTGACAGGCAGTGAGAGTTGCTGTATGGGTAGAGCAACTCCGCGGAAGGTACCTTCTACTGAATGGAATCCATTGCCTATCTACCCATCTTAGTACGCAATTAGGATATGAGTAGTTGACTACGGATACCTTGGACGACAGAGCGTGTAAGAGGTGCTGTGGTTGCTCTTCGTCCGCATGTACCTTTCCGCTGGGAGGAGTGGGAGGAACGAGGATGCTGCAGCAAATGTGTGCAGAAAGCCAAGACGAAACAAAAACGGACGAAGAAGAGCTCAGGGTTGTGAGATTGGCGGCTGCCTTGCCTGCATGCGACAGCGACAGCGACATTTTGACTTTGGCCTCTTCAGGAGGGCATCCTGTCCTGATAGGTAGCACTTGCTCATTCAATGGGCAGTCGAGGCAGTGAAAATCAATGGTCTGAACAACTGGGCAGTAACTAACTCCCAGTCTCGATTCTCGGCTCTCGCTTCTGTCGGGATTGGTGGTGACTTGAGCGCCGCGTTCCAAGGGCCACGCTTGTTCCCGTGTTAAAAGCGCCCGTTCTAGTGGACAGCCCAATGACGAGATCCGAGTTCGCTGGGGCTTCTATCTTAAGCAACTCGGGCTAGGCAATCTTGAGTTAAAAGACGCCGGGCCACTAGTATGTGGTATCCGGTGCGTGCCATCTGTAATCAGAATGGGAAGGGTTCTTTTGCAAGAGACTCCGAACGGGACTAGGTGCTGGGCTTCTGATTGTGTTGTGAATAGAGGGTTGCGGTGGGCAAAGCATGTCATTGATGATGGCGACATATCTCTGAGGATATTCTATGGTCTGTACGGATACCACGCGCGAAGACCACTATGTGAGCACCGAGCACGCGCAACTGTCTCCAGTCGGCGAGTAATCAGAATATGTGCGGTAGATAGGAAGAGAGTGATAGTACTGCGTATACGGGGCGAGCGAGCGAGTCGAGTCCCTACCCGGCCCCGGTTGATTTGCTCAAAAAAGGAATTGAAAAGGGAAAAGGGCGGAGTTCCTTCGGGAAAGGAATGCAGCCCAGTTTTTTGCTCAAATGGAGATGCGTCTGGAACCGATGAGAGGGACGTGAGAATGGGCCAGTTTCCACTTGGTCGAACCGATGGTGCTACTGCATAGAATCTATATGTCAGTCAGTTGCAACTCGCAAGGCCATGCATGCTTTGCGTAGTTGGTGTTGGAGTCTTGGTATGTTGAAGAGGGGGGATGGAATATCTTGCAGAGAGAGAAGGTAAAAAATAAATTAAAAAAAACCTATGCGGCGCCAGCGGCGTTCGTGCATGCGTTTGGATGCAGGGTGGAACCGGGGGTACGTATGCCTTTTTACCCTTTGTGTATTTTCGTTGTCTTCAAAATCTTGCCCAAGACCAACCGTTGGCTTGGATTTCCGTGCCATTCGGTCCCGTACCGCAATTGCAGACCGCCACGGAATGAATCATCCCGCCCGGCCTCGTCCGGTAGATCCATCGCTTCCAGCCTCCAAGTCTGACGGTCCACCACCTGCCGCCGGTACGTGGCCGTCGTGCCCGTTCGTGCCCGTTGTGACCCGACAGCGTAGGCCAAGTCTTCGTAGCTGCTTGAAGACGTGGAGGTTTCAATACTTCAATTGCCTGTCTTCTTTCCCCCCCCCTCCCACGAGGGTCAGTAGCTGGAACGGGGGTGAAATTAAAGTCAGGCTCTCATCTCAGTCAACGCTGACTTATTGAACTCACACGCCAGGCCCAGGTTCTCAGTTGACGGAACACGCGGGATGCTATTGGTTCGGAGGCGCTTCCCAGGAGACCCCAGTTTGAGCTTCGACGGGGAGGACCCCCCTTATGCACTGCGGACATAGCTGCATCTAGTCCAGTCCAATGATCAATCCAGCGCGCAAAGGGAAGGGAAAAAAGAAGCTTGAGAGCCCGAGTTGTCAACAACCGCCAACCCCTACACCTGGGAGTTTGTCAGTGCTAAGGCTCATCGAAACAGTCGGTCCCGCGAGTTGGCGGAGGACGCTTCCAAGCAGGCGCTGGCACGCAGGTTCGGTTTCCAACATGTCGGGGCAAAGCCTGCTGGCTCAAACCGTCCGTGGATCTGCTAACGAGCCCGCCGCCCCGTCACCCGCGAGCCTTCCAGCCTTTAGTCCATCCCATACCATCGCATGAGAATGGCGGCGGTAGGTATGGTTACGGAGCTCAGTCATTTTGGGCAAGTGGCCCAGTCATGTCCTCTGATGGTTCGACGACAGTATCAATCTGCGATTGCCTTTTCATCTGCGACTAGTGCCCCTCCCTCGGTCCCCACTCGTAACCCGAACAGCACGCCGCAATCTTCCCGAGGTCGGGATCGAGGGTCCAATGCCTCGTTTGTGTCTGCATCGCGGTGGTGGAGAGATCAGAGCGATTCCGCGATATGTGTGTGTGTATGTGTGTGTACGACACAACGTAGGCCACCGCCGTCGAGGCGTGTAATGTACAAGCGAAGCAGGGGGCGGCAGAAAGAAAGCGAGCACGTTGCTGGGACTCTTGAGCGTTGGAGGGGCTTGCCAAGGGCCAAGAGGAGACGACGACGACAACAACAACGATGGCGGCGAAGGCGAGTAAACGGTCTTGACCGACGGCTCTTTGGACGAGTGTCATGAAGCAACTGGTCTGGTTTGTGTTTGTGTGGGCACATGGCTCACGCCCCTCTTGGAACACCGAGGGTTTATCGCCAGCGATTTTTGGGGGTTGATTCCCCTCCCCCCTCCCCTCGCTCTCCCTGGCGCTCCCGGAGACTCTTGGCTTTTCTTGCGGGAGCTCCGTACTTTGCACGCCTTGTACTTGGTGGCATCGCGAGATTCATTCCAGCCTGAGGCCCCCCCCCCTCTCCCCATAAGGCCGAAGTGACTGCAGACCGGTGGGATGGAAAACGCATGGAATATTCGAAAAGGGCTTCGTTTGTGGATTGCCGTCACATGGCGGACGGGACGTCGTTGAAATGGACCGCCCTACAGAGGAACAGGGCCCAGGGCTGAGGGAACGATGAGGTTCTGAAGTCTTGGCATCCGTCATTGGGGACGTGTCTGTGGTGTATTTTGACGACAAATTTTCTGTTTTGGCGGGTTAGGTGCTCTCAGATTGGCGTGGACTTTGGTCCACGGTGGGAGACCAGCAGAGTCCCTGGGGTGTGCTTGGGCTGGGGGTGGGTGGTGAATGGTGAGTGGTGTGGAGGAGAGAGAGGAACCACCTCACGGTTCCACACCTCGACACCGCTGGGCTGACCGGGCTGGAAGGGAGGTGGTCCGCGGGTGAGGTGCGGGCGTGGAAGGTGCTCAGTGTGCCCAGCTCGAAGACTGGAAAAAAAAAAAAAAAAAGGTCGCCCACTCCCACTCCCACCAAAACGCGTCAGCCCAAGAGCGGGGGGCAGTAGGTACGGAGTACAGACGGTACAGACGGCGCATGGAAGGGGCGGCACATCAGGGAATCGGGACAGCAGGCAAGAGCTTCCTGGGTCTCAAAAGTCTTGGCACGCTCGATTTCCTTCGTTTGCCAAGACTTCCACCCCGCCCCTTCGCGCTTGCGCTTGTCTTGACAACATGCATCGAATATCAGAGAGCCTCTTATGGATATCAAACAGATCTAGATACTGCCAATTGCCAGCGTTTTTCTCGCGGTTTTTTTGCTTGCAAAACTGGCCCAGGACGCCCTCGGTCGGTCGCCGACTCACCATAAGCAGACACCGCAGTCACTTGGTTGGGTCCCCCCCTTTTTTTTCCTCTCTCGCTCTCTCTTTTGCAATCCAATGGAACTTACAAACACACGCCCCCAGGAGTGAACGGATTGGCATTGGCCTGACAAAAATCAAGGAAACGGGCCACGTTACCTTAGGTTTCTTTCCCCTCGCGCGCGCGCCCTCTTGCGGTTCGCCCGTCCTCGTTATTTCCTCAAGATTTCGTGCAAGAAAGAGAGAGAGGAAAGACCATTCAATGCATGTGCTGGCCACTAGGAGACAAGAAGTCGAGATTAATATGGGGCGCACTGTACAGACAAGTCACAGTGCGAGCGAGGAACAAGAGGGAAGGCACACCCACACACAACACCTTCCTACCTTACCTCGCCTCAGTCAACAACACACCCCCGGCCACTTCCCAGGACGAGACAAGACGGGGAAGAAGGTGGCAGCCGGTGCAAACCACCTCACCTACACTTTCCCAGTCGGGTGTCGCCAAAAGTCGCCAAGGTACGTATCTTCACCTGCACTTCACCTCACCTTACCTCACCTCATCTCATCCCACATGGTAATAAGGTACGAATACCTTGCGGATAGAATGGCGGGAAACTTACCTACTAAGTGCCAACAGACACAGACACAGACACAGGTAGACACAGACCATGGGCAGCCGCCCCGTCCTCGTCCCAATGTATGGCTAGCACCAATGTGCCAGAGAAAGCCACTCATCTTTGGGGTCCGACCCGTCTGCTTCATTGTCACCAGCTCATATCCTTTACCTGTCTCGTGTCTGATGTATCGGAATCGTCATCTCAGTCAGTCCAGGCTAAAAGCTATCGAGACTTTGTACGGATAGGTACACACATCAGAGTACCTGCGCAGGGGCCACCCGACCCGACCGCAACGCTGCGAATACCTATCTACATCTTCTCGGTGCTCACAAGTTACAACTCGGCCCACCAAAGAGTGACGCGATAATAGCAACAGCGCCCACTTCTTGGGAGCCAGGCGACCGGCTTGCGGCTTGCAAGCTGCACAGTCATGGAGTGTCTCGAGCAGGCGTTCCTGGCACAGACGCGGGCAATCCAACGTCCACCAAATCGTCCAATGTCGCTGGGCCTCGTTATGGATACCCTCATGACTCTCGACTCACATGGCACTTTTGCTCTGACACTTTCAACCTAACCTTTTCTCTCTCTCTTTCTTCTGCTCGCTATTCTTCGCAATCGTCCCGCCATGGTATCCGTCGAGCTCATAATCCATAACCTGACAGGCCCAGGACCGAGCGCTCAAGGACGCGATCCCACACTCAATCATATTCCTCCAGGACCCTGACCTTGCTCCGGCCCTACTAATCCCAGCTTGAACCTTGGGCCCGAACCTGGCCATTGCACCCCATCTTTTATTCCCTCTCAGTTATACGGTAGAAACAGAGAGTCCAGAATTGCCCCGACGGCATAGCCTTTGGACGCCAGACATTTTTGTCAAATCAGGGCTGTCGCCTATACAATCATACACTGGAAACTCGAGCTGAATCTGAGACTGCCATGCAGGGATCATTTGCAATTTGAGGCCCGCCAACGCAGGCCAGTCAAGATCAAGCCCATCTCTTGAGCGGAAACCAAGCTTGGATGACTCGAGGTCAACGGCATCGATTTCGAGCACCAGCGACTACAGAACCTGTCCACGTAAGATGGGCTGGCCAAGGAGCCACGGATCGTGTAAAACCACAGCCTGCAGAGCATCGCCTACAGCAAGCCCGCCGCAAGCACAACACACCTCAACATCCCAAGTTTCCCGTCCCCTCTAGGAACAGACCCTCGGCCAACTACCGACCCCTGTATCTGGCACTGTGGGTACGTACCGGTGTTGGCCTTACCGAGCACACCTCCCACCTTAGCTCGCGGCTCAGGTGTGATGTGGTAGCTGTCCTCCTGTGGTATGCGGCGTATGCCTTGCTTGCAGCCCGTCTGCAGGCTGCTGAGCGGTTTCGATTTGGGTTCTGCTCCGAGTCCCGGCCACGATGCTGGCGGCCTGTCCCTGGCCCTTGCTGATGTAGGAATCCCGAACAAGCTGGTCCAATCCCAATGCTGCGCTGCTGGCACATCAGCATATGCTCTCCATCAATCAACCCTTTTCAAGCTCGGTCATCAAACGAATCAGTGCACCAGCGGGCCCAGGGGGCGAACGGAGCGCAGGGTGCGGGTGCCGCTTCTATGAGCAAATTGGTACGGATACGGCATACATATGAAGATGAGAGACCGACTACCCTTAGCTTTCCCCATGTGGACTGTCTAGATAACGAGATGCTTGGTTAGAGTGAGAGGCTAAAGGTTTCTAGTCTCGGTGGACTCGAAAGCAAATCTCACAGCTATCTGCAATCTGCTTCTTGGCCCTGTCACAATCACTTGCTTCTCTTCATTCGCAAAAGAATAGAGAACACAGTCCCTGATCAATTTGATGGACCACCCATACTTCGTACAGATACATGTGTACGGAGTACGGATACCTTGGATAGAGCTCCATTTACGGACAGTTTATCGCCAAGACTTTGTCCCTTAATCCCAGTGATCGACCGACTGCCGTATCTGGCTGGCATCTACCAATCATCTGCGCACCAGGTCGGCACGATCGCCATTGTCATTTTTGGGGAATATTCTAATTTTGTTACTTTTGTCGCTGCTGCCTGCTCCTTTACATTGCATTCGGAACACACTTGAATGGGGCACTTCGACACGAGCTATTTGGACCAAACTGCACTTGCACCGTCCCTGGAGCTGGGGTACCGTACCACAGTAGGTAGTGAGCAGTCGCTACCTTACCTCAAGGTACCTAACCTCTTTACTCGATTACCCCGCAAAAAACAACCAGGTCACCACTACACTACGTACCGTTTCTCCAGTTCGAAGTTCATTTGCTAAGGTACTCCGTACCTTACTCCGTACCGCCCGTTGACGTCCTGCTGTTTGTCAGAGAGCTCACCGTTGCTCTCCCTCCTCCATACACCCACAGCCTTGCTCACCACCACACACACTCTCTCTCAGAGTAGCCCGCACACGCAGATACGCCTAGTGCGACAGACACAATACGACTGGGCCTTTTAAATCCCTCTCATCTCTGCAGAGTGCAGAGCGCAGCTGCCAGGCCAGGGCCCCCGAGTCACACACTGCCCCAACGTACAGAAAGCGGCAAGTTCCAGGAGCCGGTGAGTGTTCCACGAGTCCTTTCACTTTCCACGAGCTTCCCTTCCCGCCTGGTACCTTGCAACATGCACCGGCCCCTCTCCCCCAAATGTCACTGGGCCCCCGTCTGTCCAACGAACCGCCCAACGACTCCAAAGCACAGAGTCCAAAGTCCAAACACCTCGACCCTGCCCTGACCTGCCAGGCCAGACCAGACCAGAAAGCCCCTCATTCCCGATAATCCACGCATTCCACCATTCACCTTTTAGGCCAACTTTAACCCGCCATCGGTGACATCGGCCACCGCACCTCGCTCTCACCCGCCCGGCACACATCCCCGTACGCCGTGTCGCCTAACACCTTACATTCTTCAATTCACTCACTGCTGGCCCCTGCTGACTTATTTCGAGATCCGCCAAAATCTCGCACGGCTCCATCAACTTGAGTCGCCTGATACGATATCGCAATCTCCAGAATGGCTGCCGCTAGCGCAAACGCCAGCCTCGACTCCAACGCCCTGCTCGCCTTCTTCACCCAGATGGACGATCAGGGAGGTGTCATTGTCAGAGGTGCGTCTCCGTCATCCAAGCTGAGCCTCCTCACCTCCCTCACCTCGCTGTCTCTCCCTACACCGAAACGGACCTATCCGATCTGTCTCAAATAGGAAGTCAGTGCCAAGACGCGCGTCCTTGCTAACGGCCGCTGTCACTCTCCAGATACCCCAAAACTAGATCTAGATCTGTACATCCAGAACTACACAGGTACGATGTTTCCTACCACAGCCCGTCTCAACCTTGTTTCTCGTAGACTGCGCCCTGCTGCCGTTGCCGCAGTGCCACTGCCCGCACACACGCTCAGCCTCCCCGCGTCTCCGCCCCCTTTTGCCCGCGTGCCAAGGCTCCGCCGCCTTCAGGGGGGAACTGCTTCTCACCACTGCCACAGGCCGTACCCGCTTTGAACGTCTTTTCCTCATCGGCCGGACATGCGTGCCGCTCTGTGTCGACGCTCTCAAGGCTGCCGTCGCAGAGGCCAAGAAGGGTCAAGATACGCAGCGTTACCGCGATGTTGTTGAGTTGATTCAGGTCGCCGCTCCTCTGGAGCCTGAAGCCACATTCGATCAGTCGTGGGTCGAGCTCACGGAGAGGGCCAATAATGCCAAAACTCACGCCCTCGAGGGTGAGTTGAAGGGTTACAAGATGAACCTGATCAAGGAGAGCATTCGGGTATGTAGAGACATTGCCATGCACAAATGCTCCAGGGCTAACTGATGCCAGATGGGAAACGAGGACCTGGGTCGTCACTTTGAAAGCATCGGCGACCTTAATAGCGCTGGCGAGGCTTACAGCCGGATGCGCCCAGACGTGAGCACATCCAAGCACATCACCGACGTTGGCAAGCACCTCGTCAATGTGACGCTGCAGCGTCGGGAATGGCCCATGGTCATTGCCAACCTGAGCAAGATCACGGGGGTCCAGAACGGCGACGAAGAAAAGGGTTTGCAACCCTACGTCAAGATCGTCCAGGGCATCGCCCTCATGGGGCTCGAGAAGTTTGACGAGGCGGCCAAAAGCTTCCTGCAGACGGATGCCGGCAAAGAGGGAGTGGACTACAGCAATATCGCGAGCCCCAACGATGTGGCAGTGTACGGTGGCCTCCTAGCTCTGGCAACCATGGACCGGAAAGAGCTCCAGGCTCGTGTTCTCGACAACCAAAACTTTAGAACGTTTTTGGAACTGGAACCTCACATCCGCAAGGCCATTTCGCTTTTTGTGAATGGCCGGTACTCGGCTTGCCTGGCCATCCTAGAGGCGTATCGCGCAGACTACCTCCTCGACATTTACCTCCAGAAGCACGTCCCGACGCTCTACTCGCAAATCCGGAGCAAGTGTATCGTGCAGTACTTTATCCCCTTCTCCTGCGTCACCTTGAGCAGCCTCGAGGATGCATTCGCCGTACCCGGCAAGCCGCTCATTGACGAGCTCGTCGCCATGATCCGGGGCGGGGTTTTGCAGGCCCGCATCAACACAATTGACAAGGTGAGTTTCCGCGGCCCCCGAAAGTGTGAAGTCGCACCGTGTGCTAACGCACGAGCCACAAGACGTTGGTCGCCGTGTCTCCGAACCCCCGAGCCACGCTGCAAAGGATGGTCCTCGACACGATCGATGCCTACGAGCGGGACGCTACGGAGCGGATCCGGCGTATGAGTATCATTGCGGCAGATATGGAGGTCAAGACCATGCGCAAGGGTAATGCCCATGCCGGTGCGCAGGGCATCGATGAGCTCTGGTTCGAGCAGTCCAACCGGCCGACGGTGGCCGGCGGCGCGGGCGGCGACAACATGAGCTGATGGCCCTCCGATGCGGCGGCGACGGGCCGTGCGGTGACGGTGATACCGGCCGAGTGGTTGTGCTTGTCCGTGGGTCGGACGCGAGAGCTGCAGCACGCCGCGAGCATGCAACTGGAATGCTGACAACCGGGGCACTTTTGGTGATCCACCTTGGCGCCGTAGTCGCAAAAGCCTAAAATATTCGGGTGGTCGACTGCCAATGCAGAGGTGCAGACTGGGCGGTCTCGCGACAGGTCATTGGCTATCTCGAAGAAAAGCATACGTACGCCTGCCAACACGTCTCTTGTGCCGTGGGATCATTCAGACGTCATGGCACTTTTGTGCTAGGCATGTCATTAGCCACTGGGATTGGGCATGGAGCTTCACGCAGCGGCTGGGACGGTGGAGCGGCTAAAGCAACAGGCGGCGGTGTTGATCGCGGGATCCCCGGGGCCGATAGATTGAGGCTTACGCAGCAGGCATAGAAATGTGTCAAGAGAATATGGTTTTCCGTCGATTGAAGCGTCTTGTCTTGTCGTGCTTGGGAATGGTCGGGAATAATGCACCCTGTCTCTTCTCTGTATCGTTTATGCAAGCCACCTGATTGCACTTCGCCCGAACTGTGCCCCACGGCTAGTTGTTCTCTTCGGGCCTAACGCAGAAAGTTAAGCTTACCCTGCCGACGGATTTATGAACGATACCCGACCCTTTATATCGCCTCGGGGTCTTGGCAAAGTTGTTTCCCTGCACAGTGCCAGTTCGGTTCCTCGCCTAGCTAGGTGGTCACTCACTTTCCCCTCTCGTCAAAGGATAATAGAGTACGAATACAGATACAGACTAGCAGAAGCCTTTTTTGAGGTGTTTTTTTTTTTAAAAAAAAAAAAAGAATCTGCAATGATCGATCACCTGGGCTCCAATCTTGTGGGCTTTCTAACTTTTCCCCCGTTCGCTAGAAATAACCCTCCTTTCGTCTACGGTACATATCCTCAGGGCAAAAGTAAGTAGGTAGTGCGTCCACCCAAATGATCACCCGAGAAAAAAAAGGATACCGCAAATAAGAGCCGGTGAGTCTACAAAATGGGGCTCCAGCCGAGGAAGAGAGAAGGGGGGGGGGGGGGACAAGACCCAAGGGTCAAGCGTGACAGGGTTAGATGGGGTGGAGGGGCCCGCACGGCGCTTCTCTCTCACGCAAAAGACCAGCATTTCATCAGACAAGGTTTCCTTTTGGAGACCTTGCTCCAAATCCCTGGAGGGTGGAGAGGGGGGAGGGGAGGGTGTGTGATCAAAAAACTTATGGTTCAACTTTTTTCTTTCTTTATGATGGGTTTTAGTAGTATTATCCTCTTTTTTGCTGCTGCTCCTTCACGTACCTAGCCTGCATCAGGCAGTTCGTAGGTTTTTCCTCAAGCAGTTCGTTCCCCCCTGGTCTTTCTGTTGCTGGGGGGTGTGGTTCTTTTTAGCCCCCCTCCTTACCTAGTCCTCTCCCCCCCTCCCCATATCCGACATCGTCAACGATGCATGGATCATTTTGGATCCATCATCCACCTAGGCGAGCCAGGCACAGACAGCATGGCCCATAATCGCGCTTCGCTTTCGCCTTGCAGACGGTTTCTGGTGCGCCCCTCCCCTCTCTCTTTCTCTCCGAGGTATACTCCGTGTGGTGGAATTAGTTCCCGATGAACCGGGAGTAAAATGCATCCGCTAGAAATGGAAAAGAGACGTATGAGCAAGATAGTAACGATGGGCATGATGTTGGCTCCAGAAGTGACGAGAAGAGAGGGGAGAGGATGTAGCAGTAAGGAGGGGTAGAGGGAAGGGGGCATGGCATGCGACTTTGCCCAGTTTCCGTTGTCCCACCCTCAACCACCGTTCGAGTTCCATCCGGATTCGCGATTCGGGACACGCCCAGGAGTCTCGAACAGAGTTTTTTTTTGTTTTCCCCTTGTCGTCTCCGTCTCGGTCTCTCCATCTGGGGCCACCCTTCGTCCTCGGGGGGAAACTAGATGGCAGGGCGCAATTGACACCAAACGGAGTGACTCGGCGATCGTGATGTATTCGTAATCCACGTAATCATCGGGCGCGCGCGCACAGTAATGCGCAAAGAATCATCCCATCAACTGCCGGACGTCGGTGGGCGGCCAGCGGACCTGCGCAAAGGTGAGGAGACGCTTGATGCTCTGCAGGTACTTGCGCGTGACCTCGTCGCCCATGACGTGCCCGCGCTCGCCGTCGTGCAGCTTCTCGCGGGCGCTGCGCTCGTGGATGCCGACCATGGTGACGCCGATGGGCCAGGCGGCTTTGCCGATGGAGAGGCGGAGGTAGCCGTCGTTTGCGTCGACGTAGCGGCGTTCCTGTGCGGCTTTGACGATGTCGATAATGGGCGCGAGGAGGTCGTCGTCGAGGTCGTACTTTTCGAATTTGCGGAAGAGCTGTCACGATAGTTTAGTCTATGCTTGTCTGATGAACGTATGTGTGTGCGTGCGTGGAAACATACCGGCTTGAGGTTTTCGCGGCTCTGAACCATGGCGCTGTACGCCGTCTTGCTCGCCGTTGTGTCGCGTCGTTCCGCCTCCATTGCCTTTTCGTACTCGGCCAGGACCATGGTGAAGTAGGAAGCCAGCTGGCGGAACAGCCACCGCCGACCTTCCTTGTCCTTGGGCACGGCCGCGTCCACCTTCATGTCCTTCTCCTCCACGAGCTGCAGCGTCGTCGGGATGGGGCCCTTTGTCACCACCGTCGTGAGCCGCCTGTACCGCCTCAGCCTCGCGCCGTGACCCTCGCCAAAGAGCGTCGCCGGCTCGCCCAGCGCGCGCAGCTTCTCCGCGAGCTGTCCGTCGGGGATGTCCTCCATGCCCTCTTCGACGGCGGCATCGTCGTCGTCTTCGGCCGTGGCCTTGACGAGCTCGGGCAGCCCCAGCCGCTTCCGCCGCGCGCGTTCTTCCTCGGCTTCTTTTTCCTCGCGCCGCCGCCGTGACTCCTCGGCGAGCTTTTGTCGCTTCTCCTCGCGGATCTTGTTCTCTGCCGCATCGTCTTCTTCGCGCTTGCGTTTCGCGGCGGCCTTGGCTTCCCGCTCGGCCTCGACGCGGGCTTGTTCTGCCAGGTAGTCTTCCCTGCGCTTCGCTTCGACGTCGGCTCGTTTGATGTATTTCGATGAGGAGGAGGCTGCTGCTGTGGAAGTGGGCTTCTTGGACTTGTCCAGCTCCTTGGACATGAGGGCTGCAAAGTCCATTTTGGCGTCGATTTGCTGTCCCTGTAGCTGACTGCGGTGTCTCGTGTGTCTCGGGTGGGTCCGTTCGGTCGTGGGTATCACCAGTCTTCCCTCGTGTGTTGTTCAAGAGCAGAACTCGCCTCCACGTCGATGAGATGTCGTCAAACGAGAACGGTAGAAAACCGGATAGAGCGTTGCCGGATTGACAATTAAAAAAAGCTTAGTTTTCGGGAACGGCGCCCTACGTGTGGTGGACGATCCATGCATGGAAGCTTTGGAAGATCGCGCTTAACTTGCACAGCCTCACTCGCCTACGACCTTGACTCCAGTCGGGAGGGACGCACGCCCGCACCTCTTCGTCCGCGCACACCACGACCACTCACACACCGCAATACGTACTCTCACACTCTTCTTACACACACAAACGCACGCGGCAACTGCAGCAGTTTTGAACTAGTTCCCGCTTCCCTCCTCTTTTTTCTAAACCCCCGTTTGATTCCCTTTTTGGGGGCCTAAAAAGGTGCTTGTTTGTACCTGTTCGTCGCAAGGGGACCTGGGGGCCTGGAGCTTGTCAAAAAAGGAACCATCGAGCTTGTTTTCACTACGAATACTCCACACAGGCGAGTATACGTATACGTACTCCCCGACGTCGTCTCTTCTTCTTCCCATCGAAGCGCGGGTTGGCTATACTTGGCGGTCTTCGGCATGGCTTCCCATCAGCGGGAGGATACTACGCCATTCCTTCTGCAGCTTTTCTACAAGGACGGGTCATTTCACAGGTACGTCGACTCTGCCTGACGCCTAGTACTATTCTCGACGCTGACAGGCCCATATAGAACAGACGAGTTCGCCTCGAGGAGCCTTCCGCCCTTCCTATCACTCTACACATGGCCCGACTGTACCTTGGACGAGCTCGCCGAGCTTATCACAGCTGAAGACCCGGCGCTGCTACCGAGCCCTTGCGTGGGCACGAGGCTCGCCTTCCGCCTCATCTACCCCGATACCCGGAATGCAGCAGCCAACGCGGGAGGGCACCATCACCACGGACAAGCGCAGGGGCCAAGGTTCATGGTCAAGGACCTAGGGAGCGTGGTGCTCGGGGACGGCACGGCAGAGGCGCTCTTGGCCGCCGATGGCGAGGGGGAGGGGGCAGACGACGTCGACATGTCCGGCGCCGGCGCCAAGCAACCTGACGACGCTGACTCGGCCAAGGACAAGACGCTCAAGGAGGTCAATTTCGTGGTCGGAGATTACGTCTCGTGCGCCATACTGCCGCCGCTGCCGGACGGCTCGGTGGCGCCGGCCCTAACTGCGCGGAATGATAGGGCAGCGGGGCAGTTTGGCGGTGCAAGAGGCCCGATGGGCGGTCCGCCGTCACAGGGGCCGCGCCGGGACGCTGGGTTCGGGGGAAGGCAGAGCTGGGACAGAGACCGGCGGCGCTCTGGGTTCGGAGATGGTGGATTCCCCGAGGGGGAGTGGCGGAGGGGCGAGAGGCTGCCCGATGATCCACCAGACCGGTCTCGGGGTAGAGGTAGACGACCCGATAGGTGGTGATTCGAGTTGTAGTCGTGGTTCCAGGTACTTGGGTTTGTAATTACGCACGGCGTTATGGCTCGTTTGGAAGGTATACCTGGCGGCGTTATGATCACTTGCAAGCGTCGTTCTTCCACGTCTGCTTGCTATCAAAGCATTGCCTTGCTTCAAGAGTTGGCGAAATTCCTGACTGCATCGAAAGCAGTACAGACATCTTGCGATCGTCATGGTGCACAGGAGAAAAGTACTTGTTCAATGTTCTCATTCCTCTGCTCCGGGTCACGGTCCCGGGCCTATCTACACAATTCTCCCCCTCGATATCGTGCCCCGTCTATCGCTCGTAAACCAGGTCGCCCTTGCGCTTCGCGCGGAGATCCCAGAGACCCTATAGATCGGTCAGTATATGTACTTCCGGCGGTCCGAAGGGGGTACGAGGGGCAACTCACGTCGGTCTTGTAGCCAATGTAGCCGACGACGAATGGCACAAATACGGCATACATGAAGGTGACGCGAGCGGTTCTCGGGGTCCAGCGGAAGAAGATGTGTCTGTTGCTCTGCATGTCTGTTGAGTCGCTCTCAGGTCAGCCCTTTCACTCCTCTCCACGTCTTTCCATGCCACACAGCAGCTCAGTCGCGCGGTATCTAATCGCCTCGCATCGCATTCGGAGGGTTCGGTGGAAAAGGAAGGGTTCTACGTACGTCCCAATTTGACCAGGGCCGGGTCAAGGGCCAGCTCTAGTTTGATCGAATTAGCATTTTAGTCGTTAATTTTGGTGTCAATTGGGGCACTCACTGTGGTGGTGGCCTGCCATCTTGAATGATGATCAGGACCGGTTCGCAGTTTGATCAAGAAAGAGATTGATTCGGTCGGCCGACAAGGGTTTGCGGGGTTCCGAAGGGCAATTGCTGCTTCGCTCGTCAATGTGAAGCTCCGTGACGGCACAATGCATCGCGAGTCTTGGGAGTTCACTGCTTAGGTAATATTGGCTGGCCTTGACTGTCAGGCATCAGCCAATCAAGTGATGGGCATTAGCCAGAGTGCAAGCCATGACATACTGTGCTCTCAGGCATCTTTCTCCGCGGATACACAGTACGTAATCGTTGGTCGACACTGCCGATCTACTAGGCGAGCCGACTTCTTGTTTTCTCCATGATATATGCGCAAGATCGGAACGTTTACATAAGCAAAACAAGTCAACGTGCCAGAGTGGTTAATGGGCAGCCCTGCTAAGGCTGTGGCTTCGGTCGCGCAGGTTCGAATCCTGTCGTTGACGCTTAAACTTTTGCAATTTTTGTCTTCAACTTAATTGGCACGCCTGGGTAGCTGCTCGATGGCATAACCATCTTGCCGTCCAACTGTGTTCGAATCATTGTAGTAGATCACGAGGCAGTATTAGCAAAGACACGATTCAACACTCAATAGGAGACAAGAGTAATTGTAGGCCTCTGCTGCGAACCTAGCCAGACAACGATAGATCGGCGACTCAATGTGGTATGCAATTCGGAGCCAGCAGTCCCGCCGATTTGATGTGCAGTCTAGAGAAGTTCTGGTTCTATGCCGAGGCCTGGAGACCGAGGCAAGCCTAAATTGTGGGGCATAAACCCGTGGTTTTGCGCTGTGAATTAGCTGCTCGCTGCGTGCTGCGCATGCTGTGTTCCTGTGACAGGAGACGGCCCAAGTGCTTTTTGTTTTGGGGAAACACCTGAAAGTGAGCTCGGTGGGGCCGGGCCCTTTGCCTTCCGATGAGCTAGTGACGTATAAATGAGGGACGAAGCCCGGAAACCTTATCAGGTTGAACAATTGATGTTCAGAGTGGTATCGTGGTGTAAATTCAGATTCAGTGAGGTGCTTAATTGAGAATTCATCGCCAAAAGAACCAATCGAATACCCTCAACATGGCGGCAACTGAACAGAAGCCCAAGGTGAAGCTCTACTGGTAAGTCAAGTCCAGGTTTCACTCATACTCTGTATTCCAAGCTTACCAATTCACCAGGCTGGAGCAATCGAGAGCCCAGAACATCCTGTGGCTCCTCGAGGAGCTCAAGATTGACTATGAAATCGAAGTGTTCCACAGGAATAAGCAGACGCTCTTGGCGCCTCCCGAGCTGGCAAAGGTTCATCCGCTGGGCAAGTCGCCCGTGATTGAGATTTTCCCGACCGGCTCTGGCGAGTCCATCAAGCTGGCCGAGAGTGGCTACATGACGCAGTACCTGTGCGAGCACTTTGGCCAGAACACCAGCCTCATCCCCAAGAAGTGGAAGGACGGCCAGGAGGGCAAGATTGGCGGCGAGACTGAGGAGTACTCGAGGTGCCAGTACCTGCTTCACTACATTGAGGGCAGTCTGCTCCCGGTCCTCACCATGTCTCTGGTCATTGGAGGTGAGTCTCACGTCAGGTCACGATTCTGGAGTATTCGCTGACGCCTTGCAGCCCTGAAATCCGACAATGTACCCTTCCTCGTCCGGCCCATCACGTCGGTGGTAGCCAACCGGATCTACAGCATGGTGATCTTCCCCAACGCCAAGAAGCACATGGCCATGATTGACCAGATGCTCGAGACGTCGCCCAATGGTGGCAAGTACATCTGCGGCGAGCACCTCTCGGCCGCCGACATCCTCCTCAGCTTTGCGCTCATCGCGGCGCAGCCCCGCTTCGACGGTCTGGGGAGCTGGCCCGGCGGTTCTGCCAAGGCGGCGCACCCCCGTGTATTTGAGTATATCGAGAGGCTCAAGAAGGAGCCCGGCTATGAGAGATCGGCGCAGAAGATTCGCGAGATTGACGGCAAGTTTGAGGCCACGATTTCTAAGATGTAAAACGTGACGTTTGATGAATTGGGTTCGGGGACTAGGGAGATATACCACTTTACTAAATTGACCTGCACTCTAATGAACCGTCGTCTCAACTTTGCTCCTCATCCACCTTTGAATACGTCAATACTATTCGTAAACATCTCATGCAACTTGACAGCGCGTCGCAAAGTTCATCATCTCACGGCTTCATCTCAGAGGCTCTTGTATGATGCTAAGTGGCCCAAGCTTCCCGAATGGAGCGCTACCGCAGGGACCAACGGCAGGGATTCCGGGCCGCTAAATCGGCGTGCGTTCCTCCCGCTGTCGGCAGCTTTTCCAGTGACGCCCCGACGTATTTTTTTGCAACATCATCCAAGTCAATTCAACCCGCCAACGCACCCGAGGGCTAGACGAACGCCATGCTCGCCTCGAGGACGGTATGCGCCCAATGCCGTTCGAGGCTTTTGGCCGGCGCGGCTACAATCGGCGCGGTCCGACCGAACTCGACGACAAGCTTCCCGTCCGCCGCCGTGGACCAGCCGTCCCGAACCCCGAAACCCAAAGCGCCACGACCACCCACGAGGAAGCACAAGGGCAGCGGCAACGAGACTGCGAAGCAGAGAGTCCTGGATCTATTTGAAGAGACCGTCAGCAAGCAGCCCGCGCCGGCGGCTCCTAGCAACGGCCCGGGCGTCAACCAGCTCTACTCACTTACCGACGAGCTCAGCCAACTCTTACAACAGAGACAGAAGCAGAAGATCTCCGATTTGGAATTCGCGACACAGGCATACACGTTCATAACCACAAAACTTCTGGTGGCCGCGCAAAAGTCGGGTGTCTATCTGCCTCAGGTTACCACAACAATAGCCAGCCAAGCTTTACAACAAATCACGAGAATCAAGTTTGCGACGATAGAGGCCGCCGACCTCCCCCGAACGGTAGACATATGCAAGTTGTATACTCACATAAATAACAAGAGGGTTGTGAGGCGACTGGAACTCATCAATGGCCTCCTGCGAGCAATCATCTCAACTCGAGCGGACCCGGAGAACCAGGCTGTGGAGGACCGGCTGCTGGAGGATCTAGTGGAGTGCTGGAAACACTTTTCGGGCTTGAAGCGCGCAGACAGCGGCCTCGAGTCGGATCCCGTGTTTTGGCTCACGTCACGGCGGGACTTGCTAGGGACCGAGAGACCCGATAGACTCCTCCGCGCGCTCTTCCCCTTTTTTGCAGCCAACGAAACGTCAGGCCTAGGACCGGCCCTCGTAGCCACATACGTATTGCTGTCTGAGTCCAAGCATATGATCAGCAAGGCCAGGTTGGAGGCACACCCGCTGTTGGAAGCACTGGATCCTATTGTCAAGCAATTCGATAAGGACATGCTGCAGGAGCTCTTTCGCGACCATGCCGAAGTCTGGAGCTACGTCCAACCACGGGCGGACTGGAGGGTGACGCGCGTGGCTCCCGGAACGTGGAAAGAGTTGGATACTGTGTCTCCAGGCAAACCCGATCAAGCCAAGTCAGCGGTGCGGTTCTCTTATGCCCTGTGGCACCGGCGGTTCGAGACCGTCTTCCGTGCAAACGACACTGCAGCCATCCAGCAGGCCTGGAGAGACCTGATCAACCCGGCCAACGACAAGGACCGGACCCTGAGGTTGCAGAGCTCTCCGGACCTTTTCGATTACATCCTGTTCCTCGCGTGTAGCAAGTACGGGTTAGGCGCAAGCTTTTCCAAGCTGACGGAGGAGATATTGGCGTACATGAAGACTCTGGGCATGGCCCCGACGGTCAGAACGTACACGTCAATGATGAGTGGCTGGAAAGAGGCCAGGCGGTTGGAGCCGATTGAGAACCTGTGGAAATTCATCACAAACGCAGGTGTCAAACTGGACCAGCAGATCTGGTCGAGCAGGATCTCGGCCCTCGGCCTTTTGGGCGGCGAACATGACGGTCTGGGTGCCCTCAAGGAGATGGATAGGTTGTGGAGCATGGCAGTAAAGAGCGGCACGCAAGGAAAGGCCGTCGAGCCTGGCATTTCCAACGTGAACGCAGCCATTTCCGGCTTGCTCCGCCGTGATAACATGGAGGTCATCCGTACCGTACTGGACTGGGCGACCGACAAGGGCATCACGCCCGACGTCTACACCTACAACATGCTCCTATCACGCATGCTCAAAAAGGGGGCCCACGAGGAGGCGGACCGGATCCTCGCCAGCATGAAGACGGCGGGCATCACGCCGGACGGGGCCACCTTTACCGTCATCATGGAGGCGGCCCTCAGCGACCTGCCAGACCAGACGCCGCAGGAGCAGCGGGAGACGATGGACAGGGTATTCTCCGAGATGGCCGCCTGCGGCATCGAGCCCAACCAGGAGTCCTACGGCAAGATGCTCCACGTCCTCGTCCGGGCGGGCGACAGCGGCAAGCACGCCGTGGCCGCGCTGCTCTCGCACCTCCGCGCATCCCGCCTCCACCCGTCGACCGAGATGTGCACCATGCTGGTCGAGTACTACGTCAACCGGAATCGGCCCGACCTCGACTCGCTGCGCGCCCTCGTCGCGGACCGCCGCGCGCGCACGCGGGCCCTGACGGACCGCGTCTTCTGGGAGAGCGTCATCAAGAACTATCACCGCGCCGGCGACCTCGACAGCGCGCTCGAGGTCGTCTACGACCTTGATGATTGGGGGATCTGGCCCGGCTTGCCGCTGCTCGACCCTCTGCTGCGGTCTCTGGTCCATCGGCAAGACTTTGAGGGGGCCAAGAAGCTGGTCGATACCGTCCGCAAGCAGGCCAGGCCTCAGGCCGCGGACAAGGCGGGTCGCTTTTCGAAGCACGGGTTCTGGGCGTTTGCTCACGATTACCGTCTATTGCCGGGGCAAGAGGAGGCGTAGAATACACATGTAGATTCTCAGCCGATTATTGTACTATACAAATAGATATCATCATTGTATAACAACTTGGAGATACCTTTGATCCCCAAGTCATGCATCTGGGAATCCAGCATGGCATGCTCTTAGTCTTGTAAAGTGACATTATCACATCGTATATTGACGCTTGTGTTTCTTCACCATAGACAAAAAGGCCAATGCGGTGCGAGGGTATTCATAGAGTCACTAAGAAAATAGTCAATGCGACGAGAAGAAAGTGAGACGGACAATATCAGTCGATACCGGTCCAACGTCCCTTCGATACGTCTTTCTTCAGAATATTGAATCACGCCGTACGCACGTCAGTCTACCCAGCAGCGCCCCATCCATGACATGTCCACATTTACTTGCCAACAGCACCCAGCACATACTTGATCCCCTCCCAATGCTCCTCGGCCGTGGGTAAAATGAACTCGGGCGCCAGAATGAACCCAGACCCTCCGCTCCCCCCGCTCTTGGGCCGCAACTCGACGCTCCACGAGTACGTCGCATTCAGCGCCCCGTGGTGAAAATCTCTCGCAGAGCCCGTGGAATAGTACAAAATCTCACACGACGGGCCGACCTCGTAGGTCTCCCCGCTCGTCGCCGCAATCGTCGCGGCGTACCCCGCGCCCACGTCCCGCTGCGCCTGGAGGTTCCGGGGCAGCACGTCGGGGTCGCAGGAGAAGCCCCAGGGGAGGAGGATCAGCTGCGAGTAGCTGTGCCAGTCGATGAAGAGTCTGATGCCGCCGCCACCGGTGGAGTTGGTAGCTGTGGAGGCTAGCTCCCGCGAGAGGGCCGAGAGTACGACGTTCTCGGTCGTGTCGCCCGGCGCGAGGCCGCGGAAGGTCTCGCCGCACGGATCGGCGGAGACGCTGCCGTCCTCGAGGGGGTAGTCCCACTGGAAGTTCCAGTTGCGGTTGCCGTCGGTGCCTATGCAGGTCGTGTTGGAGCGCGGCTGGCGGTTCTTGCGCCAGAGGCGGTTTGTGGTCTGGCTGTACACAAAGCCTAGAAACGGAGGGGGAGTTCCATGAGTGATTTGGATGGAGTTTTGGTAACACACCTTTTGACTTACCATCAGGGTTGTGAAAGGGCACAATGTAAAAGTCGTAAGCGTCGAAGAAGGCTGTGACGTTTTGGTCTCCAGACTTGTAGCCGTCGATGAGTTGGTAGGTCAAGTACTCGACAGTCTACTCGTGGGCATTAACACCCTCACTTACAAAAGCGTCTAGGATGTGTTCACATACCATTGTAGTAATCCACTCCCTGGCATGAACGGTGCTGTGCCAGAGGACAACGGGCTTCGTCCCCGTGTCCTCGCCTCCCCAAAGCCGCAGCCCGAATATGTTGCGGCCCTCATACGAGGCACCAATGTCCAGCCACTCCGAGTTGTCGGGAAACGCAGCGTGGAGGTCCCTCCAGTACTGTACGTGGTCGTCATACGCGTGGTACGAGTCGAACCAGCTCAGGTCCGGCAGCTCGCCCCTCTTGGTCAAGACGGGCTTCTTTTCGGCCTCGGACTCGGCCCTGATCGCCCGTCCGAGGTCATCGTCTAGAAGCTGCGTGTCGTCCAGCAGTCCCAGAGCCTTGAGTGATTCAACCTCGCTGGGCGGGATAGCGACTTCGACGGAGCCCTTGAGGTCAATGGACGGGAACGAGCGCAGGTGGGCGAGTTGGTTTGGTGGTGCGTTGGATGTCGATACGCGGTAGACCTGGTAGCCTTCGTAGCTGACCTTTTCGTCTCGGGGCGTCTTTATCCTATTGTTACCGGTGAGAGCGGTGACCGGGGCGATTACGGCGAGTAAAGCTGTGAACTTCATGATGACTTTTGAATTGAACACAGCCGATTCGCTGACAAGCGTCCGTCGTTCAGACGAGTACGAGCAAATGGCGTCTGACGCTTTTATACAGACATCTCTGGCGGATCTTTGCGCGCTTCCGTTCACCTTTTCCCGCCGTGTGAATCGCACAAAATCTTCATCTTGGCCGTGGCGAACCTAAAGGGCAAAAAGTGAGGGGTCGACGGTTGATAACCATGCAAGCCAAGACCGAGATGCTTGTATGACGCTTTCGAGTCTCGACGTTTCGCGGGCCAGCGTAGCATTTTCGCAGACATCCTGCAAACCATTACTTTCGGCGTGCTGAAGAGGGTCTAGCAAACTCAATTGCAAGGTCGTACGCGGAGATGCGAGGCTACACCCAGAAGAGTAGGTGCTAGACCTTGTTGTCTTGGCTTGCGAGGATAGCCGAGAGTCAGGTTGATAGACCAGGAAGGCTCGGGATATTGATTTCGACGAGGCGAGAAGAGCGAGCGGTGCGATGGATGCAGCGGCTTTAATGCGTATTTTAGCCAAGCGAATTGCTATCGTGATACAATGAGCAAGGAGCAAATCTCATGGAGCTAGACTAGTAGCCTCAAGTCCGAGTAATTTGCCCACAGTGAGACTCCGTTCCATCATTTGACAAATAACACCTCGAGCCTGGTGGCTTGAAATGTCTATCTCAAGTAATATATCCGTAAGACCTTCAGGGAATGTGTCTTACACGGAAGACTCCGGTCCAGTAGAGCGCCGTGATGCCGCCCGACTCATGACCCGGCCCGGAAGTGGGATCCGGGTCACCACGGGGTTTTATTACCTTGAACATCGGAGCAGGCGACAAAATAGAGCAGAAGTGGACCCATCAGATTGGAACTCATTGGATGTATGATTATTTTCTGACTATGCTTTCAAGAGCATACTCGCTAAGGAAGATGTAGAGAGAAGGAGTAACAACATAGCAACGGCAGCAGCAGTAATAGCAGTGGTGAGATTGAAAGTGTGGTATTGAGCGGCAAGCGACCGTGTCGCCCATTTCCCATCATCATCACAACTCAAAGATGGGAGCTGCCAAAGTACATAGTATTCTCGGAGAGCCATATTATTTTAATCTCCGCCTGGTCCGATATTTTGATTGTTCTCTTCGATTCCTTAACCTTATGTTCGATCCCAAGAACATCAGCCAGCAGTTCATGTCGGTCGAGAGGGATCACCTCGCTCCGGAGGACCGTAACCGAACGCAGCTTTACCATGCTCCCAGTTGCCCGTAAGCCTTGTACCTGAAGGTTTAAACGTTCCTCGCTCTTCGACGAATCTTCCAGCAGCCCCAGCACCTCCACTGAGCTCGGTAGAACATTGCTGAGGTGCAGGATTGATGTCATTGACTGATCCTCGATGTTCCCTTCGTTTGGGTTCGATCCATGCCCGCCATCACTCCCCAGCAGCATATCGAGGGGAATCTCGAGCGTCTCGAGCCGTGTCAATTCTCTCAGTGACCCGATACGTCCCAGTCTCACGACGTCATCAGGGTCATGGTAGTCATCCGTCTTTTCGAATTCTGGGCGGCAGTCCAGCTCCAATTTACGAAGGTTCTTTCCATGTTGACGCAGAGCCTCGCCGATTTCATTGCACTCGGGAACGCCGCCACCGTAATTGAACATGCTGTCGAAGGCCTTGCCCCATCTTAGGCTTAATGCCTTCAGATCGGGACAGCACCTGAGCAGGTTTGTCAAGTCCGCTGCCTTATATAGCGAGTTAAACAGGCAGACCGACCTCAGCGCTAGGGGTTGTTCCGTTTCATTCCACTCGATTCCCCTTCCGCTAAAGGCCTCCACTCCCTGTAAAAGCAAGGGCTCCCATCGAGAGAGCCGAAAGCTTTGGCGATCCTCAAGATATTCCCATTGGTTGGCATGGACCTCTCGGAGACGGGGAAAGGGTCCCGGTTGTTCCACCTCGCCGATCAATTCCATCTGCCCATCATCTGACAGGCAATGCATGATCTCCACCTCTGGAAGCAGCCAGGCCAGGAGTAGCATATGAGGAGCTCCTCGGAAACGCAAGAGCTCTCCAGAACCACTTCTATAACGATCAATGGCGGCCTTGAAATGTCCATGTTCGGCAGAGCGTTGCAACTGGAATAACTGCTCTTCAAGGTCTTTCTCGGCCCACGAGTGATCGAGCCCACGGGGGATGGTGAGATGCCTGACGTATCTTCCTAGGTAGCGTTTGCTTTTGATGGTCTCAAGGAAACGGTTGAAGCTACAATCCGAAAGCCAGACCGTATGGTAAAGAAAGGGCTCCGCAACTTTCTGGAAACCTCTGGATACGCGGCAAAGGTTGGACAAAGTGGCATAGTCTCGACCGCTGGGGCGCATGTAGGTCGGTTCGGGATGTGGGAGGCTTTTGATGATTGCGAGAAAAATCTCTTCGGGTAGATGAGACGGCATCTTGGTCGGTGATGCCGTAGAAGTGAGAGGTGCGCGATGTGGTGGAGCTGATGAGGATGGGGTTTGACAGCAATAACAAACGGCAGAGTGTCGCGGTGATGTAGGGTCGAGATTAGGTAATTAGGCAGGCACCGCTCTTTCCTGAAGTCAGATATTAGTTTCCGTCTACCTCTTGCCTCGCTTGGAAATCCCAGCTCACCTAGAGGCAGGAACCCCGTTTCAACTTGGGGCGTCACTTCCTTCCTTGACTGAGTGCGACCCTTGGTCACGAGGTAAAAATCTGGTTCTTGCCAGCCACAGGTGAAAAACAAGGTAGGAACGAATTTTATGTGTTCAGGTTCCAAGAATGGGCCTAGAGCCTGAGTTTTCTCTTCTCTCCGTCTGTCCTTCCTCCTTGCCATCCTTCTCGGTTGAACCGCATCTTATTCCACGTATATTGAACCCAACAAGTTGTGATATGTCTCTGCTCATACCTCCAATGCTCTGCGTCCTTGCGAATCCTCTTCAGAAGAGACGCGGGGCCCTCCTGAAGCGATTTCGACATGAGAGAAGTCTGCATCATCGAGACATCTGTCGTCTGCTCTAGCCTAGCTAGTATTGGCAAGACACCATGGCCTTGATCCATGTGGATTCTCGTTCCCTGTCGATGCCCCAACGGTGACGGTATCCTAAATAGCTGCCCTGCAACTTTTCGTGCTTGGCTGAGTGAAGCAGCGAGCTTTACTTGCCTCAGGCACATCGAGTTTCTATCCTGCTATGGGTGTAGCAGGTGGCGCGGTCGAATTTGCCGCCTTCCCTTCAGTCCTCAACATTGATTGGGATCCGTCTGAGTGATAGCCCGCTGACGGGAAAGCGAGTGGTCGCTCTGCGCAAGAGCCAAATCGCCTGACCAGGCATCGCAGCTAAGATGACGACGGTGCCGTTGGGCATGCTCTGTGGGTGGCGAGCTTGTGAGTTCATTTCAATCTTCTCAAAGAAGTTGACATCCGAATAATCACTTCATGACTCGTCCATTGCGTCGACATCGGGCTGCTCAGTAGATTCCCCGGAACCTCCCCCGAGCGCGGCAACCACTTGCTCCAGCCCCTCCACCTCGCCCATGGCAAACTTCCTGCCCTCACCTTGCCACTCGCCATCGCGCACATCGCCATCCTTGCCGAGTTCTAGCCCACGCACATGCTCCAGATGCTTCCGCGTGGCCCCCTCGACATACTCCATTCTCTCTCGTCTCCAACTCTTTTGCTTCTCGGGGCCGTCCTCGGTGCTGGACGGGTCCTTAAGGTCAGGCATGATGTTACGCAGCGACGTCGATAACGCGCGCAGCGCCTGGAGTTGCGACATGTTGAAGGCGGTCGTGGTCGTTATAGGCGCTTTGAAATCCCCGTCTGCCAAGTCGCCCTTCTCCTGCAGGAACTGGAACGGCGCCCTGTCGTCGGACCCCTCAACCTTGACCTGTCCCACCAGCGAAGCCCTGGATCCGGCAGGCTTACCACCAATGACCCCTCGCAGCTTCACCAGTAGCGCCGCATTCTTTGCCTGCTCGGCGTGTAGCATCACGTTGAGCCGCTGGCTGGCCTGTAGCTTCCTTCTCAGCGCATCGAGGCTTTCCCTCGTCGGCGCGTCCTCGTGAGTGGCATTGAAGTCGAGACCGTCGTAATGGGCGAGGCGCATCCAGTTTCGCTGGCCCTGCTGAATGCTCAGAATATTCTTCATGACGTAAAGCTCAAACTTGTCGAAATTCTTGTCAATCGCGGCGCACAGTAGCGTCTCCAGCTTGTGGACGCCGTCGACGATCTCGAGCTTCGCCGTCTCCTCGACGTCGACAACCTCGTCCGCAGACCGTTTCTTCTGCTTCAGCGCCTTTTCGAACCCGAGCGCTTTCGGAGGCGCCTTCGAAAGACCCTGCTCGACGCGGTCGAGCGTCTTGTCGGCTACGGCGTTGACATTATTGATGATGCTGTCCAGGAGCGACTGAGAGGAGGTGTAAGTTCCGAGGCGTCGCGTAATTTCAGTGCCAATGGTAGACTTACAATTGGTGCGTATCCCAGATGTTCTGTCAAAAGTTCCACGTCAATTATCGTGCGCTGCGCCATCATGTTCAATCGGCTGACTGGTGGGCTTGTCAGGGAGAGGTTCGTGGTTAAGTGGGCGGACAAAGTGCCATATCCAAAGACGCGACGGACGCGACGGAAGTCAATATTTGGTAAGGCACATCGACCGAGGGGTCTGTTCCCCCGAGAATGGGGGAGGGGGAAAAAGGCCTGAATCGCAAGGCGTCCAGCGGGGGGCCACCCTCCCCCGAATTCCCAGTCCAGCGGCCCAGCACGGCGACACCCGTAATTTTAGCGATTTCGATAGCGGGTAACACTGCCACGCACCTCGGGCGACGTCACGCAGGAAACCAGGATGGAGCGCTGACAGAGAACCACCGCCGGGGACGACGCAATGCGAGCCTCCACCGGTGCTTTTTACATTAATTGCACAACCTGTCGTCGACAAAATCTCCCCTTTCCACACGCCAAGGGCACGAGTCAACAGCAACACTTCTTCCCCCTTTCCCTCTGTTCGACCCAGCCTCTGCAATAATGTCGTCGAACTTTGGAAATTTCATGAAGAATGGCTGGCACCCCGAGAAACCGGGCACCACCTTCAAGGGCCAAGTGGTATGTCACCGGGCGGGCGTCTCTGCAACTGCCACGGGAAACTGACCAGACACACGACAGAACGGCCTCTTGGGAAGGAAAACGGAGAGCGACAGAGAGGAGCGCGTCGCTAGACCCCTATCGTCCCTCACAGATCCCTCAACCTTTGCACCGCCGCCGAAGCGTGTCCCGGGAACAATTGCACCCCCGCCCCCGCCATCACGTTCCAACGCAACATCGCCTGGCGTACCACCGCCGCCGTACGACGACTCGAACCGATACCAGCAGCAACACGAGGAAGGTGTGGAGGAAGAAGCGGCACCGCCCAAGCCATGGCGCACAGATACCACAGGCCTCTCAACCGCCCATCTGCCGCCCCCGCCGGGAAGAAAGGATGGCGCCGACGGACGGACGCCGGTGCCGGGTCAAGCCGGTGCCGCACGGCCGCCGCCCCCGAGCTTACCACCGAGACTGCCGCCCAGAACACCCTCCGCTTCGTCGGTAGCTAGGCCGGCGTCGCCCGCATCAGCACCACCACCGGCGTCAAGCAGCGGCGGCGGATACCTGAACCAGAACGCGATGAACAGACTAGGAGCAGCAGGCGTATCTGTATCCGCACTAGGCATCGGAAAGTCCGCGCCCGCACCACCGGCCCGATCAAACGCCAGCAGCCCCGCGCCACCTCCGCGGGCCGGAGCCTTCTCACCGCCGCCGCCTCCGCCTACCACCAGCAGCAGCGCCAGCGGGGGCGGTCACATGAGCGAGTTGCAAAATAGATTCGCCAAGCTGGGCAAATCCGCCGTCACCAACCATCAGTCCTCCACCCCGCCGCCGACAGAAGGCACCACGACAGAGCAGAAGCAAGCCGCGCTGCGCACCGCAGCCGACTTCCACAAGAACCCGTCATCAGTCTCCGTCTCGGACGCCCGGTCCGCCGCGTCGACATTTAACAACTTTCGTCAGCGGCACGGCGAGCAGGTCAAGTCCGGGTACCAGAGCGCCAACAACTTTAACCAGAAATACGGCATCACGGAAAAGGCGGGAAACTATGCCGGAAAGGCAAAGAGCTTCTACAACGACCAGGTCGGACAGAAGCAGCAGGCCGGGGCTAATGCGGACACTACCACAACCACGGCACCTAGTCCGGCGCCGAGCCCGCTGTCACCTCCGCCTGGGCTGGTGAGCGCAGTCGGAAAGAAGAAGCCGCCTCCGCCGCCGCCTCCAAAGAAGAAGCCACAGCTGGCTGGAGCACCGGCACCACCGCCGGCGCCTTCGCCTCGGGACGACGATGATGCACCTCCTCCGATCCCCTTGGCAACCAAGCCGACGTTTTGAGCTGGGCAGGCTTTTTGGGGTGGTGTTGGTGGTGGATGAAGCTGGCTGGTGGGCATCACGTACGATTCCGAGGCTGAGTTGGTGCATGCATTTCCCTCTGCAGTCGGCCAATGCATTCTGCGGCGTTTTGTTAATGGTCGGACTACCTCACATTGCGGGGTAGTATCAAAATAAAAATCGAACCACTTTATGGGAGCATCACTTTCAAGTGTTCATATAAAATGAAGCTCGTCGAGCATGTATATAGGGCAAAAAAGTTGTTTCGTTCATATGATCATAAGCACGGCCGACGCCGGGTGTGCGCTTTTTATTTTTTTGCTTGCTACGGGGGCTTTTGAAGGGATATATGCCAAAGCAGATGGGTGGTACGCTATAGCAAAGGTGTTTTTCTTGTAAGACGTCAAATTCTTCGGTCTCCAAAACAAACACCGACAAAATCTCGAGAAAAAACAACAGGGAAAGAACTGATTCCGTGTCGAGATTTAAACCTTCATGCCCTCGAGGCCGTGCTGCCAGACGATGATGTAGGGGGTGACACCATCCTCGCGGTAGTTGAGGAGGACGACCCTGTCTACAGGTTAGCATCATTTGGGCGGGTCTGACGAGGGAGGTCTTGGAGAGGGAGGTTTTGCTTACATTCCATCGGGGTTCATCGACTCGCCAGTGTAGAACTCGAAGTCCTTGAAGTTGGGAAGGAGGGTCTCCTTGACGTACTTCTGGGCACCCTTCTCGAAGGCGGTGATCTTCTCGGCGGGGGCGTTCTTCTCCTGAAGGGCAGTCTTGACAGCCTTCATGTAGCCTAATTGCGGAGCTTGTTAGTACACCAATAATGCCTTTATTTATACATGAGATGGTTTCACACACCCTTGAGGTAGCCGAGGAAGCTCTTCTTGTCGAACTGGGTGGACTGGAGGCGGAAAGAGTGGACAATGTTGTTGACCTTGATCTCGGCGTCCTCAGTACCCTCGTCAGCCTCCTCGGCGGAGGCGTTGGCGCCGGTGTCTGTGCAAAAGTCGCTTCTGTCAGAATGTTGTTTTTTCTAATGTATGTCTCGATGTGCTTGGGAAGCGCGCGGGGTAAGCGCCCAGCGGGGAGGGGTGACATGGGCGGATGGGTGGTTCACGAACCGACGCTGACGGCGCCCTCGGTGATCATGGCGCAGTCGGCCTCGAAGACAATGCCATCGATGTCCTTGAGGTCGTAGGAGTCCGAGATGATCTCGTCTCCGGTAATGATGTCCTGTATCGCAGTTGTTCGGTCAGCATATTGAAAATGATCCTCATCTTCAAAACATCAACATTTTTTCAAACCCCCCGGCCGTCCCATGGCGGGGGATTTCCGAAGGAGGGGTAAAAACAGCTATGCCTGGCTGCACAAGTCGTCCACAGTCCTCGAGAGAAGTGGTCTGGCAATGATAAAATAGACGTACCTTGTAGATAATCATCTTGGCGGTTTGTCTGAGGTGTCGAGGAGGTGAGGTATTGGCGAGACGGGAAGTTTGTTGTCTGGGTCTGGAGAAGTAGGAGGAACGAGCAGAAAGGAGAGGGGTCGCTTTTGAAGGGCGAAAAGTGTTCGCAAAATTGGCAAGTGGGAGGGACTGTGTTTGGTGGGGTTTTCTGAGCTAGTCTTGATTTGGGTTGGCGGCAAAAAAAAAGCCAGGCGGGTTCCTGTATCCGTATCCAAAGGCGGTTAGTGCTCAAGCCTTTGATCACCGCCAGATCCCTAACATCATGGCGGGTTGCCCGAAGGGCGAGAACACTGAAGGTGCGGGACGTGGGACCAGAGCCTGAAGAGATATCAACCCGATGAGGTTCGCCTTTCAAGGTATCCTGCGACAGTATGGTATTTTACCGTTTTTTATCCGTATCTCATCATTCAGGTGAAGATATAGTGAAGCAATCAATTTCACTGGGCTTCAGATGCAATGAGCATCTTTAAGCCTGTGGCATTTTCTCAGCCAAGACCGGATGATCTGGGGCATGTAGTGTTGATTTTGGCGAGGTGAACTGGATGTCTTACCTAAGCCGTGGATTGAATCGAGCCCTTGACGGCGCCGCTGCCGCTGGAGGGCCTTTTACGATTCCCACCGCAGGTCGTGGCTTAATGGGATTGAAGCTGGGATAGCCTCAACTACGTTCTGCGGCTGGTCGAGAGCGGTGAGCCCGGCCCAGACTCACACCAACCAGTTCTTCCGGGTCACATGAACACTCCTGACGTGTAACATCGTCTGGTGTTTTATGATGAGCCCGACACATGGATTGGGAGTGGGATGGCATTCATGATCAGGGACCGCCCTTGAGACAAAACAATGAAGTTGATCCTCCTTTGTCAGCACTCCTCGTCACCTTTCATCATCCTCTCATTCTTCACTCGTCCTTCTTGTTGTTTTGGTCTCACTGATAGGCTTTCTGTACTGCTGTTGAATCATCTGGAAAGAAAGAAAAAAAAAAGGGGGGCGCTTATTCGAGCCCATAGTGGGCGCATCATGCTCGTGAAATTGCCTTACGGTTTTACCTAAGCCCCCTCTCTTGGAGACAACACCATCTGGCGCTTGGCACTCGATCGCATCGCGGTAACACGGGCTTACTTAAGCTACCGAAGCGTCCGCGTGTTTACGGCATCGACAGGGGAGGGCCCGGTGGCCTGACACGGCAGCGTAGCAAGCCGCACATGGTTAAAGAGGTGATGACAGCATGGGCAAGCCCGCAGAGCCCGCCGCAATTTACGCGACCAAACCCGTGACGGGTACTCGAGGCAAGTCCGTCCGTGATGAGAAGGGTTTGAATTACAAGCCCACGAAGAAGATTTGATACAAGAAAGGCATCGCGTTTGACGTATTGTTGACGATTCACTAACCGGATACCGCGGCCGTGGATATAGACTATTACCACAATGGTAGTCAGGTACAACTGACCAGGTCGAAAGGCCGAGGAGACAAGTGAACAGTTGTGGTTCGATCTGTGGCAAAAGCCGGGAGACGGTCGAAAGGCGAGAGGCCCGCGCCTTTTCACAAGCGAGATTGATAAAAGCGCATCATTCCTGGGCCTGGGAACCCGGCGCGGCGACGCCTGCGTAAGGATACCTACCTTAGTACCTAGAGTACGGATATTTGCAAGAGATCTACTACTGCGTGCTCCGTAGAGGGAGAAAAAATTGCCCCGTCGTCGCCGCTAATCAGACTCAACTGGGTATCCGTACAATCCACAGACCAAAGGTACCCAGATAAACTCCATTTGTATCTGCTATCTGGCGCATTGAAGCACCGCATGCACCGGGCGCGCAAGTCACTCCAGTCAGCGAATACTTGCAACATTTTGGGCGCGTTGCGAACAAGGGCCAATGCTAGTCCAAGCTAGTGAAACCTCGAACCAACTCGCCACCAGTCTCCCGACGTCCTCTTACTCACTACCAAACTACCTACTACGCATACTACTAATTACAGCTCGCCCTGCTGCTGCTGCTGCTCTGCTCCGTCTCAGCCCTGTGCTTCGCTCTCTGCTTTGACATCCTCCACCCTACCACCATCCACCCACCTACCTGCCACAGGCAACCCCCAAGGATTGGCATCTCATATATCCAACTTCCGTCCGCTCCTTACAAACCGCCTCATCCGCCACACGAACCCGTCATTCCCTACTTTATTCTTTCAATCTGCGTTCCTCCGATTCTTCGCCTTGAGACGCACGCGAGCATACATCTCAATCCTCCTCTGACCGACGCAATCGCTAATCCCACCACATCCGAATCGACCGAGCAAACGAGAGAAACCGCCGAACCTGAAAAACCGCCATGGTAAACGAAACCATCCCACCCACGATGGCGGCAAACTTCACGTCGACCGTCGGCGACCTCCCGCCTCTGCCGGAATACACCCTCAAGCCCTATGCCGACCTCATTCCCGGCCTGCCCGACGTCTACCTGCGCATCTTCCTGCCCATCGTCGTCTACTGGATCCTGTCCCTCTTCTTCCACGTCATTGACGTCTACGATGTCTGGCCGCAGTACCGCCTGCACACCCCCGAAGAGATCACCAAGCGCAACCACGTTTCCCGCTACGAGGTCGCCCGCGACGTCCTCCTCCAGCAGCTCATCCAGGTCGGCATGTCCGTCTTCCTCGAGTACATTGACGAGGAGCAATTCACGGGCAAGGAGAACTATGACGTCGCCGTCTGGGCCACCCGCGTCCGCGTCGCCCAGCGCGCCCTGCCCACCATCCTCGGCCTGCTCGGCCTCAACGCCGCTTCCCTTGCAAAGAACATGTCCGCAACGCACCCCTTCATTGCCGGTGCGCTCGCCGGCGGTCACTACCCCTTCCTCACTACCGAGCTCGACGGATCACACGCCGTCGTCCCCGTCTTCGCCGCCTGGGAACTGCTCGTCGCAAAGGCAATCTACTGGCTCGTCATTCCTGGATTCCAGCTCTTCGCCGCCATCTCTATCCTTGACACATGGCAGTACTTCCTCCACCGTCTTATGCACGTAAACAAGTGGATGTACAGTAAGTTATGACCCAAATTCTCCCCCGACCTCTCGGGACTCCGACTCGGCCGAATGGCTCCCGGGGTATTTCGGCGCAAAGGTGGCAAACAGCTCAACTAACACAACAACCTCCTAGCGACATTCCACTCGAGACATCACCGTCTCTACGTCCCCTACGCCTATGGAGCCCTCTACAACCACCCGTTTGAGGGCTTCCTGCTCGACACCCTCGGCGCGGGCATCGGCTTTCTCCTCACCGGCATGAGCGCGAGGCAGGGACTTCTGTTCTTCTGCCTGTCCACCGTCAAGACCGTCGACGACCACTGCGGCTACGCGCTGCCCTGGGACCCCCTCCAGCACATCACGAGCAACAACGCCGCCTACCACGACATCCACCACCAGACGTGGGGCATCAAGACCAACTTCTCTCAGCCCTTCTTCATCTTCTGGGACCGCGCCCTCGATACGCGGTACAAGGGCGACAGGCAAAACCGGTTGCTGGCGTCAAAGGGCAAGGGAGCCGCGGTGGCGGCCAAGTCCGAATAAAAGGGTCCCTCGGCGATATGAAATCACAACAAAACAAAACACATATAATACAACTTGCTCCCTTTTTTTCGATTCTGTAAAACAACCCAACCTGCCCCGATACCACAATGCCAAATCAGTCAGAAAAGAAAAAGAAGAAAAAAGTCGAGACCGGTTTCTGGATTCGCACATACAATACCTGTGGGAAGGAAAAGCCTGGTTCTTGCACGCAGTAACACAACAAGCCACCACTTTATACAATTAACTACAATTAGGGATAGCATTGGGAATGAGGCGTTTTCTTTTCAAATCATGTCGAAACAATGGCACACGTTCGATTAAAGGGTTGAGGAGCAGGTCGTCCTTTTTTTCTGTTTCCTGTTTCAAGTATTGTGACCAACGAAGAGAAAGACTGGCCTGGAAATTTGTATTTTTTTTGTTCTTCTCAACTGTACACACACTCGCAAGCATGTGAGGTTTACTGTTTACCAACCCAATCCCCCCCTTTCTTTTTTTTTTTTTTTTTTTTTTTTTAAAAACAAGGCTTTTGGGGCTTTCAAGGCTTGTGTCCGCCCGCCGATATCCTTTGAGATGGGGAGGGAAATTGTAAGGGCAACGAAGAATAGGAGGAGCTGGGGAGGGTGAGGGATGAGGGATGAGGGAAGAGGAGGGGGGACGAAACACACAAAGATAACCCGGTTACAACTACATTGACTAATGGAAAGACTATAATAATTCCTTATCCTCGTTCCTAGGGGGTTTAGATGATGAATCCCTTGAGATCTTTCATGCTTTCATGCTCTCATCTCTGAAGCGTGTACTCAGCAACCTTTTTCTGTAGACGCAGTATATGTCTTGACAGGGTGAGATTTGCATACACCATATCTCAGTTGAATTGGCGTCCACATGTTGTATTTTGTTACCCAGAGAAGCAAAAGAGTTAACCGCAGGACGTTTCCTAGCGATTCCATGTCACTACGGGGATATTCATCCTCCTCTCACATACCTTAGGTACACACCTTCAACATGTAAGCGACAGCACCACTCTATAATTGGCGACGTGCGGCGTCTCAAACGTAGATGTAGACGGGACACAGGTACCTTATGTATAGGTACTCATATGCAGGACGTTGGAACTATTCGACATTTCGTACATGTTACATATAACCCGCAGGCAGCAGCAGCAGCAGCATCAGCTTTGCAGCATGCAGTCACAGAATAGGTACCATCAATGTGTTTGTAGTTCATCGGAGTTGGAGAGACATGTAACTTCCGAACGAGGGGTGATTCAGTTCTCGGTCGTCCGAACGCTTGGGGCATTATTTCTCTGACTGTCTGTCTTGAGGCCTGCTTACACTGCTTACGCTGTTTGCCTGTTTGCTTGTCTCTACTGCTGCTGCACTAGACGACCCCTGATTTGACTGGATCTGTATCTTCCTGATTGAGCGTGCAAATTCGCCCCCTTGGTTGATGAGTTACCCATGGCATGAATACTCTCTACCAGTCCACCTCACGTATATTCCCACGGGCCTTGAAGTTACAATCCTTCATAGGCTCCAGAATACTCGTAGGTTCTCCACGGGAAGCAGCGTCCGTTGTAGATGACGGCCGAACGGGTATGACTGTGCCTTTAACACCCCATCATTGGAGTGCCGAGATGGGCAGCCTTGAGTGGCGAGCAAGTTACCACAAGTGACGCCATAGTGGGCGGCTTCTCTCCTTTTTTATACATTTTGGTTACTAGTAAATCTGGCGACAGGGCGATGTAGCTTTTGGGATCCTCCACCTGAGGTTAGGTACCTCGCTGCACTTACATGACGGGCCTCGAGATCACAGGAAGGTCGTGGGTCCGAGCCGGCTTTCTCTCCCAACTTTTTTCTTCACATTTTTTAGAATGGACTGGCGTTCCTCTCTAATCATAATGTTTAATGAACATTGCGTCAAAACATATGACTTCTCGCCAAGTTGCAACTCCATATCGTCCTACGATTACGACGGCCAACTTTGTACCTTGCTTTGTATGAAGAATAGTCTCTCATTGCACCGCCACGCCTGGATCAGGATCATCCGACAATCTGTTTCCTCCTGGTAACCTGGAAGGATTCTACCCGTTCGTGCAATGATATTTGGAAACAGAACAGAACAACTCACAATAAACGGGATGCGCGCACCTACACACATGCGCACACGCGCGCACATTGAAACGGGCGGCGAACTGGAGACACCAGACCGTGCCACGAAACAAAGGCATGGGAGACACCCGGGAGACTATCTCTCCCACTCACTCAACACTCGAACTCAGTGCGCGTTTGGAAAAAGACCATTATTTTTGTCATGATCACAACGACCTCCGTGCTTTTCCAGTGGAAACCCCAAAGAACTGCCAGTGGAGGGAGGCCTCATTGAGGCAGGTTGAGCCTGATTGTTTGATTGATTTGACACTTGACAAGTTCGGGGACGCGGAGTTCGAACGGGTCAGGGCCTCGGGGAGTCGGCGCCGCAAGCTGGATGGATATCGTGGGGAACAATGCTGATCTTTCGAGTTGGGTTCACTCACACGTACCGCAATAGGCGGAGTGGATATAGCCGTGCTTGTTACTCCCTGCTTGCCTGAGGTGAGCAATTACGAGATAACATCTGGCGTCTGGTATGACTGCAAATGGCTTCGTCCGGTACCACGCAATAGCAGGTCCACGGCTGCGAGGTAGTACACACAACTGCGCTTCTTCGAGCCACAATTGCAAGTTCGAGTTGGAGCGCTAAGGGTCGGGAAGTTTGAGTTAATTGTTACCCACTCCTGAAAACCAACGGCCACAGCATTGCTCCGGCGTTGCTTTTTTTGAGACATCCCACCGCAGTGTGGACACTCTGGTGATATTGAATGTCTTACAACACACTCGTTCAGGAGAACCAGGAGATTGGGTGTGAACAAGGGTTCATTCCACTCTGGCTTTGGGTTGGACCCTTAACGGCTGTTGGCTTCCAGACGTTACCTCGAGGGAGGCACGACAGCCAATGAACTGTTCGGCACCCGACGGCCCCCGGAGTTCTTAGTTTTCGACTGCGACACTGTGCCTCAGCCAGGACCTATGTGGCAAACTCCAATCTTCAGACATGACAGTTCGTTTGAGCCGGGGAGAAGCTTAGACAACCAGCGGGTGATGGGTCTGGAGAGGTCGAATGCAGTACAGACGAACTGAGGACGGCGACAAACATGTTTCCTGTGACGTGGATAGAATGGATCCGAGTCGTGAAAAAAAATACTAAAGCACCAGGCTGTGGCCGCGCGCACAGTCGGCTTCTACCGCTTTGTTTGAGAATTGCAAAACAAACGTAGCTGTCGAGTCAAGTTGAGACGAGTATGGAGTCGGCCGTAACCGTTAAGCTAGGACCATTGAAACCTTGCAGTCTTTGCAGATTGCGGAACCGAGTGGAGGGTGCAGTCTGCCGGCCGAGTCTGCTATTCCCTAACACCGATTACGAAGTCGTCGCTCAGTTCGAGATTAGAGTTATTGGGCAACCACAACTGTTTGAGGCATCGCCGATTCTGCACGAGACAGGTCGGCGGCGGTCTGGGAGTCGCTCATCACGAGGTCTCGACTCGGCGCCGCGTCGCATGAAGAAAGCAAACGAGCGTAAATCGTGGTGGGTAGCCATGCTCAAGCCTTTGACGCCAGCTCGAGAATATCGAGCTTGCAAAGAGTACGACTCCAAGACGCAAGCAGGTAGATTGTGCGGCACCGCGGGCATCCGGGACGTGAGATTTAGGTAGCCAAGTCATTCCGATCCATCTTGAAAGAGCTGCCTGCTGCCCGCCCTGTGTGATGCAACCATTGCATTTGCTGCCGTCCTCTGGCCAACGGCTAGATGATGCGCCATTCGTGTACGACCAAAGTCTCCCGTTCCACCGGTACCAGAGGCGACGCTAGATCTGTGGCAGGAGGTCTCTAACGCGAAGCTATGCAATGTCAACGCTGTGGAGAGACGAGGAAGCGTTTGGCATTGCAGGTCTGCTACCGGCCGCGAGAGAGAGCTGCACAACACCATAAAGGAATAAATGCAGGGTTTCTGCATCTAGCTCCTTGCGCTAGTGCCCTTCGGTGGCCGCAGCTACCACCCCACAGCGGAGACATACCGCTTTCAATGGCTTGAACGCCTGTCACGATCCGGTCTGTATGTATGTAGTATCATTGGTGGTGGTGGAGTGGATAGTAATGTTCCGTCGACGGACTCCAGTTCGGCGCAGGTCCGATCTGGATTGGCGGGTTCCCGATTCATCTCGATGGTCGAGAAGCGATAGCCATGGCCGTTGACCTAGCTTGGGTGAATTCAGCTGCGACGGAAGCGACTAGGGCCGGGAACGCCAACAAGCTATTGGCACCAAGCCGCAGGATACTATCTACCAGCCGGTCATCTGTGAGAGAGTGAGACATTGGCGGTCAAAGGCAGCTGGACTCGGATGGAAATGGCGATTGCACCGGAACCAGTCGGCCGTGATTTGCATATCTCGACGGAGGGCCATCGAGGTATGACGCCGAATGGGACCCTGCATCGGGGCAACGGACAATGCGGTTGTCCTGGGTTGCTGCACTGCTGCGTGTCCGGGTTGAGGTGGTATTTGGCCCTTGGGGATCATGTCTAGACTGTTGTCAACTTGGATCAAATCAGTAACACTGGTTAGCTGGGGGCTGCCACGTCGGCGATACCACAAGAGCATCGGCCTGACGATGAGGCCCGGAATACGATTGAATGACAGGCACGTCATTGGGGAGACGTCGTGGTCGGTGGCATCATGTGAGGCTTGCTTTTCATGCTGAAATGCAGCACGGATGTCGCGGAGATTCCACGACGGCGTGCTGTTGTGTTTGTAGTGTATCGTGTGGTGTGCTGTGGAGCACTGAAGTGAGGTCACTGGTGAAATTGGCAGTATAGGAGTCGGGTGGGCTTCGTCCAATGTCGTCGAGAGGTACATCTGGGGTCGGGAAGCATTGGTAGTGAAACCAGGTATTGGCTGGGGTACACGATACACCGCACATGCGGATACAGCCAATTTGATCGATCGAGGTGTGCCGCCTGGGTGCCGTGCCTGCTGACGAATGTGTATTGTTTGATCGCCCGCGGCGCTTCTCTCAGCATCATATTGGATGTCTGATCTGTGCTTCTCAGTACGGAGTATAGCATATATCAAGTCGGATAACGGCAGGTTGTGACGGGCGACCAACAGGGAGGGCGCGGTCTCGGAGTCTTGGGCGTAGAGGCCGACGGAGGTCGGCGTGGGGCTTTCTCGCCGTCCACAGTACCGGGAGACCGAAACTGATTGGCTCCGGGGCTGACACGGTTCACCCGCTGAGCGTTGTCGTGGAAGGAGAGGATTGGGTGGTGAGTGGTGACTGCCCAGTATGACGAGTGGTGTGCTCGGGGAATAGGCACGGGGGATTTGGAAGGAAGGAAGGAATACACGAAACACAAACCCAAACTGGCATCATCATCGTCGTGCTGTACCTGCCTTCTTCCACGTAGAGTAAGGTAGAGGCAGAAGGAAGGCGTGCCTGCCACCACACCTACCTACTTCTTGTACGTGCTTACTACCTAAGGTAGGTAGCTAGACTTTTCAGGATGACTGACGCTCCGCAATAGTTGTTTCTCAAAGGGGAAGACGAATGCGCCAAACGAGACAGGAACGAATGCCTCTGCTCTTTCCGTTTTCCCGTCTGCTTGTCACGGTCGACATTTTGAGGCAAGAAAGGCGCACGCAAGGTGCTTCGCTCTGACGGTTTCCAGGCTGCATCCTGCAGGTACAGAACGGTGTACGTAGTATGTCATACGCACAAGCACATGCACAAATCATCAACTATCCAGGTACTGCGTGTAAGGTACACAGAGCTCTCTTCTCTGACCTTTGGTTGCCGTCAGCCGTCTCAAATGCAAATGGCTTGGCCATCTTTCGGCCGCCTCAAGTCTCGAGTCTCGACTTCACCTTGCCCTGTCACCTTGCGCCGCAAATAGAGAGATACAAAGATACCCAAACCAACACTTGGCTACGCCACGAACCAACAGCCAACCGCCGTCTTTTTCTGCTTGCGGTCCTGAGACGGTCCCAACGTCACCTTGATCAAATCGACCTTCAGGGCTCCAGTCTCCAGGGCTCCAGTCAAAAAGTCACCTACAAGGTTGTTTCCTCGCAGCTTTCTGGCCAATCCCCACTGCACGGTACCTTACAATAACGGACCTTAATTAAAGCACATCGTCCAATAGATCCTCCCGCACGGCAACATCCCCCTGCTCCTGCACCCGGCACTCAACCTCGAACAAGGAGTCAAGCTCAACCCACATGGCCTGTCGAGCCTTCGCTAGCCCTGGCCATAGTAGCCCGCTGCATGAACTGCTACGCAGTACGGAGTACAGAGTACGGACACTCGCCTTTGCTCTTCAGGCCTCGCGAGGGCTTCAGCAGCCTCTGCCACGCTACCAACTGCGTCAGGAAAGGCCCGTCTACTTTTGTGTACAAAGTTGGAACGCCACGATTCTCCTGCCTACGTCGCCCAACGCCGCTGTCGCCGCCTCATCTCTTCCCAATCTGGTCCAACTACCTTCACCATTGACGCCTCCTCCGACTGGGGCTTCGCGCGGGTCGAACGGAATTACCATAGGTAGAAGGGGGCTTGCGGGCGCTCAAAGCGTCGCCAGATCGAGTACAAGGACCATTCGGTAATCCACAAGAGCCCACCACGCCTCTCCTTCAGCTCTTGTCTTTCGCTAGTGCCCGTCGAGGGCCCCTTCAAATAGACTGGGAGACCCTGGCTTGGCTCTCGCTCTTCCACTGGTCAGACCGGCCTGTTGAGCATCTCTGCTACCACCGTCTAATTATTCTCTCACCCGCGCTACTGCTTCAGCTTACAAGATCCTGGGTCCAACTCCGTCCAAGGCTCGCGAGACGTGCCCCCGTTTCCGTCCGAGGTTCATATTTATTGCAGAGCGACCTCGAAAGAAACTTCCTCGACAACTATCCCGTACCTGTCCATACACCGTACTCCGTACTCCGTCATCCTCCCACAAACCGGTCCGCCAAAGGCTCCAAACCCAACCACCAGTCCACCACCAACCTACTCGAGACGGGGTACCTGGCGACCATCTCAACCTCTAACACCCCATCTGGACATTTACAATTCCTCCGTTACCTCGCCCGTTTCCAAACCTAGAAACCGTACCTGCTTTGCCGTCTTTGCTCTGCATGCCTAGGGCCCGCCCGCTTGTTTCTCTAAGCGCTCGCCAGTCAGCGATCGACTTCGCCCTTCCAGATCACCAACACGGCGCTTCCACGCACATCCAGTCCCCTCCATTGGCCGCCCACCCTGTCCCTCAATTTCAAATCTGCCTCGCCTGTCCTCAACCTGGTGCTTCTCTGCGTCTATCCAGACAGAATGGGACTGCTCCTGGCGTTTCATTGATATCGAATTAGACTGTGGTATCCCAACCAACGCCGGCCAAGTCGACTTACACCACGCCGGCCGGGCCAACGTGCAGATCCAAGCCTCCTTCCCCAGCTTTACCCGTACCAACAGACGCGGCACAGCGGGACAAACATTCCATTAATTGAGACTTACACCCCGCGACCCTATTTGATTCAGGCTTCCGCCTCTTTTCTAGCTTCCCATCATGGACCCTACAACGACGCTCTTTACGTTCATGCTGTGAGTCGCTTTTATTTAATTCTCTGCAATCTCGCTTTCGTTTTCTTCTCCCGTTCGCTGGTCGAAACTTTGGCGTCGCTTTCGCTCCAAATCCAACAAGATCGATCGCCCTCTCGTTCGAACTCGCATAATTGTATGTCTGGCCAATAGCCTCGATCCCCTCGTCCCATCACGCCTCCTACATGACTCCTGCACAAATCCCAGTACGGCCGAATGAAGCACAAGGTCTGCGAGAGTTCGCTGCCTCTCCTCATTTAGCATTCACACACATCTCTTCGGTTTCCCCAAAGGGTCGGGGAAAGCATTCGGGGACCGGCGCCGAAGGTTGTTTGCTTCTGCTTAACCGTCTGCTTGGGCTCATGTTTCGAACATTGTCGGATGGAAAAGTTTATATCGGGTTATGCTATGCCCTACCTCCCCGGCCCTGGCCTGCGCCCGTTCCTCCCCTCACACCTTCTCACCTGCCATTACCAGCTTCTCAGCGGCAACCTTCCGAGAACTCCGTCAAACACCTTGCAAAGCCAAAAAAATCGTCGCCGACGGTGATCGGCACCTCGTCCGCTCCTGGGTGGGGGACAGGGGACCAGGTCTGATGCTCGGCGCAAGCCCAATGGCTGGTGTCTTGGCTTTCGCATCATGCTTCATACCTTCTCACTTGCTCTTCATATATATTACCAGAAGCAACCCCTCTACTTCCCTTCGCTGACCATCACGACTATGTAGTCAGACTCATCCGACTGTAAGAACAGTACACTTGGTCGGCTCCTGGGACAACTTCACCAAACCATACACCATGGAACGAGATATTCGACGAGATCGCGGCCAATGGCGCGGATGCCACACTTTCAAGGACATTGTTCTGGACGACGACTTGGGTGCGAGGGATACCAAGCGCAACGGCGGCCTGAAGATGGGAAACACCTACTACTACTATGTAGGTTATCTGGCGAGGCTAGGTTGATCTGCGCACTAACACGTCTTAGTACGAGATTGATGGAACGCAAGAGTCGCACAACCCGGCACTGCCTACCACCACCAACTGCCCTTACCTTCCTGGACAGACTGTCAACACTCTGGATGTCCCTTACGAAGTGGCCGAGAGGAAGAGGAGCGCATCGTTGGGCTCGCTCCGTCCTGGTGAACAGAAGACCATGAACCCTGAAGACAAATTCATTACGCCCAGGCCGCCACCACCAGTGCCTGGCGGTTCAATTCGAAGACTGGGCTCCGCACCGGCCGCACAATCTGGCAGATCCATTTCCCGCGCCGGCTCTACCTCCCCGCCGCCGTCTTGGCGTCGCATGTTCAACAGGAAGCCGTCCACCAGCCGACTTGCTGAGCGTGGCCGCCAATCCGAGGATGAGGACCGCCCTCTTTCACCGTACTCTGGATCTTCTTCGGATGACAACAGAAGCGGTTCATCTGAGGGAAGCCGAACTCGCGATCTTTCCCCAGAGTCCCTGAGACGGTTCCTCTCCGATGAGAACCCCTTCTCCAGCGCTTCCTCTAGCGCATATGGGCGTCCGCCTGTTGTTATCCCCGACGACATTGCCGAGGAGGGAGACGATGATGAGAACTTTGCCAACTCGGCCTACGAGGTCAACCCCTACACGACCAGCCTGTCACCACCGCCCTTCAAACGCTCTCACTCTGACAGCACCTTGCCGGTAGTGCACGCCCCGCGAGTTCTCACACGCGAGAAGAAGTACTCGCCTCTCCCTCCTCTTCCCGTCAACAAGACGCTGAGAGACCTGGCGACGGCACCATCCGCCTCGCGCTTCTCCTTTTCGTCTGACTCCAGCGTCGCCTCCTCCATTGGCCCCATCTCTCCTGAGGATGATATACCATCCTTCTATGACTCTACCGAAGAGGATCGCTACTCCAACGAGAGCGATGCCAACTTCGTTCAGCCTTTGTCTCTTCCGAGCACCAGGAAGCCGTCTCTGGAGCAGAACTACAGCTTGCCCCGGGCTCCCGGCATCAAGGTTCACCCCGGTGTTCACACCATGGTTGCCGCCCCCGCTGATAACGGCCTTGACGACTTGGTCAATGAGATGGGCTGGATGGTTGATGTCATCCGCGGCAAGGGCATCTAAACAGAAATTTACTACGCAGGTCACACTACACGGTGACTCTGCACTACCGTCGTATATATCGATGGCTAAGCACACAACCAAAGCCACCTAGACGGATTACATATCAGGTTATACAAAAAGGCGGCATCGCATCAGCCTTCCCCAATGGGGCACAGGGCTGACTAGCTCATATTCACAAAAAGGAATCGGATTTTGGACGGAGTACTGGACGAGATATACCCTTTCCTTGCCCTTCTACAGCTATTACCACTCATGGCTTTCATGCCAACGGCGCTTTATGTGGTGGACATTTTGAGGAACTCTGGGGACAATGGAATGGACATCACACAGGAAAAGATGGACAACGGGCAACGGCGCAAATGTGGTACACATTACCGAGGTGTTTGGAGTATTTGGATCGGATTTGCTGTGGCTGCATTGAGCAAGCTTCATTGATGGGAAACGGTTACTCATTGCAAACTAGCGTTGCCAGTTTAGGCGGAACGAAGAGATCGTGATAGATGGACCTGAATGAAACATCTGCAATGACTCAAGAAGCTTGAAACTGTCTCCTCCCCCATATGCCAAGTGACAGAAGCCGTCTGTCAGCCTGCAACATCCCGGGTTCCCGCCGGCTGTTAAATTGAAGCATGGGTCACTGACTGATTTAGCCTCCCGCGAAAAGCAAGCAACCTTGGCTCATTTCGAGGCTCTGGCTCAATAGGCTTCTTTTTTGCTGCCTACGTGCCTTACGAATACCATCTGTGCACTCACGGTTGCGGTTTCAAAGGATTCGGAGTGGTGGGCGGTGGACGATTGGAGAGCTGCTGTGAGGCTCGGCCGAGGACCTCGTACGAGCTGGAAGGGGCACCACGGCGATTGGTCCAACGGTGAGTGTTGTATGTCTGTGTGTTTGCCCTGGATGTGAGAATATGGTTGGGTGGGTGGGTGAAGGTTGTTGTGTCGGCAAGCTTGAGAGTTGAGCAAGAGTAAGCGAGGGAGAAGAGGATGCTTAGCATGAGCGGTTAAGCCAGCGGGAGAGAAAATCCCAGTTCCTACTAAGAGCCATCCAAGAGGGGAAATGTGTTCATCAAACCATGAAAGAATCTTAGCCATGCATGTCATTTGGGTGTTTTGGTCTCCTCTTGGGATAAGGTACGGTATGGGAGGGGAGGGGATGACGACGATGTGTAGGTGTAGTTGGTTGGACCAGATTCCCGACGGGCGTTTCCCCCCCTTTTCCCTTCATTCTCTTCAAGACCTACATTATCTCCAGTATTTTTCACGATGTTTACTTTGGGACAGCGGCAGTAATTTGGGGCTTGAGATACGGAAGCCTTCTTCATGACTTTTACTGGCTAATTGAAGGTTGTGAGATAGTATTGGCGGTTGATATTTCATTCCTGATTGGATCTCACAATTTAAATCATCAATCTTGGTTCAGAGTTCTTGATGTCTCCCGTTTTCGTCTTGGTTACTTTTTGACTACGGCATGCACTATTCGTGTCCGGCGAGCGCCGCCATGGTCCATCGTCATGGTCATGATCCGTCTTCCCAAGGCAAAGTGATTATCACCGTGCCCTACATGCCGTGATTTCCCCGATCACGTTGGGGAAGAATGACGACATGTACTCAGATACGATGGTCCGTCCCCTCTTGTGTGTCTCTTGATAATGGTGTTTTAACACGTGTGCGTCCAAGGGGACTCGCTCCTCGGAGAGACGGGAGGGGTATGTGAGAAGGGGGTCCGAAGATAGAGGAAGAAGCGGTTGAATTATGATCCTGTTCAACTTAGGAGACCCCTCAAAAGGACTCTCTCTCTGCGGTATAGCGTACTTCTCCCTACACCCGCGAATTCTTCGCCAAGTGATGTCAACGTCGGAACAGAAAAAGAGAGTTGACACAGGAGATTGGGGGAGATGCGAGTATTTCAGCGAGGTATAGTGAGGGTGTTCCTAAATTTGCGATCACAATCCTCGTCCAGCCTAGGAAGTATCCGGGTATGTTCCCACACCAGCCAGGCACCTACCCAGGCACCAGAAACTAGGTAATCAAAATTCTGAACGGTGCATGGAAGGGGTTGTATGGCCCGGTTGCTTATTATTCATACCCAATCGGCACCCAGTGGGATTGTATAAGAAAGTAGGGATGGGAGAGCGGAGGGTCTTACTGAGACCGCAGCACCTTGAACATGGGACGACGATGTATTAGTGAGCGTAAATGTTGATGGTGTGTGTATACGTACGTACGCCCAATAGAATTATAGAGAGGGGAGGGAGAGAGAGGTACGTAAGGCCAGGTACGACTACGAGGAACGAATGAAAGCTTCGGATGGTTGGAAGGGAGAGACGGGAATCCGATATCGAACCCGAAAGGTTGGGATGGTTGGTTGTGTACGTGGTGGTGTGGTATGGTATGGTATGGCAGGCTTGTCCAACGTGAAGGTGAAGGGGCCGAATGGTCAGGGGAAGAAAGGCGAAGCATGCTTTGGTGAGGCTCAACGTCGGATTTGCGGCTCCGTGTCAACAGCCTTACTTCCTGCAATGCTACTACTACTGCTACTCTGCTCGCGCGCGTAAACGGATGTATTGGTGAGGCATGCCTGCGAGTGGGAGTTCCGTAGATGGATTGTATGAGATGGCGCGGTGTACAGAATGCAACCACGTAACCTCATCCCCTCCATCCACCTATATCCCACGCATCGTTGATAGTGTTTTCGATCAAAGATTGAATTCCGAGTCTGACCATGTCCAACGGCGTAACATTCCCTCGAACCTCCACCTTCTACCACTTCCCTACCCTGGACCTGACATCTTCCTCCTGATCATGCGTTCCCACATGTCCGCATCTATCACGACTCATGCCCGGAACAAGAAAGTCGAGACCACACCTCAAATTAAGCTTTTCGCCCACTCAATGTAGCACCCACCCTATGGACCGTGGGTTGTAAGTGGTCTGTCTACAGTCGTACGTAAACCTGCCCTGGTCTGATCACAAAAAAAAAAAACCATCCCAACATTCTTCGGCGCGCGCGCGAGAGAGAGAAAGAGATCTGGCACGAGAAAAAGTCAACCACTACACCCCCAACGTCCAAACAAATTCTTAAATAGCGTTTTTCATGCCCTCCAGCCCAACCGTACCACCTAGCCAGCCATACCGGCCTCCAGCAGCTAAGTCTGCTTTCGGTCTGCCATCCCCCCTTTCGTGCTTCATCATCCAGCTTCCGAGGGCCCCTTGATACCATTGAATCGTGTCACTACGTACGAGGTGGGAGAAGGGAAATCTCAAAAAGAGACTTTTGACGACACGGAGGGGAAGAAAGGGGGGTTACGTGTGTCTCGTCGGTCTTTTCTCTCCCGACTGAGTGGACTAACCCGGAATGCTGTGGAGTTCCGGAGTTCTATTTTGCTGGACAACTCACGAGATACTGAACTGGACCCTTTGTCCTGATGTAGTGATCACATGTCTCATTGGTAGTACTTACGAACAACACCACACTGTGATGACCAGTGATGCAAAGGAAACGAACAACACACACAAGGACAGAGTGAAGCATTTGTTCAAGTTTCTCAGAGCACTTCCGAGAACGGCAGAGCATATCTTTCCCACCTTTCAACGAGGGAAAACTTGCCCTGCGGGTATTATCACAATAGAAGTACAGTATCCCCGTCCCATCCCACACCAAAAAGGCCATATATAACGCCGTACCCAATACAGCAAGCGGCCTGATAAACGCCCGTGAACATTGGGGACCTCGAAAGTCGAGCCCTGGCCCCATGTTTTGACTTTCCTCCTACCCTCCCTCTGAACTCCCCGTGTGTAGGTATGTGTGTATGTTGGTGTGTGCCTTGTTTCGGCCCACTCTCTCCGATCTGATCGGTCGGAGCCTATATTTGTTCAGGGCGCAGGAACAAACCGTCCGATGAAAATCCTCAAATAGTCGTGGCTTTTTCGTTCCCGTTAACGTTTTTTCTGTTCTGCTCAACTACTCAGGCGGGCCTCCCATAGAGTTTGTCCTTACTCAGACAACGGTCGCAACCGAAGCGGCAGCGGGTTGTGTGACAGACTCGGTGACGGCCAAGTTCACTTCCTTGTCCTGGGTGGGTTGAACTTGGCCTGCTGGTGGTGGTTGCGGCGCTTGCGGCTGGGCTGGCGGCGGCGGCGGCTGCTGGGTCTGCGGCTGCGCCTGTGCCTGCCCCGCCGACGGTAACGGTGAGGGCACCGTCGCGGCATCCGTCTTGGTTGTCGGCTGATCCACCACTCCCTCCTGAGCAGGCAGTGTCGTCTTGGCATCATTGGGTTCCTGCTTCTCGGTGCCTTCCCCGACGGCGCCGTTGCCTTTCTCTGCTTCTGTCTCTGGAACCTTAGCCTCCTCCTTCTCCACCTCCTTCTTCTTTGGCTGTCTTGGCGGACCTCCCTTGAGGAACCGCTCCGGCACCCCGCGAGCGGCATATGTGCAGCTGCCGACCCATGCGCCGAGCAGGCTGCTCCACTTGTACTCGCCGCGGCGGAGTCGTTGAATTTCGCGGTACGCGTAGGCGTTGAAATAAGGTAAACCCGTCTCGGGGTCGCGGTAGCGAGCGGGGTGGGCGGTAATGACACATACTGGCCGGGGCGCTGGCTTCGCAAGGCGGTCCATCCGCCGTCCAAAGAGAATCTGGGTCTGTACAGTCTTGTCACGCACTCGCTCTTCGTCAAAGTTGCGAAGAATAAAGGCATTGCGAGCAACCTCGCTCGGGGGGGGCTCCTCAGGCGCCGGTGCTTCTGCCGGCGCAGGCGCAGTCATAGGCGGTGCGAGACGAGAGGGATCGACCGTCGGTTGTGATGGAGGCTTCGGCGGAGCGATTGTTTGTGACGGCTGGAGTGGTGCTAGTGAAGGTGGTGGCGGCGGCGGCGGTCTTGCTGATGGTGGAGGGGGAGGAGCCGGCATGGATAGAGGAGACTTGTGCTGGCATACATTCGGAGGCGCCAGAACATTGGACTTTGGCTGCGTCGTGTGTTGAGCAAGGTGGATGCCACCCAAGGGAGGGGCAAGAACAGGCGGCGCGAGCACTGGAGCTGCCAATACCGATGTCTTTGGAGGTGGCGGAATAGGGGGAGGAGCCATGGACATGGAGCCAAAGGTCGGCGGTGGTGGTATTGATGGTAGTGCCATGATCCTGGATTTGTCTTCAGGCTTGGGCATGGCGAGTGACGACGATGGCGGTGGAGGAATGGGTGGGGGAGCCATCACACGGGGGCGCTCTTCCGTCTTCACTATCGGTGCAGGGTCTGTTGGGACGGGCGGAACGGGTGTCGATGGCGACGGTGCCTTTGAAGCATCGTTCTGCTGAGGTTGGTCGACATCCATTGACGTCGGGGGAGCTGGCGGAGCGTCAGGCTTTGCGTTCGACTGTGCCTCTGCTGTCGTCTCTGTCGTCGGTGCAGGCAGCGTCGGCTCAGAAGCATTCGACGCTGAGCCCTCCTCCTTGCCATCTTTCTGGTCCTTCTCCTTGCCCTTCGTCTTATCCACCTTTTCCTTCTTCTCCCTCTTCTTCCGAACGGGCTTCTCTTCCTCGGCGACCCTGCCAACGTGCTTCAGATGATGCTCCCACTCACCAATGCCGCTCCAGTACGTCACCACAGGGCCCTTGAGTGTTCGATTGTTGAGAGCGGCGAGCTTCGCAAGCCGTTCTTCTTCTCGCGCTTTTTCGGCCACCTCCCATCTGTTTAACGACTTTGCGTTGCGCTTCTCCACGAGGGCCGCCTCAGCCAACCGTTCCGCCTGTGTCATGGGCGGTTTCTTGGACGCCTCGAGCTTCTTTGCCTTCTTTTCCATGATGGCCACCTGTTTCAACCGCTTCGCCTCGCGTTCCTTCATCTGTTGGTGCAGCTGCTCCTTGCTGAGCATCGTCGTCTGGCGGAGCGAGGCGCGGATAGGCATGTCAGCCGCCGAGGGCAGCCAGCTCGTCCGTTCCGACTTCTTCTTCGGCCGCGGCGCGGGTGCGGCCGTCTGTTCGATGCGGACCTTTTTTCTGAACTTGGCCGGGATAGCTTCCTGGGCCTTGCGTTTCCGCGACGCTAGCTTCTTCTCCCTGGCTTGCTTCTCGAGCTCCTTTTCGCCCTCAAGGTCGTCTCCCTGCTGCTGGTCATCCTCGTCGTCGGATGACGAGTCCATCTGCACGTCGGAACCAGCATCGTCGACATCGCTGAAGCCTTCGTCGTTGTCGTCTTCGGCAAAAAGCAGTTCGAGGTCCGAATCGGGTTCTTCGTTGGCGAGCATCGACTTCATGCGGTTACCGGCGGTAGACCGCTTTTCTCGACCGGTCGCCAACCATTCTACTGTGGTCGGAGTGGCGACTGTCGGGGTCTCATTTTCGCTGTCGCTGTCGCTCGAGTCCGAAGACTCATCGCGCGATGAAGGTTTGGTGTCGTTTGCCGTTGTAGCCATCGCGTCGGTCGAATTGAAAGGTGTGGATTTGGGCCCTTAGCCCATGTCTGCCGCGCTGTGAGAGGTGCGGCGTGTACAGCCGGCGGCCTGTTCGAGTGAAATGGGTTGCGTGGGGAGAGTTTTGACGTTGAGGGTGGTAAAGTAGTGTCTGCGTGAGACGCGTCCAGAAGGGTAAAAAAAAAAAAAATTGTAGATGTAGCGGACGTCGCGGCACTTGTGACGTCTGACAATTCGACTTTCCTAGAACCACCTTCCGGCAAGGTACCAATTACAAGCGAATCGGGAGTTAGCGGGCAGCGGGCAACAACCAACGGCCCCAAGTCCCTCAGTGGGGCTTAGGGGGCGTTACCTCCGTGCGCCGTTCCCCGATTTCTTGAGGCGACCGGCCACGGCTGCCTAAGGTAGGTAAGGTAAACCTGCCAACACCATATATGTCAACTTATCATTGCAGATGAGACCCTGATATGATGTTCTATATTCCAAGCTTGTTTGCATAGTTTCCTATGACTTGTAATTGCTAATCTGTGGCTGGCATTGCCAGCTCCTATGTGTACTCCGTTCCCATGACCAAACGCCGCCTGTTAATTCATGTAATGCTCCCGCATCCCTTTCAACCCAAAAGTACAGGTAAATCTGGACCTATGCAAATCACATCTCCTCACTCCAGCTCTCGCCCGCCTGGGTCCATTCTTTACACCATCCGAACCAGTACCTCTTATTGCAGCGAGGATCTGAAGGGGGTGCTTTGGTGGGCGCTGATGTCGGGGTGGCCGTGGGCGCGGCAGTGATGGTGTGAGACGGGGTTGCGCCGGGGAACAAAGTCGTGCTCGTGGTCGATGTAGTCTTGTCCTTGCAGCCAAACCATCCAGGTGTCTTGCAAGTAGTCGTCGTTGTTGTAGTCGTAGTTGAAGACGAAGTGGTCGTAGTCGTGGTCGACTCGTCCTTACATCCAAACCAGCCAGGGGTCTTACAAGTGGACGTGGTCGACGTGGAAGTAGTAGTGGTAACCGGCGTCGTCGTGGTCTCATCCAAGCAACCCCACCAGCCCGGCGTCTGGCAGGTGGCTGTCCGAGTACGCGTCTTCGATGTTGTCGAGGACTTGGACGTCGTGGTCGATTCGGTCCCGTTGCTCTCATACATTTTCCAGTTGGCACAGTCGCGGCATTCGGGCGTAGCCTTGCACTCTGGGACCGTGTCATACTTCATGATGACATCGTGGATCACAGATCGGATCTTGTGGGTTCCGATGCCGACTCTCCATCCCTTGTCGGCCACAACGTCATAAACGCACTCAAGTCCAGAATGGCAGGCCGATTCCATGGCATACCCAGCAAAGGAGCACGTCGCTGTAGCACCATTACAGGTCCCAATGTAGATGGGGTCTGCCGTATGACCAAAATGGAAGGCGCCGGTATCTGTGCGAGCCTGATGAAGCATCTGATCGTATCCTGGAGGAACAGGCAGTCCCAGTCTGCTGGCGGCGAGCGCCTCTGGCACGGCCTCAAAGGTCACGACGGGAATACCGTAGGTCAGGCCCAGGAGGGAGCTGACTGCGCCCCCGAGGGAATGGCCCGACAGCCAGATGTTGGAGTCGGGGAACAGCTCGGTAACGTTCGAGTACAGTTCCTTGGCCGCCGTGTAGTATCGGTGCTCGTCTTTGAGCGCTTGCACGACGCAGGTGTTGTTGCACGAGTAGGTGGATGTGGCGCAGTCGCACACTTGATGCCAGGTCCACTGCCCCTGCTGAGCACAACAGCAGCTGAAGAAGAGGTTGTCATTGACCTTGTCGTTGGTGGTGGTTCCCTCTCCGTCAAAGATGGCCGTAGAAGTTCCCTTGAGGCCAATAACAATAGTCGAGTTCGTCTCGTCCGCCCAGATGTGCCCCCGGAGTCCGTCACCCTCCCATCCGAAATCAGCGCTCCTATTGTAGCCGCTGCCGACCTCTTCCCAGTCCGCCTTGCCCTCCTCTTCAATGTAAGCGTTTGCAGCCATGATGGCAAGGCTGATAACCGTGGCCTTGTCCGTGACGTTGGGTCCGGGGACCTCGTCGGTAGTCCAATCGGATGGCGACATGATGTTGACATAGCCGCGCTGACGAGCTTCGGTGACCATGGGATCAACGACAGACGGCCGACGATCAACCATGCGCTCGATCTTGAGAGGCGTGCTCTGGGCCTTCAGAGGCATCACCCTTTCCCTCTTGTATCCGTCCTCCTCCGCCAGCCAGACCTGGTTATCGGCGCCGTCGGAGTGGCGGACATCCTTGCGTCGGTGCAGCTGAGGATGCCGATATGTTCCATGGTGGAAAATGTGTCGTAATGTAAATATGTGTTCGCCCGTGTTGGGTTGTGCGGTGCTGGGTGGAAGTAAAGGTCCTGGTTGAAGGACGGCCTCGTCGTTGTTTGGCACTTCCCCAACGGAAGCTAGAGTCGGTGATACCGCGAGGAACGATAAGAGCAGCTGTGCCGTAACCCTGCCAGCAGAGCTACACTGGCCCCCTCGCCCTAATTTGAGTCTCATGGTTGTCTCAAGACACAAGAAAAAGAAGTCGCATCCAAGAATAATGGTTGACGAAGAGTAGGGAGTGAAAGCAACGAGAAGTTGGGTCTCGCGGAAGGCGACGCGTGGAGGTAGATGAGTACAAGAGGATCAATGATGCCGACGTTGAGATGCGCAGACAACGTGCCCCAAGTTATGACAGCATCAGGTGGACGACGCTGGCGCTGTTTACGTTGCCTCCGACTCGCGGAGAGTGCACAGATCAGGCCCGATAACCCACTCCCGGCGCCAAAAGGTCTCCGCCTCCGGATCTGCGTTAAGACTTTATGTCGTCGATACTGCAGCCGGCTTAACAGCTACCCTGGGCTGGTACCTATAGTGTCATGTCCCCCGATAAGGCGCAACCAGGGATACCCGCACCAGCATGTGACCAATGTCCCCTCAGATAGCGCGCATGCCTTCTGTATCCGAAGCTGCCTGGTGCCTGGCATCCACCGTTCCACGCCACTTTGGGGGACCATCGAGGGGCATCTTCAGCGGACCTTCGGCTACTCAACGATCCCGTCGCAACCCGTCCGGGTTGCTGCCATGGATAATACGCCCAACATTGATGACATTCCGAGGCACCATTTATGCTTCGGAACAAGGTACGTTGTGCAAGGTACTAGAATGGGCCCATCACTGGTTGGAATCCAGGGATCAAGACCAAGCCCCAAAGTACAGAGTACAGAGCATTCGTACCTACCTACATTAAGGTAGCTACAGTTGCTATCAGGACCTGAGGCTAAGACATCCGCTGTCAGTCCTCCTCGTGCCCCCCCAGCACATGCATGCACTGAAGGTCGGATCCGTCTGCAGATGACACCTGTGGGCTTCCAATAAAACTTGAGCGGGGGCATGGCGGGAGCTACCTTGTCAACTTGTCTTCCTTACCGACCATAGCTGGCATGCTCGGTTGGTTACCTGCGTTACCTTCCTTTCACGGGAACGGCCTATTCTCAAGCTGCTCAAAGACCAACAATCCTCAAAACCTCATTGCTCTCTCGCCCCGTCTTCGCCCTCTTCTTTGCTTTGCGCTGGCACAAGGCACCCCGTGCACCCATCTACGGCACTGACATCATTTTGTTAGAGATGCGAATAGAAACATAGCTGCCATCTTGGGCCATCTTACGAGCCATCATCCCTGTTCTCCTACTCCATTTATGGCATAAATCTGTCCCGCGTGCTACAACCAGGGATCTCTTTCCTCTGATATCGGGTTTCAAGATCGCTTCCACTACTTAATGCCGCCTTGACAACACCAGACCAGGTATGTTTGCTTGTCAGCCCCAAGTCAGCGCCTGAAAATCCCTTTTTTTCATCTCCAGGAAGTCAAACTGACCAAGAAAATGGCTTCCAGCATCGTCGAAATTATGGCGTCAACCGGCCCCTCCAAATCCCCAGCAACTCGTCCAAATACGATACGAGCGCCTTCCTTCACTCGCCAGAGCGAAGACAGCGATCCTCTCCGAGTCCCGAAACGAGCTCAAACATTCCAGAATGGCACTGCGGCCGACCCGTTGACGACGACGACGACGACAACGACGCCGACCGTCGCCAGCAAGGTCCAGCAGAAGCCAGTAGACGAGCCCGAGGGCCCTGATGCTTTCGAGACTGCTGGAAGGCCGTCAACAGATAATGACGATGGATTCGACGGCAGAGGTTCTGTGGACCTGGGTGAGCTTCCAATTGAGCTAGTTAGTCTGACTGACAGGTATGGCGCACCATCCTCTTTCGGCTTCACTCATGTACTGACCGCGGATAGCTTCGTCGAGACTCTCAGCTCGAAAAGTCACCCCGCGCCTTTGACCATCGACAATGTGTCTGCATTATTCCAGAGTTTCTACGAAACCGCATCCACACATGTCAACACACACATCTCTAGTCTGATCACACGGCATAATCGGGATGCATCGCCTGCGCCGTCCGCGTCATCCAAGGTCTCCACAGCTAGCAGGCTTCGAGCCAAGGCGGCTTCCCTCGGAAGCAAGGATAAACCCAAAAATCTCCCCAAACCAGAGCCGGAGCAGCAGATGATCACCGCCGAAGAACTCGCCAACAAGAAGAAGGCGCGGAAAGCAATTGAAGCCAAGCGTGGCATCATCGAGGAGGCAGTGGAGCGTAGACTGTGCGAAGGTATCTACGACAAGATTTACCGCCACAAGAGCACCCAGGACGAAGCGCAGGATTCAAAGCTGCGATCAAAGACCGCAGCACTCGCGCTGGTCGGCATTGGACCGGCCGACCTGGGAATCGATCTTGGCGACGATGCATCTCAGACGCCCGAAGCCGCTGCGGAAAAGGTTGAAGAGATCAAGAAATCGCTTGAGCAGGCTAGAAGAGACTTGATTCTCATGAATGAGAAGCGATACCCGCTCGGTAAGGTACACCACCTGAAAGCGGCACACAAGGATATTGTCGAGACTCTGGCGCAATTTCACCCGTCTGCATCCGCAGATGAGATTATGCCTATGCTCATCTTCACCCTCATCACGCTTCCTCCTGAACATCTCAACGTTATTAGCGACCTGCACTTTATTCAGCACTTTAGATGGGAGCCGAAATTGACGGGCGAGGCCGCATACTGCTTGACGAATTTGGAAGCAGCCATCAGCTTTTTGGAGACGGTCGATCTGTCTACACTAAGGGCCGATGAGTTGCCCCAAGGTCCTGCCAGAGGTATCAGCCAGCCGGGTACTCCGCGGGCTGAGACATTCCCTCCGGCGTTCCCGCCGGGACTGACGGTAACGGCGGATCCTTCGGTGGAGACCGACTCTGGCAATGCCACGCCAACGAGACCGCCTGCGTCGCCTTCCGCATCGGCCGGGCTTCGTGCTGCGGTTCAGGCTCGGAATAGGAGACTGAGCGAGCTCGTCAACACGCCTGCCCAGGCCATTGGTGCCGCAAGTGACGCCGTGCTCAACACAGCGGACCAGCATATAAAGACGATCTCGACGAGTTTGGGTGATAGCTACAAGTTCTTGGTCGGCAAGTTGCGCGAGACACAGGGCACTCCCACCGAATCAGGCCAGGGGCTCGTCGTGCCTAAGACGCTCGATGATGCTCGAAAGCTGATGAGCACCCCGCCTCCCGAGGAGGAAGGGTCCGTCAGTGGTGCCAGCTCGGTTCATGGCACAGAGGAGGCCGAATCTACTCGCCGGCCCCCGGTCCGCGAGGATAAGGTTCTAAACCTCATCGGTGGACGCAAAGTCAGTCGAGACCACAGCGCAGATAGCTCGCGAAGCGTCAACAGCTCGAGGAAGGTGCTCTTTGCCAAAGAAGGGGAGAAAGATCTGCCGACGCCATCTCCTGGAAACGCAACCAATCCTCTGGACTCAGTGAGGAACTTTGGCAATTCGTTCTCCAGGTTCTCCGGTATGAGCATGATCAGAGGTCTGAGCCGGACCGCATCCACGCCCATTGCGGCGAAGGAAGTATCCAAGGATATGACCAAGGATGGCCCGGCTACCAAGGTAGCTGACGGCGGCGACCTTGCAAGCGTACGTACTCTAATCTCCAACATTAACACCATGTACTGACTTTCGCAGGCTTTCCCTGACATTGCAGCTGCATTGCCGCCCAAGCAGATACCAAAGATCAGCCCGCCGAACAAGCGCTTCATGGAGATGCAGAACCCCGGCGACCTGAAGATTGGCGAGGTTCTCGAATTGCTGCGCGACTACCGACGGCTGGCTACTACACTCAAGGACATGGGGGCCTTTGAGGGGTCCAAGTGAGGAAACGAGAGAGGTGGTTAGAAGAAACGTGAAGAGATAAGATACGGCCTAGACAAAGCTTGCTGCACTCATTTGAAGGAATTCCTGTGGGATATGGATAAGCATACTGGACAATGGCGTTTTGATTTTTCATATGACTGTTTTCTGCAAACAAAAGTCTGGCAAGCCATTCTGGGTGAGGATGGCTCTGCCCGAGCTTGAGGCCTGACCGAGCAGGGGAAAGGGATGGCAACATTCGGACTTGGAGGGTGTTTGAGAGAAGGCTGAATACACACAAAGAGGTACAAACATACACACACGCTACACAATGGAAAAGAGATTCTCCACGTGGAATCGTCTGCGTGAAGTTTCTCCAAGAGACTGGTTATTTCGACTACACGGCATTGACCGTGTGCCACTGCCAGCCACAACTTTCGTGATCCCAACCCAGTCTAGCTAACTCCTTCCTCCGCCGGAATACCAGCGAAATGAGCGATTTGTATGGCCGCAATTGACGATTCCTTTCGGCGGAATTGACCGGGTGGAATTGGCGGGTTCAGCTCGAAGTAATTGACTAGGCGTGAGTGACCATTGCGACTGAAGTAGGTTGAGAGTAGATAAGTACTGGCTGGCGCTGTCGAAATAGTCAGACGACAAAGTGAAAATGGCAGCGATTCCTCTGTCAAAGTGAAGATGGCGAGAGGGTGAGGCGAGCGTATCCCATCACAATGCTGGACGGCGTTAAAACACTTGTAACATACTCTTGTAAGCGGTAGTTACCAACCCATCTGTCTATCCGACCTTGTTTCTCTCATATCCGCCTATGAATAGTTTCAAAGTAGAGCAGAAAGAGTAACCAGAATGCCAATTTGCAAAGGCATCCAACAAATCACAACGAGAAGCATGGTGCTGCTCGGGTTGGACTCCCGAATCAACGCTTCTCGACCCCGGCCTGCGAAGGAAATTAAGCGCGAAGTCATGGCCGGCTCTTGACAACAGGGAGACCGTCGACGGACGCAGATTATATATAAACTAGGTCAGCATGCCATGATGATGCAAACCGCTTAGGCGTCGCGGTGTATCATATACAGACATGTATGGTACAGAAGCGTCCATGATGTGTTTATCGTCTTTGAAGATTTGATTTTATTCTTCTCTGCTATGCCTTGCTTTGCCTGCCTGCCTGCCTGCTTGCTTGATGGGGTGCCGTTATATTTAAAAGAGGAATAAAAGGAAATTTGCCTGGTGTGGGTTGTGTTTTTGCGAGAGAGAAGAGAAGAAGCCTGCCCACCCCGTTCTGCCGTTGAACCCTTCAACCCGTCCCCTATCGAACCCGACCATGGCCTGCGGAGGTGGTTTCTCGTGTGTTGGTGTTGGTTTTTTCATGTTTTACTATTTTGCTTTCCTGCAAATTTTGTCCTTTTCCCACCTTTTTGTTCTTGTTTTGTAGTTTTATTTGAATTTTACTTCTTTTTCATATGTACTGCCTTCTCGTATCCCTCAATGGTTCCCGTTCATCTTGGACTCCTTGGGCGGCAACATACTAGTACGGTTCGTGCGCTCCTGCAAGACGCCGCTGGGCACGCCCGCCCCGGCGCCCCCCTTCTCGTCGCTGATGAGCTTGTCCATGAACGCAATGTAATCGTACTGCGGCATGCCCCTATCCTCAGAGGTATCGGGCCCGTTGTGCGGCGGGATGATCTCAATGAGCTTGTCAATGACCTCGTCGGGCACGAGGGAGTGGCGGAGGTCCATCTCGGTGACGTAGGGCTTCCCGTCGGCGACCTCGCGGAAGGACTGGAAGACCTGCTCGGCGGTATTCTGATCCTCGGTGACGTCGACCATGAAGCGGATAAACTGCTCAAACGTGACGTGGTCGCGGCCGTGTGACGTGTCCATGAAGTAGTCGTGCATCTCGTCCTCGGAGAAGACGAGGCCCAAGGAGGCGAGGGCGGCGCTGAACTCGAGCTCCTGGAGCGAGTTTGTGTCGTCGCGGTCAAAGTGGCGGAAGACGGACTCGAACTCCTCGAGCTGGATGGGCGTGAGGTTGGTCATGTTGCGGGCGACCATTTGGTTGTCGAGGAAGGCGAGCTTCTTCTGCACCGACGACTTGACGAGGCTGTGCTCGTAGACGAGCTCGTCGTAGGTGTAGATTGTGAAGTCGTTCTCCTCAATGTTGGCCTCTTGGCACTTGGCGTCCACGGCGGCGATGGTATCGAGGTACTTGTCCAGTGGCGGCAGGTTGTCGCTGAGCTTGCGGACGTGGTGGAGCTGGTCCTCGACGTCGCCGTCCAGGCCTGAGATTGCCAGCTGCATGGTGTTCAACGCCATGGCGAAGTCGTTGGCCTTGTCGGCGAACGACTTGCGTAATGCGTTTTTGATGCTGCCAAAGGGTTAGTACTAGAATACGCAAGATCGCATACAGGGGACACTCACTCTCTGATGGTCTCGTTGATCAACTGCGCCCTCTTCATCTCCGTTTGTGACAAGCCGGCCCAGTCCTTCTCCATCGTCTCGAGGGACAACTCTGGTGGAGGGTCATACGGCCGCAGTCTGTATGTGCCCAGCTTCGTCTTGATGTTGCCTAGCAGAGTGGCAAGCTCGCTCTTTTCAGCAACCCAGTCTCTCTTCTTCCCTCGCTTGTACGCCGCAAACTCGTTCGCCTGGGCCTTTGCGTCGGCGTATGTGCCCTCAAACTTGGCCTGCTGCCACTTTTCAATCTGCTCCTTGATCTGCCTCAGAAGCTCCCTCATCCGCCTTTCGTACGCGCTTTGCATATCCCAGGCGCCGGCCATGTTATTCACAAACTTTTCTACACGGCGTCCTGCGTTTTCCACCTTTTCCATTTGAGAAAAGGCGTGGAACCAGTAGGCGATGTACGTCATCAGCGACCTCTCATCAGGCTTTGCAACGTCGCACACGTCCTCAACATCCAACAACTTTGGAATGCCAATCTCCTTGTGCGCAATGTCGAAGGCCATCTGCATGTTGCCGCGGCGGTCCGACTTGTCTAGTGCGTCGTAGTCGATCAAATCTGGTCTGTGGATATCCAACAGGGCGCAAAAGGCGAGTCCGTCGTTCCAGCTGCCGCTGAAGTCGCGGACGTCCACTTCGTCGTAGCAGGCCGTCTTTCTTTGACACCACAGCAGCAGTCCCTCCTTGGCCGTCATGCCCTCTTCGTTGATGTCGCTAATGGTGAAGCGCAAAATGAGCGTCCATATCAGGCCGAGAATGATCTTTCTGTTTCCGTCAACGACATCCTCGGCACCAATGTTGGTCATTTGGATGCCGCGGCCCTTGATGAAGTCGAGGGCCGTGTTTGCATTTTCGAATCGTTGTACGCGAAGTTTCGGCTTGGACGCATAGCGTCCGAGGGTATCGTTGGATAGACATTCTAGCAAGTGGATGAGGAGGACCTGTTGTTGGGCGAAGAATTCTGTAAGCCAAGCGAACCCCGCAAACCAGTGGAAAAATAGGGGTCCAACTTACACCGTCACTCAAATCAGTCACGAGATCTTTTACTTCGAGCGATCGAGCCTCCAATTTGGTGTTCATCCTAAAGTGAAAAGAAACGCAAAAGTCAGTTCATGATCGTTGTAGCACCCAGCAGATAAACTGCCAGGTTGGGGGTGGGGGAGGGTGAGTGGTTGTCGATGTTCCGCTCTCCCTCCCGCAAAGACTTAAAGGGGTCCGTCGTACCATTTTGTAAAGGTCTTTTGCTGGACCGTGATCCATTTCTGCTGTTCCGCAAAAGCCATCCTCGTCAGGCCTTGATCATGCGGCGGCTCAACGGCGGCGAGGGCGGATGCGGGCGAGGAGCCTGTGGCGGAACGGAATCGGTTCTTCTTGGCTACGCTGCTCTTGCGTGCGAGTGCGAGGTTGCTGCTCCCCGATCTCTGGAGGCGGGCGGCCTGTAGCTCGGTCTTGTCTCGTCTGCTTCTCGGGCTGGGGGAGCAATTTGTGTTGGTGCTGGCTCCGCTGTCTGTACGGACGCGTGAGGCGGTAGAGGAGGCGGGGGATGATGTGTTTTCGGACGTTGTCGAGAAGGCAGACGACAACGGGCGCTCGGCGGTGGTCGGGGTGGTAGGGGTCGTGGATGCGGGTGAAGATGTGGACGCCTGGCTGCCGGCCGAGTGGTGGTCGTGGTGTAAACAAAAGTCGGGGAATTCCTCGTTGCACCCTACGTTGCCGGGCAGATTGGCGCCCGACAGTGGGCGCGCCCCCTGAGGACGGTCGACGGTGGACGTCATTTCGGACAATTCTAGTGGCTCGCTAAGTCGATTGGCAGCGCTCGTCCGCTGCAGGCGCCGGGATTCGATAGCGACTTTGGCTTATCGATAACCACTGAACTGCCGAGAATGGTATTCGAGATCGTCGTTAATTTAAATCGAGTTGCTCTTTTGGGTTTGCGAGTCCAAGTCAGGTACAACAGATCTGGTCATGGACTCATGGACTCATGTAATCGAAGAAACAAAACAACTGACGATGCTTCAAACTGGACAGTTCAAAAAGAGAAAGGACAATCAATGCATACCTACTTTGGCCAAATAGGGGGAGCCCTTCGTTGTTTAATACCATCCCGTCCACCCACACACGCGCACACACACATATATACGCCATCAGACAAAGACCACCTCTTTCTTAACCCTCGCCTCAACTCAAGCAAGGTTCCTTGGTTGAACAAAAAAGGGCCCAAGACAAGTACGGACGAAAGACGTCGCGCGGCCACTCACACTCACACTCACACTCACACGCCCCCAGGGCATTCAGGAGAGATGCGAGGTCTCCCCCAGGCGCGCCATCGCCTCTGAAACAAGAGCCTGTCTCCCGCCGTCCCCTCTCCACTTTCCACGATCAGGATCGCTCCCCTTTCGTTGATCCCGCCGCTAAATAAATGAACCCTTCGACGAGTCGCCGGTCGAGTCTCGTCCTGTCCTCCAGGGCTCGCAAGCACCCCAAGCACTACCGTAGGGACCATTTGGCCTCGAAAGTCATCGCCCCCGGCCGCAGAGGGGTCCCCGCACACCCAACCCTCGTCCCACTCACTGTCGAAGCCACTCATGCATGCAATCATGCTTGGAGCTGATCGGCAGGGATCCCCAAGGATGCCATTGTGGCCGTGAATACCCAAATAGGGCATGCGAGCAATGTCCTGTTCCCTCCATCGTCGCGGATAAGTCAGTTTGCAAGAGAAAAGGGGAGGCTCTGTGGTCATATCTTATGCTATTCGCCTGGATCCTCAACTAACCATCCCCGAGGCCCCATGGCCCTGTTCTGGTCGTCCGTCTGTCTGCCCTTCTTTGGGTTCTTTGGAACGTTCTTGCCCCTCAGCCACTCCCGAATGGGAGGGACGGAAGACCGTTGCAAACTGAATTCCTCTGACAAGTTTGCCCAACCCCCGCCGCGCGTGTCACTCGCTGTAGTGTACATCACCCGTCGAACCATACCTACCCCGAGCCAAGGCCCTCACAGGCTCACGGCCACTCGTGAGTGGATGGGCGTTGAGAGGAGTGCATGAATGAGAGCCCGGTAACTCTAACGAGGATCGCGTCAAGAACATTGGACGGAGATGAGCCAGGACGGTGCAAGCCCAGATCTCTTGAAGTCTCTCAGTTTCACCACCACGCTACCTGGTACCAAAAGGGACTGAATTTCGACTGAAGTTTAGCCGCCCTGCCTGCCTGCCCAATGTCTCGTGGACTTGAGCCCCTCGCAGACCAGATGCAAGACAGGAGAGTTACTAAATGTGATCAAGTGGTCCCTTTTGGCGTGTGTGTGTGTCCCGGCCATGGCTCATATTGCGACACCTTCCCGGCCCTAGCCGAGACAACAGCTCGAGATGAAGAATGATGAGGCCAGGTTTTGTCCCAAGCTTGGGAGGAATTTGTAAATTGCTGGGAGCTAAGACCAGAGGGCATGTGCCATAGGACATGTAGCGCAAAGCAATTCGTTGCGCGGGTTTCCAAGGAACGACGATGTGTTCTCTCTGATACTTAGCCTTCAGATTGTCTAGTATTCCAGACAAAGGCTAAGGAGAAGAAAAATGGCTTCGCAATACGCCGTCATTCTGTGAGGATGAGACATACAGTCCGTACTCTCGGAACTCGACGTGCAAGAGCAAATGCTGGCGAGCGTCATCTTGCGAGGATTGTCCTTGTTCCTTGGTACTACTGTCTCGACAGTTGCTATGGAGACGTTGCCAGATGGCAGCTCAGTTTGTGTATTGCAACGACACGATTTTGATCAATTGACTAGGTTTTATGGTATATGAGCAGTAGTGTCGATCAGCCGTCGGAATCGATGTCAATTTATTTACAGACATCTTCAATGATGTCGGCGTCATGGAGATGACATGGAGTAAGTATCCACGTATCCAAGGAATGGGTCAGTTGCGTTGATGACTAAGCACGTGCCGTCAGTGAGATGAGATGAGAGGACATTTGATCTCAAAACTTTGTCGTCAAAAAGGCGTAATTCTCATGCAAATCTTCAGATATATTCAGTTCCTACTCGTCTAGTGCCGACCTTCTCATAAAAAGAATCGATTGCAGGCAACGCGAGCGAGGAAAATAAGGTAAGCAAGTTGCGAGGATAAAGTGGTGAGCAGCACTCTCGGTCAAACCTGCAAACTTTGCCGTCGGTGAAAATTTCAATGTCGCCGAATGACATTATCGGGCCTGCTTCCCCGTGGAGAGACGGGAAGGTGCTGCAGCTACAGGCGGCTCAGCAGCACTTGTCACGCAATTGGGTTGCTAATTCCGCCAAAGCCACTGCCTTGTAGAGGAATTCCACAGGGGTTTAAGTTGATTTGAAAGCCGAAATCGGGGTTTTATCATCCAATTGTCACTGCTCGCATTTTTTCTAACCTGGAAATCATCAGTTCGCCGGAATTTCTGTCGAAAAAAAAAATAACAAGAAAGACCAAAAGTCTCACGTCCCATCCCGGCTGGTCTCTTGTCCTCCTCTCCTTTCCTTGCGTCCAAATTCCCCTTCCCCACACACAGTCACACAATGGCCTCCAGATCAAGAATCCAGCCGCTGCTCCGGACAGCGGCACGGAGGCAATCCCTCCTGCCCGCCGGTGGGCGGCGCGTTTTGCGGCAATCCACGGCTCCGGCCGGCGCCGCCGTCGCCACCACCCGTTGCTTCACGACGACGGCCGCGAGACTGGCGGACGGCGGCGGTCTGAAGGAAATCAAGCTCACATCAGCCGCCTACCCGGACATCAAGCGGGACACCCGCTTCGCCGCGGTGACGGACGCCCACGTCGCCTACTTCAAGGACCTCCTCGGCCCCTCTGGCGTCGTCGACGGCGTGTCCACCGAGGCCGCCGACGACCTGGCCGCCTTCAACGAGGACTGGCTGCGCAAGTACCGCGGCGAGTCGCGCCTTGTCGTCAAGCCCGCCTCCACGGAGGAGGTGAGCAAGATCCTGGCCTACTGCAACGAGCAGAAGCTCGCCATCGTGCCCCAGGGCGGCAACACGGGTCTCGTCGGCGGTTCGGTCCCCGTCTTTGACGAGATCGTCATCAACATGAGCCGCATGAACAAGATCCGCTCCTTTGACGACGTCAGCGGCACCCTCGTCGTCGACGCCGGCGTCATCCTCGAGACCGCGGACAGCTACCTCGCCGAGAAGGGCTACATCTTCCCCCTCGACTTGGGAGCCAAGGGCTCCTGCCACGTCGGCGGCAACGTCGCCACCAACGCCGGCGGGCTACGCCTGCTCCGCTACGGCAGCCTGCACGGCAACGTCCTCGGCCTCGAGGCCGTGCTGCCCGACGGCACCGTCGTCGACGACCTGTGCACCCTGCGCAAGAACAACACGGGCTACGACCTCAAGCAGCTCTTCATCGGCGGCGAGGGCACCATCGGCATCATCACCAAGGTCTCCATCATCTGCCCGCAGCGCTCGAAAGCCGTCAACGTCGCCTTCTTCGGCCTCGAGTCGTACGAAAAGGCCCAGCAGGCCTTCAAGGCCGCAAAGGGACAGCTCGGCGAGATCCTCTCTGCCTTTGAGCTCATGGACGGCCGCAGCCAGGACCTCGTCCACGCCGTGCGCGGGAACAAGCGACCCCTCGAGGGCGACACCCACCCGTTCTACTGCCTCGTCGAGACGTCCGGCTCCAACGGCGACCACGACTACGAGAAGCTCGAGGGCTTCCTCGAGCACGTAATGTCCAACGACATCGTCTCGGACGGCGTGCTCGCGCAGGACGAGACGCAGCTCAAGGCGCTCTGGGGCTGGCGCGAGGGGATCCCAGAGTGCCTGGGCCACTGGGGCGGCACCTACAAGTACGACGTGTCGATCCCCCTGAAAGACCTCTACCTGCTCGTCGAGGACACAAAGGCCAAGATGGAGGAGGCCGGGCTCGTGGGCGACACGGACGAGTTCCCGGCCATCGGGGTCGTCGGGTACGGCCACATGGGCGACTCGAACCTGCACCTCAACGTCGCCGTGAGGCGGTACGACAAGCGCATCGAAAAGGTCCTCGAGCCGTTCGTGTACGAGTGGATCCAGGCGCGCAACGGCAGCATCAGCGCCGAGCACGGCCTGGGCGTGGCCAAGAAGAATTTCATCGGTTACAGCCGTAACGAGACCATGGTCGGCCTCATGAAGCAGATTAAGAACCTCTATGACCCGGTAAGTTTTACCTTTGCGTTCTGTCCTGCCTGTTGCCTTACGGCTGCCTTCTTCGTCGTATTCTTCTTCTCTCTCTTCCCCCGCTTGCTTTCCTCTTCCCATCTGGTCATCAAAAATCTCACTCTTACTTCCACCCCTGTCTGGTTTCTCTCTCTCTTCTCACACCGACAACAACGTTGCGTCACGTTTCTCTCTTACGTCCCCCATGCAACCTCCCCCCACCCCACACCGTGACCGGCACCCCGGGGAACGGGTTCCTCCATCACACACTATACACTCAACATAATCCCCCATATCACCGGGTTTCTCCCGTCTGCCTGGCGCCTGGAAGGAATGCTGACATTGAACCAATTAGAACGGCATCATGAACCCATACAAGTACATCTGAAGGAAGCGCCAAGATTTACGATATTCCCCCCCCCCCCCACATCCACATCCATCTCTGGACGGAGCCATAGGGAAAGAGACAGCGAGGGGGGCAACAGCGGCAGTGAAATCTTGAACATAGCCTAGGATAGCCGGACCTAAGTCCGCCGTTCCCCCGCGTAAGATCGGGTTTGTTGCGTGCGAGTGGGTTGGAAAAGGCACACTTAGGCTATGGTCACCTTTTTTCGGTGTGTGAGAGAGTGTGTGACTGACCTAGGCAATCACACTGCCCACATCATCCCACTCATCTACACCCACCACACCTCGTTTTCCCCTCGTCTTTGCTCTTCCACCCTCCGTCTCATCCATACGAGCAACCGAGTTTTTCTTGCTTTGTAATAACCAAAGAAAAAAAACTTTTTCTGTCTTGTCGTAAAAAAAAAAAAAAAGTGACGACAAGTTGTAAAACGCCCCCTAGCCAGATTTCGTTGTGTAGTAGGGAAAGACATGCTTCCTAATCCGGACATATCTTGAGATCTGTCCTGGTATGTCTCACCTGGCGGGCGGTGCGGAGAAGACAGGAGACAGGATCATTCTTTTTAGGGTTGTTCAAACTAGTTAGGATATCATCACATCAATGTACTTCATAATACCAAAAAAGAAAACCGGGAGTTCACACCAACGGTAACCGATGTGAGCCAATGCCAATTCTCTCGGAGAGGGGGAGGAAGGGGTCGGTGTGTACAGTGTCTCGTGGTAGGCCTCCCTCTACTCCGATCCCTCTCAATATCTTGCCAAGAGGATCTAATACCTCACTTCCCATCTCAGATCGGATGTTTTTGAGCGATGAGGAGCCAGCAGCAGCAGCAGCAGCAGCAGGAAGCAGACGTGTTGTAAGTATAGATCAGGACCTGTCAGTTGTAAGAACAGCCCAACCTCACAGACCCTAGGCCTTTCAGCCGCAAGGCCCTCGCCAGCAGTTTTCGTCACTTTATAGGTTGGGATTCTTGCAGGTTCCGAGCTCCGGTCCGGTTTTTCCAAGTCAGCCCCCGCAGCCTTGGATACCGGTGACTCGATCTCACAGCTCCAAGTCATCCATCATGGGGTGGGTTCCAGGTTCTTAGACTGCTAGACTGCCAGACGTGCAGCGCCCAGTAATAACCATTAGGCTGGGAAAATCCACCAAGAAAAGGTAGAAAAGAAAACGAAACGAATGGGGTGATATGCGGTACCAGGTTCGTGAAATCACCAAGAAAACGAATCGATTGGCTGAGGTACGTCCCAGCCCACCGATCCTGGAGAGGTAGGTGTTGAACTGCAACCCTCCAATGGTATGGCGTCGTCACCGACTCCCGGTCCGGTGGTCGCGGTGGTGATCATCAGAGGGTTCCGTCTCTGGGTCTCTGGGGTCTCTGGGGTCTCTGGGGGTGGTGGTTCGCGTGAGTCCTCAATTGCTTGGTAAACTCCCAACTGTATATCCGTAATGTAATCCGCAGACAGTAGTGTAATATGTACCCCTGTCGACTACCTTTCAACCTGGTGTATGTCTCTCGGCGGCCCCCTGGACCGACCGGGCTTTCCGTGCGCCGTTTGGCTGACGGTGAGTGGTGACAGGTGCTGGCGGCCCCTGGGCACCGACAATCTCACCCCCTACTGAAGGCTGCTGTTCGCTTTGCTGCGCTCTCATTTGCTGCTTTACTTTGACACGGCACTTGGGGAACGGCCGCACCGACGTCAGCCTCCGTGTCAGCCAATCACGCCGCCCAGAGCATCCCGTCCTGCAGACTGCTCCGCCAGCCGAGGGTGGGGCTCTCTTTCGAGCAAGTCGCACCTCCGAGCCGAACCCCTGTCTGTTCGGTCTGCTACGGCATGCAGCCCTACGGGGCCTTACCTGGAACGTGCACTCATCCGCGCGCGGGGGACAATGCTCTCATCTACCCATAGGTAGTCTCATCGGACTGGACTGAGACGGAGGGATCAGAGACGGTTGACATCAATCTTGTTTACACTTTTTATTAGCATCGATCGATAGTCTCTCTCTCTCCGTCACTCTGCCTGTCTCTGCGTGTATGTACTTACTTCCCTGCTGCGGGTGGCATTGACAGGGTGCAACGATCCCTTCTGAATGGCCGAGGCATCTCGGAGCATCTCACACATACGAATGCACACAATCGGTGCTAAATCACGCTCACTTTCCTCTTCCAGCCTGTCTCGCCCACTGATTTGCGTTCGTGGCCTTGTCTTCCAAGGTTTGGGTTTTGTAAAAAGGAATGTCCTAGATATCGGTTAGATTCCACTCCTCGTGTAAGGGGAAACGAGCAAAGATGGCCTCATCACCTTTGCTTCCACCCAACCTACTCATTTACCAGATGTTACTGGTATCGCATCTCGGCTGCAACTCACCCGGCGCAATCTACCCGCACCATGCCTGAGACCACGACAAGAACGGGCATCGCATTCGTTGATCGTCTCGGGGCCGCCTGACTGCATACCGCAGCCGCAGTCGTCTTATTCGTCCCGGGGCGAACCAGACCATGTGTGATTCCCGCGCCCTTGGTCCCGTCTCATACGTTGTCGCGGTCCACCTTCGGTAGTAAGGCTGCATCACACCATCAACTGGCTCCCGCGAGGGGGGCTTGTTTGAAGCCAAGTGTATGGCCTACCTTGGGTCCCACAGCCTCTCCGGTAATGGCCAACGTAAGAAGCTCACTGATCCGCGCCCTCCTCTCAGTCTTGGGGGCCGTTTGATGCCTGCTTCCCCCTTGCGGCTCCCCATTGTGATATATATCGACCGTCCAGTACGTCTTCTTCCCTGTTCGTCTTGACGAGAGAGTATCATCGGTTATGGTCATTCTGTCTTTGCAATAACCTGTCTCTCACCAAAACGTCCGAGTTGTCAACATGGTTGGAGTCCGCGGCAAGTACAAGGGATGCGAGACATGCAGGGCTCGAAGAGTCAAGGTAAGCACTCTAAAGGCGTTTCGACAGCAAAAAAAAACGCCCCCCGCGGGCTGACATGTCAACGGTTAGTGCGATAACGAACGGCCACACTGCCGCAAGTGTATCGATAGCGGCCGCGAATGTGCTGGCTACGAACGAGAAATGGTCTTCATCACCGCAACCATAGACGACGCAGGCCGCTGCTCATCACACCCGCCCCGCCAAGTCCAGTCGTCTTCTTCCAGGGGTTCTAGGAGAAGCCAAACCGTGGACGAGGTTCCTCGCTTGGTACCGACAGAACCGTTGATGCCGGCATGGGATGATTTGGTCTCCGTATCCGACAACGGTGTCGTATACTCAATACAGATCGCGGCATTGCACACCAGGTTCCAGAACATCCTAAGGGGACCCGAAGGGCAAAGCCAAGTAAAGTTCCGGATGGCCCTACCGCCATACTCACCAGTTGATATGGAGACATGGGATAACGGCGGCAACATGGACCTAAATGCGCAGAACATGGTCAGTCTGCTGCCATCAGGGAATGACAACGGAGCCCCCGAAGGTCTTTGCGTATTTTTATTCGAGGTGAGATGCCAGTTGGTCGTCGCGGAAGAGCGTGTGCTGACTATCCTTGTAGCAAAATCCATCCTTTTTGGTGACCAACGGCATGACACCCTGGGGTGTCCCCCAAGAGCATATGGACGTCGTCAAGAAGCTTGGACCGGAACAATTTCGTCAATTCCCAGCCCACCACTATTTCGTCAGGGTATATAGGTGTAATGCTGTAAGATACGCGTCGTTGGCCCTGCGGATGAACTAAAAAGCTGACTTGGTGTCAAGATCATACTCGCTCTCTTACACCGAAAGACGACGTTTCTTTCTTCATTCGAATGGTGCACTACACCGTGGGAACAGCACCCCAAGACGTTTCTCGACAGGCTCTTTGACATCATCGCCGGGTTGCCTGGCATCTTCTCTCGCGTCGACCGAACGGTACCCTTTGCTGCAACCTTGCAGCGTCGATTAAAGGCACAGGAACTGTTGGAGAGCTGCTTGGAAATCGAACGGAGGCTGGAGGAGTGGGAGTCGTACGCCCGCGCGCCTACTGCCGAGCACCCGTATGCGTACTGGATAGAAGAGCCGGATGATCCAGATGCGCAGCAGCTACCCTTTGCAGACAACTTTGCCTTCAAGGACGGTGTGTCGTCCGTCATGTTCCTGTACCACTGGATGACACTGCTGCTCCTCCACCGCTGCATCGAGTGCCTGCACCACACCATTTTCCAGCCTGTCATCGAGGACTTTCCCAACATGTACCCGGATCTGCCTCCGAATCTGCAGATCAACCTGGGGAGGTACCAACAGAGGCGGGAGTTTGCGTCAAGAATCTGCAGGGCACTCGACTTTGCGCTGTCGACAACAGTTCAGCCGGACATGTTGGTTGCACCACTAGCCGTGGCCATGGAGTTCTATCGCGAGATCAATGCGTCGTCAAGAGACGGCGAGCTCGAGATTATGTGGTGCGAGAGCTTCAGGCTGCGTTTGACCTCCAAAGGTCACGATATTGCCAACGTTCTGCAGAGCAGATCATGGGCCGACATTGCCAGGTTCTGAGCCAGCTGGCTACTCGCTCCGTCTGCCTGACGATTGAAAAGGGGAGTAACGGGTCCAATCAAAACATGGTGGAAGGTATGAATTGGCGCAGGCGCATTGCATTTCTGAGAGTATCAAAATCGAGAGCGCTGGACATTTGACGTTCGACCTCATGTTGAGGATATCGGTGGACTGCCACCCCATATCCTGCCATGTATTGTTAATATTGTGATGGAAAACTAAAAGGTGTGTTGTAGAAGCCGATCTTCAACGAAATCTAGAGATGTCAAAAGAACATTGCAGCCCATCTAGATTGTAGTTCAGGAACGAGTAAAATGTTACGCACGGGAACATGTAATTCAGAAGGTGCTCATTTACATACAACCTGGACGTTGCTGCTTGCCTGAGCTTCTGGCGGGTGTGATACGGATAGGCGCACAGACCTCTAAGCTCGAGTGACCATTACCCGGACTTTCCCCGGCCCTGCAGGAGCTCCTGGAGCTTTTCAGCCTTTCCCACGCCAGCAGGCGCCAAAGCTTCGTCAGACCTGCAGCCTGCCTCTCTTGACCTTACCTTACCTCACTACTCCATCCACCCTCGACCGACCGCACCTCTTCAACCACGGCGATTGTCCCACAACATCCAAGCAAATCGTCAATCCACATACCACCACACATATCTCCGATAATCCGTCCCTCAATCAGTCAGTCACCATGGCTTCAGGATACGACAGAGCGTTGTCCGGTAAGGGCCCCCTCCTTGTTGCCCCCCAGCTCCACTGTACCAAGCTAACATGCACCTGCAAACAGTCTTCAGGTTCGTCACGGTTGCCCCTGCCCCGGAAACAATTCATGATCCCCAACTGACACCGTCAGTCCTGATGGACACGTTTTCCAGGTCGAGTACGCTGGCGAAGCTGTCAAGAGAGGTAATGCCGCTTGCCCGCCGCAATCAAGGGCGGAACCAGCTAATCGTCGGCATAGGAACGTGTGCGGTCGGCGTCAAGGGTACAGATGTCGTCGTCCTCGGATGCGAAAAGCGATCAGCCATGAAGCTGCAAGATACCCGAATTACCCCCTCCAAGATTCAGCTCCTCGACACCCACGTCTGCCTGGCATTCGCCGGATTGAACGCCGATGCTCGTATCCTCGTCGACAAGGCGCGGTTAGAGGCACAGTCCCACAGACTGACCGTCGAAGACCCCGCCTCCATCGAGTACATGACCAAGTACGTTGCTGGTGTCCAGCAACGGTACACACAGAGTGGTGGTGTCCGTCCCTTTGGTATCAGCACCTTGATTGTCGGGTTCGACAGCGGCAGCAAGGTCCCCCGCCTTTACCAGACCGAGCCCTCTGGCATCTTCTCCGCATGGTACGAGCGACTACTCCATACTATGCGATGCGGTGCATCTGCTAACACCTTGCAGGAAAGCCAACGCCATCGGCCGTTCCAGCAAGACCGTTCGCGAGTTCCTCGAGCGCAACTACAAGGAGGATATGGACAGAGAGGCTACCATCCGACTCGCCATCAAGTCTCTTCTCGAGGTTGTCCAGACCGGAGCCAAGAACATTGAAATCGCGTTGATGGCACCGGGCAAGACGATTGAGATGCTGCCCGTGGAGGAGATTGAGAACCACGTCAAGAGCATCGAGCAAGAGAAGCAAGAGGAGGCGGCCAAGAAGAAGACTGGACGCACACCCGGCACCGGAAGCGCGGCGATCCTCACGAGAGGCTCGGGCTCGGGTGACGGTGATGAGTAAGGAAATGACTAGGCGTTGCGGTTCGCGGATAGACGACACTCATGAGGGTATCTGACCAAATACCAATGTATTACCACCTTTAGACCGTGGAAAATCTACAAAAACGGTGTCCATAAAATCGCTTGCTGCCACACTGATGCTCGTAAACCAGCTAAAATCCCCTCACAGTTTAGCCCAGCTTGTCCGCATCGTCTGTTGGGTCGAATATTGAGCGTCCGGCGATTTGGCGGACACGCTCGTCCTTGATCATGCGGCTGTCCTTGCGCGCGTCTTCGCCCTCAACGGAGATGGCTGCCTTGGGTGTCTTTGCCTCAATGACGAAGTGGTTGTCGCAGTGCGGGCAGTATTCGTCGGCATCTTCGAATTCCTGGGCGTCTTTGCGGAAGCACTTTTTGCACTTCTTGCAAGCAAAGACCATTTCAAGGCTCTGGAGCAGGGGGTGCTTTTCCTGCTCATGGTGACACTCGGCGCAGTCGAACCATTTTTTGCCTAGGAAGGCAATCAAATTAGTCGGGTGTAGCTTAGGTTAGGGGCAGAGGGGGTTCGACGCACAGCAGGGTGACCTGATTGCGACTTGCGCGTTGAGAATGTGTTTGCTGTGGTGATATGTTAGCTTGTCGGTCAGGGGTTGTGGGTTCTCGTTTGGCTCACCACATAGCGGGCTGTCTTCGCGGTATAAAGCAATAGATCGCGTTGTGGTTACAGATGCGTCGCGGTCGACTGGTCAAATCGAATGTGTCGCGGTTATGAGTTGGCAAGACGAGGCAATGGGGAGAATCTTCTATCAAAGATTTGGCGGTGCTGATAAATTTGGCGGGGTCTGGATTTATCGCCCAAGTCTTCCCTCCCGGTACCTACCTTACTTACCTACACCTTGCACCCCGCGAAGTCGCTCTGTAGTGGTCTCCACTTAAGGTGCCGGCCAGTGACAAAGGGTGCCACCCCTGTAGGCCGTACCCTTTGCCTGCGAAACCTTAGGTACCACTTTAACGCCGACGCTTAGAGTTGCTTACCTTTCTCCGATGCGTGCCTGCAGGCTACATCATCCATCCATCCATTTCCTAGGTTTTTTGATTTGCCCACCATCCATCTCCTATCTCCCCCCCCCCAACAACCCGCAATCCTGTCACGATGCCACCGAAGAGGAAGGCTCAAGGGGCCGCCACCGGCAGCTTCAAGGCAGGAAAGGGCTCTGTAGCTTCAACTCCTGGGGGCGCCACCCCCAGGAGTATCGCCAGCGATAATGAATCGGTAGCGGATCCCGTGAGCGAGTCGGAAGACGAGAATCTCGAGAAGAACGTCGACAAGTTCTCCGTCGAGGCGTACCTGGACAGGCCCAAGACGAACGGCCATGAATCCATGACTGGACTATTCAAGAAGAAGCGCGACTTCTCCTTCCTCCAGCTGAAACCCGATTATCAGAATCGCCCGCTCTGGATCGACCCTGCCAAAGGCCGTATTTTCCTCGAAAGCTTCAACCCGCTGGCCGAGCAAGCACAGGACTTCCTCATCACCATTGCCGAACCAATTTCCCGACCGTCCTTCGTTCACGAATATGCGCTCACGACACACAGCTTGTACGCTGCGGTCTCTGTGGGCTTGTCACCCCAGGATATCATCAACACTCTCGATCGGTTTCTGAAGATGCCTTTGCCCGACAGCATTCGCAAGTTCATTGAGGGCTGCACGCAAAGTTTCGGCAAAGTCAAGCTGGTGCTTAAGAATACGAAATACTTCGTCGAGAGTACGGATCCGGTCATCCTGCAGAAGCTGCTGAAAGACTCCGTCATCGGACCGCTGCGAGTACACGGTACGGAGGAGATTACCACAATAGCGGCTCCGAAACAGGGCCCTCTGGTCATTCCAGGCACTGCCAATGCTGCTGGTGTGCGACAGGCAGAAGAACAAAAGGCCAAGGGACGCGAGGGTGAGGTGAAGGAGGGCGAGGTCTACGCGGCACTGAACGATGACGACGATGACGATCAGGAGATCACGCATGCCTTTGAGATCGGGGACGAGGCAGTCGAGACCGTTCAGAAGAGGTGTCTTGAACTGGAGTATCCGGTGTTGGAGGAGTACGATTTCCGACGAGATGAGGCCAACCCGAACCTGGAGATCGACTTGCGCCCGGGCACCTTGATTCGACCCTACCAAGAAAAGAGTCTGAGCAAGATGTTTGGTAATGGACGAGCCAAGAGCGGTCTGATCGTCCTTCCTTGCGGTGCTGGAAAAACGCTTGTCGGTATCACCGCAGCTTGCACCGTCAAGAAGGGCGTCATCGTCCTCTGCACCAGTTCCATGTCTGTCGTGCAATGGCGAAATGAATTCCTCAAGTGGTCCAACATTAAGCCAGAGGATATCGAAGCATTCACGTCAGACAACAAGGGCAGAATCTTCCCGGGTAACACCGGTATCATTGTGACCACATACTCCATGGTGACGCAAACCAGGGAGCGTTCTCACGAGGCCAAGAAGATGATGGACTTTTTGCAGACGCGAGAATGGGGTCTGATGCTTCTGGACGAGGTCCACGTTGTCCCCGCCAATATCTTCAGAAAGGTCACCTCGTCCATCAAGACGCATTCGAAGCTTGGCTTGACCGCCACACTGCTTCGTGAAGATGACAAGATCTCAGATCTGAACTTTTTGATTGGCCCCAAGTTATACGAGGCGAACTGGATGGAACTCAGCGAACAAGGCCACATTGCCAAGGTTCAATGCGCTGAGGTCTGGTGCCCCATGACTACGGAATTCTACGATGAGTACTTGAAGGCGTCGGCCAGAAAACGTGCGCTGCTGTACATCATGAACCCGAGAAAGTTTCAAGCCGCTCAGTACCTCATCAACTACCACGAGTCTCGAGGCGACAAGATCATTGTCTTTTCGGACAACGTCTACGCTTTGAAGACATATGCTGAGAAGCTGGAGAAGGCTTACATTTTCGGCGGCACTGGACAGGCAGAGCGCATGAACATTCTGCAAAACTTCCAGCATAACCCTCAAGTCAATACATTATTCTTGTCAAAGATTGGTGACACATCCCTCGATCTTCCCGAGGCTACCTGTCTCATTCAGATCTCGTCACATTACGGTTCTCGTCGTCAAGAGGCGCAGCGACTCGGCCGTATCTTGCGAGCCAAGAGGAGAAACGACGAGGGTTTCAATGCCTTCTTCTATTCCCTGGTGTCGAAGGATACCCAGGAGATGTACTACTCCTCCAAGAGACAGGCGTTCCTGGTCGACCAGGGTTACGCCTTCAAGGTCATCACGCAGCTCGCCAACATCGAGAAGACACCTGGCCTAGCCTACGCCGCGGCGAGCGAGAGACGAGAGCTCTTGCAAAAGGTCCTCATCGAAAACGAGGCCGGCGGCGAAGACGAGGTCATTGACGACCTGTTCCACAGCGGCACGATGGGCCGCGCGCCGGCCAGGGGCAGGAAGAAGGCCGCCGCGAGGAGGACGGCTGGTCTGCTGGGCGACCTGTCGGGTGGACAGGACATGGCCTACATGGAGCAAAACAAGAGGGTCAAACTCAAGAAGGCAAAGGGAGAGAGCAGTGCCTTCTTCAAGAAGATCCAGAGAGAGAAGGCCAAGCGATAGATTGCAATCACGAACAGGTTTACGGCGTCTGTGGGTGGGGAATTTAGGGAAAGGCAAACGGTGAATTTGAAGCCGCTTCACTGTATTATAGATCATACACAAACACGCCGTGGAGGCGTAAGACTGGATGCGGTGGGAAAGATCAGATAAATCTGCACATGATACGATATTATTCGATAACAAGTCAAAGGCCCAAGCTGTTGTGCCAAGCCCATGCAAATATGGTCAGTATCATCTCTAGGAATACGCAGACAATATCCAACAAGGGATAATCGTCCATGCCATTAGGCTATAATCTACTTTCAACTCGTCCGGTCTCCCCAACAAGAAAGGGATTTTTTTTTTCGTGGGCTTCACTTCTCCCTTTTCCCCTGTTCCAGGTTCACGAAGGAGTTGATTCTGGCAAAGGCAAACAAAAACCAAGAAGAAGAAAAAGAGAACAAACGCGGCAAAATCGTGGTTGCGACTGTCGGAAAACGGCTCGTAAAACAAGATTGGACTTTTGGATTCCATGGGTGCATAGCTATTTTTGGTGAGCGTCATTCCCGGGGTATCTTAACGATATCAATCGATCAAAGTCGTATTTAGTTACGGCTGTAATGAGAATTCAAGAAAAGGTCAAAAAAGTGAGTACGAGTAGAGCGAATACTCGAGTCGCCCGTATGCCACCCCCTTTCTCCCGTTTGTAGTCGAAGACCGGGGGTAGGACGCGCAACAACATCAACACGTTGTTTGGCTTTTCTTCGAGGCCCATCTATGCGGCCGGATAGGATCTTTCGGTCAGAACCTACCAAGCCCTTCACGTGGGCCGCATGGGCGAATGAATCAGAAGCAAATGTGTGTGGTCTTGGCAGACAGCGGGTTGAGTCGGACTGCTGCATCTACCATCATCTTGCGTTGCCTATCTGGCAGATCTGGGCATTGTTCCGCGCGGCTGGGGTATTCGTACTGGAGGCCCGAAGGAATACTTGGCGTCCGGGTTGGGAGATGAGCGTCCCATGTACCCGTACCGTTGCCATCTCACAAATCGCATGCAGGACTCGCTACGCCGGAAGAGGTGTACAGCAGTAATGGCGGCATGGCGGTGAACAAGCAGAGGAAGGCGGTGGTGGAATATGCTGGCGACGACGTCGTGTTGAGGTGGTGAGAGTGAGAAATGACCTGTGTCACGGAGAGTGCTTGGCAAATGGCAGTGGTTATCGGCTCTCTACTCGGCGGATGGTGTGCTAGGTCTGGACTCCGTCGATGCGACGGACGGAAGAAGCGACCGGCAGTCCGCGGGCTAGGGTTGTGATAGACAGTGAGAATGTCAGAAATGCCGTATTGGAGGCGCATTGCCCTTCCGCGAGTTCCTTATCGGCAAAGGATAAGCCAGTGTGGTTGAGCTGGTGATCAACTGTTCTTCTCAGGCGACTTTGCCTCTACTGTGGCAAAGCCAACAAACGGGACGTACGGGTTCCCCAGACAGGCATCCATAGATCATCGGTTGGGCAGTGCTGACGACTGAAAGGCCCCCGTTGTAAGAGATATGTTGCGCCTAAAAAAGAGTCAATGGGCATCAGGATGAGGGATATGCTCCTGGGGACGCCGACGGGTTTCACAGGCTGCCGTGGCTTGCAAATGGCACCTGCTTGATAACATTACCATAGCCATGGGCAGCGAATGAGTGTTTCTGGTAGGGTTGGATGTTCCCTGACAAGACAAGGTACCACTCGCTGGGAGCTTGGTCGGATTGATGGTCTTCTCGGCCGGGATGTCCTGTTGGAGGCGAAGTGCCATGCCGTTTCAATGTATAGGGGTAGAGAGGCATTATTCATCGGTGGTATTGTGATCACGGGAATATTGATGGTGCGCGCGTCCGGGAGTTTAGCCAGTTTCCTACCGATTGTGAGGCGGTCGCAAACATGCCAGACGCTTGCTCGTCAGGTACCGGTAGTAAAACCCCGGATTCGCGGTGCTAATGGGAGTAACGGACGAATTTGACTTTGGTATACGTACATGTGTACTCCGTACGCCTGCACCAAGTATTCGTAGACAGACCAGTTGAGGGGCACTAATTGTGTGGGATACCTAGACTGCATCTTGGGTCGATGGTAGTACTGCCATTGCTGTACATATATATCAAACGTAGTGGGATGTCTTGGCTGGCCCATTAGGTAGTGCTGGGTAAGTATGCATGTGTTCACATGCTGGAGTTGCGCTAACTGCAGCTGAGAAGATGGTCAGTCAGGAATATCAGGGATGGACAGCGTCGAAGAAAGCCATGAGATGCAGCGAAGGAGGGTAAGAGATGAGATGTGCTGGCACAAAATGACGTACTAGAGCCATGTAGTGTACACCAGAGGCTGGCGTGGGAGGGAGGGTAGGACGTGGTGCCCCTGTCACGATGCAGTTGCTCTTGTTGCTCCTTTGGGCGTGAACAGCACGCGTGCGAGTGTCTGCTTGGACAGACGGGCGACATGTTGCTGACCCACCTAAAATTAAAGTTACTTGGCACTCCTCCGCCAGCTTGGTTGGGGGATTCTAGGGATTTTAGGGGATTTTGTTCTGGCGTGTCTTGGAATGGTACGCCACGAAACAGATCTCGCGAGTCGCAACCAATCTTACCTTGCGTAACCATTAAATGGCAGGCTAAGTGTTTGGTGCCACGTTAAGACAGACCGGTGGACGAGATCGGAGCAGACCGAAGCGTGCCGGGGGTGCAGGCGTGTTGCAAGCTGTCCCAACTCCCAAGTAGGTACCTTGTGTAGTAACGCATGGGGGTTTAAAGGACCAAGACTCGAGCGGGCGGACGCCGATGCTGGATGTCGCATAAAGATAGTAGCACATGAATGATGTGCGCATATGATTGGCGATCATTCCGACAAGTTTTCGACATGATGCTGCATCCATCTGCTGTAGCAGGGGATATTTGGTGCGATCAACCATCCAATGGTCTAGAAAAAGGTATGCAAGAGGTAAGGTGATGCAGGCAGTGTGAGGTGATCAGCCCTGATATGACTGACGTGAGGTGACTGCAGCCGCATCCGCGGTGCTCCCGAGATGTTCTGATCCTCCGTACACATTCGGTAAGCACGCAAGGTGGTAAGGTGAGGTGCGGTGAGGTGAGGTGCTGCCCGTTGTAATCTCGATTCTCGAGGCTCCCTCCTTCCACGGCCCACTCCATCGTTCTCGTCAGAGGTGCACTGGCGACGAAGTACCTAGGGTACATCTGAGATGTATCTCTTCTGTTCCATCCGCGGTGGAGCCGCAGGTACTTCCCAGTGCCAGGAAAAGCTTAGCTCGGTACGGAGTACCTATCGCCCAGGCACCGCAAGGAAAGGGTCTGCGTCGGTCGAACTCGACACACTTTTCCACCGAGTTTCCATGCCAGGTTCCAATGGTGCCAGTCCAAAGTCGAAAGTGCTGACGGGACGGTTACCTTTGGCGTCTCCAGTTCCACGGCAAGGATAAGAGTGGACATTGCAGACTGTGGATGCTGCTGGATGCACCGCGGTTGGATGGCTGACCACAAGGACCTCTTTGCGGTCAACTGTCAACTCCACACTTCAGACTCCAGTCTCCAGAGTTCCAGGGCAAGCGTCCAGAGCTTAAGGTACTTACGCCCCCCGACACGCCCGCAAGCCGATTGCTTCCCTCCCTTTCTCTGATTAAGGAAAAATAAAATAAAAATAATAACAGCGAGGGAAAAATTGGATTGACGCCTTCGTTTCGTCTTGGGCCGTGGGGGTGGGTAGGAGAGCACAAATATCTGCCTGCCTGGTACATTAATCCAGTCTGGCACTTCTTTCCCATCTTTCTGCTCTCGTTGACCTTTGTCATTCGAACAGTCGCGCCTGCAGCTCAGGTTGCTTCTTCCTTGTGAAGAGCCAAGTGTTGAGCCACTTCCCACTTCGAGCCGTAGTGGTGCAGCGTGCTTGCTCCCTGGCTCATCTGGCTTCGGCATCTGCAATCCAATCTGCTTGGCTGCACCTGCGACACTTGCAGCACCAAGTTTGATCTTGATCTCATTTCTTTGACCCGTCCGATCAAGGCCATCCATACCTCAGCACGCATTACCACACAATAACCTGTACTCCGTACTGCGTTCAGGATACTTCGACTCTTCTTTCTCCATCCTGTTTTTTCCCTCTTCCATTGCGCCCTCCGACTAAACCTACCTGCCCTGCAACAATAACAGACGATCAAGACTGATGTCACACTTGCTACGACTGGCTACTGCTACCCCATCCACCTTTCGCCATACCAATTGATCGTCATGAATTCCAGCTTAGCCGTCATCCAATCCTCGACCTCTACACCAGGACGGTTAGACTAGAAAGCTTTACAGCCACAGCCACAGTGCCAAGGCCTGGACCATTTCGCCCATTCTCACTGCACCACCTCTCTTATACCTATTCCCCCCGAAGGCCGATGTCTTGTCTGCTCTGGTTCTAAACCGGAGGGGAATTTCCTCCATTACATCAACAACACCAACAAAGCCCATTTTCGCGATCCGAGAGAAATGCTCGAAACCGCGCGCGGCTGGCTGCTCGACCAGCTTCGGGCAGCCAAGCCTTCTTTTATATCCAAGAAGCCCCATTTCAACTTCATATCGGCTCACTGTAAGTTCACCACCATCCCAACTACCATCTATCCCCAGTGCCCACAAGGCCTTGCGCTGCGCACAGCACTAATCTGCGCACCGCGCTCCCCCTTCAGACTTTTGGATTGTCAGTCTCACCATACTGGGCTCCATCCTCATCTTTGCCTCGGCCGGCGGTCAGTTGGCTTACATTGATGCACTCTACTTTGCAAGTGGCGCCAACACCCAAGCCGGTCTCAACACAGTCGACGTCAACCTACTCAACACCTTTCAGCAAGCATGCCTCTACTTCTTTACCATGACCTCGAACCCCATCACCATTCACTCTTCTGTTGTGTTTCTCCGACTGTACTGGTTCGAGAAGCGATTTCAAGGAGTTGTCCGCGAGGCTCGCCAACAACGCAGAAACACCATTTCAAAGTCAAAGTCCCGCGCGAGAGATGATTTGAACCAGGTTGAAAGGGGCCGTCTGAGCGTGCGCAATATTAAGGTTATGCACACCAATGGCCACCGCTCGAGAATGACCAATGATGGAATTCTACTCGATATGAAGGAGGATGAGGATGGCCGCATCTCGCCGGGGAGCAATGGCTTTGTGCCCGTCCCCAACACCCCAGCACATAACTCGGGAGAACACTCGCCCGCCAGAGCACCCGAAACCCAGGAAGAAACCGGCACAGACATCACCCAAGGTCGAATCACGTTTGCCCAGCATGTCTTCCGAAGCGACGGCACGGAACCGGAAGTCAAGCTTCCATCACCGCACTCGCCCGCCCATTTTGCCATTCTTGAGCGCCAACGAGCCGGGCCTGATGAGACCCTGCGAATCCCGAACCCCAGAGACGCAGAGAAGGGCATGAAACCAAAGCGAGTCGAAGACGATGCAGCACCTGAACCCGAAGACGAGAGAGACGGCAGTATTCCGCATATCCACGTTAACGGCGGAGCGAACAACTTGGCGGATGGCATCGGCAACAATGTCCACCGCCCACAGACGATCAAAATCGAGGAGCCTGAGCGACCCAGGGATACCGAGAGGACGGTCAAGGACGAGATTGCGGATGAAGCCGAGGTGATTGGTAGAACAATCTTTCCATTCTCGCTCCGCAAGCCCAAGAAGTTCTTCAAGGGTACCAGCAGTGACAACGGCGAAGGCAGCAGCTCTGACAACCCTCTTGCGAGAGTCAGGAGCAAGACATTCGACACCATCAGGACTGCATTGACCCGCGAAAAGGTCGAGGACATGCCGTATCTGAGTTTCACGCCTACCATGGGACGCAACTCAGCCTTCCCGGGCTTGACCATTGAGCAGCGCGAGGAATTGGGTGGTATCGAATACCGCTCCCTGAGGACACTCGCCGTCATCTTGCTCTGCTACTTCTGGGGCTTCTCGCTCTTCGCCATCACCTGCTTCCTTCCTTGGATCTACACGAGCTCCAATGCCAAGTACGCCGCTATCGTGGAGAACTCGGGTGTTAGCAAGGCGTGGTGGGGTGTTTTCACGGCGAACTCGGCCTTCAATGATTTGGGACTTACACTCACGCCTGACAGCATGAACTCGTTCAACGACGCGTCCTTCATCCTGTTGATCATGTCTTTCCTGATCATCATTGGCAACACCGGCTTCCCCATCATGCTCCGAGTCGTTATTTGGATTCTCTCCAAGATTGTGCCAAAACGCACAGGACTATGGGAGGAACTACGCTTCTTGTTGGACCACCCGCGTCGCTGCTTCACTCTGCTTTTCCCAGCGGGCGCTACCTGGTGGCTGTTCATCATTCTCATCGGCCTCAACGTTCTTGACCTGCTGTTCTTTGTCCTGCTGGATGTAAGTCATTCTCGCTACCCATAACTGAACTACGCTGACTGACACTACTTGTAGCTGAACGATAACGCTGTGAGCCATTTGCCGGTGCACGTTCGCATTGTGGATGGTATCTTCCAGGCTGCGTCGACCAGAACTGCAGGTTTCTCGGTTGTCAACATTTCGCTGTTGCATCCTGCTGTGCAAGTGTCATATATGATTATGATGTACATCTCCGTGTTTCCAATCGCCATCTCCATTCGTCGCACCAACGTGTACGAAGAGAGATCTTTGGGTGTTTACCACAGCCCTGACGAGGATATGGAGGGTACCAACGAGAATAGCGCCTGGTCATACGTCGGTACCCATTTGCGTCGCCAACTTTCTTTCGATTTGTGGTACGTTTTCTTGGGGCTCTTCATTCTGGCCATCACAGAAGGCAAGAGGATTCAAAACAAGGACTTTGACGTCTACTCGGTCTTGTTCGAGATCGTGAGTGCATACGGTACGGTCGGGTTGAGTCTGGGTTATCCCAACGTCAATGCTTCCCTCTGCTCTCAGTTCACCACTGGAGGCAAGCTCATCATGATTGCAATGCAAATCCGTGGTCGCCATCGTGGTCTCCCCTACGGCTTGGATCGCGCTGTTCTTTTGCCAAGCGAATCTCGGTTCGAGAAAGAAGCCGCCGAGGCGCAGCCAGTTCTGGTCCGGTCTGCTACTGCCGCATCGACGGGAACTGCGCTCAGCGCCACGAGGTCAAACTTGAGGTCGAGAAGAATGAGCACGAACAGGGGTCAAGGCATCTTTACTCAATTCCTTCACCCTGGCCCCGTGATTCCACACGAAGACAGCCTCACCAATCTCCCCAGACGCAGCAGATCATTTGGTGTCGACGAACGGCCGCCGATGGCTGAGGATATGAGGAGACGCAATACGGAGCCCGTCGATGACGAGACTACGGATACCGACAGCGACGTAATCACAGCGCCTCCGCGGAGAGTAGTCACTACACCCGCAAGACCCGCGATTTGACCTGTTTTGTGAGAAAAGGAAAAAGGAGCATACATTGCAAGGAGTTTGTACTATGGAGTAATCAGGGTGGGCACATGTTTTTTTTATTGGCGCGGAATCCAGTCGTTTCTATAAAACCAAGGCGGACTAGATGGCTCAGGCCGCGGACAGACTTTTGATTTTGGCGTTTGTTCTCACTGTACATTCTTAGTATACTGTACACTTATGACGATTGATGAACACCTATGCGCGTTCAATCCTTGATGTGACTCTGTGATGATGCTGAGTATCTGCTCTAACTCAGGCCTCGACATGACCGACCCAAGAGACATTATTGTTGAATGTATTTGTCGCCGTGACCTGGTCGTCCGCCCCTTTGTCAGTCACCATGTCACTCGATACCATTCTCTACTAGCCATCACTGCCTCTAGTATTTCATGTGATTTTGCTCATGTACACGACTCTACACAGGCCAATGTTGTACAGCTCGCCCGTTTTTTTCCCTAATCGTACATTCCACCAACGTACAAGCCTTCCTCCTTCACGCAAACGGGTCCTCTCCAATCGGTATCTCGTCTTCATCTTGTAGACAAAGCCCCCAAGAAGAGACAGACCGTCCCATCCCCGCCTATTTCTTGCATCCTTCCCCAATCTCTTTTAAAACCTCGAACCGGCCCTGCCCTTGCTGCGCGTGCCGTACCTCTCCTTCTTCCAAGCAAAGACGAGGTGATCGACGTTGCCCATGTCGTGCTTGGGCTTGCGCAGGTACGTCAGGCGGGCGCGGCGCGCGCGCTTGGGACGACGCCAGACGATGTCGATGCCGATGACGGTCGGGGAGTAGATTTTGTACCACATCTCGACGCCGACCTTCATGAGCTGGCCGCGGAGGAGGATGCCCGTGTCGACGCCGCGGCGGCGGATGGACATGCATACTCCGGAGAAGGGCTCGCCCGATTTTGTGGTCACCATGAGGACGTCGCCTACTTTTGCGGCGTCGGGGCGGGCTGGGTCGAAGAGGCGGGTGCGGGCGCCGGTCGGGTCGAGGGTTGTGCGTTGGGCGGCGTCGAGGGAGGGGAGAGGGTTCTTGTGGGTTGTTTGGCGGATTGAGGGGAGGGGAGGGTAGACTGCGAAGGTTGGCTTGTTGCGGGGGCCGTCTGTGATGTGGTTTGTTAGCTTGCTTGGGGTTCGTGTGGCAGTTGGGTGATGTTCGCCTTACAGTAGGACGGCTTCACTGAGGGCGTCGCCGGTGAGGGTGTAGATGATGGCGGCTCGGGGGCGGCGGCGGTGGCCATGGACCGGGCGAGGAGTCTCTGGTGCCGCGTCTGGCGGAGGGCCGTCTTCAGGCAGCCCATCGGCCGCAAGAGACTTGTGGCGTTCATTGTGGTGATGGTGTCTTGTCGTGGGACGGGACGAGACGATACAACTACGTCTGATCGAGCGACGACAGGCAGAGCTTGGTTAAAGGGTTCAAAAAGTTCAAGAGGCTCGAGGTGCGAATTGCGGGCTGTGATTGGCTCGGTGCATCAATGATGCGGAGCCGCCGGGCCGGGAGACTCGTTCGATCCAAAATTTTGGGTGGCTACCCTGCAGGCAATCCCGAGTAGCTCCCTTTTCGCCGACGACGGATAGGAAGCCTGACGAGCTTATACACAACCCAAATCGCCCATCATGTCGAGGATATTAATGGGAAGAGCCCTTAGGGGCGCAAAGGCGTCGGTGTGGGATCAGCCGGCGTGCATGGCACAGCAGCAGCAGCAGCGGTCCTTTGGTCAGACGCCTGCCCGTCAAAGTACGTCGTCTCGTGATATATATCTCGCATTGATCCTATGAAGAAAGTTTCGCTGACAGCTTGCCGTTCTTTCGCAGACCCCCAAGTTCTCTTCGACAAGACCACGACGCCCGGCCTCGGCCCGATCCTCGAGGAGATCCAGACGAACATCATCCTCCCCTACCACCTCCCCATCCACCAGCGCAAGCGCGTCTTCTCCGAGAAGCTCAAGCACCGCCTCAAAAATGACCCTGTATACCTCGAGATCGACGGCCTCGAGCACCGCTTCAACCACATTAACGAGGAGGCCCTCCCCCCTTCGCGCGACATCACCTGGAAGGCTCTCCGCGCCATGGAGACCCCGCAGGACTGGAACAACTTTGGCCGCCTGCTCTCGGGCATGCGCACCGCGGGGCGCCACTACAGCCAGACGGATTTTGCCAAGATGATTCGCATCGCCGGCCAGCAGGGCCAGATTTACACCATCATCGAGGCGGCGAGACAGGTCCGCAAGACGGGGATGAAGCTCGACAACTCGGAAAAGGTCAACGAAGTGCTGCATTTCGTGCAGATGCGCGCCGTCGAGAGCGAGTGGGACCAGGAGAAGACGAAGCAGGCACTGCGGTGGGCCGAGATCGTGCTCGAGATGCTCGAGGACAAGGGCCACGCGCCCAACGCCCGCAAGCTCAGAAAGAGGCAGCTCGCTCAAGAGGGCGCCGCGACTCCCGAGCAGGAGCGCTTCGCCCTCTACAACGACCCGCAGATCATCGGCGCCGCGCTGCACCTGTCGGCGGTGCTGGCCGTCAAGCACAACGACAGCAAGGACGTGGACGGCAAGGTCGGCCGCCTGGCCAAGAAGCTCGTCGAGCGGTGGCCCGCCGGCAAGGGCCTGCTGCAGCTCCACCCGGCCGAGGCGTACGCCGACCGCGTCGACGGCGTGGCGTACCTCGTGCACAGCCGGACGCAGTACCTCTCGTACGCGAGCCCGATCCTGCACGGCCTGTTCCTGGCCGCGCGCGTGGTGGAGAAGCCGATCGCAGACCGGCTGAATGCCATTGCGGCGGCGTTGGGGCCCGAGGTGAAGGATGTTGCTGAGAACCAGACGTTCCCTGCCGAGCGTGGGCTCAAGACGTACAATGCGCTCTTTGGATCCGAGTAAGCACATGGTATGTAGGATAAAGCGATGGCTTGGGAGAGGGCAGGAATGATGTGTGATAATAGCAAGGCATGAGGAATAGGATAGAAAAGGGGGCGATGAAAAGCGAAGAGAGGGGGGAGAGAATCAGAGAATCAGAGAGGCTCCAAAAAAGGGGCTATGTACAGCTGATATGTAAAATTATCTATGTATACAACACAATACGCACACAACCAACGACCAAAGACAAAGGTCCGCTCTACAACCACGACCAATAAACTGCTTAAGGCAAAACAATGTATTTTTCCAAATGCTTCGGTATCGCCCCCAAAAGCTTCTTCTCCTCAAGCCACTTGCGCGAGAACAGCCGCTCCGCATACCGATACGCGCCATCGCACAGGATCGTCACAACGGTGTTCCCCTTGCCGAGCTTCTCCGCCACCTCCTTGGCGGCGACGACGTTGAGCGCCGAGCTGGCGCCGAGGTACAGCCCTTCCTCGTCGAGGCAGCGGTACACCATCTCGATGCTCTTCTCGTCGGCGATCGTCAGCGACCCGTCGACGAGGCCAATGTCGGGCTGCAGGTTGTCCGTGATGCGGCCCTGGCCGATGCCCTCGGTGATGCTGGACCCGCTCCGCTCGACGAGCTGCCCTCCCGAGGAGACGTACGAGTGCAGCACGCTGCCGGGGGGGTCGGCGAGGAAGGATTTCACGCGGCCGTTGGAGACGTCTTTTAGGTAGCGCGTCGTGCCGGCCAGGGTTCCGGCGGTGCCTGTCGCGCAGGTGAAGGCGTCGATCTTCCCTCCCGTCTGCTCCCAGATCTCGGGGCCGGTGGTCTCGATGTGCGCGCGGCGGTTGGCCGTGTTGTCGAACTGGTTCGTCCACACGGCGTTGTCGAGCTTCTCGGCGTGGCGGCGCGCCTGGTGGTTGTAGTTCTCCGGGTTCTCGAACGCCACGGCGGGGACGGGGTAGACTTCCGCGCCGAGCAGCCGCAGGAGGTCGATCTTGCCCTGGGACTGGGTGTTTGGCATGTAGATGACGAGCTTGTAGCCGCGGGAGCGGCAGACGTGGGCGAGGCCGATGCCCGTGTTTCCCGCGGTGCCCTCGACGACGGTGCCGCCTGGCTTCAGGAGGCCGCGCTCCTCGGCGTCTTTGACGACGTAGAGGGCGGCGCGATCCTTGACGGAGCCGCCTGGGTTCATGAATTCTGCTTTGCCGAGGACTTCGCAGCCTGTTTCGGCGGAAAGGCGGTTGAGGCGGATGAGAGGGGTGTTGCCGATTGCTGAGGGGGTGGTTCAGTGTCAGTGGATTTTGCTACAGATGGGGTTTCGATCCATCCCTTTCCCTCGTGCAAGGTCTGAATTGAGTGTGTGGGGGAACATACCGCCGGTGAGGCCCTTGACGACGCCTTGCGCGCGGGACAGGTTGAGGGAGTAAGCCGTCGGCGGGTCAATGGCGCGGACGGCCGTTGTCGCAAAGCGACGGACGGCGATGCGGCTCATGTTGGGCTTTCTAATTGCGGGAGCTACCTCAAGACAGGGCTCAAGTATTCAACTAAACCAGTTGGCCGTGTTGCGGGTGTGTGGTAGGAAGAGAGCTTAGGGAATTCGAGTCCAAGTGCTGAGGAAACGGGTCTCCGGCATTCGGCTTTCTAAGCTTGCAAGCATGCATCCGTAGTGGGGGGCTTTTCTTCAATTGGGTTCAGCTTCAGAAATCACGTCAGAGCCGCTAGCGGCCGTCAGTGTGGGGCGCGCGGGTGACGGGGCCGGGGGCCGGCAGTCGGTGACTATGACGGCCGAGCCGGATTGACTCAATTCTTTCTACTTGTTTCTCAAGATTGTTGATTGTGACTGTGACATCGAGATCCGGTTCGAAAGCATCGTGGTAAAAAGAAGTTTCACGAAGCGATCCTCAATGAACCAAGAATTATCCATTTCACCTATTAATGGGAGAGTATCCGAGACGGGGATACGTGCTCGCCCAAGTCGCCGATGCATTCATCACAGCATTTACTATTCAGGCTCCCCCCAATGACCACCGACCAATTACTATCCTGCATGATCATCAAGCCGCCTTACGTACGGCGATGGAAACAGTCCCTTCGCGCCCATGTACACCCCAAAGAACCAGTCCCCGTTCACGTCCTCAATCTCCCGGATCTCGGCCCCCTTGGGGAACAACAGCTCGTCCTCGGCCTTGGGATACCACGCCCACGTCGCTGCCGCCCTCATCCCGACGCCGCCGTCCGCGGGGAACCCCTGCGCGAGACCCTCGCCTGTCGGGGCGTCCGCCGCAACGTCCCTGGTGACGAAGCGCTCCCTCGTCTGCCCGCCCTCGTGCCACCACCACTTCTGCGGGGCCTGGTCGTCGGTGCCATCCGACTGCGTGATGCGGAGATTGCGGCCGCCCACGAGGTCGGATAGTATGTGCCGCAGCTGCCCGCCCGGCCCGTCGCGGAAGCCGACCACGATCATGCGATGGCCGTTGAGACACCGGCGCCAGCCCGCGTGCCCATTCTCGGGACTGATTTGATCACGCGCTTCAAGATTGGCGTAACAATTTGTGCATACATCGTAGTCGCCAGGTTGCGTGTCCGGCTCGATTGAGCTGGTGCAAGTGAAGCAGTGATATCGGCTGTGGTTGGGAGAGATAGGGTCCTGGCAGACGTCACAGCGCGTCGTAAACGTCAGGGGCTTAAAGGGGCCAATATTGTGAATGTTAGGCCCCGTCAGCACAGCGGCCGCGTGAGGCGGCTGAGGCGACCTGGGACTGGCAGGTGGCGTGTGTGATGGCTGAGGCTGGTACGTCAGAGGCAGAAGCGGATGTGTGCACGATCGTCCCTGGTTCACGCAATTATTGCAAAACCCCCAGTCGCCAAAGTTGCAAAAGTCGCATCGCCAGAAGCACTCGTTCGCCCAGGCCTGGCATCGAGCACAGAAGTTGCCGCTTTCCAACCGCTTCATCGGATCGTCGGTCGTGAGAGTTCGCCTGCCTTCCGCTCCACCCGGGATGATCTTTGGCTGGAGGTAACGATTCGCCGTCAGCATGTGAGGTCTGGGTATGTCCTCGTGTGCCGTGTGCCGAGCCTTTTCCCACTTGGCCCACGCTCCGTACCCGAAGCCAAACCAGTGCAAGCAGCCTTTGCCGGACCTGTAGCAGTCGATGCAGATGTTCCAATTTCCGCTGGCGCAGATGCCGCAGTTGTAGTGTAGCTCGTACTCGATATGCTGCTTTGCGCAGCGGGAACACGTAATCGAGGGCTCCGGGTACAGTTGCGAGCGTGTTCGTTGATGACCGGGGGTGGTCGGACTCCCTATCCCCAAACCCAAGCCTAGCCCGACAGGGCCTGAAGTTGCTTGGCTGATGATGGACAAGTCTGCCGGCCGGTTTGGCCGCTGCAGACGAGGCGACAACGGCTCTATGGGCGGAGACGCGGCAAAGTTGGAAGACACCAACGCAGAAGAATTCGTCATGCGGTTAGCAAAGGTCAGCTCGCGCGGTGCTGGCGAAGTGGTGGTCGTCGGCGACTGCGTCGTGGTAGGTACTGATGGCGTGCTCGAGCTTCTCGCCTCGGTGAAGACGGTTCTCGGGGCAACTGCTTCACCAAAATGTGTTCGTGACGACAGATCGGTCTGCGATCGAGTGGCGACGCGGGTCTCGGACTGCGTTGCTGGGAGGGGTGTCGTCGCGCTGCGACCGCCGCTCGAGGTTCGCCTCCGTCGCCGCCTCTCCTCTGGTCGAACTTCAAGATGCAGGGCGCTCTGTGAGAGTGGCGGCCGGCTGCGATCATCAGGAAACCCAGTTGCACTAGTTGACCTTGAGTGCGGTCGTTGCCTGCTACTGGGCCTGCTTGTGTCTGATGCACTTGACCTGATCTCCTGCACACGATCTGGAGAGTGCCTGGGCTGGCCACTGGTGTCCCTTCTTCTCGTTCCTTCGGCCCTGGTGCGCTCTCGTTCTCGCTCCCGCTCCCGTTGCCGTCGTCTGTAAGCTTCTGTAATCTTCCGACTCAGCTCATCGTTCCGGCTCAGGTCGATGTTGTCCAGATCGAGCCCATCCAACAAGCCCTCTTCCTGGATTTGTCTGGCAAAATCCTCAATTTCCTTCTGCACGTCGCGCTCGCTCAAATCACTCGAGCTTATGAGTGATCTGAGTGACGACTGGTGCTCGATTTGCCGACGCCTCATGTCGGATGAATCCTGGGCACGCTGTCTCGACTCACTCCTTCGCCGTCTCCTTTGCTCGCCCGACCTCGAATCCGGCTGCAGCTGGTCCCCAGTAGGCCTCCCTTCGTCGTCTCGCGGTCTCCGACTGCCCTCATGTCTGTGGGTGTGGCGGCTGTCCCGACTGTGGTCCCGGCTCCGTCTGGTTCGTCCATCGGCAGAGCTGCTGTCCTCTCTACGCCGTCGATGTCGATGTCCCGAGGAAGAGTCTACTCCGGCGTCTCTGAGGCTCATCTCCCGCACATCTTCCAGTAACCTCCTTTCTTCGTCGTCTGCGCGCCTCTCTTCCGCTGTTCTCTCGGGAATCTTAACTTCTGGCAGCACCTGATCACCTGGCTTGTACTTCTTCACCATTTCCGCCACGTCGGATTCAGATCTCCTCCTGTCCGGGTTCGCAGCCACAAACATATCGAGGAGAGTGGCGACGGTGGCATTGTGCCTCGTATCGCGAACCTGCGCACGACATGACGGGCAGGTGAAGATGTTTGTCCCTGGTGCGGGCGGGGTCGGTGAGTTTTCGGCCTGCTGCGCTTGGAAAGAAAACCAGTCCTTCAAGCAGGCACCGCAATACGTGTGTAGACAATCGAGCAGAGTCAGAGGCTGGTAAAGGAGCTCGGTGCATATCTAGAAGGCAAGAAGAAAAGTCGGTCAGCGCACATATAATCTCTAGAGTCCTGCAGAATCCAATGGGGGTTGAAAAAAAGTGCCCCTCTCCTAGGGCGACGCTACAGAGCATTGGATCAGACGACACTTACAGAGCACGTCAACTCCCTCTCCAGATCGAGTGCGGGCTTTGAGGAATCCATGCAGGAACTATCGCTCCGCGCGATCCCTGGATTGCCGGACACGAAGACAATGTCATGAGGAGATTTGGCCAGCGGAATCGCGAGGGGAACATGTCGGTTTAAGACTGGCTGTCAGGCGAGCCTTAGGTGAGGTGGGTGGCGGGGCCGAAAGCTGGGCGCGCCGTGGCCGCTGCAGCAGAAGCACCTCACAGGCTCAAAGGCTTACGGGTTCAGGAAGGAAAAAAGGTGTGTAAGGGGTCAGAAATGGTCAGAGACCGCCCTGTGAGGTGACCCCGTCAAATGGATTGGATGCTAAGGGACGGGTCCAGTGGCCTACAGGCTACGGCTGCCCGCTGGCCGCCCCAAGTTGGGTGTCAACCCCACGTTGGTTCCCGCCCGCCGCCGACCCCTACCCCTGCCCTTAGCTTCAAAAAGCATCCCAACTCCCACGCGGAGCCAATAAGCTGAGATCATTGCAACCCCTCCGCTACTTTTTGGGACGGGCTAGCCCCCTGTAGGCTCCAAGTAATACGAACTCAACGCCCACCGACTCTCCGGACTTCTTGAGACTAAAGGTTTAAACTGCGTATTCTCGGCGAGGCATGAAGACACTGTGGTTTATGTGGTTTTCTAGGCATTGGCCAAGGCAGGCGAAGAATCTCGAGACTAAAGTCATCATGCATGCAAGCAAGGGCTGTACGAGAGAGACCCCGAAAAGTAACATCATCCTTTTTCCTGCAAAGCAACATGGCCAAGCAAAAAGGTGGTGCTGGGCTGACTGTGTGCTCTTACATGGTCTTATTCATGCCGAGTAATTTAACGGATTTCCCCAAACACACGCACGCGCTCATTTGCCCAAGATCGTGGTTGCACAACATCATGTCTCTGCCAGACTCGGCTATTTCGCATACAACTAGTCTTTTCACAAGCATGAAGCTTTTCAAGAGTGAGTCCACTCTGCCTTCTTCTTCTCCGCGAATGCCTTCATGCCAATCTTTTGGTCGTTGCTGCCGAACAAGCTGTGGAATACTCTCCGCTCAAATTCGACACCATCCCTCAGAGGCAGATCCTGGCTCTTGTTCACAACTTCCTTGCACGCGTTGATGGACACCCTCGAGTAGCCGGCGATGGTCTCTGCCGTTTTCAGCGTCTCCTCCATGAGAACCTCGTACGAAGGGAATGCCTTGGCCGCAAGACCCCACTTCTCGGCATCGGCACCGCTGAAGGACTTGCCCGTCAGGATCAACTCCATGGCCTTGGACTTTCCGATAGCCCGGGTGAGTCTCTGGCTGCCGCCGGCACCCGGGATCGTGCCGAGCTTGATCTCGGGCTGGCCAAAGTTGGCAGTCTCGGTGCAGTAGAGGATGTCGCACATCATGGACAGCTCACAGCCTCCGCCGAGCGCGTGACCGGAAACGGCGGCGATGATGGGCTTCTTGACCTCGGTGGTGAGAAGCGACCACGACTCGATAAAGGACTTGGTGTATGCCTCTGAAAAGGTGAGAGGAGCCATCTCCTTGATGTCGGCACCGGCTGCAAAGGCCTTTTGGGAGCCTGTCAGAACGATGACGGACGTTTCGTCCGACGCGTTGAAAGCCCTTAGCGCATCGTTGAGCTCATGGATGAGGGGAGTGCAGAGGGCGTTCAAGGCCTTGGGGCGGTTCAACGTCACTAAAGTGGATCATGATGAGCGTCGTCGTCGTAGAGTGATGATTGATTACGGCTGGAACAGTATTTACCTTGACCAACACCAGGCTTGGGCTGAGAGACCTGAATGAACTCGTATGTCTTGCTGGCGAATCCGCGTGAGAGTCTGGGCAGCGTCGGCGTCTGCATACGCGAGGCCACCGGCCGGAGGTATCTGAGTGAGTTCATGGTGAAGCAGATGAGAGCTCGGGAAGACGCTCAATGTGAGTGAGACGTTATGTTGTGAGCTATAGTATAACACGAGATGATTTATCTTGGCCTCGATTGATACAAAGATGTCGTCTGAAATAAATGACACGAATTGTTGATGGAGCTGTGATGTAACAGGTAGGTCGAGCTCCATTTGACGTTTGATCCAAGCTCGAGGATAGCTGGAAAGCATCGGCTCTGTAAAGCCGAGGATACAGTCGGGCGAGGCACAGACACTCGCCGCGCACTGTGACAGCTCCCCCCGCGTCACAGGCTCGATCTTCCAACACTGCAATCACCTGTAGCAGCGGGATCCTGGGCAGATACGGATCCTCTGGCTGGTTCCAGGGTGCAGGCTGCGCCACAGGGGCTGGTTCGGGCCATTTTCAGGGGATCCAATCACTGACGGGCGCAATCCAATCACTGCGCCGGATAAGATTCGGGCGAAAAAGCAGGCGCGGTGCAGCGCGCTGCCAATCTCAAAGGGAAGGGACAGTTTTGTTGCAAGCCTTACGTGGCTTGAATCCATCTCCAGAGATCCCGTCAACCCAAAAATTCGTCCTGACAGATCGCGACAGCGCAGCGGCGGCCTCTTCCCACAGCATCGTCATCCCAGACTTGCACCCTCGTTAACGGCTACATATCCACGCCAACCCACGCGAACAAGCTTATTGCACGAGTATCTCATATCAAAGTTCATTCGCGCAAATACCGCCCAAGATGGACTCTGCCGAGCCGGAACAGACTGCCTTCTCGTCAGTCACAGCCCACACCTCGAAGCTGCAAAGAGTACGACGACGATAAATTCCCCCCGGAGTCTGCCAGCGACATCTTGCTAATTCTCATCGCAGCAATACCAGGCGCTTCTCGATCAGTCAACCCCCTTCGTGCTTTACAGATGGATCGCCACGGGCGTCTGCCTCCTGGGCTTCTTCGCTCGCATCTTCGTGGCGCAGGGCTGGTACATTGTCGCCTACGCTCTCGGAATCTACCTGCTCAACTTGTTCCTGGCCTTCTTGCAACCCAAGTTTGACCCCTCCAACGAGGCTATGGACACTGAGATGGAGGACGGTGGTGTCGGCATTCTCCCCACCAAGCAGGACGAGGAGTTCAAGCCCTTCATTCGCCGCCTCCCCGAGTTCAAGTTCTGGTACTGGGCCACCCGTGCCATCGCCATCGCCTTCTTCTGCAGTTGGTGGGAGATCTTCAATGTCCCCGTCTTCTGGCCCGTCCTGGTCATGTACTGGTTTATCCTCTTCTTCCTGACGAGTACGTTTCCTACCCCCACGCCTTGTCTCCCTGGCATTTCACCCTGGCACACAGCTGACCTTCCCTCCTTTGCAGTGCGCAAGCAGATTCAGCACATGATCAAGTACCGCTACGTTCCCTTCACCTTTGGCAAGAAGAACTACGCCAAGAACAGCTCCTAAAGGGGGGCCACGCAACTTTACGACGCGATGGAATCAGCGGGTTTTTACGAGAGACAAATGTCGTTGTCACGCCCGTCGAGGTGGGACAAGTGTAAGAGTCTAGGCACGTGAAAGGGAAGAAAAATTAGACAGTGCGCGAGGATGAATACACATTTTTGACGAAGTCCGGATGGCGACGATGGGCGAAGGCAAACTGTATGTACCTATAGAAAGGAGGCCACGGGTATGAGTGCATGGATGGTTGCGACGGGCCAACTACACGGGGCGCATCAGGAGGTCCTCCTGCACGGTCGGGAGCCATTGCCCCGTTGATGAGTGACGGTTTTGCTTTGAAATCATTCATCTCATACTACGTATTGTAATAGAGAGGACAAATCTGTCTCTGACTTTTCATCTACGACACTGCGTCTTCTTTTTGTTTTTATGGTGTACGTTAACGTCAAGCTTCCAGGTTGACAGCTTTGGGGGGTGCTGTGTCTTCGTCTGATAGAGCTGATAAGGCTACAGGTCGAGGTCCGGGCGTTTGGCTGGCGCAACCACAGTGTACAGGTAAGGTACCCCAAACTCCAGCCTCGTGGAACTTTTCTGGGCCAATTGCACCTTCCTACTCAACGCGACCGCGACGACGACAGCTCCCCGCTGCCAGTACTCGAAGCCATCCTCTCCTCCTCAGCAATTCAATTCAACCCTCAATTGCGACTCAGATATCGAAACGATCCCACCAAACGCACACGCATTCCAAAGGCCACGATGTCGTCCTCGGCGCCTCGCGGCGGCGAGCGCATGATCCATCAGGACTTCATTGCCAGAATCCGATATTCCAACGCCCTCCCGCCGCCCCCTAATCCTCCCAAGCTCCTCGACATCCCAAACACTGGCCTGGCTAGCGGGCAGTATACAACGCCGGGATTTGCATCACGTCTGGCAAGAGAACAGCCTCTCAACATCGAGGTCGATGCGGAGCTCGGCATGCCCTTGGACTTGGTAGGCATGCCGGGTATCTTTGACGGAGACGAGAGCTGTAAGCGCAGCCGCGTTGTACCAAAGGGGAGCTCAGTACTGACATCGATACAGCTATTCAAGCCTCTTCGCATCCGCCTGCCGTTCATCCTCACGACAGAGCCCTGCTGAGACCACTGTCGACCCTTGGCCGAGCTAAGAGCAACGCCGACGCATCAGTCTCCTTCCTGAGAAGAACAGAATACATTTCCTCCGTAGCACCCAGAAAGGCTGGCGTCGCCGCGGGAGCATTCATCAACCCCAAGATCAAGCGCGCAGAGAAGCGTCGCTCCCCTGAGCCGGACAAAGACTCACCGGCCGCCATCAGACGCAAGATCGAAAAGAGCTTCGAGAGCGCCGAGCGCTTCCTCAGCAACCCGACCCGCCATCGCCACCCGAGCAAACCAAACGTCCATCTCACGCAGTCTCTGCCGCTGCTGCCCGACCACGACGCCTTCCCCGACTCGGGCGCCTACGTCACCGTCAAGCTCCTCACGAACCCCGTGGCCAGCGCCAACAAGTATGACAGTCGCCTGCTCAGCGGTCTGCTCCGCCCGCTGGACAGAAGCCCCGAGGAGAACGAGGCATTCCAGGCCGCCGTTGAGGCCCACGAGCGCGATCCTGCACGCAACCCCAAGCCCGCCAACCTGATGGACTACAGCTTCTTCCTCCCCAAGACCAAGACGACGGGCGACAACTTCCGGGCCAAGTTCGATCCGGAGAACCCTGACCGCGACGACGAATCGCTTTACACGTACCAGAGCGGCTCCAACCCGTGCTTCCAGTTCTCGCGCCTGCGTGCGTATGAGACGACAAAAGAGATTGAGCTGGACCACAACACAAAGTACAGCGAAGAGGTCATTCTCGCCTTCAACGACGAGCCCTCCGCGGGCGGCAGGCCCAAGGCGGCGTACTATTATCCGGTCATCCAACGCACGACCATCCGTCCCCAGCGCGCCAAGAATATCGCTCGTACCCTTAGTCAGGTGGACGACGAGACGCAGGTTGTCAACGAGGTGGAGATCTCCATTACCGATCCCAAGGGGGCCCCGGCCGAGAACATGAAGCGGTACAAGGAGAAGCCCATTGGCTATGTCGAAGAGGCCGAGCCGGTTGAAGAGACTTCTCGTGCGCCTGGCACTTCCTCGGACCGGGACGCTGACGGCGATGCCGATGGCGATGAGGAAGATGAGGATTGAAGAGGTGGCGCGTTGAGTCAGAGGGGAGGCGCGGTGATGTAACATCAGTTCCTTTTTCACAAACCATTTAGGCGTTTGGACGTGGAGAATTAAAAAAACAGGGCAGCCGCGATGGTGGTCATTTTAGACTTCATGGATGTCACAATGATGAACTCACTCTCACGCGATTGTTATATTGTCATGATTGAGTACGTCCAATCGACGCATTGACGGACTTGCCAACATTCGTCAAGAACAAAGCAGAGAGATGGTTTCAAGTAATACGTTGTTGTCATGACTTTGAATTAAGTATACGTAGCTCTTCTCATTCAGCGCCTCGAGCTCGGCGGGGTTCTTTCTCCCCGACTCGTTCCCATCATGTGTAATTTCTGCCATAGGTGATCCTCCTGTTAAGCATACTTTGGAGACCGAGCAGAAATGAGTCAGAAAAAGGTACAAAGAAAGCAAAATCTCATGTGGTATAAGGGAACAATAGACAGACTCTCTAAGAACGGGGAAAAAAGCAACAACGAAAAACAGACTTTGATATCGTCCCTTCCCCCTCTCCCTCCCGTTTCATAGCGTAAAGATGTTTACCCAGAGAACTCCTTTTTTTTCGTGCTTTTTTCCCCATGGGGAAAAAGAAAAAAAATACATAGAAGACGCAAATAACGTGAATCTGGCCAATGGTGATGTGTGGCCACCTGGCAGGCACGAACGCAGCAGCGGGTGTCTACACCGGCGGTTCTGGGATAGTTTCGACAGCGAAGCCGATGTTATCTCTATTGTCGTCAATGACACGACCGTACCTACGTCGAAATAATTAGCAAACATAGGTGATTTCTTTGGTTGGTAAAACTCACTCTAAGAGGAGGCGGAAGAACCAGACCTCCATATCCTCCTTGCGAAGCACCTTATTCGCCCAGTCGCGACTGCTGAGAGCCATGCGCTCGGCTTCGTTGCGCCCCAGCGCGCCGTCGCCAAAGAAGCGCACGCTCTCGAGCCAGTCGTCGCCCTGCAGACTCATGGGGATGTAGTGCGCCCAGGGCTTAAGCCACTCAAAGTGCCACTCGCGGAAGATGGCGAGCTTGAAGACGAGGGAGCGTGATTGCAGGAAAGCATAGAAGCGTCCCGAAAAGGCGTTGCCGTCCATGTCGAGAAGGTACTTGTACTTCCATGCGTCCTGCTGCTCGGCGTGGCCCTGGATCTTGAAGAACTCCTTTTCGGCGTCGCAGTCGCCCGGGTCGCACTGCCCGACGTGCGAGAAGAAGACGTCGACGATTTCGCGGTAGTCGCCGCGGGGCACCTCCTTCACCTCCCACTTGGGGGTCTGCTCGTCACCGCGGTTGATGAAGATCTTTGCCTGGTCGGCGGCGTTGAGCTTCTGCACGAGATGCTGACGGTGCTGGCGGCGCCAGCCGCCGTTGCGGGAGAAGCCGCCCGTCGTGGAGCCGCGCCAGTAGAGGCGGTCCTGCTTCTGCTCCCAGAGCATATCCTTTGACTCGTCGTAGGCGACCTTCTTATACCAGTACCAGGGCGACGGGTAGAGGATATCGTTGTAGGAGGAGATTTTGGACTGGGAGAAGATGGGAAAGAGGTCGTGGACGATGTTGTAGGCGTTGGGGCGATCGAAGAAGCCGTAGGTCGCGCTCAGGGAAGGCGAGAGGCAGATGTCCGACATGGCGGTGACGTTGTAGACGAAGCCGAGCTCGCTGACTCCGTACTTGCTCATGTCGTCAGACAGCTCGTCATCCTCGAGACCGCGCGAGGGGCTGTCGGGTGGGCAGGACATGCGAGAGTGCGTCCAGGTGGGCTGGTGGGCGAAGACGTTGAAGCGGGTGCGCTTGTACTCGTCGATGATGTTACCTTCGCTAAGGCCGGCGGCGCGCTTCGTAAAGGCGTTCTCCGGGTTAATGGCAGCGTTCGCCTTGGGCATGTTGACGTCCTTGGCGCGGCTGACGAGGCGTGCGAGGTCCTCGTGAGGGACGACCACGCGCGGCTCGTCGTGGATGTTGAAGGCGATATCCATGCTGGGCAGGTGCTCGATGAACTTCTTCATCATGCCAGAGGTGGCATCGCGCTGCCAGTCTGAGCCGCCCTGAATGTGCTTGATCTTGTGGTCCCGGATCAGGAGGCCGATCAGCTTGTTATCGAAGCCCAGAGCCTCCCGCGCCCGCTCCCGTATCGTCGCCGGCTTCAGACCCCAAAAGGGTGTGAGCATCTCGTGTATCATGTCGAACTCGTCAATGAGCTGTACGCCGCTGGCCTTTGCGAACTCGAACCACTTGTCAAAGTTGGGGGGCGGCGGGATGTTGTAGCGGCGCTTGTACTCCTTGACGGCTTCCTCGAGCGTCTTGGACTGGCGCTTCAGCGTATCCTGGAACTCTTTCTCGGCGCTCGTCATGAGGTGCCACATGGGGTGTGACCCGGTGCCGCCAGCGGACTTTGGTCGTCTGTCAGGAGGAGGGGCGGCGGCGGCGGCATCGTCACCGAGTGTCTGTTGATCTTGCGGGGGCGGAGGGGGTTTGTCGGAGCCTGGTATGGGAACTGTCGGTCGTCGATCGGAGGGAAGTGTGAATACAGTGTATGCGCATATCAACAGGAAGACGAGTAGAATGACAACCGTCCATTGACGACGGCGCATGGTTGATTGCTGGCTGTCAGCCTGCCCCTTTTTGTGGCGGCGGGCTGCGTCGCTTTCGTCTCTCGAGCGTTGGTCGGGTGCTTTCGGGGGATGGGGGAGAGGGCCAGCAGTTTATCGCAGTTCGCCCTATTGCGTATATGAGGATGAAGGAAAGAAAGACGAAATGAGTTCAGGGCCTCATTGCAGGAGTAAGCAGAGATGCCTCACGAAATAGAAGTGGACAGCAGAGCTTCCTAAGGTAGTGAGTGCGTCGTGGATAAAGGAAAAGTATCCTAGTGGTCTGGTTTGGTATCGGTGGTTATGGTGGTAATGGTAATGGTGGTACCTTTCGATGCAAGTGCCAAACTCAGGTTTCCATTGGATCTGGGCCCGGCGGACACTAATGTCAAGGAAGTCTGTGGACTTTCGGGTGGTTGACGTGCCCCTAGGAAAAAAAAGTCGCCTGAAAAAGAATATGGTGCAGCGCGTCCGTGGACCTTTGTTCCTTGAGTAGTGGCGCCGCGCCCGTGGTAGCAGGGGTTGTAATTGGACATGCTTGGAACAGGGGAGGAGCTTAGTCTTGGGGGCACCTCGAGATTCTGGGGGGGCCAGGGGGCTAGGCCTCTGAAAGACTTAGAGACTGAGCCTCCTTTGGAAAGCTTGGTGGGAACGACTACTATTTTCATGACGCTTCCATAATGAGAGTATGGCGGACCAGGGGACGCAAGACATCCAGAGCAAAGCAGTGGGTAGACACTCAACCGGTAAGGTAAGGTAGGGAGATATCGAAGTACCGGCGTCGACAGCGACTTTGACAAGTCCCTTGCACCGTACCTGCTCCCCGGAATTTCCCCTGGGAAAGTATAAGATACAAGAACCAGCTTTCCGGAATTTCGCCCGCAACTAGCGCATCTCTTGAGTCGAACTGAGACACGACAACTGGAATGGGGAGACAAAGATCTCTTTGCTCACATTTTCCATTGAAAGAGAGAGAAATACCTAGACAGATCGCCGGGTTGTGGGGGTGCAACTGGGACACCAGGACACTTTTGGGTGAAAAGCCTTTGACCCGCTCGATTCTTCGAGCCATCTTTGTGTGACCGTGTGAATCCGCAGGATTCTTCTTGGCCAAAACATCATTTCATCCAGAAACGTTAGAGGCGCTGAGAGACATATGTCTCTGCGCCTACGCCATTTTTCTTGTCTCGAACGGGAGTGGTCCGCTCAGGGGAACACAAGGCTTACCTAAGTTAAGGAACCTTGGGCAATTGCCGGTATTACGAGCCCCCGAGATCTAGATTGCTTTGGTCGACGTGCCGCGTTTGTCAAATTACGACGCATTTCAGACGCCAAGTCTTCAGGTCCTAGACTTACCTCACTTTCCTTTTTCCCCAAATACATTGCAGAAAGTATGCAGGAATGACCTACGCATCTGCGGGTGTTGGCGGGAAGGATGCACAAAAGAAAAAGTTCCTCGGGACTATGCGAGCTGATGCAAGCCAGAGACTCGCCGGCCTCATTTTCGTCCTTGTTGGCATGTTTAGATCACCACCAGAAGTTCTATCAAACAAATTCTAAGTTCCTAAAACTTCAAACTCATAAAAAGGGAAAGTTCGGTGAGTCTGCCATCTACACCGAGACTCTCGAGAAGCAACTTCCAAAAACAATGCACGACATACCTGCATCGCAGCATTGCCCCATCACGTGGAGGGCACAGAGGGCATAAATGCTACGGCCGAGACCGCAAAAACCGCCAGAAGCGGAGCCAAAATGCCCTCGAGATATCGAAAATATGCACGACATACTTGCATTGCAGCGTCTCGCCATCACGTGTATGTGGTCGCAGAATGGGCCTCGCCTCTGTGCCAATGTATGCCGTTTCGGGTAGTCAAGGTGAAGGGGCTGAGACGAATCATTCGTGAGGGCCTCACCGAGAGTTGATCTTGCGACCTCGGGATGTTTTCCCAGGAAGACAGGCACTATTTCTCAAAGGGGAAATAACAACGCTGGACCCCCTCATCTTGGGCGAAGCTTCATGTTCTCTGTATGTCAGTTGCCGAGGTCATGTTTCCGTTGACCCATGTAGTGATCTCTGCTTCGTTGGCAGCGTAATTTTGGTGCCAAATACGCTGGCCAATATGAGTACGGTGACTCGAATGCGAGAAAGCGGCTAGAAACTGCCCTTTCTCTCTCCGTATGTCTGTATAGATACGCCGGCCAAAACGACTGATGAGACAACTCGCCGCTGCTCTGTTCTCCATATCACCACGACTCATATTGCTGGTCTATTAGGCTCCCGAGTAATATTTCATGGAGAACACGAATAGAGGGCTGGTGAGAGAAAGTAAAGAGTAAGACTTCTTGGTGGTGATGGCGGCTTAAATCGGAACTTGTGTTTGAAATGGTAGATCACCAATCTCGAGGCCAATTCACCCTTGAGAGCCTCAAACGTACCAACCATGACTGGAGCCCGACGATATGATACCATGACGGTAAGGTATTTCAAAAAATGGACTGGCCAATTGAGGATTTTATAGCGCCCAGAGTGCGGACGAACATCCAGAAACCAACGAGTGTTCGCAGGATGTGGCGATGACGGGCCAAACTCGAAGATCGATAAATCACCTCTCTGACCATACCGAACAGGACTACCATACAAATCCATAGGTTGACTAGAGAATCTGGCAGTGCTACGTACCATGAGACCATCAGGAGTCAATGGCGCCTTTGAAATTGATGGGCTTACATCGTCCGGCCTCCAGGAGATGGAGGAATTATTACAAGCGCAAGAGGTTCACTAGAGTATTAACATATGGCACAACCTTGAACAGCAGGACGTATTGATGAGAGAAGCCTGTATGTTTAACGGCAGCCAGCCAAACATTCCCTCCCGTCATCTGTACATTACATTCGGCCTCACCCTCATCTCCTCCGGCACCTCCTCCAGCCCATCCATCGGCCGAAGCAGCACATCCGACCCGCTCGCAACAATACAATACCTCTCCCGCAGCGCACTCGTATCCTCCAAGATACTCGACGGCATCTTCTCGTCCCCGGGTGGCGGACTCCGCATCGCCAGCGCCAACAGCTCCGGCGTCGACTCCCAGCTCTTGCTCGTGACGCCCACGACAAGACTCCACGCCATGAACGCCACCGCGACGGCACAGTAAACGAACAAACCCACCATGGAATATCTGACGGTATCGTCCCCGGCAGAGTACGCGAACCCCTTCATCTCGCCCCGGAAATGCAGCCTCTGCGCCGCGGCCCGCACGGCTTCCGGCACGTCGAACGCTGTGCCAGACTCGGGGAACCCAAACTGCGTCTTGCGCGGGAAGAAGTTGCGCCACCAGGCGCTGTCGGCGTCCTTCAGAGTGATGATGGGTTTCGCGGCGGGCGCGGTGCGAGACATACCGTTGGCGAGCATAGAGTTGACGAGCGTCTCGACGTGGCCGACGGTCCAAGGCAGGCCTAGCGGAGAGTCGATGAGCCGTGCAGAGGCGGCGAGGCGCTGGAAGACGGTGGTGCCCTCGATGTCGACGGCCGCGTTGGTCAGGTTCGCAAAGGAGGTCTCGATGAGGACTTTGCGGCTGCCGGGTTTCCAGGTCACGGGGAAGGGCCAGCCGTCTGTCCAGACGTGGTTATCTATGTTGATCCAAGTGTTGGCGCCGATCCATTCTGCGTCTGTGAGGCATCCGTAGACGGCGATGCCTCCTTGGCGTGGGAGGGAGATGATAGCGCCGATGGAGACGTTGGCGGCTAGGTCTCCTTTGGGATCAATGTCGAAGAAGGACAGCTGGGGGGTCGTTCCGTTGAGGGTTGTCCATAAAGCTTGCGTTGTCGGGTTCTCTAGGGCCATGATATCGGTGTTATTGGTGAAAGAGGCCTCGTTCCGAACTTCTGGAAAGTTGACAGGACGACGACGATCACCGGACGTGGTGTTGTTGCCATCGACCATGGTAACGCGACATCGAGTCTCCATAGACGCGAGCTCCTGGAACGTCGAGTACCGATAGTCCGACCCGCGGTAATACTTCTTCTCCTTTTGATCCATCAACGTAAGGGCATCCTGCCAGAGCATCGTAGTCGCTGCCAACGTGGCACCCGTTACACGATGCGGCAGCGTCATGCGAGACTCGGCCCACCCGCGCGGCACACCGGGTTCGCGAACGGACATTGACATTTGCAGAATGGATTCCGGCGTGGCGAGCGGGAAGAGCGCCGGGATGCGGATGTACGACCCCTTTGTGACGTTGAGAATGGCCTGGTACGGGAGGTAACTCACGAGATGCGTCAACGAGTCCCAGCCGGCTGACGGGCAGTCGAGGTTGCCGGCCCTCTCGCACACGTCGCCGGCCACCGTATCCGCCGCCGTCAGCGTCCGGGGAAAGATGTCGGCGCCGGCTTTATCAATGTACACCCACGACCCGCCCATCATCCACCAGTCGTTCAAGGGCGTCAGGACGGTGGCTGTCGCGGGCGCCACGACGACGGCTAGGACGCAGCACATGACGAGGAAGGAGACAAAAAAGACCTTTTTCCAGACGGTCGAGAAGCGCCCCCGCAGCATGGCCGTCATCTCGTCGGACCAGAGGAACTCGGGCGAGCTGAAGCTGTTCCCAGCAAAGAAAGCCGCCAGCGGTGTCCCTTGGCCGAGCGTCACCTCGCGACGGACAAAGGTGAAGATCATGGTGGTGAGGGAGCCGATGATCATGATCTCGAGGAATTTGGCGGCGAATTGGATCAGCAGGTTGGCTGACTTGTCCCACTCCCGGTTCGGCGTGAGGTCCGCGCCGATCCAGTACTCGTGGTAGATGAGGTGGCTCATGATGGCGGTGGCGACCAGGGGCGGGACGTGGACCATGATGGCGAGGAGGGCCATGGGCCGGTTCTTGAAGATGACGACCTTTGTTTGGTTGCGAATCGAGTCGCGGACGTTGTAGAAGAGGCGATAGAGGGAGTGGAAGCTCCATGCCTTGAGCGTGTTTTGAAGGACAGCTCTGAAGCTGAACTTGCCTTCATACACTTCGTAGGGAGACGTTTGGTCGTTGAGTCTAGCCGACAGGTCAGCACTTACAGCCTGGCTTGTGGTATTTGTACCCCAGCTTGAGGTCTAGTTCTGTTTCATGGGCAACTGGGATTATAATCACCTTTCTATATCCTTGAAATCATGAGTGTCATTTTGGTCTAGGAAATTTCCTCGACGTCCTGGCGGGCCGCCATCTTGTGGATGCAGAAGAGGGACGAGAGGCTCTCCCCTTTCACCAGTCAAACGAACTTCAGTCATTGTAAGGTCCTCCCTTTTTGACGGGCATCACTCGACAGTGACATCTCACCCAGGATGCATATCGCACCCGGAAACTTGGATACATTTATCAGTTGTTCTCCTACACCACAGCATTCTCAGCTCACAACAAAAGGGAACTTTGACTGCGGCCAACAGGGGCATGATGCAACATCAGAGGACAGGGTGCTGGCCAGGCACCAAGATAAACTCCCCCAAGCCCGGCTCCGGTGAAGCGCTTAAGCCGTGGCAGCAACCATCTCATTGGATGTTGAATTCGAGATCCGCTTTCGGGAACGACCTGAAGCTGTCATATTGCGATGCCGCTCATGCGTGTCAGACTGTAGAATCCTTCCGCTGAACACCCAACCTCTTTTACGCCCTTTGGGCACAGGGCCGGCAAGGCTGAGGAGCCATATCCCTGTGTGGGTGTTTAGTTCGGAGGATGCTGACAGTCCAGGTCCATTGCATACGTGCGTAATTCCGACTTCTCTGAGTTTGTCATTCCGAGAACATCAGGTCATCAGCCAACGTCAGTTCGAACGAAGGTGTGAGCTGGGCTCTCAGCGCCTAAGGAATAAGCTTATTATACCGCAAGCGCAGGGGCCCGTCTTGGGCCTGGCAGCCCGCAAGATCTCGCTGAGGTAATCAGTACCTATAGAAACCCCCACGTCCTGAGAGTAGTGCCTGCGGCCCTGCTCGACCAACCCCAGGTGGCCCAGATCTGTAGATGCCCGGCGCGTGGTCATCGACTTCTCCACACCATCTGAGTGGACGACAGCGATCCGGTGAACGCGGCGCATGATTGCTTGTCTCTCTTCTACTCGTTCCCCAACGTCAACAACGTCCCTTTGAGTCGCCCTGTTTACACGTGCAACCTCGTGATACCTCGAACGGTTCAAGAGCCCCAGGGAGCTGTGCGACTCGGTCATTATTCGACTAGCCCACACGAGCCGGCGCATTCGGGATTCTGTTCGAACGGGAGGACGGATACCGACGGGAAATCTAAACGACGACCATACACGCCCTTAGCTTCGATCACTCCCTCTACGCGGGTTGTCCTACTGACAACGTACTGCATTCTTCCCACCTGTAATTCAGGCAACGTATCCGTAATCGACTTTCCGGACCTCGACGGAATTGACTCTCGAGCTGAGGCAGATCGCCATCTTTCACCACCAACCTACACCCACCGACGGCGAGACAGATAACACAAGATGGAGCGCATCAGGGAACTGCTAGGCAAGCACCACAAGCCGGATCGGCAAGAGTACGAGCCTCTCGCCGAGGAGGGCCGGGAACTCGACGGCTCCACGCTGGAGGAAGACCCGGAGGAGGTGCCGTTCTCGTGGACCGAGTACATCATGTTCGCCTGGCTGGGCATGGCGATGCTATGGGCCTGGTACGTCGACATTCGCTCTCCCATCACCAACACCCTTTTCCCCCAATGGGCAAAAGCAACGATGGCTAACACGACTCTCTATACAGGAACATGTTCCTCGCAGCAGCCCCATACTTCCAAGTCCGCTTCCAATCCGACGTCTGGATATCCCAAAACTTTCAATCCGCCATCCTCACCGTCTCGACCCTCACGAACCTCACCGCCATGCTCATCCTCACGAACATCCAATACGCCGCCTCCTACCCCTTCCGCATCAACCTCGCCCTCCTCCTCAACTGCGTAATCTTCTCCTTCCTCACGGCCTCAACCTCCTTCGCCCTCGACGTCTCACCCGGCGCCTACCTCGCCTTCATTCTCCTCATGGTCGCTTCCAGCTCCTGGGCCACAGGGCTCATCCAAAACGGCGCCTTCGCCTTCGCCGCCTCCTTTGGTCGGCCCGAGTACATGCAGGCCTTGATGGCGGGGCAAGGTGTAGCCGGCGTCCTCCCGCCCATCGCGCAGGTCATCACCGTCCTCGTCGTCCCCGAAAAGGACACCACGAACTCCACCACGACCGCCCAAGACGACATCAAGTCCTCGTCCTCCTCGGCGTTCGTCTACTTCCTCGCCGCCGTCGCCGTCTCCGTTTCCGCCCTGCTGGCTTTTATCCCCCTCGTCCGCCGCCACAACCGCATCATCGAAGCCCGCATGGTCAACACCCTCGCCGAGTCCCTCACCTCGGTCGAAGAAGCCGAGCGCGCCGCCCGCAAGGTCGTCTCCCCGCTCACCTTACTCCGCAAGCTCCACTGGCTCGCCGGTGCCATCTTCATGTGTTTTTCGGTCGCCATGTTCTTCCCCGTCTTCACGGGCAAGATCCTATCCGTCCGCTACCCAGGCGATGAAAAGTCCCCCGCAGGCATCCTCTTCCGCCCGGCCGCTTTTATCCCTCTTGCCTTCTTCGCCTGGAACCTTGGCGACCTCTCCGGCCGCATGGCCACTATCCTCCCCTTTTCCCTACGCCACCGGCCCGCGGCCCTCTTCGGCGTCAGCCTCGCCCGCATCGGCTTCCTCCCGCTTTACTTACTGTGTAACATCGGCGGCCGCGGCGCCGTCGTCAGCAGCGACTTCTTCTACCTGGTGGTCGTGCAGTTCTTCTTCGGGCTGACCAACGGCTGGCTCGGCTCAAGCTGCATGATGGCCGCGGGCGAGTGGGTCGAGGACGGCGAGCGCGAGGCCACGGGCGGGTTCATGGGCTTGTGCCTCGTTGCTGGGTTGACGACGGGTAGTCTTTTGAGCTTTACTGCTGGTGGTATTTGAGTAATGGGTATATTGGTTAATTTGCATGTGTACGGCGTAATGGGAGATGTGCATAATTTCTATCTCAATTTGGCATACTTTTGAATTGGTCTTTGGATGGCGTTTGAGCATACGGGGTAGGAGGACGTGGGTATGATAACTGTCATAAAGACGGTCAATAATAGTTGACCCTAAAGACACGCATTATTCAATCCATTATTGATTCAAACGGAAGACAACGCAATTGAAGATTGTATGGATGATTGTCGGACGTGGTGTCGTGGTGTTCCAAAAATTACATTACGCTTTGTTTTGCTACAAATACACTACTACTGTACAGCCGCTTTGGCTTCGACGTCCTTTAGGCCTGGAGTGCGCAGTTCACCATCTTTCCGCGCCCGGTGTACCAGCCCTCGTCGATCAACGCGCGCTCTTTCTCCTGCCACTCTTGAAACTTCCAGGACACGTTCTTCTTGTCGAGATCGGCAAGTTTGGCCTCAAACGAGTCCGCAACCACAATCTCCTGTGAGCCCTTCTTCTCGAGGCGGTATCGCATGTAGAGGGAGCAGTCTCGCAACGTCATGGCGATACTAAACTCCTCGTCGTTTTTGTGCGCGTTCAGGGGCCCGCGGGGATCCTTTTGGGTCTGGTGCCTTTTCAATAAGGTGAGGATGGGCGTCTTCTTCAGCAGTTCGTACAGGATAGAGGCGTGCTTGTTGTCTCCGGCGCTGCTGTACTGAAACAAGCTGGAGATAACCTTTTGACGCACATCCTCCCTGCCCTTCGGTGTCTCTCTCTCGGGGTCCAACCAGAGGGGACACGGATAGTACCGCGGGTTGCTACCGGCGTCCTTGCTGTCTTTGAACTTCTTGGCCGCGAGTGCGCAGCAGCGACAAGTGTTGGCGTCTCTCGGCGCGGATGGCGACTGGGCGAGCCATTTTGGCTTGAATTCGACTACGCGCTCGTCGGCGCTCCGCGCGCGCATGCTCTCGATCAGGCAGGCCCTATCTGTTTCCATGATCTTGGTGTTTTCGAACTTGGCGGGTCGCTTTTTGGCTCCCGCCGGAGCTTTGTTCAGCGCATCCAGGACGTTCTGCATGTGCTTCATGGCGTCTTTTGGGAGAAATGCATATTTCATGTCGGTTAGTATATCCGCGCGGTAGGTGAAGAGAGGAGCAATGGTGTCCCAGAAATAAGACCACTGCTCTTCTGGCGGATAGAATGGTTTGTCGCCACCTTTGGGTTGCTTTGGTACTCTCAAGAGGTATTCTAAAAGCAGCATTAGTAGTAGTTCAGGATGGGGCATGTAAGAGATATGTGAAACCCACTTGTTAATAAGTCGTCCTCGGTCCTGTCTTTGTCATCCTGCCGCGCAAACTTGGTATATAGAAACGGGATGAATAGAACGTTGGCAGCACCTTCACCGACATAAATGGCGTGTGTCCAGGGGCTAACATGAACATTTTCGTCCGATACTAGCACTCCCATATTGAAGACCTTGCCCGATGCTGGGCTATGCTCCCTGGGGACATCTTTGGACGATATCTCTGCAACCGCCTTCACACTGAGCTTGGTATTGATCGATGTGGGAGGGATCAATAGTTTGGCCATGACGAGGAAAGCGGAATGAAGCGAGACTTGTGTGTTGGAGATTGGAGGCCTAGTGTTGGCAACGAGTGTAGACTCTTTGATACGGACGAGGGGCTGAAGATTGGCGAGCTGCGAGAGCCTGCTATTGAGGTAGCGAGTGGCTGGATCGAGGCGAATAGTAGGTAGGTAAGGCGTCCAGATGGCTTCACAAGGCGACCGTATTAAGCGATGATGTCTGTGTGAAAAGAGAAGAGACTCTCATGGCGAGTTGCAAAGAGGTAAGGAAGGCGGTACGGTAGTCTGGAAGGAATGTGTCTTTTTCCCAGCTGAACTAAGGTAAGATCCAATGGCTTACCTGCCGCAACTGGTGGCAGCAGCAAGTGGTCTAGCAAAGCGCAGTTTTCCAAGGTTGGCGGTGGTGACTTGGAGGTGTCTCACGCCAACAACCCTCCCGTCTCTCTCTCTCTCTGTCTCTCGCTCCCGCCTCTCCGCTCTTGCCTGATCTGGCTCGGTGCCTTTGCAGGAACAGTACACCTCACGGGTGAGTAAACGCTTGAAAGCACGTGAGACTGGTCGGAAGGTAGTTTCCAAAGAGAGGACGGAACCGGAGCGCTGCGAGTAAGGTAAGGTAGGTAGTCTACGTCGTCAGCCGACTCGTAGTTGTCTGATCTAAGGTAGCGTTGCCAGAGTCGAGTATCGAATGAGCGCGCAACCGTTGCCTGCCCACGTTCCTATGGTTCCCCTTGGTTAGAAGATGGATTTCCGATGGGGGAGCGATTGCGACGAGGCTCCATTTGGTTGCTTGTGCTCTGTGCTACAACGGCCCTCCCTTTTGTGTGATTTTTTGCACCTTTGTTGTGTCCTCTAGAAGCCAGCGGTATCCCGGGATGACGACAGACTTTCCGCTTCGGGTGTGGAGCAGAAAAGTTGGCTGATTTGGCGCTGGCTGCTGGGTAAGCTTGTGAGTTCCTACTTTTCGTTGACACTATTGGCAACAACGTAACGGTAGCAGACGGACACGACAGGCAACTTCCCTGGGGCGGGAGAGGCTGACGAGGTGGCCAATATGACTCCTCCCACAAGTTACAGCAAGTCGCGGCTCATCTGTCATATCTGATTCTGGTCCTTTTGGCGAGAGCGTTGGACAGGAAGCTACCACAGGCACCGCAGGGTATGTACTGTGTTACATAAGTTTTTACCCCGGAATCTTGTGAGAGGTTGATTTTCTTCTTCAATGTGCGGTTGCAGAGATGGAACCCAGGATTCCAGAGGACCCAGATGTCTTAGCAGGAACTCCTCATCCAATGCTTGCGATGACTGGCACGGCGCGCGCGTCAAACCCACATGCTTGACGTGAGTGCGGCTATCGAGCTAAAGCCCCCCATGCTGATCCAATGCAGCCAGAGGGGAAAAAGAAAGAGGGCACGATTGGGTGCAGCATTGGCGACGCGCGATTCTTCGGCCGGACTGAGCCGGAGCACGACCGAAGATTGGCCTATACAGCGCGTGAATGGACGGGCAGGTTCGCGGCTTGCCCGCTTCATGCCAGCGCCTACCCCGCCCGGCGGGACATCTTTGGATACCTTGCACGTGCTTACCTAAGGCACTCCCTAGAGCAGCACGAAGTAGGTAGGTACGTAGTAGGCTGGACTTCGGAGGCTCAGAAAGCCTAGGGCGCATTGCGTCGTTTTCTTCCTTGCTGGCGTCGCCCGTTGGCTCCTTTCCCCCGAAGAGCGGGGCATTGCGGAGAAGCGTTCAATGACCTGGGACTGAAGGAATGATGGGTCCAAGGTCCGCGGAGAGAAGGAGGGGAAAGTTGAAGGAGAACGAGACATTGGACGGGAGACACGCGATGGCAGACTCCAGAGTCCAGAGAATGGAAGTAAACCTGATAATTAGAAGCAGTCAAGAAAGAATAAGGTAAGATCAGTCATGGCAGGGATGGGGGCACTGACCAGCAAATCGGACAGGATGTTGGACCCGAGAGCGATTCGAGCGCCGCGATGATATGATCTTCTGCCCAGTCAACCCTGCTCAGCCCGGCCCGGCGACAAGACTTTGATTCCGGATTGTTCGTGTCTCTCTGAAAACCGAGGGGCATCACTGTGGATGCTGATATGACGGATTCCCTTGTCGCATGGCTCCAGATGGATTGAATAAGACCATGTCATCTTGTTTGCCAAATCCAGCCTTCAGGCATGGGCAAGCTCCCAAAGGGGACAGGCAGAAGAAGCAGGCCCTGCATTTCTGGCAATTATCAGAATACCTGGCTGTCAGGTTATGCTTTTCGCATTAGAGTATCCTGATGTCGGACCACATCCAGCACATGTCTTTCGATATCGTCCCATGTTTGTTGACAAGCCAGCTCGTGATCGGCCCCCGGGCAGCAACGGACCAACAGCCAGAGAGCAAAAAGACGCAATGGCACCTTGGAAGCGGGCTTTCCACCCCGACTAGGGCGGGATCCAAAGGGCTGAAGTGTCGGCCAGCCCAGATCTTGCTGAAGAGTTCTTTGGGATACTCGATTTGATTCGATTCCCCAGATGGTTCGCCGCGCTTGTGGAAACGAGGGTACAACTCTAAATCGTCCACCGTCTTTTGGTTCCGGTGCCTTGGTGCAGGCTTCGTCTGGCGCATCTCTTGATGTTCAAGGTGGTCATTCGTGTCACCGGTACCGTACCTCGGGACTTTCGATAGCATTCGGTATCCGTAAGCTTGGTACCTTGCGCGGCCGATGGAATTGGAGGTCCTCGAGTGACTCGCATAACCGCTAATTTGCGAACCTCCGGCTCTGTTGCAACTTCACAAGCAAATATGCAAATGAACCAACCAGGCCAGCGGCACTAGGTACATCCGGCGCATAGCATATCATTAGCCGTTGATGGTGCCCAGCGTGGCAGTGAATGTGAATCTCCAGTGTGTCCACGCAGAAGCAGGGTGAGGTTGCAGCGAACTCTGGAGTCTTGACTCTTGGGTCCTGCACTGAGAGGGTGGACCCACCGTTTCCCTTCCCACTCCAGGTCTTGGGTTCTGAGTCCTTCCTCCTTTTTCAACGGGAGCCGGCCGTGGCTTGGGGGCGCCCGTCACGCTGCAGGCCGTTGCAGTGGAAAACTGGAGTCCTCTCGGTGGGAGGAACTGGAGGTAAGGTAGGTACCTCCTGGACGGAATACTTCGAGGTAGAGGGTAGGTACCAAAGGTAATGCCCACCCGACCCTTCCAAAGCTGGGACGCGCTCAAGTGGACGCTCACACGCTCCTGCCTCTTGGTGGCCCCGCCCAGTGACCCTTTCCCGCACCACACGCGACACTCGCAGGAGCCAGCCCCAGCAAAGGGGAGTCGCATCTGTCACAGCACCTGGTCATCCACCCAGTCAGAACACAGCCAAAGCGAAACAGCAGAAAGAAAAAAAAAAACAGCCGGCACAATTTTTTGCAAAAATTCGCGCTAATGCTGCATCGGCACCGCACGCACCACTTAGCTCCGAGTATTCCCTCTGCTTCCCGAACAGCGAAAGAAGGAGAAGGAGATAGGCACCTTGCCTAGGCACTCCGTACATACAACCAGCGTCATTCGCCGGAAAACGCACGCCTCCCGCGCACCGCACTCTACCTACCTCCATTTCCTCTCTACCACACAAACAAGCACCACAAGCTTGATCTTCATCCCGACACCTCCCACCCTCATTATCCCTCCGCCTTCTCCCCAGACCATCCAACTCTCTCTTCCCCGGACTATATCATCTAATTGCACCTGCTCCTCAACGAGTCCGTTCTACTATTTGTACTGCCTTCGAACCCGATATCGACGCAAACCTTTCGTCATTGATCCCGAAGCACCGTACCTGACATCACCAACTCATCCGTCTCTCCCTATCGACCCTCGGCCGACCGGCCTGCATCACCTTGCTCTTCGATGGTTGGCCGCAGCTAAAGCCATTTCAACATGGCCTTCAACTTCAACTGGTCGCCTCTCACGGCCGACGCAGAGTTCTACCAGCGCGCACGAGAGCTGCTCACGACCGCCCTGAACAAGAACCCGAAGCCTCCGATTATCGTCGATGACATCCTCGTTACCGAGTTCAACTTGGGCTCCGTGCCCCCGGAATTGGAAATATTAGAGATTGGCGACATTGCCGAGGACCGATTTCGCGGTATATTCAAAATGTGCTATTCGGGCGACGCCTTCTTGACCTTGAAAACGAGGGTTCAGGTATGCTGCTTTTTTTTTTTTCGTTCCCTCTATTCCGCAGGTACCTCCCTGCACGCAAACTCCAGAGGCGAAGCTCGGGTTCGCAGCCGCCGCCGCAACGAGCTCGCCAATGCCTGCACCACGACATCACATTCACGAGTTCGGAATAATTCCCGTTCCAGTCGTTATCGCAGTGCGCCAGATCAATTCTGCGTCGCGAACATGACTCCCATACCAGCGTCTGGAATGCCCTGAGGGCCCCCATCGGAAAGCCGAGACAGCACCCAGTGATGCTTTCCCCCCGAAAACATCATCATTTCACCAACCACAATCATTTCTAGTTTTTCAGATGCTTCCCGCTATCGTTACCCCATTCACCCTTGCGTTTGTTTTTCCCTCACCAAACATTTCTTCCCTACCCGTGTGCTCGCATTGAGGTCGAAATTACCTGGCCGGGATCCGCGTCCCATGTTACTACCTTCGGCTGCCCCCCAAAATGCACGTGCGTCATAGCAATGCTAATATATCAACAAATAGGCAAATCCAATGAACACCTACCTGTCGTCCAAGCCGGGGTTCACATCGCCGCAGCCACTGGCCGCCGCATCGGGTCTTACAATTCCGCTGTCAATAACGCTCTCTGAGATCAAGCTTTCAGCCTTCATTATCCTAGTCTTCTCACGGCAAAAGGGGTTGACCCTGGTCTTCCGCAATGACCCGCTCGAGTCGCTCAAGGTCTCCTCGACCTTTGACTCGATCCCATTCGTGCGCGATTATCTACAGCGCACTATCGAGTCCCAATTAAGAAATTTGATGATGGACGAGCTCCCCGCCATTATCCACCGGCTTTCTTTGCGCTTGTGGTGTCCCGATGCTCTGCCAAAGGAGGAAGAGGCACCCAAGGAGGATGAGGAAGAAGCTGAAGTTGATCCCTTGGCGAGCCCTCCTCTGGATCCCGTTGATGCGAATGGAAATCTTCTCGACGCCAATGAGGTTTCCTCATTATCTCTCGAAGGCGGCCCGGAAGTCCAGTCGCTCTTCTCCCAGAAGAACCTCTTGAGACTAGCTGCGCTGAACGACTCCCACCGCACATTCTCTCTGTTCACCCCGGGCATTCGTGATGTCGTGTTCCGTGCCTGGACAGGACCTGCGGTGTCCGAGCCGACTAGCACCCCACCGACAGCAACGCCTAGCTTGTCCAAGACCAACTCCTTCCATGGAACGTCTACCACGTACACTTTCTCCGATACTGGCAGCGCCGCTCATGGCCACCTTCCGTCCAGACCGTCAATGGTGAGCCTCAGCTCGGCCACTACTGGTCTGTCCTTGGGTGCCGGTATCCGGTCAAAGTCGTACGCTGGTCGCAAGAAGAAGACAAGAGTGGTCAACCTCCGACGCTCAAAGAGTCAAGTTGGCGAGACTCCCGAGGGCAGCGAGACTTATTCAGAAATGGCATCCGACTCTGCGTCTGTCGCCGGTCCCTCAACTGAGCCTCTCATGACCAGTTCCATCGCTGAAGACATCGAGGAGGAGAAAGCGTTGGCGAATCTGGCAGAATCGACCCCTAGCAAGGTTCGCTTCGGCCCTCTGGAGAGAACGCGGCTGCCCTCTCGACCTCCTTTGCAGCCGGAGTTTTACACGGCGCCCCAGGATGGTGCTAGTGTGCCTATCAAACTGGACACCGCGTGCGAGTCCGAACCCGCCGTTACGCCCCAAGCCCAAAACGAGAAGGCCGCCGCGGAGAAGCCGCGCCAGGGCGTGCCATCCGAGCCGTCATCTGTATATGAGCAGGCTTGGATCATGAAGATGGCTGGCGAAATCGCTCGTCGCGTTTACGATGAGAAGAGCCGCCACCCCAACCTCTGGGACGAGCGGGAAGACGTCCCGCCCCCAGCCTACGAAGCATCAACTTAAATCACCTGTTTACCACAGGTGACTGTACAAATTGTGCAGAATCACCATACATCCACTTTGCTGGACTGCATCTCCTTTCCATCTGTTCCATCACTTCCTCCTCGCATGGCGTTAGGGGAAACTCCTCAACTTTTTGGTTTTGTTTTTTTAACCATGGACGACAATGGTACATCCATTTGTCCATTTTGCTATTAGTGTTAATGTGTACATATCACATGGCGTTGAAAGGGAAACAAAGGGGGATACCGGGTATCATACAAAAAGAATGGGATTGGATCAGAGAGAAACGGCCTCACTCTGATTACATATTTGGATTCTCGGGTTGGGATGAAGACAGAGGCCAACCAACCACGCTAGTTTACACGATGACGCCACGACCAAACAGTTGATTTTCCCTTTTTTACGAGAAAAAAAGGGCGGCTGTTTTACCTCGGAGTCATAAAAGTCATCGGTATACTACACCACCCCAAATAGCTCGCCAATGAGGCGGGCTGATTTATACAGAACACATCACAACCATCACAACTTTTTTTTCCTTTGTCATTTCAGAAATATCGTATCGCGAATCATCCCCACCGAACACCTCGATGGATCGGATGGGTAGAGCTGGTGTGTACAACAACACATGGGACAGAAGGGAATCGGGCTTGCTTGGAAATCACCCATCACAGATTTTGATTGATTGAAAGAGGAGGAACGCCGTTGATGGAAGACGGAAATATCGTGGATATCCATTTTTTGTGTCACTTGCGATCAAAATTACCATTTCAGGCCCTGGCTCACAAGACGAGTTTCACGGCGCTTAGACGCATGTCAAGTTTAGGCATATCTGAAGAAATCAAAAAACTCCCATCTTCTATGCATTTCGTTGTTCACACCGCTTTAACTTGCATGTGAGGTATAACTTTTTGTTCACCGCCGGACCGTGCTTTTATCGCTCGTTTTTGTAACTCCACAGTCGAAGCAAGGCTCCCTGCCATCTGCGCTGTCATGAAAATATGTATGTATGAATGCCTGGTGCTAGCCTTGCTGTCAGAGATAGCCCTGTCCACCGTCCGGCCCACCAGTCGGACCCTCGTCCTTTGACCTCTTCTTCTCGGGCAGTTCTGCTTCCGGTGATGCTTTCCGCTTTCCCACCTGTACGCCGGGCGGCGCCGGAGGAGGACTCAGTATCGTAGACTGACTCGAAGTATCGTCCGACATCTGTACATCTGGCTCGTCCCTGCTCGTCTGAGAATGCATCGACATCGTGTCTGCGATTGCGTCGACCCTTGTCGGTGGGGCAGGCTCTTGAACTTGGCTACCGCAGTTATACATCTCTTCGAGGCTACTGTTCGGTACCAGTCGACACTGGGAGCGCGCCGATGCGGAGTAGTTTGAGTGGAAGAGACAATATGTTTGTCCTGGTCCGGTGTCTGGCGCGCCAATCCCAGGACCATGATTGACCTCCACATGAGGGTTTGTCGAGCCCGCGACGCCAGCCGCTAACGCCTGCGTTGGCCTATTCCGATAATCATTCTCATCTCGATGCCATCTCGGGGCTCCAGGAGGCTCTGCTGGCCACTGCTGTTCGCCATCGGTCATGGCGGTATCCATGTTGTTGTTACGCCTGGGGCTTGGTGTTCTAAAGCGTGGCTCCTGTTGATGGCGGATGGGCGAGCTGCCACAGTCCATCTCATCGTCTTCCGTATCATCGCCGCCGCCTCGCAGCCTGGGTTGATCTCGATACATTGCGCAAAAGTAATCCTGCTTGGACGGAGTTCGCAAGAGTAATGCAACCGATATCAATAAGAATGCCAGACGCAGAGTCAGCACCGTGTTGTTAGACGGTTGGTAGGCTCTGTGCTCCTAGACACGCTGGCTAATGAGCTCCAACTCTGCCTTGACGCGTTTGAGCCTCTCCTCGTCCTTGGACAAGGCAAGTAGATGGGACGCGACAGCCACCTTACGAGCAGGTCTTCTAGCTGCTACACTGGGCGGTTCCTAACCGGCCGTAGCAGCAGCAGCGTTCTCTGCTTTTAGCGCAGCCAGCTGGGCCTCCTTCTCCTTGAGAATCTCCAGCTGCTGCTTGGCCATTCCCTTGGCCGTGGTCTCGGCCTCCTTGAGCTTCTTGACCTCGATCTGCTCGGTCTCGAGACTGAACGGCTGGCCAGGCTTGTTGACGGCGGGCAGCAGTGCGCTGCGCTCCCACGCCACCTGGACGTTTGATGTCTTCTCTGGCAAGGCCGGGATCGGTTTGTTCTTGCCTTTGCCTCCTTTGCCAACTGTGTGGCCCTTGGGATGAGCACCGGAGGTGAGCACTTCGTAAAAGGCTTCGTACGGCTCGTTGAAAAGCTGTTCGTCGTAGGCCCAAGCGCGGATCTCGCCGTCGTTCTGTCGCAGCATCTGCTCCTTCTCGGCGTCGGTCCGTCCGTATGGGTGAAGACGCAGGTTGTGGTACAGCGTCTGAGGTTTCTCTCCCGACTCGGTCGCGTAGTAGATCTTGATGGTGATTTCAAACTCTCCCCATCCGGTTTCTTGGATAAGGAACGGTTTGCCCGGTTCGCCGTCGATCACTGAGTGGTGGTTCAGCAAGCGCACGATTGCGCCAGGACTCGGTGCAAAGGCAACTTACTGCGAACGTGGTTAGGAATGGACTCGTGTAGCTTGAACTGCACTCTCCGAATCCAGTACGTGATGTCGATATCGTCGATGGCCTTGACAAAGACCTCCCATGAATGGGTGTGATCTGCCGGTACGCCTTCCGGCTTGGGGTTGGATTCGGGGTCGAAGGGTCGGGCGGTCGTGCCGTAAATGAAGGGTCGTTTAATCTGTGTACCCTTTACGCGTTTGCCGAGGCTGCTGGGCGGCGCCATATTGATGGGTTAGATAAGTGTTGCTCGGGTGATGCGATGCGTTCTGGTCAATGCCCAATGAGAGTGCCTGAGTAAGTTTGTGAGGATGTAGTGGGGAGATTTGGGTGTTGTCGAAAATGGACCGCAAGCTAAGACGGCAAGAAAATGGTAAGAAAATGGTTCCTGGCGTAGACAGCCTTACGCCAAAGTTTGAAGTGGGGCATCCAGTAAACCAGCCAACAATGACCGTCTCTCTCGGGTCAGCCCCTGCCGAAGAGACCCTTTGCGCCGTGCCAACTCCGTACGTTACCTTCAAGGACTTAATGTTCCTTGCACTGCGTGATTGCCCGCAAAGTTCCCAGGTATTCTTACCTCGATCACCTCAGTGTTAAATCCAGGAAGCAGCGGTCTATAAGTCTTTAAACATTGCTATCGAGGGTCAATCTCCTTGTGTGAAGGGTAACGAAGCGAGCACCACTCAATGGTGACAGGAATACAGAATGATTCGGCCTTTATAATCTTGTAGTACTTTGAATTTTGTGATTTATTTCGACTGCTTCTTGGATTACGAAGTCATCTCCGATCTCTGGAGCCTCTTCTAGTTTGGGCAGTATCAAGGTAGGTAAGATAAGGTAAGCTGGAAACAGTGGAAGGTGCAGCCACCATCGCGCACATCGAATCTCGAGCCAATGGGGAGCTTGGGGGAAGAACTGCCACTCCAACCCCTGTAGCTAGCTGCAACTCTTTAGTTGGTGCAGCACCTGCAGCACCTCAGCCTGCATCATAGGGAAGGACCCCTGACAGGTTTTAACTGGGGAGCTGGGTAGCTGGGGCAGCTTCCGGACGGGTGATGATTTCATGACTTTTTTGAGCTTTCCATCCGCGTCCGGAACGGCATCGAACCACCTTCGGAAGAAATCTGGCAATCACCTAGCGCCGAACCCGGTCGGCATTTCAATTTGACTCCATCACCGTCGATCCGGCTCACTCTCTCCTTTCGTCTCACTGCACTTTGTCACCTCCAATTAGTGCTGGTTCTCATCCAATTGGTTGCCTGGGTCACCCTCATCTCATACATCGTCCCGTTCATTTCATTCAGTCACACTCTCATCATGTCAACCTCAGCCGTAGCGAAGAAGCTCGTAGTGTGCGGCGGCAACGGCTTCCTCGGGTCAAGAATCTGCAAGTATGCCGTCGCCAGGGGCTGGGACGTCACATCCATCAGGTACTCATCCTCCTCGTGAACCAATCTCATGTTTCTCCCTTCATCCCCGCTAACACGTCCTCTCCACAGCCGCTCAGGCGAGCCCAAATGGTCCGCCGTAACCTCATCACCATCCCCTCCCCAATGGTCACACAAAGTCTCCTGGGAGCGCGCCGACATGCTCAGCCCAGTAACCTACGCGCCCCTCCTCAAGGGCGCCGACTTCGTCGTCCACAGCATGGGCATCCTCCTCGAAGCAGACTACAAGGGCGTCGTCTCGGGCCAGGAGTCCCCCGTCTCGGGCCTGCAAAAGGCCTTCGCCCCCGTCAAAGACCGCGGCGTCGACCCCCTAAAGACCTCCGCCGAGCCGGGCGGCGGCCCCGGGGCGGACCTCAAGCCGCCCAACCCGAAGGACCAGTTCTCCTACGAGGTCATGAACCGCGATAGCGCCATCGCCCTGGCCAAGCAGGCCAACGCTGAGGATGCAAAGGCCTTTGTCTACGTCTCTGCCGCTGGAGGGGCGCCCGTCCTCCCCGCGCGGTACATCACCACCAAGCGCGAGGCCGAGAGCACCATCGCCAGCGAGTTCCCGCGGATGAGGGGCATCTTCCCGAGGCCGCCCTTCATGTACGACAGTTCGAGGAAGTTCACGCTGCCCCTGGCCGCCATGACGGGCGCGGGTGCCCTGTTCAACAGACTGACCGGTGGCGTGTTGAGCGGATTCATGGGCGCGAGCGGCGTGAAGCCTCTGCCGGTCGAGACCGTCGCGGAAGCAGTGGTGGAAGCACTTGATGACATTAAGGTTCAGGGCCCGATTGAGGTTCCCGAGCTTGAGGAGTTGGCAACCAAGGGCTGGAGGAAAACGATGCTCTGATGTATTGAGAAGATTGTATTTGTAATATGCCATAGACTGTACCATCCTCCAATGCGAAGCCTTGAAATGGATTGAAAAGCCATCCTCCAACCTTGATCTCTAGAGCAGATCAAGTAGACTTTACCTCTGTCCTCGTAAGCCAAACCCAAGGTATCAATTAACCCGCAAGACGAAAAAAAGAGTTCACCACCGGTGTGGCTACATCTCTTGGTGCTTATGCTGGGATTTGAACTCGGGTACTCGCTAAGCCTGTCGTCGAGTAGGCTGGTTGGCGTATAGATTGTTGACCATTAACCACTCCCCCACCCAGCCAGTTCGACCTGGCCCGTCGACCTAGACGGGTGCCTGCTGGCTGGTGACGGGAATGGATTTGAGGGGGGGTATAAGGGCTTCCCTCTGTGTTATTCGGGTGTATATTCTGGCAACGGGGAAAGGCGATCGGATGAACGTTGGAAGGAACGTACGGTTAGCACCGTTACTCTTTAGATTCCTAGCCGGACTATGCAGGTACATTAAACAGGTCTCTGAACGCAAGAGCATCCCAATTTATCCCAAACGCCAGCGCTTAAATCATGGTTCCTCGCTCAAAGCTGTCCCTAATCTCCGCAGTATACTTGTTGTAGAAGCGCGCCAGCTTCTGGTTGAACTGCTTGTTCTTCTCGTTGATGTACGTCACGTCACCGTCGTCGCCGTTCTGTGCCATGCGGTCCTTTCTCTTCTTGAGTCTGTTCGCCTCCGCCCTCCTAAGGTCTTCCACCAGCCGGTCCACTGCCGCCTTGTCCGGCTTATTCTGTGCGAACGTGGTTGAGTCGGCTGTCGAGTAGAAAGACCCGTCCTTATCCACCGCGATGAGCTCTCCGTCCTCGGTCTCAACAATATCGAGGCCGCCCGAAGCAGCGGCGCGCTCGATAGCCGCCATCTTGTCCTTTTCGTACTTTTCCATGTCGGGGGCAATATTCCTCAGCTGGCGCTTGTACACCTTGTTGCTTTCGGCAGTGTAATCTTGGAATGCGTTGTTGTCGCGGTGCGCCTCCTTCTTCTTCACATGTTTATCCCACTTCTCGCTCTCGTCAATCGTCCAGTCCCAGGCGCGCTTCCGCTCAAAGTCGCCACCAGCGTCCTCAATGTCGGCCTTGAGCAGCTTTTGCGAAGCGACGGCCTGCTTGCGGTGGATCGCCGTCAGCTGGCTGGGGTCTGATGCGAGACGTTGTGACTCGAGCGTCGCCTCTTTCAAATTCTGGTCGGACGAGTTCTTAGCGCGGGCTTTAAGGGCCTTGAAGCGCGCCAAGCGGTCCTGTGATTTTGCCGCGGCATCTTCCGCTGTGAGCTGTGGTGGTGCTGCTGCGGTTTCTGCTGTCGCGGATGCGGTTTTCGTGATCGTGCTAGGTTCCGTTGCTTCGGTCTCTTCAGGCGCGACAGATTTTGCTGGCGCTGCAGTATTGGCTTCCTCCTTGGCGGCAGTACCCATATTCGTCTTTCTCTTCTTGGAAGGAGGCATTCTGGATGTGTTGCGAATCGTCTGAGGTGTTGCCGGTCGCAAGATGTATAGATGTGGGTTGTTCAGGAATCGCGATGAATGATTTTGGTGGTTGTATGGTGATGTGAAGTAAAGTGACGAAGAAGCGGGATCTCATTGGGGGACGATAATGGATGTTCAAGTGCGACTCGACCGACGTTTCTCCGATAGGTACCGCCGCCACAGTCTAGGTGCCTTATTGACCCATGTGGCTGATGGGTATGGCATATGTGGCTGAAGGTCGGAAGAATAGATCGACCCACCACCGTTCCCCCGCAGGATCCATACGGGTAACGGACTCCTGCAAGAAACACCCGTGGCTGTGCGGCCGGGTCATCCCTGTCGTTGCCCCAACACCCCTGCGCCGAGAGTGCCCTTGCATCTCGTTACCTTGACGCGCCCCCTCTCAGTATGCGGCTCCCCAGGATCAGACGACTTTTCTGAGCAACGCTCGCGTGTCCGTAAATAACCTCTGAAGGTGACCGAAGCTTATCGAAGACTAATTCGCCATACACCTCAGCCATGCGGCCACTGAGAGCCGCAGGCGTCTCTCGCAGAAGTGCAACTGCTTGCTTGCACACTACGGCGCCATCGCTGGCTCGGCTACAACGGCCGCGTGTTCACGAAAAGAAGAGGCCGGCAGAGCCGCTAGTCCCATACTCATGGCGGCCCTTCGAGGTGCCAGAGGTGGTTCTCGACCTGGACAGCTGGGACAACCCAATCGCACGGCCATACGATAAAGATGAGATGCAGACTCAGAGGAAGAAATGGGAGCAGAACTCCATTGTCGACGCCACGTGGCAACGGATCAAGCACTTTGAGTATGAACGCCAGCGTGACAGCGAAAAGTTTGCCAAGGTCAGCGTCAGCCATCCTTGGTATCAGCACTGGCAGGTCACAGATCTCGACATTATGACGGCCGCTCTGAAAGGCGACTCGCGAGTCGGTCCGCAAACCCAGAATCGCCTAACGGAGGAAAAACCACATCAGAATGATGCTTGGTGTGATCTGAAGTCGGTTGCTTCGAAGAACGCAATTCCATTGACCTCGCTTCGAGACGATAAGAACTTCTTGAGCTGGTTGCTCCAACGAAGGCCCACCACGGCTTCTTTACCACTAAAGCGCCAACGGGAAACTCGAGCATTTATTCGACGACTGGAAGATCTCCAGAGCCTTCAGCGCTACCTGCAGTTTCTACTTCAGCATGGGGAGAAGGGATTTCAGCTCATTCACAACGCGGATCGGGATATTGCTTTTGTGTTATCTCGGCTCCTCACCAAGCCACCCAGGTTACGGCCCTTCGTCGACCTCCTTCCCTTTATCAACAGCATCTTTGCTCTCCAGAGACAGCATGGTCTACCTGTTAGTCCTGGTCTCTGTGGTATCTGCCTGATCATCTCGGCCAAGGCGTTTCAGCTGCCGGCAGTATCGAGATATCTCAAGCTTGGGCTGAAAGAGGGTCACTGGGTTGGTGAGGGCTCATCTGCTTCTGATGTCAAGACTGCGGTCAAGGCGCTTATTCGATGCTGGGACAACAAGAGGCGCTTCCCAGATGTGGACCGTTCTGGAGACATAGTTCGCCGTCTACTCGGAGAGGGTTTGGGGGAGGACAGCGCTGCTTCCTTCAAGGTCGTTGCGCATCACCATCCGGAGGACGAAGGGTTGAAGGAACAGTTGGCGGAGTTGTTACATCGCGTTGCTTCCGCCCCAAAATACCCTCCGTCTATGAATAGGACACCTCATGTCTTGGCGGAACAAAGTTAGGGCTACCTGAAGGAAGCAGGTCCCAAAGTCATGGATGTATACTGTACAAACATTGAGTGGGCTGAGAGAAGTCAGACCAACATCGAGGTTGGGAAGCGGTGGAGATATATATCAATCCCCGCAGATTTCAACTTCAATTACTCAACTTCATTGCTGTGCTACATAACACCCCACGTGGGCCAAGACGCGTACCTTTTACGTCTGCTTTGCACGATGACTTGCTTATTGTATGCCAGCACCTCTACTCTCACATGATGCCTAGCTAACATACGAATCCGCAAGCCTCCTTTGACAGCGCCTCTCCCCATTCAGCCCTGTCATGCCTGCATGCGAACGCGGACTCAAATGCCATGTGGCTTGCTGAAGTTTCCAGCCCAGAGGAGACTAGTCCCGAGCAAGCTGAACCAAGTCCCGCTAATCCTGCCATCCCATTGGGTCTACAGTCCAAGTCAGGACAAGCCAAGCTCAAGCGCTTCCCTATTCCGTCTAACTGCACATAACATCCTCCGCCGTGTTCGTGTCAAGCTGGTGCTGCCACTCTCCATTGTCTCCGATACGCTACATTTCGCCATGCTTCTGCATCAGTTTCTAGCAGATGATGGATCAGTGCTGTATGTCAGCAGGAACCATGGAGTTCTTCTGTAAATCCGGCGTGCCGGGCATCCACTGGCTCACCATAGTTGATACCCGTAAGCTGTCTCCGTCTCGCCAAGGGTAAAGGTTGCTAATAATTTCAACACAGAATAGCACGCTCTAAGTGGTATTCCTAACTTTTGTGTTTTACACACCATGAAAATGCAACCAAAACAAAAGGCGAGCCCACCAAAAGAACCGCCTTGGGGTTACCGCAAAGCCCTCGTAAACTCACGCATGATCTGCTCTACCTCTGGATTGAACTTCAGCAGGAGACCAGAGCAACGGGTACGTGGCAAAGCGAACCATCTCGATGCGTGGCGCTTCAGACCTCGGACTAGGAGTCCAGCTCCCTCACCCGTCCGCCTCTGGTCTGGAACGGAGCCCCCGCCAGCTCGTCTGGATCCGGCCTGGTCCGGACGCTGCAGATCAGAAATGTCTCTGACGCTGCCGCTGGTGCTTGCCAACAAGCCCGATATGTTGACAAGCCCAAACTCTGTTTTCTCTATCTTTCCCATTCTTCGAGAGGCCCCTCCCCCGTTCTTGTCTTTGTTTGAACTTTCCTTTTCCCTTCGTCCTTCGTCCTCGAATGAAGTGATAGTCAATGCCCTGTCAAGACTGATCTACCATCGTTACGTTACCTTCTTTCCATTTTCTTCATCTCAACTTTTTAGAAATTCCGTAATTTTATCACATTCCACTGTTTAGACCAAGGTATCAGACCAGACGATCATTGCCTTGCAGTCGCCAGGTAGCCCGCTTCTACCTCCCGAGACATACATCAAAGTGGGAGATCTCGATCAATCAACTCTCAATTAGCCGACTGTCCACTCCCTTTGCTCATCTTCACACGTTATGCGCATGATCCTTTCCGACTGAGGGTCGAGTATCACCAGGAACCTGGTCCGCGGATAGATCAGGATCGCCATACCGCTGGCGGGAAGATAACACGGATCGCGGATCACCGCACAGAATGGCATTCTCTAGCCCCTTGTTGACGGTTTTGGCCCTGGCCTTGCTCCCGGCATCAACTTTGGCGCAGAATGATCCGGTCAACGACTTTTGCCGTCGCTTTGGGCACCAGACCGCTGTCGTCGATAACAAGCTCTTTATCGATGGCGGTCTTGTGAATTGGAATCCACTTTCATCTTTTCCAGCCAACTACTCAAGTATATCACCTCAAAAATCACACCTGCAGTCCCGTCTCCTTTTTCATCCAATGGCAACATTCAGTTCCCACTAACACCCAGTTCAGATACATGGCTTCTATACCAAGATCTGTCTTCATCTACGGCTTCGGGGATGCCCCCCCTTTACGCCAATCTCTCCAAGAATGGATCAATTCCTAACGTCGCCGGCGGTGCCCTTTGGTCTGACAATGTCAACAAGCGACTCTATCTGTTTGGCGGGGAACGCAATGCAGGGGAATCGCCCATGCCCTTCAACCTATACGGCTATGATATCCTGAATAATCAATGGGATTCTTTCGGCCCATCTCGTACGGGGGCTTCGATATCAAAGGTTAGCTACGGCGCGGGAGTCTCTGTCGATACGCGCGGCGAAGCATATTACTATGGTGGATGGTTGAGCAACGCCTCCGTTCCTGGATGGGGCACTGGTCCGCCAGTCGCAACGACTGGCTTGGTGAGATACACCATGGATACCAATAGCTTTGCCAACAACACTGGGTAAGGAGAGGAACCTTGGTCAAGCGAATGCACATGATACTAACACCTACATAGTCCTGACAATGTACGACGCGCCGAGGGCAGCCTGCATTACATCCCCGCTGGAGACGGCGGAATGCTCATCTACTTTGGGGGCATACAGGATCTGGCTGGCAATGGAAGTTCTACCATTGGCCAGCCCATGGACCAGATATTCATATACGACGTGCTCAGCAGCAAGTGGTACACGCAGAAAGCCTCAGGTGATGTTCCTGGAATGCGACGACGATTCTGCGCGGGCGTAACTTGGGCAGGAGACCAGTCGTCCTACAATATGTGAGTACATTGCTTCATGTCCATACTCACTATTTGCAACCCATCTAACACATATTCCAGCTACATGTACGGTGGCGCCAATGTTCCAGGAGTGCTGGGCGCGGGATTCGACGATCTCTACATCCTCTCGATCCCAACCTTTACCTGGATCAAGATGTACCCCATCGGCCGCAACGGCACAGGAGACTACCCTCACCATTCAATGTCCTGCAACATCGTACCTGGCCGTGCGCAAATGATCATCTCGGGTGGCACGTTTCCGCTCTCCCAAGACTGCGATTCACCCGGGCAGTGGGGAACCCACAACGCGGACCTCGGGAAACAGAATGCCGGCAAGGTTGTCTGGGAGTTATACAAGCCCAACAAGACAACATACGCCGTACCGGACGAAGTCATTGCCGTAGTAGGAGGCAACGGCAACGGCGGCGCTACAAAGACTGCACCGGCGGCTGGTTTCGACTACACCGACGTCAGCCTCCTCATCACGCTCACGGCCAGTATTCCGAGCCGTACGCCGACGAGAGATGTCGGCAGTACCGGTACTCCTGCTCCCACAGGAGGCCTATCTACAGGTGCCATCATTGGCATCGCGATAGGAGCTGCAGTTCTAGTCGGCGCCATCGCCTTGGGATGCTTCTTCCTGGTCCGTAAGCGTCGGTCAGACCGATTCCACACCGGAGCATCGCCGCCAGGACCAAGCCACGTATATCACGCCCAGAGCATGTCAGAAGCGTGGTCACCACCCGCGTCATCGCCTTACTCACCACCATACGGACCTTCTCCATTCACGCCTCCTCCCCTGTCCGCACATCCGCAATCACCGCATCCAATGTCCGCGCACACGATGCCGCCGCACATGGGCCCGCCGGTAGAGCTACCTTCCGAGCCGTCATACACGACTACACCAGCGGCTCTCGCGGGCACGACGACGCTCACAAACATATCGTCCACGGCGTCGTACCCGCCGCAGCAGGCGTACTTCCCTGAGACGACGACGCTGCTAAATCAGCCGCAGTACGACGCCCACGGCAACATGTGGATGCCGCAGGTGAGCATGGTGCAGGTCGCCACCGGGGTGAGCCCGCCGTTGCCCGAGTACACGCCGGCGAGGGGCGACCAGAAGACACCGCAGCCGACGGCGGCCGAGGTACGGCACGAGCCGCCGCCGCAGGAGCCGCAGGAGCTCAGTGCGGACCCGGATGACCGTGCGGAGATGAGTACGAGGCAGGAACATCAGACGTACTATAACAGATGAGTTTGGTTTTTGCAGGCGCGTGGGTTATTCTGTTTCTTTGTATTTAGCCTGAAGCCTGGTCTGTCAACGATGATACCGGGCCAGAGATGGAGGCGAATGGGATAGTGGTGCTGTCGAAGGAGTCTAGCGTTTGCCTCTTTGGTTTGTTCATTCTTGTTACTGGCACTATTCCCACTTGGAGTTGATGGTATGGAATTATGATCACGCGAATTTCAGTAATTTCTCAAGGTACCTAGCAGACACCTTGAACCATCAGGGTTCGGAGCCATCAAGGTTCAGAATGTGATAAGGATTCCGCGAAATTTCGATCGTTGTCAGTCCGCTGATCCGTTTCGTGTAACTCCATGACATCCATGCCCAAGAGAGATAGTTACACCGCATTACAACAGCAGCGCCCGCAACGTTCGACGCGTTGTGGTCTCTAGGCTCTAGCCCGTGAATGAATTTTGCCAAGATCACATCAATATGAGTCAAGGTCGCGTGACTTGTCCGCATGCGGAACTCCTCTGGACCCTGAGAGACCACCAACCCATGCAATGCCGGCAGCCGGAGGGGGACGCCGAACAATGACTATCCTCTACCAAGCAGACTCTAGGATCTTGCCCCCGATCCTAAGAAGGGTCCGGGTGATGTGATGAGTCCATGTCATGATCGGCTCATCAGCCGCAGCGCACCGTTGTCCGCCCATTGCTGTCTCTTCATGAGTCCATCTCCCTCGCTATCACTGTCACTCTGTGTATATGCACGTGTACGAAGCGTACACTCATCAAGGTCGTCCGGGATTCCTTCGTTGCGCTGCGCATATGCCGTGAAAATTTAATACATCAAGAAACCCGATGGCCCCCAAGGCCCCCATGAGTTCCATCACTGCAGGCAGGCATCGAGTGTACATGTAGCATAGCGCAGAAGTCAAAACTCCACAGCAACGAACCATGACCGTGGCTTCCAGGAGCTTGTATTTAGGTCCTCTTGGCGCGCGTGGATAGAGACAGGAGTGAGAGGGTCTCCACGATGCTGTGTAACCATCGGGGAGGAGAGGGTGGGAGGGCGGCCATGTGCACCTCGGTGCCGAAAAAACGATTTCCGTTGTCACCAGTCTTTGCTGCTTCCTGTATCCATACAGGTATACTTTTACCTCACAGTTACACAACGGTTTCTGAACCCTCCTCTATCCGACTCGTGACTCTGCAGACTCCAGACTTTGGAGAAGAGGCATCCCGATATCGCACTCGTGATCTGCAGGTGACCAGCGCAGCGATGCTTCAATAAACGAGAGCGATATCGGACAGCTCGCTGTGCTTGTGACTCAGTCGTCTTGCCCGGGAGGGGCTGAGATCTTTGATCCACCGAGCTCGGTGAAGTCTGTGCTCTTAAGTCTGGGTAGTTGTTGGTTCGCAAAGGTTTTGTTGGAGCTCTAATGGAAGGGAGTTGTTCAACATGGGTGAGTGGACGGGGGATGGACAAGTTGAACGCAGATCCTGGAACCCTCCCCCCCCCCTTCCCGGGGCCGGCCGGAAGGGCGGGGCCAAGTCACGGAGCTACTTTGCTGCTTTGGACGGACAAAACACTACTTTGCTTTGGTGACTTACTTCGACCTGGATCTACCGACCAACTGCCGCATCCACTTGTTCACGTTGTTTTCAATTATCGATATGGACGATCCTAAAGAGAAGATCTGTGATAGTGACGGGTTGTGCAGTAAACTTCGGACTGGCTGACGTTAGGAATAGAGCCGTCCCATGTAGCCAAGAGATGTAGTGCCGTCAGCCCAGCACGTCCATTTACCATTCGGCCGGGAACAGGATGAAATCTCTTCCTTAGTATGCGCTCTACTCTAAGCGACGGGCGACGACTGCAAGTTAAGCCGATCACCACGTTAAGTCAGTTGAGAAAGCATTTCGTCATAACGTTCCGATGGGGCGTTCGCTTTGCAGAGTCGACTAGCGTAGATCGGAGAGAATAACAAAACGAGTAAACGGCATATCCCATGATGGGTAAAAACCAGTGCAAAATACACCTTTCCCACTACCCTATCCCACTACCTGAGTCTGGATCTTTCCTCCTAGCCCCTCCATCGGCAGATCTCCCTCCTCCCACATGGACAAAAAATTTCCAATGGCAGATCCGGAAGGGAAAGAAAATGGGTTGACAGTCCCGCGAGCTAATACGGAATACCTCTAGTCGAAAAGCCTCCTTGCGCCTATGTATGATGTAATACCGAAGGAGGGAGGGGGACCTGGGCTCAAGCCGCACCGGCGAGAGCGGGAGGAGAAGACCCCCAATGTGTCTCAGTGGGAAGGACAATCAATTTCTGCAGGGTCCAGAGTGCCCAGAGGCGCTCGACGTCGGGATGTGCGTTGACTGACGGTGTGGCCCAGAGTCTTCCATTGTCGAGCCAGGAACACTGCCCGCACTCTTTTGTGCCAATGTCTCAACGACCACGGTGGGATCTCTCCGAGGGGGCGGTGGGCATGGGGACAGGGAAGAGATCAAAGTGAGAATGTCTCAACGGCATGTGGGCAGAGACATCTCCCGTTTGTTCCTCGTCAAGACTCCTCCCCTCTCAACCGCCATAGTCGTTCTCTTTGAACCCCTCACGATGCTGACGACGTGCGAGGTTCGCAAAACCGCATTCGGTAGGAAAAGGTACCGGATTCAGAAAAGGTCGCTCGAGCAGCTCACCAACAGCCAAGACACCATACTATGCCTATACAGATCCCGGCCGAAGACAGAAAAAACGGGGTACGAACGACTTAATCCCCCTTGGGTTCTTTAGCTCTTGAGCTCTTTAAGCTCTTTAGCTCAACGCTAACCTACATGTCATGGACTTGACCTCTAGGTGGCCTTGGCTTCTTGTCGACTCCGAAGCTGGCTGTGTTTTTTGGTCGCCACCAAAACCAACAACACCACCCAAGGAAAACCAGAACGCCCAACACAGGACCCGATCCCGCCGTCGTTCCCTGTAGACTGTAGTGGTTCAAGATCGGAGTCCCGTCCCAAAGCTCAGGTCGCACCCGCATCGACCGCGGCCGCCTAGAGCAGAGGCACGGATCTCAATTGCCGTGAGCCGCATGCGAAAGACACGCGACGCCACGTCCTGCTTAGCCCAGAGGCCTGGACAGCCTTGACCCATAACCTTACCAAGCGCTTGGAAAATACTACAGAGAGGCTCAATGATACTGTGGTAGGCATTTGAAGTCGTTACTATGGTCATGGTCATGGTCATCACAAAGTTCAACGAAGCCGTTGCACCTTTATGAAGGATGTTTCTAATTTCTCTGATTGTCTGTCACGCTCCTCATAATTCTATCATTGCTCTATGAACCTGACGTTCAAGCGAACAGAAACTCATAACCAGGAGCATTTCGTCCTCATTATTACGCCTCTAGCTATCGATTATCATGGCGCGGTAAAGAGAGCGATTGAAGAGAAAATCCTGTTAGTCCCTCCGCCCATCACATCTATACCAGCCCTATTCCGGCGAACCGGGAAAACAACCCATCCAAAGAGCCCCATCAAGCCACCGAAAGCCACTGCCGCGAGACGCTTGTGAGAATCTGGCCCGTACGGCCGTCGCGGCGTAGACCGGCGGCTTTGACAAGCGTCGAGCGTGGCTTTCTCGGTAGGTCCTCCACGCGGGGTGCATGCCGTTCTGCGTGTAGAACGGCAGTGCATATGGGCAAAACAACGGGATACAGAGCAAGATAATGTTCTCGCAAGGGAAGGAAGACAGACAAACATCAAACTCCAGAATGGTATAAGTAAACGTCTCGTCCCGGATGCCATGGTGAAGTTTTTGGATAGACCAGACAGCCTCAACTCTCTCACACAACAAACATCCTCCTCACCAACAAGACCAACAAGACCTTTTCACTAAGGTTTAGCATCCTATCCTCACAACCGGTCTCTAATATCTAATCAACATCAACAAACTAAAATGGCTCGCCGCGCTTCCCTCATCGTGACAGCCCTCCTGGCCGTCTGCGCCTCCGCGGCTCCCGCCCCGATGCCTCAGCGCTCGGCAAAGATCACGGCCGTCAAGAACATCTTCAACGTCGGCAACATGTCCTTCGCCAACAGGCTCTACTGGGACTTTAGCAAGCTCGCCAACGGCGCCAAGGTGCCCGACGGCCTGCGCGTGAGCGGCTACCCCGTCAGCGACACGCACGTCTTCGTCACGCAGAACGCCTACATTAACGGCGGCTACCTCAACCTCAAGGTCGACGGTGGACAAAAGTCCAAGCCCTACAAGTCTGGCGAGGTCGTCACCGTGGCCCAGAACATCAAGTACGCCTCTGTCCGGACCGTCGCCGTCTTCTCCGAGCCCGCTGGTGTCTGCAATGGTAAGCCTACCCCCTTCAACAGATCTTGCCATCATCATCAAACACTCTTTCGAGACTAACACAACATCAACAGGTATCTTCTTCTACAAGAACGACAACCAAGAGACCGACATTGAGTGGCTCTCCGACGCAAACTCCCAGAGCAACGCCGGCAAGCGCCAGGTCTGGTTCGCGAACCAGGCCACGAGCAAGTCCTCCCCCAAGTCCTGGCTCTCCGTCCTGCCCCCCACGAACCCGACCACCACGGAGCACGAGTACCGCATCGACTGGATGCCCGGCGTCGTCCGCTTCTTCGTCGACGGCATCCAGACCTGGCAGACCACCCAGAGCGTGCCCTCGCAGGCCGGTCCCTGGGTCTTCAACAACTGGGCCAACGGCGACAAGGGCTGGAGCGCCGGTCCCCCCGCCGCCGATGCCATCTTCAAGATCAAGGAGATTGACATGTACTACAACACCGCATGAGAAGCCTACCTAGTCGGCCAACACACATCATTGGGCAGGCTTCTGCTTCACAGCTCAAATTTTCAACTTCATCGTACATACTTTTGGATAACGACAAGGCAACCAATTCATGAGGAGGAAAACGGTCTTTGAACAAAGGGAACTAATTGGACATAATGAGGAAGGAAAACGAACAATAACTTCATGAACAAAATGGAACCAGCTACTAAGGAGGAGGACATAATAACGAGGAGGGCTTAATTCATGACCATAATGGAATAGTAATGGACATAATAATACAGAAAATCAGAAAACCCCCAAAATCGAGTCATTATCAAGTGCCATGCAGCATCCGATGCGCACCATTGTGAGAAGAAATGGGAATGACCCTAGGCCGCGGATTAAACAGCTCTGGGGACGGATGCATCGTCACCGACCCTCAAGCATTTGCCGTATCCGAGTCAAAAAGCACCCGGCGGATGGGGCAAGATATCCGTCCGATGCGTGGAAACGTGGAGGCGGGCGGGCGGCCGCAGGCCCTGCTGCTGCCGCAGCAGCAAGGGCAAGGCCATGCAGGTAGGAGAGAAAGAAGACATCTCTTCTCATCCTCGATGTCCGCGGGTAAAAAGCTACTGTCAAAGCTATGAACAATCAGGGTCCCCACGATCTTCTCTCCCACGATATGGATGGACCCCAGAAAGTGATAAAAAAGGGTTAGCGGGTTGGAAGATCATCCCATGCGAGGACAAGAGGGGAGGGGGGGCATTTTCGACTTTTGGATGCGACGAGCTTCTTGCGGTTGGGTTCGTCCGCACACTATCCTCCGCAAGTCTCCGCTTCCCGCCCGCCCGCATAGAATGATGCTCCATAGATAAGACTCATCGGGAGCCGTTCGTTTGGTGTGTAGTCAATTTTTCCTTCCCCATTGTGCGAACCAGAGATCGTCTTTCGCGCCCACGCGTGTGCCCAGTGTGGCTGGCCCACGATGCCCGTCCATTATCGTCTGTTTTTACGTTGGCCCGAAGACAATCCGAGGCCGGTTCGGCCCCAGTACCCGCAGACTGGATAGCTCTAGCCTCTTGAGCCTCATGTGGAAAAGCTTCGGGCGTGGGAAAAGGGGGGACAAAGTGCGAAGAGGCTAATGAGAGCGTTTCCCGTGGGCCAGGTTGAGGATGTCCGATAATCGGAAAGCATGGTTCTTTCGTCTCTCGTTGGTTTGCTGCGACTTTTCGACCTTTGCGTACAATACGGCCGCGCGCGCCCCTCCAACTCCTCTCAGGTCCTCGTTTACGCGATGTTCTGGACTTTGGGCTAAAAAGGACTTGAACCGGGGGACGGGGGGTGGTTCCTCCTTGAGACGAGACAGGCAGACGCGAGTGCGGTTCGCGAACCTCTCAGAGGCTCAAATGGCGTTATCTTGCATGATAGCTTCCTTTCCACCCACCCCTGTCTCTCGTGGTGCTCGTCGAGACGGCGTCCAAAGGGTTCTGGGTTCCTGTCAATGAGGGTCGACAAACCCCACCAGTCCGTGGGGTACTCTTTCAACAATCCCGAAAGTATCCGACCCTGCCCGGTGTGGCCTGGGTAGTCACGGTGTGTTCAATGGATGCGTGGGATGGGATGTGGAAGCGATTGGTGTGTATCTGGCCGAGAGAGGCAAAAGAGCTTTCGCCGGTTGTTCGTACGGGGGACGAGAGCTGAAGCAGAAATTTTCGTCGATTTTGGCTTTAGCTTCAGCTTCAGCCCTTTTCAACGGCGGCCCCTTTCAGCTTGTAAGCGAGGACCCTGAACTAAGGTAGGCAAACACCGTCAGCAACGCGTACGACAACCAATGACAAGCTCCAAACGCAAGAGAAGGGTTGAATTTTTCTTGTAGCTTTGAAATTCCAAGCTATCGGGAACCGTGTTTCCACTTTGGCTCGGTGATTTAGACCACCGAGGATTACACCCATCAAGGTGAGTGACGAGGGGCCCGAGGGGTTCTCATGAGCGCGCGGCTGCTCGGCTCACCTTGATGGGCGGGCGCTTTGCAGATAGCAGGATAGCGGCAGATGGCCCAGAAAGTTGAAGAAAAGAAGCAGGGAAACAGTTCAAGATAGTCTTGGATGCCCCATGGTTCGCCATGCCGTCTTCTGCCGCCTGCCGTCAGTGACGAAGCTCAAAGAAGAGGAGGGGTCGCGAGCGTGGGGTTGAAACTCGCGAGCTTGATGGCGTGCATATCGAGAGACTGATTGCCGCCCGTATCCGTGGGAGTTCAGGGTCTAGACACAAAAGAGGCATGCCGAACGGAACGGAATCGACACGCACGTCGTTGAGATGAAAAGTGACGTTTTCTTGCCTGCTCATACGCAATAAGCAGAATATCCGTAACTCCTCGGTCCAGGATTGTATCTCTCCGTATCGCCGTAAATCTCGGGAGTTGCGTCAAAAGTAACCCCGCCGATGCCAAGCTGGTGGAATATAGAACAATCTAATCAATCATCTATCAATCTATCTATCAATCAGTAGCAAGACTCTAGTCGGACTTCGGATGCTATGGCAAAAGGAGAAAAAATCCAAGCCCCCCACGCAGAGCAGAAAAAGGTAGATTAATTGAGTTGCAGCATGGCACGCCCACTGGGGACGCACGCAGAACTTTCGATGCCGTGACAGGCATGCTGTAGAAACTCTCTCGCTCAAGAAGCCCCCGGTTAAGTTCCCTTTACAGACGAATGTCAAGTTCAAATCACAGGTCGACACGCAAACGTGCCATCTGGGTAGCCGTAGAGTGTGCCAGCCACCTTGATAATTCTAGACCATGACAGGAACCTGCTCAGAGATAGCCAAACAGTCGGGAATGCAAGAGTCTCAGTGGACGAGGTTGAAATTTTTGAGCGCTTGCGTATCTTGTCACCCCAATCGTTCATGTCGCGGCTCTTGCCGCGCATGCGTCCTCTACTGGAATTGGTAAGTATCTCCCGTCGGTTAACGGCACAATGAGTTGCCAATTGCATTGTGTCTGCGCGTTGCCTTACACTCACAGCAGCCGCCTATTCACTGACTCCGACATGCCCCCGAGGAAACTCAAGATGTGATATCAGACGTGATATGAGCAGACCTCGACCAACGGTTGTCAGCCACGCCAGTCAAGCCGACGGCGATTCATGATGGGACTTTAGCACATGCATCTTACGCCTACTTTCGAAACCAGTCGGCATTCTTTTGAGAGGAAAAAAATGTGACGAGATGGTGTTTCTATATTGTCTAATGGCACGCCATCGCCACTCATCATGTGTTGTACAGTTGTAGTACCTAGGCATATGTAGCAAGCGGCAGTTGGTGCTCGAACAGCTCACATCACATCACACCCCGCATTCCTGAGGTGATCAGGGTTCTACCTACCACCGACTGTTAGCAGCACGAACAGAAGCAAAAAGATTGATCAGCATACCGGTATCTGGTTCCGGCCGTTTCGAACTTACGAATGTGATGGAACCTACATACACGCCATTACGGACCATCGTGCCATCCTTCACCGTTTTCATGTGTCACAGTCACCGTCCTCTAGCTCGGCCACCAAGAAAAAGAACGTTATGTTTAGGGCCTCTTGGATCTAGCAGTAGACTGGGGGATCGCCATATAGCGGTCATTTGGACTGGGGACTGGGGACTGGGGGGAAAGAGAGAGATGCTTAAGCCCACGGCGGCCGGCGTAGGGTGCATTAGGCTATTGACATAATACTTACCATAGTACCAACGGACTAAAAGGTACCTATTCGAGAGACTTTGTAGACTGAGTGTCGATCGTTCATCCGGCACTGTTTGTTACTTTGCTTGTATTAATGCAGACGATGCTCGACGGCTTTGACGGATGCTGTTCCCTTGGGCGGAGAACAGTTACGATTGATGTGGGCTTTCCGGTGACTTTCTACGTTGCATACCTTCGGATACTCCACGGGCCTAGTCTTCCGGTGTTCCATCGAAACCAGAAAAGTTGATTTGTTCTCTCAATGTCGAGATTGAACATTACAACTACCCTCTGCATAGGGACCCTCTTACGCGGCGACAGATGGCATGAGGAAACTTACGATATATGGATAGATAGTTTGACAAGACATTGAGAGTACCAGCATGCCTGTAGGCTATATCAAGCGCTAGCTGCTCAACCATGTCTCCTGCCCCATAACTCCTTTGCAGTAACAAACTCACTCCAGTTACAGAGACCCAGAACTGGCCAGTAGCTTGGCATCTTTGTGGGAACGGGGAAGAAATGCAGATGAAAATTTTCCGTCGGCTGCCCTCTCCGATGCCTGATGGGTTGGGATCCCCGCAACGACCCAAGGGGAAAGGAGACAGAAATGTTGCATCAATAATACATCGTTACGGTGAACCAGAGAAGAAACGGGGGGAAATATCTTTCTTCCTCTGACCAAACGTGATGGAAACACGTGTTCTGTGACGGACGGGAAGAAACGTCGTTCATGTCAAGTTCCCACCGTCTCAACGTGGATGAAGCAGCCACTGTGGTAGGTGGTTTGCGGCCTACCTTGGACAGTTGGATCCGTCCTAGACTTGACTAAGAAGGCAAGGTAAAGGCCGGGTTGGGGAAAAGGCCCACCCACCGGTGTACGGATACAAGTGTGCGTGTGTGTGACTCTGGAAAGTGAAGAGACTGCTGAGCGGAAGCCCTTACAGAGAACGGAGCCGGGACGAAGGGAAACGAGTGGATATTCTGTCAATGGAGCTCCGGGCTGTGTCGTCCTTGCAGTTTGCCCACTAAATTCTTTCTCATGGGGATTAAGTTTTTCTCGACTTGTTTCTGATGTGCCAGGGGTGGTTGCGAGGCGCTGAGGTCTGGAATCTCTGGAATCCTGAAATTTCTGCCCATTTCCACAATTTCTGATCGTCTTCCCTGCGTCGAGTCCGTCTTTGTCATTGTATTTTGTTGTTACCGGGAAGGGATGATAAGCAATATCTTTCGTACTCTGTGAGTCTGTGGAGGTGAAGCGAGTGAAAAAGGGAGACAAAAAACCGGAGCATGTTGCTTTGCGACGGGCGGCGGCGCGGCTGGCCGGAGAGGTTCCACGGGTCCACGGGCATGGCTCCACGGGTCACTGTTTTGCAGGACGTGAAAGAAAGGGAGCGGGTGGGACGGACGACGCCATCAACCCATACCCAAGGTACAAGGCACCGGACCGCCTCAAGCTCGCAGCGCCGTTCGGGAGCATGACGCCTCCAGGGGACTCGGAGCACCTCTTTGCCATTCAGCCGCTCTACCCCCAAGAGCTAAGATGTGCTCATTGTTGTTATGTGAGGTGGTTTCCTGTGGATACGGGTACCGGTACTCCACCGAAAGTCAAGCCGGCTTGTGATGAGTCGATGACTGACTCCTTGAGTCGCACAGTCGTTGTTGAAGTCGCTGAGCCGCTGAGCCTCTGGCGACGGGACGTGGGGCTCTCGAGGATGTGGGTTAGAGGCCTACGGATACTGTAGTGCCTTAGTTCCCTCCCTCAGAGTAACAGTTGCGCCTTTCAGTGGAGTTTGTTTCGAACTTTGTACGGCCTCTTGGTAACCCTGATGTGGCTTTTTTACTCGATTTTCTTAGGGCCCATTCGGGGGGAAACGTGCTCAGGGCTGTGGATGAGGTGATGTGAAAACGTCGTATGAATCACGAAATACCGGGGCCGGGGGGGTGGAGGCTTTGGAGGCTCCTCCGTCGCAGCCGCGCAAAGCCCACAGCTAGCAGACAGCAGACGTCTGAGTCTCGGCTGCTCTTACTGCGTGCGTAGCAACCTCGTGGGAACTGGGAATGGCCCACTCGATCCGACTCGAACGATTTGCTAGACTTCAACTCGAGCCGTGGCGGGTCGCTGACAGAGAATCAAAGTTGTTTCGGTCATCAGTGTCCCCGTCGTCTGTTGTTCCCCAACATGTTGTGCCCTTTGAGGAAAATTGCAACATCCGCTGATCAAAGGGGACGTGCCGAAAGTGAGAAAACCGGGTATTGCATTACGGCGGCCTCTGGAGTCTGCTCCCGTGCTGCATTGCATTGTGTTTGTTCTTTGCTGAGAGACAGCTCTGGCATGTGCTCACTAATCTCAGTCTGGTAGTCTGGACTCACCGGAGACGTGTCCAATTTCTCAAAATCAAGGAACGGGAGAAACAAACACGATGGCGGTGCAGATGCGAGTAGAAAGGCAAGACGAGGAAATACCTCATTGGCCATCCCCGATGTAGAAGCTGGCTAAGAAGTGCCGTACCAGAAACACGTTGACTATGGTATCGTACGCTGTTAGTGAATACAGTCCACGTACACCTACTGTTCGGTATTCGCAGACCGGCACCCACCAAATCGGCGTACCTATCTGTGAGTTTGTTGCCGCTGCAAGGTACTTGGACCCTCGCCGTGACGGCGTGTCTTGTTTCGCTGGTCATGCAGTCGAAGCTCTCCATAATACGGGGTACGCAGCGAGGCACGTTGCATACAGCAGAGCGAGCCGACTGGCTGCCCTTTGGAATTGTAAAGTTGTACTGTTTATGCGTATGGAGCCCAAAAACCATCAGATCGTGATCGCTTCACTGGCTCAGAGAAAACGTCTCTGTTTCACGGGTGTCCCTTTCTGATGTTCTTCTCCTAGTGGCGGCTCTGTATCCTTCTTCCCGCTTTTCGTGTTCCCGCAGGAAGTTCCGTTCTCCACGCGCATCAAGTGCTTGTTTCTTTCGTCCAAGGACTTTGGACGGCCCGGCGTGTGATGTACCTCTTGGCTCGATCTGACGTGCAACGGTACATTGCGTGTTTGAGGCAGCCCGCACCGAGGCCGTAGAGGTTTCGAGCGGCCGCTGCATGAGCCTACGCGATATACTCTCCACGAGCATGTTTCTTGCCTGTTCCCTGGACGATTCCTTACATAAGGCGGAATGGTTGGTTGTACGTCGATGCCATCTTGAACTTATTAGCTAACAAGGCGTCGTTATGATGCAATTTTGGCACAGCAGTGTATATCGGGTACAGACGGACGCAACAGAATAGGATGCTCAAAAAATAGCTTCAGCACATGAGCAAGGGCTCTAGAGTCAAGGCCCAGGACGGCATGAAAGAGGCACCGGGGCCGATGGGGTGAGCTGATGACAGAATGGCGAAAATGATGCATCGCCGTGGCTCGACGACAACTGAGCCCCCCTCGTTCGCGTCAGACCTGGCTCTTGTTAGTCCTCGCATGGTCAGTCACCTGGTCACACCTCACATCGCTCGCACCTTGTCCTCGGCTTCCAATAGGCGAAGCAGGCAGCTTGCAGCCTGTGTACCATCTTGTCATCCTGTGTCCAACAGGTAAGTACTGTAGTGTAGGTACTCCGTGCAGAGGTGCAGAACAGAACACCAGGGCCGCCCAGTCCCCTTGTCGATCGTCTCAGAAAGGGTCCTATGGTCCAGTGATGTTGTGGTGGTGCCTCTAGGAGTGTACTCCGGTAGGTGTTGGGATGCCCTCCTTGCAGCTGTACCTGGCATTCTGGCATTCTAGTTTCCATCATGTAATGGTGGATGCTTGGCCACCATCCAAACACACCCAAGTACTCCAAGGACGGCATCCGGTAGATTTGTAATTGCAGCCACGAATTCACCATTCACCGTTCACCGCTGCTGTTTTGGAAAGTGTAGGTACCTTGGGAATACTCTAGTAGGTACGTACTTACGTACTCACGTACTCCGCACTGCACGTGTGATGCCTTACATAATTCAAGCCCGAGAACGTCGAGAAGGAATGAATGTACGTAAAGGAAAGTACGAAGAGAAGTGCCTACCTTACATTGCGAAGCACCCTTGGGTACAAGGCGACGCGGGCAGGTTGGCACTGAGGTCAGGTAGACACGGCAGGCAGGGCAGGTACTGAGGAACTTTGGCTTCATCCCCAGACTTCTCTCTCGGCAGCATCGTGCATCAACCTCTGCTTCTCTTTGGACTTCCCCATATTTGCACTATTAAAAGCCCTGCTTGGTCTTTGGCGGCTTTGCCCTGGTCCGCACATCCCCCTCGTCTCGCTAAGTAGTGTAGTCTCTCCTGACCACAAACTGCGTACTTCGTACCCACCAGCGTCCACGCACGCAACGAGCTCTTCTGACTTCTCAACTTCTCACAGACCGACGACAAGGGTCCCGGGTTACCCTTCTGGGTACGAGTGAGCCGCCCGCAGAGAGGGAATCAGACAGGCTTCCCCTGTCCATCGCAGGCCTGCAATCCTCCCCACTGTGAGGTGCAAAGTGCAGATACTGAAGCCTGGTTTCTTTGATGCCATAATCCCCGTGACTACGAGAAGGCAACGGCGATATAAACCTCGGACCCCGATCTGGAATCTCGATCTGAAAAGAAAGGCAATTTTTTTCTTCGCTAGCGAACCCGTTTTCTCAACCACGTCAATAAGTCGGTGAAGAATTTAAGAAAAGAAAAAAAACCCCGACCAGCGGCTAGACAAGAAACGAAGACGGGGGGACGGAGCAAAAAAAAGATATTGCGCAAGAAGACATTTTCCAAAGGAATTCCATGCCATATTAGCTCGGGATACGAAAAAAGACACGGCTGCATACACATTACACACAGACTACAAAGAACGACATTTTATTCTCCGGTCTCATACGCAAGAGCCAACCCGTCAGTCCTCATACAGAAGCAGCGGCTATCCAGCAAGAGGCCAGAGAGCCCATTCCTAGCCTTGCAGCTCTTGCTTCCCACCGCTTCGTTTGGACACAAGCAGATCAAGACCCTCACGCCATACCCTTCTTAGCACGAGAGGGTTCATCAGGGTGTCTGGTCTCCGGTCGTCGTTACTACTCGGTACACCTGTAACCACACACAATTACAAGCTACAGCACCCATACCCGTACGGTTTGGGTGGCATTCTCGCTGCTGTCATCGGCAGAGTTGAGACGACGGACGAATCGGCGGCGCTTGATCCATCTCATAAGCTGGAGGTCCGTCCGCACCACAACATCTCCGCTTTCGGCGAGCCCACGGCCCTGCCTGTCCTTGCGTCAATCCGAGGTACCTTGCGTCTTTGCGGCTTGTCTGGGTACCGGGTTGAAAAATTTACAGAGGGTACGGATGGACAAGGGGAGAGAAAAAAAAAAGAATATCCATACATCAACTTGCAAGGGAGTGACAAGTAAGGACGGCAACGGAAAGAGTCACACTCGATCGGGCTCCATTCATTCAACAAGAGAAAAGCCATTGAACACTATTCGAAGAGTCAAACCAACCGTCTGCGGGACTACATATATTTCCCGGCTCCAATTCTGTCCCGCTTCCAGGAGCCTCATCTGTCGCCAACTGCTCTCTTTCTTTCTCCTCGCCTTGACATTTCCTCGGCAATCTCGTCTTTGACTGAGTGATCACTACGTCAGTCTGGCTCTATTTCGTCTCAATCCACTTGAGGATCCGTCGTCCCTTCTATCGAGCACCTAGAAAGGGCAAACTACCTCACACTCACACACCTGCTGCTCGGCTTTCGCCTTGCTGATACACAAATCGCATCTCTCTTCCGCAAATTCCCACCCCCGAACGGAAGACGGACAACGGGCCAATTTGGAGCTAGCCAGCGCTGGTCCCCGCACTCGCTCTCGACTCTGGCGTCATCGTGCTTCCTAGGAGCTGTTTAATTAATTCCTCGAGAGATCGAGGCCGCAGCAAACATTTTGCTGCACCTAGCAGAGTACCTCCTAGTTCCGACTGTACCTAGACTTGACCTGCAGACCCTGGTTATCCCTGGAGCGAGAAACAAACCCACGCTGGTACAAGTCAACCCCGGTCTCTCACTCTCCATCACTCTACACTAAGCCTGGAGACTCAACCCGCGCACACCTCTCTGTCACTGAGTCTGAGTCTCTCACACCACCCACCTCGCCGGGTCTCACCAAAGATACCTACCTAGCACGGTAATAGCAACCGTCAGCGCAGGTACTCTTCTCAGTCTCTCCTCAGCCGAGCTAGCCCTCTCAAAAAAAAAAAAAAAAAAACACATCCGGCCAATCCTTCCTGCAAGCTTGCAGCACCACAGGCCTGCTTGGACTGGCGGCACGCTTCTTTTATTCCCTTGACCTCCCATCCCATCTTGTCCTATCCCGTCCTGCCTTGGACACACCTCTCTTCCCTCTCTCAGTGTCTCTCATTCCTAGACTTGTCTCTTGCATTAAAAACTTCCGACTGGCCTGATAGGAGGAACACGGGCTCTCTCAAGTTTTCATCTGGAGCATTGTATCAGTCACGACTACGGCGACGGTCACGGCCACAAACCCGCACCACAACCCATCCATCAGCCATCCATCGCCCACGGGCAATCCATCACTTATCAGCTCTCGGCCAAATATACATACATATCCACTCCCACACCCCCCAGCCAAACCCGCCGCTATCTTTCAATCCATCACCAAGACGCCTTAGCTACTAGAAATAAGGCATACCACATCAGGCGTCCCCTGCACATTGCGATAGCTCGAGACCCTTCTTAATCCTCCCAGCACCCGCTCTGACCTGCGGGGGAAGACCAACGACCGGAGAAGAAGAAAAATCTCTTCAGCGGGCGGACAAGACACACGGAGTCACAGCCGACGACCACCACTCTAACCTACCTTACCACCACTACCTTACCTGTTCGTTAACTCAGCCCAGGGCTTCGAATTTGCCACTCGGAACGCGTGAAAGCAGGGACCAATTTCCTGCATTCCCATACAAGGCCACCAACAGGCAGTCTAGATTCACATCTCACCGATTGTTGCGAAAAATTTTCACTGTTGCAGAAGAAAAGGGTTCGGAAATCTTCTTCCCTCGTCCGACGCTGCTTCACCCATCGCCTCTGCCAAACCCGACGGCCGAGACAGGACGGACGTTCGCAACTGCAGTGGCACTACACGCTGTTGTTCGTCAATCATCGCTTCTTGGGGGAATAGAACGGCGCTACCCCTCCACCAAACCCGCCCATTCCCCGCTTATCTGGTCCCGCCGTCCATCCGCCGATACAGGCACCACAACACAGCCAACTGAGACTGAGGACTCGGAAACTAACTGTGAGCGTGAGCTGCGAGAGTCTGAGCGATAGACTACAAGAAGAACCCCTGCCAACCTCGTCGCATCGTTGGCTTGTTATTTTCTTCTCTCGATCTTCCCCTTCCTCAGATCCCTTTCTCTCAGTCGTACATACATACGCCAAGAGAAAGACTTCACAATGCATCACAGCCGCAGAAAGTCGGGCAACACCTCCATGACGGAGAAGACTGTCACAGCTACCGATCCCTCCCGCTACGGCAAGCGTCCTTCAACTCTCACCAGACGCCAAACTCCCCAGAAGTTGGGCAAGAACCCCAGAGACCGGGAACGGGAACGGGAACAGCAAGACTCGTGGGACGATGAACGGGAGAGTTTCCCTCAGTTCTGGTAAGTTTCCTGCCACAGTTTTTTGTCTTTTCTTCTTCACTATTCACATCTGTCGTGTCTCCCTCACTCTCATTCCCACTCTCACTCCCCGATCTGGACATGAGTGCTTCCTCAACGCCGCCATGTTCTAGATTGTCAACCCCGCAACAAGCTGTCTTGCAACATTGTCCGTCATCCAATCTTTGTTGCAGATTGTCATCCCGTTCGGGAGGTCTGCAGTGTCACGATGGACGCCCACTGTAGTGCGCGTTGCTATTCTTCCGATGGGTGTCTATGCACTCAAGTTCCCGTTCGAGCCATTGTTCCCACCCTATTGACCGAAAAATTCGCTGACTGGGCCGTGTGATCTAGCATGACTTGCGAAAAGCAATTCGTACCTCAAGATGACAGGTTCCTGTACTGCTCAGAATCGTAAGCTGCCACTTCCAAGTGAATGTCCCTGAGCGAAAGGAGTGACTTTACTGACACTACGCAGATGCCGCAAGCATGATCAACAAACTGCATCAACTGGCAGGACTATGAGCCAACCGCACATGGGCAACTACCCTTTCTACGCCGCATGCAACCCCGAGCCCAGAGACATAGTTCCTCGTGCGTCCCCCTCAAGGCCGAACTCGATGCACTTCTCGCCGCCCACGACACCAGGTGCCACCTCCGGCGCGCAATACTCGTCCGCCATCTCCGCGTTGAGGTCACTCAGCATCCGACCCCCAAGCCCGCCGTCCCCCACATCGTCGCACGCCAGCATCTGGCCATTTACCAAGAGCAGCACCAACAGCCCCAGCACTTCGTACAACCGCGGCAGCAACAGCTTTTTCCCGGCCACGTACGACGGAGGCTACGCAGCGAATGGCTACGCCTACAACTACAGCTCCAGCGGTATGGACCGGCCGCTACCGACACGGAGACCCACTGGGCCGGGCTACTCAAGGCCGAAAAGCATCGAGTTGGTGACGCCCATGGTCGGTCGCTAACACCGTCAGACGGGGACTGTGTCGGGAGGCTGCATCACCATTCAACTGGTTCAGCCAACCATTACACAACCGCACGGGGAGGACTGACACCTCGTCACCCCACGAGAATGACGGTGTGCGTGCGCTCAGCGGGTTCGATGGGTCTTCCCTCTCGTACTCGCCTGTATAACCCCAGCCCCAGAGCGCGGGGTTAGCGTCGATTTCGAACACCGGAAAACGCGGGGGCAACCACGGAGGTAATGAGCCGGCAAGGGGATATGATCCATCTCTAGCTTTCTCTCTCAGAGTAGCCTTCCGGATGTCACCTTTCCGACTCATCCGCACGCCTCATTCACCAGCCTTTACCTCCTCTGCTGCCCCCCGCAAATCAACCCCACGAAAAATGAAGCATGGCATCTCGGCAGAGAGACTAGCATTGCGCCTTGTGGGGGCTTCATTTGCGCATTTACGATTGTTTTTTTGGCACTGCGAAACGCCATGGCTTCGGTCATGTGAGGGAGGGGAAATTCGGGCAGGATCACAAAAAAGTTGGGGGTTGCATTGACATGGGGCATGGGCATTAATGGGCATTTGGTAAAGCGATTTGGGGATGGTTAATCCTGTCTTGGTTTTGCAGCGAAACCCGTTTGGTTCACCCACGCCTTACCCAACGAAAGCACACGGAGGTTTCTACGAGATACTCCGTGTTGCGGGTTTGGAAGGTAGTTCCTGACGGGGGTTTACTGTTGTTATTTTCATCATCTGTTGTCACAACTCTCTGTTTGGGCAACATTATCATCTCACATGACGGGTTCTTCAAAGGCCATCTGAGCATACATAGAAGGACAAAGCATCTACGGAAATCGGGAATAGCTAGCTAGCATCAAGGGCATCACGGATCTAGTATTCGGGCACGCATTTCACATACTCCTTTTCAACCCAGAGGAGGTACATGGCGGATACAGTACTCCCCCTCCTCTCAATGGGAACAATATCATATTCTTTCTGAAAATACCACTTAGCATCAATGTGTAGCCAGCGGGTTATTCGACCGATGAATTGAATCAATCATGTATACTTGACATATCGCAACTGTGTGAGAAATCGCGTCGAGCTGACTCTCAATCGATCGGCACCGCCGAGTTCAATGACGGAAAGCCGAGGTGAATAGGATGGGACACCTCGGAGATGGGGGAAGAATGAGCAAGGTAAGGACCCCAATCGTCCGATCCACAGACGCCAGACCTCTTTGGACCTCACGATATGCAATGTTGCTCCCCCAGACGTAGCATGTCGATCACTGGTTCTTTTTTGACTATATGGTGCGGTCTTCCCCGGATCATGAAGTGGACGGGCGGGGCCTGGCGATGTGCGACACTGACTCGAGGAGTCGGGAGTCGGGGAGTTTGCCAGCGTATCACTTTATCAGTACAGGTGAAGCGGGCGAGTTAGGGACAGACAGGAAAGAGAGACGCGCTCGACGCGAGACTTGGGAGGTGTGACGACAGAGGGATCGGATTCCCGCGGATGGACAAGTCTGGGAATGCCGTGATAAGAGGATCGACTTGTGTGATTGGGGAGATGTTCTGTCTCTTGCCTGCCTTGCCTTGCGCCTCGCCTTGCCTTGCTTCCTTCTCCCCCGCGGGGGGTCAGTTTGGGCGGCTTTCGGCAGGCAGAGTGCAGACTGAGGTACTTGCTCAATGCTGTTTGGCTGTGCGGGTCACGGATAATGATATACAGGATGTTGGGTTACAGCAGGATCTCGATATTAAATGGCACACCGTGGACAGACGGCCAATGGGATATGTGCGTACATTGATTCGAGGTTCCAGACCATCATTGTCAAGGGAGGACGATCTTGCTGTGCCGCTTCGCTTGTGGTTTTCTATCGCTAACTTGAGTCTAGACCTTTTTTTCGAGGTCGGATTTATGGTTTACGGGTGCAAGTGAAGGATTCTGTTGATTACTGTGTGTTACACAAGCGCTTGGGGATGTCAAGCGAGTGAAAGCGAAGGAGTAGATAACTTTGTCAGCAATTGATCCCTGGGTTCGATTTTGTCCGTCCAGTAATAGTGCGGCCGTTCAAGTTCACTGGCCTTTTCAGGGTATTCATATTCCCTTCTTACCATCCTCCTGGATAAGACCGTTGAATTAAGTCCCATTCCGTGTCATTTTCGCGTTCCAGGCTTTTGTTTTCCCGGCGGGCGCGGGAGAATTACGGCAGTAGGCTAGCGGCTGATAGAATATGCGCTGAGTGGGGGTGTTTCTTCATCTTGGGTTTTGGTCTCCATGGATCGTGACATTCCGGCAGGGCGCCAGCATCACTTCGGTTTGAATGGGGCCGAGGCTAGTGATGCTTGGTTGAGGCCGGGGCATTTGATGACGTTGGCGGGGATTGTGTACGTGCCAACGTGAGCGGACAGGTATATTCTCGGCAGTGGGAGTTCTTGGGGTTCTAGGGGGTTCTATCACAGAGACATCACATTTTTGGAGTGGCTGTCTCGTTCACGATATTTGATTTGATGATGGATCAAAGTGAGGCTGTTGTTCTCTTCCGAGTCATGTGCTTAGGCTCGTGATGGGGGGGACTTTGTCTTGTGAGACGGTGGTGATGGAAAGGTGTGAATGGGTATCGTAATGGAGGTTGAATGGGTGAGCGATGACGGATGGTCTGGGAACGAGTCGAGGTCTCGTGATAGAGGCCGATGATGGCGGAGCTTTGAAGGAGGTGGGGGGGGGGGGGGAGTAAGGTAAGGTAGCTAGGCCACCGTCTTGACCCGGAGAGATATGCGACGACGACGATGACGAACCAATGGGTAGGCGATGATGGTCCCAAGTGATCGGAGCGAAAGGGCGAGGGACCAAAGCAAGGGCGGTGAGCTTAACGCAGGTTCCAGTATTCCGTACGCTGTGAAATGATGTGTGTGAGACTGTGTGTGTGTGTGTGTGTGTGTGTGTGTGTGTGTGTGTGTGTGTGAGTGTGTGTGTGATGCCGGATTCCGGGACTAGTATCACGCAAGTCAGGCACGTAATGTAGGTACGGTGCAGCGGAATGCTCCAAGGTGGGAACACTTTTTCTTCATCTTCTTCTCTATTGAGGTGAGGTGAGAGAAGGTGTGTGTAGGTGTACGTAGGTGTGAGTGGGTGAAAGGAGTATGATGAGTGAGTGAGTGGTCTTGGTTGGGGGCTGGGGCTGGACAAAAATGAGAGCATGATCGGGTTAGGATACGGGGTGTTCGAGGCGAACCTGACCGATGAGTGGTGGTGGTGGTGAGGATGCGGCGGCTGAAGCGCACTTGACGCCGCGGCCGCGTGAGCGATGATGGTAGCGTGTATTCCGTAGAGGGGGGTCTTGTGCTAGTGTGATGAGATGGATTAGATTGTGCGTGATTGTGTGAGATGACGTGAGGCGCGGGGCACTTTGAGTCGTGTTTGTGAAGTGCGTTCCATTGTGTTCCTGCTTAGGCACCCAAGTAAGTCAGGCGAGTAAGTACCTACCTTTCAGGTTATCTGGCTGGGTGTTGTTCGGGCAGATTTGCCCAGTCAGCACGATGTTCTTAGTGGATGGGCTAAGGTGCAAGTGGTGGTTTTCCCTTGGTGCTGTGTAAGTAGATAAGATTACTTTAGTAGGTTCTCTCGGTGATAGGTGGGATAGGAAAGGACTGGTGTGGTTGGTCTATGTCTGTAACTAGCTGCGGGATGTTATAGATGCGAGATAGGGTAGTCTCGGTTTATCGTATAGTACGACGCGACTGTAGCAGCATTCCTATACCATAAGGTAGGTGGATAGGTAGACTTATTGGAGGGGCTGGAAAAGCGGAAAGGCAACTCGAGCAAATGATACCGGCTATTTGAAATACGTGTCGCAAGGTGTTGCCATTCGGGAGGGGGGAACAATAGAACCAACTCTCGGGATGTGATGGGCCTGTCGGGGTATGATTACAGAGTCTCATTTCGGGATCTGGTCCTCGACGATACCACCATGTTATGGCCTGCCTGCCATGCACTTGCGGCACACTCGCCTGACTCTTTCGGCCGGCTTTGCAGGTTTGCCGCGATTTTTGGAAGGTGTTGCTTCTCCCTGGGCGAGGGGGGAAGATCGGCCGGGTGTGGAGAAAAAAGGACAAATGTCGGCGATGCCGGTGTTGTTCGGGGTGGAGTCCGGGTCCCCGGTCTTTCTCTCTTCCTCTCTCGGCGGTCCGGGGGGATGGAGGGTGGGGGTCGTTTTCCTCTCTCCTCTCCCACGAGTCTGGGTCTGACCATCCGATGCTGGAGACTGACTCTCATCCTTGTTCGAGCGCTACCACCTATCGCGATGAAATATCGGGAAGGTTATATTGACGGCGGTGTTATCGTCGCTGATTCTATGGAATGGGGGTTTGGACTTTTCCCATCCAGCGCTCTTTCCGAGAAGCGTCAATGTCGTGCATGAGTGCATGGTGGCTTTCTAGGTGGACCGATGATCGCTCTGCTTCTTTCTGAATCATGTTTTTGGGGGCGAGAGAAGGGCCATTGACGCCGATCGTCGAGATAGCGCCTCCATGGTAAAGACTACACATGAGGGTGGCATCGGAGTAAACTCCGACTTTCTCATCTGCCCGCCCTTCGCGGGTGTCCGATGCCGTCATAGCGTTGAGGCAGAGACCCTCAAGTCCGTGTGGTCGTCTCCCAATTTCGAGTCAGGCACGGCGTATTGCTGATTATCGCGCGGCTGGACGTGTACATGACGCGTCAGAGTTGCTCATCACCAACTCTGGCGCTATGTTCTCTTCAGTTGTTGAGTACCTGTCTATGGCGCCTGGCTCATTCATAGTTTCGTCTAATTCATTCTTCCATGTAGCATTTAGTTGACAACTACCGATTGAGCAACATCGTAGCCGTAGCTGTGCACACAAACTTCACGATCGGCTGGGAATGATGATGACTCTTCGCGTTGTAGAACTTTCATAGAGCCAAGATATTTCACTGACAAACTTATCAATCTAAGGAACCGGCGGGTTCGTACATGTCCACCGCAGCCCGTCCTTCAACCTTTATGCTTCGAATAACCCGAACATTGTGCACGCAAGCCCATGAAGCAGTCGGAGCGATCTCAGTCTCCGGACATCTAACATCTGTCAGAGTCTGGGCAACCCGAGAATCGCCTCTTCGCCCACCGCCGGACCGTTTTTCTTTTCTTAGCCTTGTTCTATGCGGTCCATGCTGCCTCATATGGAATTCCAGGCAGGTCAGATACCGTCGGAAAATTAGTTTTGTAATTTTGTATTGAAAAACTAAAGGTCGTTCGTGGACGTCTTCGAGGTTATTCGGAGACCGCCATCGCTTTGGCGGTTGACAGCTCTGGAAGCTATCAATTCTTGCCACGCATTCCAACATGTCACAGCCTGTATCGGCTGCCGAGTCTGAGTCTAGGCTCTGAAAGCCGTCTCATGATTAAACAGTGGTCGTCCAGGCAGTCAGCCAGTGGACGTTGGGCTCTAGCCACACAAAGACGTAGATCCGTTACCTTGCCACATCAACAGTGGCCGAACAACGCATAGTTGTTAGGCAGCCTAGCGTGATGGAAGTCTTGCTTTTTCATCTTAGATATACTTGTCTGCAGTGGCTTCTAGTGGTGGTGAACCTTCTACAACTCGATTGCTTCAAGAACTCATGTTTTCTCTGTATTTCGGAGGAGGGAATTCTTTGGTGCTTCCGCTTCCCAGAATATCGTGACTGCTGTTTTGAAAGATGGAGGCAGCCTGTGCTAGGGGCACTAAGCGTACTTTTGCAACATGTTTCTGCACTTCATGTAAGTAAGAGGAGCACCACTTCGTTTACGGCAAGTACAAATGGACGGGTTGTTAGGTCACCTTATGCCCTTCTTTCGTTTTTCAATACGTGGGACATGTGGGGATTTCGTCCAAGGCCAATGCTATAAGAGTACGGGTCAATCTAGAATATGCTGAAATGCCCGGCAAATAGATCTGGTACCATGGTAGTTTTGCCCCTTTTAGAGGAAAGAGTCCTTCTATGCAGCAACTCCACTGAGATCCCATCAACACAATCGATGTGGCATCTTCTATTCAGGGATATGCCGGCATCAAGGTATCGAATGCAGTGTGTTCGAATGACAACAACAACAACAACGAGGCAACCTCGCATGTTAATGTTACTTTCCCGTATCTGAGGATATGTACGGCTTTGTTTCTTTGCTAAACTCGACTGCGGCCACACTACTGATTATAAGTATGACCTGTCTCTCGAGGCTCTCCTCCATCATTGAAGTCCCGAAGACTACCAACCTTATCCACCTGGTCTGAACTGTTGGATAGGACCAGTTCGGGCCCTGAAATAGATTCGACCATCCTGATCTTCACTTGCTTAACATGCTTCGAAATGTCTTCCGCCCCTCTGAGCTGCTCCCTAGCTTCAGCATCTAGCCCATGCGTCAACCCCGCCAGCGAGCTACCTTTCCAGGCCGGGAGTCGAAGCCTCCTAGTCTCAACCATCGAGAACAAGCAAAACAGGCATCCACCGAGGAGCGCCCCGAAAGGCAGCGATATAAATGCCCATCGAACACGTATGTGAACCACCGACTCTCTGGTCGTCCCGCGGTGAGGCGCGGTCTGGAACGAGACGTCTCGCATCCACTTGGTCATCCCGAGGGCTGCGATTTCGAACGTGGACGACAGGTTCTGCGATGTGCCGAGGGTCGAGATCACAGAAGGCTGTTCAGGCTCGAGCAGTTCAAAGGTCGGATAGACGAGCTGCTTCAACGCCAACGAACCGGAGCGTCTCGCAAACTTCTCCACAAATGCACTAGACACTGTCGCCGCGGCGGCTTGGGATATATTGAACCATAGCTCGTCTTCCTGGCCCATCGACGCGACGACGTCGTCGTCAGACGGTAGGGTGAGCTGTAGATCCGTTCGCCGCATGTCACCCACGGAGTGGAAGTCGAGGGTGTAATTCGACATTTTGTTGTACACCCTGATCTTCTCCGCAGTTTTAGGTGACGAAGATAAAGCGTAAGAGAAAGAGTCGAGGTTTCGGACCGAGTATGAGCCGAGTACCTCTTCCTTCAGGATGCCCTTTGTGACGGTGGAGCGGTAGATGTTTGTGCAGAACGACAAGGCACACTCGAGTGCGCTGGCTCCAGGGGCTTTCTCCTTTTCTCCCGCAGCGTTCATCTTCGCTTTTATCATGGCGAAGGAGACGATCAGAGCCTTCGTGTCCTGGAAGGAGAGCGTGTCCCCAGGTTGCGTCGTGGTCTGCGCCGTGAGCTCGACCTGCTGCCCGCTACCGTCATCAAAGTTGGATATGTTCAAGTTCATTGTCGGCAGTTCAAACTTGGTGTAAGCAAACTTATCGCTCGTGTTCAGTCTCGCATTCTGCATCGACCAGGGCACCGTCAGAGCCTTGTCCGAAGCGTCAGCGATGCCCATGGACATCACCAAGTGGCTGGAAACGTCGTTACAAGCGCTGCACACCGCCAACGAGGCATACGGGGCCCAGGTGCAGTTTCCCGTTGCGCAGGTGAAGGAGGGCTGCTGGCTGCTGGGGGTGCTGAGATTGTTGAACCCCGTCCAGATGGCGGAGAGCGAGCCAAAGTCGTATTCGAGAAACATTGGTTCCACGGATACGGCAGTGTATGGCTCCGGCATCTGGATGGACTGGAGAGGTGTGTCGCCGCTGAACCCTGCCTTGCCCACGTCGAGTCTCCTTGTGGTGCCGATAGAGGCGACGGCATCCACCTCTGATGAGTCGACTTCCTTCTCGTAAAATTCGACGACAGCCTGGAGAAATGGTTCGAATCCGAGCAGGACGACGGTTGCCAGGGCACCAAGGGACACCCAGTGCCTAGGAAATGACGCTTAGCTGAACGGTATCTCACGAGAGGGAATCGACCTACCTGTGTTTAATGTGCCACAGAAGCCGGGCGCTTCCCAAAGGGCCGCGCCCTGCTTCCTCGAACCGATCATAACTGATCATGTAATCGTCCTTGCGCCTGAACAGGTTCCATTTTCCTTGACTCAAGCAGGCACCAACGCCGAATGCCAGACTGACTCTAGACACCGTGCCCAAGATGGAGATAATTGTGTTGAAAGTGAAGAAGAACGCCCATTTTGATAGTGGCTTCCCATCATACGCTGATAGAAGGGCGGTAGCCGTAATTAGAGCCGCAATGCTGAGAACGAGTGCCCATATCTCCAGCGTCCAACTGTACTCGCTGGTGGCTACCTTGGATTTCTTTGGCTTGGCTCTGTTGGAGGTGAGGCTTGTAGTTTCTGTTGTAGACTCGTCGATGGGCTTGGTGTTCGAGGCCGAGTATGCGGTTTGGGACTGGTGTAAAGGCTGACTGTGTACATTAACTGTGTATTCGGGTGCCATTGAGGTATTTGCGACATTATTGAGGGGCTTTCGTGGTATATACATGATTTTTCCTGTACTTGCGGGTGATGCGAAGAGTTTCAGCAGAGACGAGAGAGGTGTCACATTCGCAGGTATCGGTTCTTCGTCTAATCGCAAGCTGATATGGCTATATAAACACTCCTCTCGAGGCGAAGGAGTATAGCTATAGTGGAAATACAAGTATGTAGCGGTTCAGAGACGGAACGCTGTCAGCATGGCGATGCATTTCTGGCGACACAGCAGGCATAGCCCATTTTCCATGCCTCGACCAGACAAACCACGAGTATCGGGGATGGAAATCTGGGCTTTGCTTTCATTGGCCGCCTGTTGCTTCCATCCATCTCCAGTCCTGCAGGTCTTGAATGTATGATGTTGTAGGATGACAACACCGAAATGTGATTGGGCCTCGCCAAAGAGTTGATGACCGCAGGCTGCAACAAGACGGCACAATTGCTTCGAGTTGTCTGATGGTTATTTTAGGGTGCAGCAGCTGAAGTCGTTTGGCCTATAAGGCCACAAATCAAGTTCACGACCAGTCGTGGTGCCAGGGCGACGTTGACGCATAGTCTTGTGATAAGTATGCTTTGCATGCACGCCCATTCTCATCAGGCTGCGACAGTAGGCATTTATTACACTTGCCAAACCGATTGAAAGGATTCGAATTAGCAAGATAGACATGGAAGCCACCCAAAAAAGCAAAAGCTTAAGTTACTGTGACCGCGGCAGGGTTCGAACCTGCGACCTCCTCGGAGTTCAAGTGTTCACATTGTGAACGAGGAATCATAACCACTAGAACACGCAGCCGGATTTGTTGAAGATAGCCGCCGGGTGAGAACTCTAGTATCGCTAGTGTCGCCTCCGCAGCGAAATCCAGTTGGTCCAGATACAGAGGGCTTCGCGTAACATCGAAAAGATCTCGGAAAAGCTGTCATCATCGTCAAAGTCTGATGCGCTGTTTCAGTTTCAGGAAAGGAATGGTTTTCTGTTCTTCCTGTATTACCTCTAAGGCTTGAGTTTGGGATTGAATTTGGGCTAAGACGGGACTGAAGTATCGGCTTAACATATCCTGTGGACGTTCATGCGAATTTTCCCTCGCCGATTGAGGAAATGACATTGTAATGAGATGTAAATTGCAAGTCCGGTTTCAAGAAACAGGCGATCGAACGGGCCATTTCAATTGACTGGATTTGAGTTGTGTCAACTACACTGAAACCTCACAACAAGAGAACGGCAGTTAGCCTTGCACCGACATCGCAACCCCACCATCCACACAAAATTGAACAGGAGGGGTCAAGCAGTGACGCAGCCGTGGAACTCGAGTTGATAGAACTTCTTCAAACCACCAGAGTATACACCAACACACATACAAAAATGACACGCTTTCGCCCCTGTATAGACCTGCACGCCGGCCAGGTGAAGCAGATCGTCGGCGGCACCCTCGACAGCACAACAGCCGAGCTCAAGACCAACTTTGTCTCGACACACCCGCCGGCGCACTTTGCGCGGCTGTACAAAGACAATGAGCTCACGGGCGCCCATGTCATCATGCTGGGGCCCGGCAACACCGAGGCCGCGCGGGAGTCGCTAAAGGCGTGGCCCGGCGGGTTGCAGGTCGGAGGAGGCATCAACGACACGAACGCAAAGGAGTGGGTTGACGCCGGCGCGGAGAAGGTCATCATCACGTCCTACCTCTTCCCCGAGGGGCAGTTCAGTCAGCAGAGGCTGGATGCGGTGCTGCAGGCGTTGGGAGGCGATAGGGACAAGCTTGTCATTGACCTAAGCTGCCGCCGGCGCGGAGATGACAGGTGGTTTGTGGCCATGAACAAGTGGCAGACGATCACAGACATGGAGGTCAATCAAGGTATGTTTCTAGCGGCACAGTTTGATATACACGAAGTGCGCGGATGTCACATGGCTGGCTGACTGACTGTGTGTTGCAGAATCCATCAAGCAGCTGGAGCCCTATTGTTCAGAGTTCCTCATCCACGCAGCAGACAACGAGGGTCTGCAAAAGGGCATCGACGAGAAGCTGGTGGAGAGACTGGCCGAGTGGTGCAGTCTGCCCGTGACGTACGCCGGCGGCGGCAGGAACCTGGAGGATCTGGAAATGGTGAAGAAGCTGAGCAAGGGCAAGGTAGACCTGACGATTGGTAGCGCGCTGGACTGTTTCGGCGGCAACGGGGTCAAGTTGGAGGAGTGTGTTGAGTGGAATAAATCTCAGTAATCGTCGAAAAAAAAAAAGGTCGAATGCCCACAATCAACAACCAAACCAACACTTGTTCCTGGATGACAGGCGTCACATCCGGCGCGGCGGCCGTGCAACTTAGCTGGAGGCGAGCGGCGATGTTGTTTCAGCCAGTGCGACGAAGCAACGGTGGGCAGATGCGCTAGAAGAAGCGAGTACAAAGAAACAAAACACGCATAATGGACTCATGGAGCTGGTGTAAAACGCACGAAGTCGGCGCAGACAGGCACTAGTCCCAACGTCTCCTCTTTCCTCTCTAGTTTTGCAGGTACGAATAGGTAGGTTTTCCTCGCTCTCGCGTGCCGATGGGACCCGGGGGGCGCGGCTTTTCTTGCGAGATAAACTTACGTACATATGTACGTACATTGCATCGAATCGTACATGATGAAGAGATGCCCTGCGTGCCCTGCACGATGGTGTGCGTCGGATCGGAAAGTCTGTTGTTGTTTGGCCCCTCTTTCGTCTGTCGCTCCTCCTCATCGTGGCTCCTCTCTTGGGGCTGAAGAGGAGGGAGGGGCTAGGATATTGCGCAGTGTTTGGGGGCCAGCAGGTGCTCCTGGCTCTTGTGGACTCGATCGGACGATGAGGAGGAGGAAGGAGGAGGAGGAGGAGAAGCCTGGAGGGGGAGGATACGTGGATCACACTTGACAGGCAGGACCACCAGGAAGTCAATTGCGCTGCACGATGGGACGGCATTCTCGCAAAAAATGGCTTTGCGCCGGCGGGGGCGGGGACAAGACGGTGCAGCTCTTAGGAGCAAAGTCCGGGCGCGGCGGACGATCTTTCTCGTTTTTTTATACACGCACACATGCAAAGTACTTGTAGACTCGAGTAACTAGATACGAATCAATACAGACGAATCAGCAATCGAGAAAGAGGAGCACACACCAAAACAACAATAACAATGGGGAGAAAAAAACCATGGCCAGATGCATGGACAAGCAATGGCAGCCAAAAAAGTCGAGTACAGGCCGCAAGCTCGATAACAACAACAGCTTTCTTTCTCTTCTCTTCCGTCTGTTGTGTTGGTAACCCAGAGTGACATTGGATGACGAGAAATCATAACACAGCCCACCCCTGGCGAGCACGGGCAGAGGGGGAACGTCTAAAGCAACAACGAGCTCCATATCGATATCCAGCCGACGGGCTAAAATGCTCAGAGCCCACTCAACCCACCATCTGATGGGATTGTGCGATGCGATGTGATGGAGAGAAGCACGACATGCGGGAACCAAGCGTGGGCTTCCCAGGTCTAGGTCAAGGGCAAGGTCTCGACTTCTCTGACGTTTGGTATGGAGTATTGGGTAAGTAAGCCATCACGATGACTTGACCATGGACTGCAACAGCTGCAAGAACCCATGTCCTCAGCTGCTGTTGGCCCGGAGAATTATCATGGTTCAACAACAACATTGACGAGGGGGAAGCCGGACAAGCATGAGATGGAGAGTAAGCCTGATGGTTTCGGGCAATAAGCAGCACACACTACTACTCCGTACATGCAGTACTGTACAGTCCTTGCGCGCACAGAAACGAAAATCAAGTTGTTGTTGATGAATATTATTCTCCTCTCTTCTTTTATCCTTCCTTTTCTTGCTCGTGGCTCCCCTCTTTCGCCTCGGATACTTGCTTTTCTAGCTTGCCTTTAGTCTCTCTCCCTGCAGACGCCGTAGTAGTGGCTGACGATCAAGACTGGAAAGATAATTCTAGAGTAGGCATCTTGTTCCCTAGGTATCCGTAGTCCACAGTAACTCGTCGTCTTCGGCATCAAAGGCATAGACCATGAACAGCCATTGGCTATTGCTCGCTTGAATACGTCTTGAGATTGCATCGTAAACCGCTGAGCAGTGTCACAGAAAGAGTGGGCACGTGCAGCAGACACCCGCCCAAAGCCACCCCGGTTGTCGGCCGTTCCCCTCTCCCCAGTGGTCCATTTTCCCATTTATTGCCATGCTGGATGCTGGATGCTGGCTGGATTGGTGGATGGAGTGGATGGCTGGCTGGATGCTGGGCTTCGAAAAGCCTGCTGCCGCCTGCGGCTTGCCAACAACCCCTCGTCCCAACTCTCCCGTCAAAGGTACGTACCCGGTCTTTTATCGACCCCTGTCACGCCAAAAATCACACTAAACACAAGGTCGCCAGGAGCAACGCCACCGACAAAGAGCTGCCTTCCTTGTTTGTTTACTTCTTCCCCTCCGCGCACCAATCATCGAGTCCCCGCCTCAACGTCAACTCATACCGCCCGCTGCCCTTAAACAACACTCGACCACATCGATGCATCACAACACAACGTCCCGTTCACCCTCTTGTTGTTTCTCACCACAACCGCCGTCAGGAACGCTATCCCATTACCTGTTGCTGCACTTTGGCGGCATCGCCCTTTTTTGATTTTTTTTCGTGTGTGTTGCTGTCGTTTTGCGCTGTTCCCTCCCCCCTTCAGCTTCATCACCCAGCATCCCCATACTTCGGCTCTGCCCATTCCAGTCATCAACAACCCATACCGAATTACCCTTCGATTATGACCCGAATCGGCATCTGACAGCACACATCCCCGAGAGCCACCCAAGGAGAAAAAAGTCAAACATTCATTCTAGCAGACAAAAGTCTTTCTACCGCATTTTCCCCTTTGTGTATCTTTGCGAATCTGCTCTGAACCTCGCGGCAATCACCCCGGAACGCACCGCAGTAGAGTCTGCTTAACATCGGATTTTCTTTCGAGTATTGATCGCCATTACTACCACGTACTGCGATTGTTCCCCCCCAAATGCGCTTGCGCAGTCACAACAACATCACACAAAATGGCGTCTTCTGAGGATCCCGTAAGTTCTGACATACGCCGCTGCTATGATATCGCGTTGCCCGCGACTGACTCTCACTTTTCCAACAGGTACATCCTTTGCGCATTAGCAAAGGCAGCAGCACTCCGGGATCTCCCCCTCCTACCAAGGCCAGCACTGGCATCCCTCGCCCCCTTTCCGAGCTCTCTCCTTCAGACCTCAGGCGGAACTCACCGAGCTTCAAGCAGCCCTCCAAGGTAAGCGGACCGTGTCTGAGACACAATCCCCGTCTAGAATTTCCACTAACAGCTGTCGTGTAGAAAATGACCCTCAACACCGACTCCTCTCCATTCCAGTCGTCCCCACTAGAGACTACTACGTCTCCCAGACTGTTTTGGCAGAAGCGCAACCTGGACTCCATCAGCACCGAGAACAGCGGATTATACGGCGGCGCACGTCACGGCTCGCCTTCGCCAACCCGACGCACTTCCATCGAACGTCTCCAAAGAGCCTCTCGAGTCAAGAACAGCAACATTCTCGCTCTCGAGCAGAAGCAGGAATACGATCCCACAAGAGTCCCCCAAATTGAGCGTCCTCTCGCTAAGCATTCCGGACCCTCATATGACGGAACGACAACAATCATCAATGGCCTACGATCTTCTGATTCTCTGAACAGAGGCATCGGCCACCAGCGCAACAACAGCAGCAGGTCGAGCATCCCCATCTTCAGCCCGACAACGAGCCCTACCAAGGGTTCTACACCAATGCAAATCAACCCTGCGAACCCGCCGCGCAGCCCGGGCAAGGACCAAGGGTCCCCTATCAAGTCTTCCCTTTCGAGAAGCAACTTCAAGAGCAGCTTCGACCCCGAGACTGGCACCTGGTCAGCCGACACTTCTTTCGACGATCGCGAGCTTCCTTCTGGAAAGTCGCTTCATCGCCACGCCAAGAGCGTCACCTTTGACGCGGCTCCTCCTCAAATCAACGAATATGAGATGGCCACGCCGGACATTTCTTCCATAGGATCCAACTCGCGCGAGGGCAGCTTCGACTCCATGGATGACGAGGACGACGAGGACGGACACTACCACTTTGGAGATCACGATATGGAGGGTGACAGCTTCGATGCGTCGCTAGAGGATACAGACAAGACTCCCGTCGTCGGTCCTGACGATTGGAGACAGTCTGCTGAGCGTATGGAGGATCCCTTCGATGGAAGCCCCATGCCAGATGCACTTCCACCTCGTATCGGCCGCACAGAACACACTCGATCTGACTCATCAACTTCGGATCACCGCCCCCTGCCTCCTCTTCCCGGCATGGGCTCACCCGCCCGTGGTTCGCCCGCCTTCAGTGACTCCCGGTCTTCTCCTGGCCTGTCCGCGACAGCAGAGAGAATGGTGGGCGCCCACCGTAGCTTGCCACCGCCCCCCCCGGCAGCTGCCAGCAAGAACGAGATCCAGAGCATCGGCAACGGCAAGATGACTCTCGAAGAGAGACTGAAGCTTATGATGCTCTCAGACGACCACAAGTCTGCCAACGAGCAGCAGAGAGAGCGTCGCCTTCGTCGCGGTGCTCAGCGCGATAGAATCCAGAGCCCCGCTTCCGATACTGAGACAGCCGAGTCCAGCATGCTTTCCGCTGATGCAGATGAGGCTGATGATACCATTGGAGATATTTCTGCCCTCGAGGACTACGAGTTGCCTAGCCGTATCTCCCGTGAGTCCATCATGCGTCGCGTCAATGGTGGCGCCAATGACCAAGGAGGTGACTACTTCTCCTCGCCTGCGCCTAGCTCTAGCCCCGAGCGACCCAGCCCTGAGCGTCGTCTGCCCCTGCCCCTTGACCCGGATGTCCCAATTCCTTCAACTGAAGACTCCATCCTGGATGACATCTCCGAGCTTAGCGACGAGGGTAGTGTCATTATCCACAGAGATGAGGCCTCTGATGTCGACACCGAGTCAATCACAGACTTCTACGCGCGGTCTGACATTGACGAGAACGATGCCGATTCTGCTAGCCATTACTCTGACGGACCGGCTCGCCAGCCCGAGGTCACTCAGGTCGACGAGGACATCCTCACACCTCGTGCTGCTAGCCCCTTCCAGACATTTGACTTGGCCTCAGAGATAAGACCCCTGGAGCTCAAGTCCGACAAGGGTTTCAGCTCGCCCGAGCAACGCGCTGTCTCTCCGGCTGACCTCCCAGTCAGGGAGCTGACACCCGAGACAAAGGTTGAAGAGGATATCGAGCCTACAAGCGAGCCTCAGGATGAGGTTGTTGAACAGCCTCAGCCCGAACCCGAGGTCGAGAAGGAGCCGTCGCCAGAGATGATAGTCGATGCACCTGTCGACACTGCCTCTGATCGCAAGCACAGCCTCCCCGAATTCCACGACGAGGGCAAGGACAACGAGTTCTCCAAGGGCTTGCAGTCGTTCATGCTTCCTCCGCCTCCGGAGCCTTCTGCCGAGGAAGTCGAGGAGCTTCAGCCCCCGCCAAAGATGACGGAGCTTCAGGCTGAAATGCAGCGCCCCGTGACCCCGAAGCATCTCTCCAAGCCTGATTACGACGGCTCCGGCTGGGGTGATCCAGAGGATGAAGAGTATGAGGAGGAGCCCGGTACGCCCGAGTCTGTCATTCATCGACCCATGTCCGATTCTGAATCAGAAATCTTCGACGAGCTACCCATGGAATCTCCTGCTATTCCGGAGAGGCAGGCGACAATCAAGGCATCTGGATCCAAGTTGAAGACCAGACCTTCCAACACACCCTCTGACATCATTGCCATGAGGGAAGCCCGGCGCCAAGTTAGTCGCGAGGTGCCCGACATTCCAGCCATTCCTGAACGCCACCGCAACAGGCTGTCAAGGGATCTGCAGGGAGAGCCAACTATCCACGACGACGAAGAATTCGTGGACCGCCGCTCGAGCTTCAAGAAGCGCAGTCTCACATTGGATCTTGACTTTGGCCTCAGCCTTGACCAAGATTTCGATCGTGTCATTGAACAACAAAAGGTTGCTTTTTCTCAACTAGTCCCCAAATCTCGCATCGCAAGTGGCAGCACCAGCAGACAAGTGTCCAAGCCGACCGCAACCACGAATAAAATCATTTCACCAGACAGGAAAGAGTCACAGAATGCTAACCAGAAGAACCAGCGCGGATACCTCATGCGCCAGAACACCAAAGTTGTTACAGCGAGCGACAAAGAGTCTTCTGACATGTGGAAGACTCGATCTGCTGGCAACTCCCCCGTTAAGACAGACCGCCCTCAGTCATGGACCGTCGAGCCCTGGAACGGTAGGCCCAGACAGAAGAGCATCAGACGCCGCGCCAACACAAGTGGTCCTGTGCCGCCTATGCCTGGCCAGGAGAGCAATGCTCAAACTCTGAACCCCCTGGCTGAAGAGGACTTGAACCCGGAGCTTGCGACCGAGGAAAGCGGCGAACGTGGCCGCCTCTTCGTCAAGGTTCTTGGAGTCAAGGATCTCGACCTGCCCATTCCCCGAAGTATGTTCCACCCTCCCAAGCCTCATCTCCAGATTACTGACAATTGTTTAGCTGAGCGTACCTGGTTCAGCCTGACGCTTGACAATGGTGTCCATTGTGTCACAACCGCCTGGCTTGAGCTTGCTCGCAACGCTCCCGTCGGCCAGGAGTTTGAACTTGTGGTTCCCAACGACCTGGAGTTCCAGCTGACCCTCAACGTGAAGCTGGAGAAGCCCGCGCCTGCCAAGAAGGTGATCGTGCAGTCTCCTACTAAGGCTAGCAAGCCCAAGACGTCTACCTTTAGCAGGGTGTTCGCGTCTCCCAAGAAGCGGAAGGAGATGGAGTTGCGCCAGCGCGAAGAGGAGGAGCGTGTAGCCGCCGAGCAGCAAAAGGCTGCTCAGGCCAGACAGATGAAGGTCGCGCCTACCGCCTGGGACTTGTTGTCTCCACTCGCGGCTGAGGATGGCAGCTTTGCTCGTTCGTACGTGTGCCTCAAAGAGCACGAGTCGCGCTGTTACGGTCGCCCCTATGTCGTTGACGTGGCTTGCTTCAACGAGTGGGCGACTGAAGAGGCTACCTTCGCCTCCAGCGTCAAGAGCAAGCGTGGCAATACTGCTGTTGTCCGCCGCGCCCCCTACAAGATTGGAAAGTTGGAGCTACAGTTGCTCTTTGTGCCCCGTCCCAAGGGATCCACCGAGGAGGACATGCCCAAGAGCATGAACTCTTGTATCCGAGAGCTTAAGGCTGCGGAGGAGCGCCTTGCTAAGAACTGGGAAGGTCACCTGAGCCAACAGGGTGGCGACTGCCCTGTAAGTCTCGTGTCATATCCGATTCATACCGAATACGTGCTAATCTCATCAAAGTACTGGCGTCGACGATACTTCAAGCTTGTTGGCCAGAAGCTCACGGCCTACCACGAGGCTACCCGTCAACCCCGAGCTACTATCAACCTGGCTAATGCCAAGAGGCTGATTGACGACCGGCGTGCCCTGACGGAGCGAGAGACGACCGGCAAGGGCGGCAGACGTCGGCGATCAGCCTTCGCCGAGGAAGAAGAAGGATACATGTTTGTCGAGGAGGGTTTCCGCATCCGCTTCAATAACGGCGAGACCATTGACTTCTACGCCGACACAGCCGAGGACAAGCAGGGCTGGCTGTTGGCTCTGACGGACCTCATTGGTACCGGTCGCGGCGACAGCGAGGACGATGTTGGTGGTTCTCGCAAGCAGGGCAAGTGGTGCGAGCTCATCCTCAAGAGAGAGGAGGCGCTGCGACGGCGGCAAGAGGGCCGACGGGTGCACTCGCGTACGAAGAGCACATTCAACTAATACCCCTTCTTTTCTTGATGATTTGGCATGATCGGCACGAGTAGGGGACACGAAGTAATGGGGAGGCACGTCATGATCTATGATTCTCTTGGACCTGGAGTTCGTGATCGGATCATCATGTTGTCTTTGGTCCGCTGTTGCGATGACTTGTGTCTTGTGGACTGCGCGCTTGCCTGAATATCTAATAATTTGGCAGACAGGATGGCGTTTGGGCATGGTTTGGATGGCGATGGCGATGGAGGAAATTCCGGAGATTGAGAGCTTGTTGTTTTAAATTCGCACTCGGCTTCTTTTGAGCATTGTTCTAGGAGTCGGGTAGCCCGTTTGGTTGTACGTATCATGTTGTACTAAAATGGGAGGTTTTTATCGTTAAATTGTTTGGCATTGCATTTTCGTGCCGTGATATCTGTTGCCTTGTCTACTTGGGTCATAATCCGAGGGCAATTGAGTTCACCCTAGGTCCTGGTAAGTTCGTAGTCACCTAGGTGAGGAGCGCATGCATCACGTGCGTGGTGATGTGCATAAAGTTGCTGGACCCTTGCTCCATTGATGTTCTCGTCAGTGAAGGGAAGCCACGGGGGCGCAGCTGGCCGGGGGAGTTTCACCAAGGTATCCATCCGTACCGAAGGTAATGTGCAGCGGCACGAATTGCAGGTGGGTACGTACCCATCCAGAGCAATGGATTGCTGCTCGCTACCTGAATTGCAGTGGGCTGGCAGCAGTAGCAGGCGGGCGGCAGCACCCACTTCGTCTTCCCGTTAGTTCGTTATTTTGGAAGGGCCCGCCAGCAACAGCTCCCAGCTATCTTATTACACCGAATCCTCCCCTTTTGGATCACCAAGAGATCGCAGGTTACGTCGCTTTTCCCTACACAGCATTGCATATCGTCTGCCTCTTTCTTTACCGACCCCTTCCCCTCCTCCCTCCCGCCACCCGGGTCTTCCAAAACATAAATCATCCTCAATGGCGGGCCGCTTTGTGCGAGCGTCGAAATATCGTGGGTCTTTTTTTTTTTGTTTAAACTGTCGCATGCCACCGTGTTGCGCTGGGACGAGCTGAATACTGACGCCCGATTTCCTCTCGTCTAGGACACGTCTTTGGCAAGCCGACCCGGAAGGAGTTCTGCTACGATAATCTTCACATCAGCCGAAATGCCTGGGATACCAACTTGGTGAAGGTAAGTAAGGGGTTCGCTCCTTTGCTTCTTTTGCCCTCCTGCCGAGACAATTGATGGGGGGGCAAGACCGGGGTCGATAGGAGAACACAAGAGGAAGAGGCTGACCAGAAACTCGCAACCTTTAGGCCAACCCCGACTACCTCTCCGTCAATTGGGATGCCGGCGGTGGCGGCGCTTTCGCTGTCATCCCCCTTGGCGAGAAGGGAAAGGTGCCCGACCAGATCCCGCTGTTTCGAGGCCATACCGCCACCGTCTTGGATACCGACTGGTACGCCGATCCCCGCGACGCCGCGACCCGCGCGCACCATCCACCGACGACGGCGAGCGCACGCGACAATCATACTGATGACCACGTGCTAGGAACCCCTTCAACGACCGCGTGATTGCTTCTGGATCTGAGGATGGAAAGGTCTTCCTCTGGCAGGTTCCCGAGAACTTCACCCTCTACACCGATGCCGACGAGCCCGCCGATGTCTCCCCCGTCAGCAAGCTCGCTGGCCACTCGAGGTTCGTTGCCCGTGACCTCCTCTTCTCCCACTCCACTTTCTCGGCCATGATGCTGATATGTAACATACAGAAAGGTCGGCCAGGTCCAGTTCAACCCCGCTGCGGAAAACATTCTCGCGTCCGCATCCGGCGACTTTACGATCAAGCTCTGGGACATCACCACCGGCTCGCCTACCCACACCCTAAAGCACAACGACATCGTCCAGAGTCTGTCGTGGAACGCCAGCGGCTCCATGTTGGTCACGACATCTCGCGACAAGAAGATCCGCGTGTGGGATGTGCGCGCCGAGAAGCCGGTCCACGAGGCTCCTGGCCACCCGGGCGCCAAGAACAGCAGAGCTGTATGGATGGGCGAGCACAACCGTTTCGCCACGGCTGGTTTCTCGCGCATGAGCGAGCGTCAGCTTGCGCTGTGGGAGCCTGGCCGCAGTGAGCCGATTGGAGGTTTCAGCATGCTGGACTCCATCTCTGGTGTCATCATGCCTTTCTGGGGTCAGTGTTGGAGGTCCATCCTTCGTAAGGGACAGTTGCTAAACTACAGACAGATGACGGATCCAACTGCTTGTATCTTGCTGGCAAGGGGTAAGTAGTTCATTGAGCAGAGTATAGTCCTTGGCGTACTGACAGTTCTGACAGCGACGGCAACATCCGATACTACGAGTACGAGAACGACAAGTTCGAATACCTGAGCGAGTACAAGTCCGCCGAGCCCCAAAGAGGCATTGCTTTCGTTCCTCGTCGTGGCATTAACGTAGGTCGACTTCAGCGCGCGCGTGGTGAAATATCTAGAGAGCCATATCTAACGCCGCGTAGGTGCACGAGAACGAGGTCATGAGAGCCTACAAGACGGTCAACGATAGCTACATCGAGCCCATCTCTTTCACCGTCCCCCGTAGAGCCGAAACCTTCCAGTCCGATATCTTCCCCCCCGCTACTGGCCTCAAGCCTGCCGTCAGCGCCAAGGATTGGCTCGATGGCAAGACTGGCATTCCCTCCAAGATCGACTTGGAGAGTGTGTACGAGGGTACCGCCCCGAAGGAGGTTGCCTCTGACTACAAGCCTCCCGTGATCGCCTCGGCTCCTCCTCCAGCTGCAAAGCCTGCGCCAAAGCCCGCCCCCGCTCCGGAGCCTACTCCGGTGGCACGCTCACCCCCTCCCTCAATGAAGGAGCAGCAGGCCTCCATGTCCAACATGGCCAACAAGTTCAAGGATGACGAGCCTGCTGAGCCTGAGGATGAGGACGACGACTCAAGCTTTGAGGAGGTACAAAGACCAGCTCAGCGCGCCGCGGCCCCTGCTGCAGCTCCTGCTCCTGTCCGTGCCGAGCCGGCTAAGATTCCCTCGCCTATCAAGGCCGCCTCCCCTGCTCAAGTCAAGTCGCCTCCCGCACAACAGTCCCCTGTCAAGCCCGCATCTGCCAACTCACCTGCATCCTCGACGCACATTGAGTCATCTCTGGATCAGATCAGACAGATGCTCGAGCAGCAGACCAAGCTCATTGGCAAGCAGAACGACAAGATTAGCAAGTTGTCGGACGAAGTCGAGGGGCTGAAGCGCAAGGTGAACGCTGGCGGGTCTCAGGACCAGAGCGAGAGGATCAGACAATTGGAGCTGGAACTTGAGGCCGCGCGGTCTTAGGGAATCTCCTCTGATATTTTTGTGTGACCTACAGCGTGTAAAAGAAATGGGGTCTAAGGGGGAGTGTGCATCTGGAGAAGGGAGAGATGTGATGAAAACTGGGTCTTTGGGATGGATAGCAAGCAGTGATTGTCACAAGCAGAGTTAGTTTGGTGTTATAAGTACCTATCTTGTTCTCTTTCCCCTCAGGTCGTTTCTTTGGTGCATGCTGTGTGAGCGCATGGCTGGCGGTGATGCGTCGACCTATGAACCACGCAGCCCACTTGTAAGTTTAGTTGGTATCTAGGTTACCAGCGTGTTCATGGAGGTGGTGAACCATAGGAAGGCTCTGATAAATGTCAGTCCGCCCAGGTGATGGTTTCATCTGGTCCATTGGATGTGGGCTGTTCTTGGCACTTTGAGGGACTAGAAGATAGTTTCCTGTCGCAAGACGTGTCAGATCCAAAGAAACTTTCTTTTTCTTTCTCCTTGGAAACAGATCAACCTGCTGTGCGCATGTGTCTGGGGGATTCTCTTCATCTCATGTTGTTGTTTAGCTGTGGGAGGTGAACTCTGATGCAAGATGCCTAGTCGACGTGTCTAGTTGTGCAGTCATTGTCGCATCCAAGAGATAACACTGGATGGTTGGTGAGCAGGGGGGGGATTTGGGGGCTTTAGCATCCCACCAAGGCTGATGGGAGCTTTGACGTCTTTTGACGTCTTTGAACCCCCCTCCCATCCTTATTGATTTAGTGGAGGCTGCAGCCAATGAGGATGTTCTCCAGCCACAGGTTGGGCGAGGCTGAGAAAGGGGACCTTGTCTCGGACCCGCTGAAATTTTCAAGATTGTCGCGATAAGGTAGGTCTTCTGCATACCTACCGTAGAAGTTTCGGTTGCTGAAGGACTTTTTCCCCCCCAACAATACTGCAACAATCGGAGTACGACAACGAAGCTACGGTCACTGCTTTCTGTCGCAGCAACGAATCGGGGACAATCGTCTCCTCCACTGTACATTCCACATTTCGCTTCCCCGAGCAAGAGCAACGACCGCAAACCTACAAGCTCAAAATCTCGACCTGAGACCGCGAACATGGCCTCGGTTCTCGGAAAGCGCAAGGCGCCCTCTGCGTCGACTGCCAAGACGAGCAAGCCCACTGCGACGGCATCAAGCAAGACTGCTGCACCGGCATTGAGAAAGAAGAAGAGCGCCGAGGGCCTCAAGAAATCATCCGCCACCGCGACAGCGACGAAGAAGAGGACGACGGCCACCAAGATGACGAAGGCGAGAAAGGCTGAGGAAAGGGACGAAGAGGAGGAGGATACGTCCATGCTAGACGCGCAAGAGATTTTCAGACGGCATTTTGAGGCGCAGTTCAAACCAATTGAGGAGAAGAGCGCGCCGAAGCGCAAGAAGAGCAAGGCCAAGGCCGAAGAGGAGGAGGAGGAGGACAGCGCGAGCGGAAGTGACGAGGAGGTTGACGAAGGCGAAGAGGACGTCTTTGAGGACGAGGGTGCTGACGGCGAGGAGGGGGAGGGGGAGGAGTGGAGTGGTCTCTCTGGCGACGAGGGTAAGTCAACCCGCTGGGCGTAATGTCCAGAAATGCTATGGAGAAGACCATTGACTAACGAGAGACTCAACAGAAGACGACTACGACGAGGACAGCGACATCCCTTACGACGACATCGACGAGAACCACGTCATCGAGGTCGTAGACCACACCAAATCTAACGCCCCTCCCGTCGTCAGCATGAGCAAGCGCGAACTCAAGGCCTTCATGGTAACTCCCTCCTTCTCGTCCTCACCTCTCGATATCTCACTAACCTCCTCCTCCTCATAGTCCTCCAAACCCCCTTCCCAAACAGACCCCTCCCCAACCTCCCTCACAGCAGCACAACCCCCCGACGACCCAGACGACGAAAACGACAAGTCCATGCTCGCAAACGACCTCGCCCTCCAACGCCTCCTCTCCGAATCCCACCTCCTCGCCCGCCACGCCGTCTCCCCCTTCTCCAACCCGTCCAACGCCGCCTCCAAGTCCTTTTCCGAGGGCAAACTCCGTCAGCGCCAGACGGACCTGCGCACGCAGTCCCTCGCCGGCGCGCAGGGGGTATCCGGCGTCAAATCAATCTTTGTCCAGGAAAAGATGCCGATGGCGATGCGCAAGGGCATCGTCGCCAGCACGGCCAAGCGCGAGGAGAAGCGCAGGAAGACGGCAAGGGAGAACGGAATCGTGTTGGAGAGGGAGGCGCCCAAGAAGGCGACGAAGAAGGAGAGCGGCGGGGGGGGTAGGTTTGGACAGAGGGGCCTTGATGGGCTTGATGTTGGAAGGATGAGGGGCGCTGAGCTGAGGTTGAGCGAGAGGGATGTTCGGAACATCGAGGGCGGCGGCGGCGGCGGCGGGCGCGGTGGTGGACGTGGAGGTCGGGGCGGAAGGGGAGGGAGAGGTGGTGGTGGTGGTAGAGGAGGCCGCGGGAGGAGGTAGACTGATCATCTACCATGCCGCAAGACTCCCGAGCCCTTATATACCTACAGTAATAGGTGCCTCACTTTCGCAGCGGCTCATAGTCTTTCTCAAGGCAGTAGATCTGAAAGAGGCAAGGCTTTACGCAAATTGTTTATTCTCCGTCCATAATGCTCAAATGCTTACACGTGACTGGGTCTCAATACATGTCCACTTGCTGGCACGCACAAACCTATTCATCTCAAGTCCGGCTTAGTCCTCACAACTTTAGAGCATCAGTCACATTCGAGAACAGATCACTGGCAAGGAACCGGACTTGGAAAGGTGAATCAACATTCGAGACTCTGCTTATTGTTTCGTGGCAACCCCTGTCGAGCAATCAAAGGAATGCTCGGCAGTCTTCTCCCCCTGGTATCATCTGGCCTTCTGGCGAGTGTTCTTTTCTCAACTATGCCTCTCCAGCACAAAGGAAAAAAACTATATATACATGTGCGAGTCGTTTCTCTTCTTCGCATATCGACCCTAAGTTCATGCATAAAAATCTCCCTTTTCGACGGGTACTTTCAAACGTCGAGGTCTTCCCAGTCTCTCCGTACGTACCTCTATGTGTGCGAGTTTCCTTTTTGGTGTCTGAGACCGTCGGCCAGACTCGATGCTGAACACATGAAACTGAAAATGAAATAAAAAATTCGCCCGGAGCCAGAGGAGCAATTGTCCAGTCGCTAACGCGTGCCGAAATCCATCTTCTGGATGGATGAAGAAAAAAGAAAAAGCCCCTAACCCATTCCGAACCTTTGTCATAGCCATGCCGCCCTCTAAGTAACACCGTGTCGAAGGAAACGTAACTCCAGTCATAACGAGAGCCGAAGCTCGTGAGGTGTCGTCTCTCACATGATGGCGCTCGCGTTGACTGCCGGTTGGCTGATGGTCATCGGCATGCTGAGCGTCTGCAAGCTGTTGAACGATTGCGCCATGCCGTTCGATGTCGGCGGTGTCGAGCCGTTGGCAACACCGTTGAGCGAAGCGGTGACGTAGGCGTTCTCGGAGTTGGGCGATGCCTCCTCGAGGGAACCCAGCTGGTCCTCGCCAGAGTACTCTTCCTCCTCCTCGCCGGAGAAGTTGAGAGCAGCCTCGCCGTTCTCACCACGGTCATGAGTACGCTTGTGTCTGTTGAAACATCAAAGTCAGTCCATGCTATGCGACGAGGTGGGTTCCCCCCTAAAACTTGGTGGCTGCGTAGTGATGATGAAGTCTGTGTTGTGGCGCGGCGGTTTGGACGTTGGTTTTCATCGCTTGGGGTCTCGCTCCACATTACATCTTTCTTGACAAAGGAAATGACAAAGGAAATGAGATGAAGGAAAGTTGGGGCATACTGTGCTAGGTTGTCTGATCTGGAGAATGCCTTGCTACAATAAGGGCAGATGTAGGGTCTTTCTTGTGTATGTGTTCTCACGTGTCTGGAGGTTTGGTCAGATTTCAGGCAGGTCGTTTTTTTTGGTTGATCACAAATAGAATCGAGTCTGGTTCTTACCTCTTGAGGTGCTCTAATCTCTTGAAGAGACGACCACACGTGGGAATAGGGCAGGAGTGGGACTTCTGGGGGTAGGGACCAAGTTCCATGACAGTCGCGGAGCGGGCTCTGCGAACGACACCGTTGGGGCCCTGCATGCCAGGCCGGGGAGCGCCGTTCATAGAACCATCACCGGACATATCATCGTGTTGGAGGTGGGAGTAGTCTTGCTGCTGGAGGGACATAGGGTTGAGAGCGGGGCTGCCCTCGACAGTGGACAGCGGAGTGCCGTGCCGGGACAGGTCCAGCATCTCCTTGTGCTGCTGGCTTACCATGGACATGGCGGAGCTGCTGTAGGCAAGGCCGGGCGGGGAGTTGTCTGCAGATTCGTCGCCTTCAGCCACAGGACCGACGGATGCAGAGACCGACCGCCGGAGATCCGAGGGTCTGTGCTGCTGTTGGTGTTGTTGGTGCTGCTGTTGCTGAGCGGCAGCCTGTGCCTGCGCTTGGGCAGTGGCAGCGGCAATGGCTGACATTGACGGCGGGATGGATGAACGCCGTCTCCTCTGCTTGTAGGTGGGGGATCCTTCAATGACGGAGTAGACGTTGTTTGAACCATAGGCTCTCGAGAACTGAGGGCCGGCGAGGTTGGAGGGGGGAAGCTGGATCATGCCGTTGAGGCCGTTGACGTTGCCGCCCATGTGGTCGGGAATGGCGGTGTACAGGCCGGTCTCCTCGTTGGCGATGTAGGCGGGCTCGGCGGCCATGCCCAAGGCCTGCTGGGGAGGTGTAATGGGCTCGAAGGAGATTCCGCGGTTGCTGTAGTCCTCGTACTGAGAAGAGACGAATGACGGGGCGGGAGAGTACTCGAGGCCGTAGGCGGGCATCGAAGCGTGTCTCTGGTGACCCTGGGTGATGGGAACACCGTTCTGGTTGTACTGGACGCGAGCGAAATCGGGTTCCCTCTTGACCATCTGCTGGGGAGGCATCTGCTGAGGCATGCCCATCGCTCCGTAGGGCACCATCGACTCCATGCCATCCTGCATAGGAGCAACTGATTGAGGAATCATTTGCGGGGGCGGCATGTTGTCCATGGGTCTCATGATCGGCGAGGTGGACTGGGACTGAGAGAAGGTGACCTGCTGGGCGTTGAAAGACGAGGAGTTGGCCTGCTGGGCCTTGGTGAGCTGCTCATAGAGCGACTGGGACGAGTCGTACTGGAATGACAGAGCAGGCTCGCTAACGGCGACGGTGGTGGCCTCCTGACCCATCTTCTCGCGCTTCAGATCACGCTCGAGAGCGTCAAGGAAGAGTCTGTCGTGGGGTACGCTATACCAGTAGAAGACCTTCTGCTTCTTTTGTGTGCGAATGCAGTTGTTCTTGTAGAGGAAGTCGAGGAAGGGGCTCTTGGGCTCCTCGAGCGATGCATCGGTTCCCGACTTCAGGTTTCTCAAGTCGGAGAAGATGCCCTCCTCGAACTTCTTAGAGTTCTTCACTGGCCGCCCGAAAGCCTGAAATCTGAAGGACAGGCATCTGACGATGTCGGTTCCGGAGATGTGGAAGAGGTTGTTCCAGAGAACGCAAGAGACGTACTCGCCCGTGGGAAGGAGAAATCTGCGGATGTACTGATCGGGTTGCCAATCAACAGGAGCAGAAATGAGGAAGTATTTCACTGGGAGACGAGTCAATTGAGATCTTTGAGAATTACCGATTCAATTTCGACTTACGGTTGTCAACCTGTTGCAAAGCGACCTGGGCGTCGTGAGGCAACGCCTGCTGGGCCTCGGTGCTCAGCATGAAGGTCTCTGGCTTTTGGGGGGCCATGCCCGCGGCGGCATGTTGTGAGTACATGCTGTCGAATTCGTTGTGATGGGGGTTGACGACGGGTGTCGGTCGCGTCTGACCGGTTCGAGAGCGAGGTCGCGCGGGTGATTCGCCTTGGCAGGATTGCGGAGGTGACGAAGAGTCAAAGAAATGGTGTGTTCGTTTGCGAGACGTAAATTCGCAAAGCTGATTGAAGGCGCTGCCCTGGTTGGATGAGCCCGGTAATGGGATCGTTGCTAGTTTTCTTTTTGATTGATTTTTTGAGACTTAAATCGAGTCCAGCCCGGGAGGAAATAACTTTTTGTGTTGGCACAACTGTAGACCACAGGACCCAAACTCGACCTCAAGCGAATGATGGGTGATTTCGGCTACGCAGATCAAGACCGTCAAGGTGCTGATATTGTTGATGATGGGTGATTTGGTGTTAATCGGCGCCTTCGGTCTCGGAGTGGAACCTTGGGGTCGAATGAATTAGGGGTCGTTGGTGGAAGACGGTGCGTCAATGGCAAAACAAGAAGGTAGAAAAAGCTCGACGAAGGGACCCTGCGCAGGAACTGGAACTGGTTGGCGACTAGACGTGCTTGGTGCTTGCTGGCGCGATGCGATTCGCGATGATGGACAAGCGTGCGACGGGCAATGTCTGAAGTGTCGATGGGCGGGATGATGTGCCTCGGGGATGGTCAGTCCTGATGAGATGGCAAGAGAAACGGGGGTGGGAGGTATGTGCGGCTCCGACGAGGAGAGAAGGGGAAGAAGGAGGAGGGAAGTAGAGGGAGAGAATGGAAAAGAGAGATGGGAAGAAAAGAAGAGTCTTGTAAAAAAGAGATATCAGAAGAGTTTGGGAATGGGAGGATGGTCTGGGGGTTTAATGATTTTGGACGGGGTGAGAAAGGGAGGAGGAAGAGAGAAGGTCAGGTCCCCAGCAGGCCAAGGTCAAGCGAAGTGGTTCTTGGGTACGGAGTATGCTGGGTGCTGGGTGCTGGTGCGTGTGGTGGTGCGTGGTGTACGTGGTGTGCGTGGTGCGCGGTACCTTGGGCCTGGGGGGGGAGGGGGGCATGGAAAGGAGGAGCAAGGTAGGTAGGAAGGAGGAGGAAGACGAGGAGGAAGTGGGTGAGAAGGTCTGGTCTGGTCTGGTCTGGGTCTGGCGCGGGATTGGACTTTTGGGGCCCTTGCCTTGGGTTTGGGTAGGTAGGTACCTTGGAGAAGGTACTTGGGAGTGGGAGTAAAGAGAGCGGCGGCAGCGGCAGTAGGAAGGTACCTGCACTAGGTACTAAGGTATGGTAGCAGCGCGCGTGGGCGTCGGGTAGGCGTGCGGCGGATGGGAGTGAACCAAATGGTGGCAGCCGATGGGTAGAAGGAAGGCCAAGGGGGCAAGAGGACGAGGAGGAGAGACTGAGAGCGCAGAAGGACCCGACTTACTTGGTACAGAGTGACTGAGTTGACTGACTGGTGACTGGACCGTCGAGCGGGTTCAGGGTGAGCAGAGCAGAGCGAAAGGAGGGCAGAGAGAGAGCAAAGACGCAGCCGGGTGGACGAGGGGGGAGGGTGTTTAAGAAAAAAAGGAAGGGGGAGGGGGGTGTGAAAGTTGGGTGGAGAGGGGAGAGAGAAGTCAAGGAGGAGGGAGGACGAGCGAGGAAGCAGGGCCCGGTACCTTGCTGCGGTACCTGGACCGGCGGGAAGAGAAACAGAGCAGCAGGACTGAGAGTGAGAATGAGAATGAGAGTGAGAGTGAGAGAATCCATGTCCACCCGTCCATTCACCCATCCACAACCACCACGAACCCAGCACCAGGCCCGGTTAGGTCAGACAAGGGTAGCGTGAGTGGAAAGACAACAAGTCAAGAAGTCAAGAGCGAAAGTGGGCTAGCACCCAGACCTTCTGACTGAGAGGAGGAGGCGGTCATGATGGTGGGATGGATACGGAGAGACCTTGGAACTGGGGACCTGATTGGGACTGTCCAAGTGGACATACTCCCAGGATTAGGACCATGGACGATGGCGGAACAGGGGTGTGGGAGTGGACGGATGTGGATGAGATTTGTGGAGGATGAGAGAGAGAAAGAAGGCGAGAGACTAGGTCAGGTCTTGGACACACACACGCACACACGCTGGACCTGGACTAGGAGCACAAGGAAAAGCGGAGGAGAATGTCAATGAGGGCGAGAGACCGCGACGCCCGCGCACACACGCACACAATCGCTCTGTCTGCCTACCTGTCTACGGCACTGGTCAGATACACCTTCACATACACGCGAGGCCAGAGTGTGAGAGTAAGAGAAAATGAGAGACAACGACAACGGGTCTAGGCTTAGCGGGCGAAAAGACCAGTGAAGGGGGCATGAGGATGCAGAAAGACTTAGCAAAAAAGTAAGTCAAGCAAGCAAGGTACGGATACCATTACCTGCTTACCTATCCGATACCTGTCTTGCCATTGGGTTGTCTTTTTCTTGTCTCGGACTTGCTATGCGTGGGTGAAGTTGAGTTGGGACAAGCCAGGGGTGTCCCGCGGTTTAACATGCCTACACATGTATGTGTATCCCGCACGCCGGCACAACAATAACAACAACCGGGGACGGCTGGTGTTATTGTTGACATTCATCAGTCTCGTCCCTTCTGGTCTTGTACATAGTATACTGTGGAATGCGCGTGATCATGACAGTCGGAGTTGCAGGTTCCTGCATGTAATCCAGCAGTGTGGGACATTCTTTTTAATCAAGAGCAATAAAACTGCAGAAAAATCAACTCGCCAGACTGACGGGAACTCGGGTATATGCTATAAGTCGGCATGAAGAGGCTGCTATTAACCGTTGCACTCCTTGCAAGCGATTAGTCACTTTGGGTGGCTCTCAGGCGTTCTCGTGTACTTTGTACGGAGTGCTGAGGTGGGATGAAGCGTGGCTGTGGGGAACAGCGCTAGGTGCTCGTCTTTTAGTGGATAGCTATCAACTGAGTGAGTCCGGTGTCTCTTGTCTATCCCGTACTCAACTCTCTCTACCATGCGTCGCGGCAAAGCTTTAGTATTGTACGACAGTAATCATGTGGTGCCGCTCATGGTTCCTGGTGGTTCCTGGCCCGGCCTTTCTAGTGCCTATTGCTTGTACAGATATCGCTGCTGACAAAAACTTGTCGGAACGGTACTTTACTACTAGCAGCCAACGACGGGAATCGTAGATAGACGTAAGCTAGACGCAGGTCCAAGTCATAGACTAGTCCGCTGCTGCCAACTAGAACAGGGAGCCCTCGTTGCCGTTCCTGTGTGTGTGATGAGTATATACATATTCCCATACAGAAGCATCATGAGATCATGTTCCTTTTGTTCCTGACATGCCGTCCCTGTTCCTGTCTGTCCCTGTTCTAGGAGGAGAAGTCAAAGTCGAAGCCCATACTGCTAGGGAAACTGTACCATACGGGGTGGCCACCACGGCACCACCAGATGGAGGGGAGAGAAAGCGTGCGGAAGTACCAACCGGGGGTGCCCAGGGAATCTTTGTGGATCGCCGATTGGCCGGACCTGGAATTAGCCTTTGCTCCCGCCAGGCGGCCAGGCGGCCACAGAGAGACTTTAGAGTGAGAGTTGAGAGACAAGAGAAAGATGGCCGCTGCTAATCCGGACGGTTTTCTTTCTTTCCCGCTCCCAAGTGTCTGTCTCTTAGCCCCATCTGACGAAAATCCAGGCCCCGTCGTTCTCGCTTGGCCGCTGTAGGAAAAGAGTCTCTATCTGGAGCTCTATACACTATCCGTGGTCACTTTTGAAATAGGGAGAAATGAGATAGAGATAGAGTGTGAAAGAAGGACGGCGCGCCGCGCCAGGCCAGGCCCCCCGCGGGAGAGGCAGGTGTGATGGAGAAAAGGCAAAGGCTTTCGCAATCGGCATAGCTTTGGCTGATAGCCTGATAGGTTGGTTCTTCTTCTTCTTTCATCTCTCTTCACCTCTTCTTCTCTTCCTTTTGCGCACGGGGCATCTGGGCGGAAAGTGTATGTATGTAGGGTACAGAAAAAAGTAAGGGGTGGTGGATGAGAGGTGACGAGAGTTGAGTTGAGTTTAGTTGTACCAGGGGTGAACCACTTTCAAAGCCTCTCTCGCTTGCAACCGGTAAAGCGGCCCCGAGACAATGTATCTGCCAAATGTCTCTCTTCCGTCCCTCTGTACCTCTCGTTCTCTATTTGTCTATCTGACCCGTTCTAAGATCATGGATCTAGTTGAGTTGGTCCAGGATAGGGAATTGCATCTTGCAGAAACGAGAAAAGGACGATTTACTACGGACCACCTAGGTATGTAGACAAGAAGCCCCGGACAAGCAGGCCCCAGTTGCCGGCAAGCTCGTGTGTCCACAAAGCAATATCGCTACATACCGCTTACAAGACCCAACGGCGCCCCCAAGCGAGTGAAAACTAAGGTGCAGTGTTAAGCACCTAGGATAATACGTATAGCGGGATGCAGAGCACCGCAGTCCGCACCGCGTAGCGAAGGGGGACATTACAGGAAATCCATCAACCGCTGACAGAGCGGACGGCAACAACACTGACTGGCTTTGGCAGCGACAGCGACACTGACACTGACACTGACATTGGCTCCCACTCGCGCTCGCTGTCTGTCCCTTGCCTGCGCTCGCGCCTTTTACAGGTTTCTCGCGTTGACTAAAGAGAGAGGAGGAGGAGGAGGAGGAGGAGAAAGTCTCGCGCTCTCACTCTCGCTCAACGCGCTGAGCCAAGTCAGTTAGATGGTCAGACAAGTCTCGCGCGGCCCTTCGCTCTAGGCCCTAGAGTCTTCGATGACTGTCTGCGCCTGGTGGTTCTCCATAGCCGCACAATGCACATGTAAAGTCACTGTCAGTGGCAGTCCCTGCGTAACAAGTTCCCCCTCCACCATCTCTCTCCCTCTCCCTTCAACGACCCAACCCAACCCACTAACATGCTGGACCTCGCATGTCATTGATGCCGACAACCTTGCTCTGCTTCCTGTCAGGGCTTCCCTTCCGCCAGGGGGGGCGACATGCGGACATCGTCCACGGCGCCCATGAACGGCAGTGGTCCATTTCGATGGGCATCAGTGGGTTTGGTTCCAATTGGGCCCTTGGCCTTGGCCAACAGGAAGACCGGATTCTTCTGTTGTCGTCAGGGATGGTGGACAGAGGACAATGCTCTTCTGTCTCTGTCTCTCTCTCTTGCACAAAAAACGAAGTCTTGTCTCTTTACTCCTTGTGCTGTGCTCTGCTCTCTCTGCTCAAGGGACCCGGCCAGAATTCTCCAGGATATTCATCAAAAACAGGCAGTCAACGGCCGGCGCAAGGCAAGGCTAACCATCTCCACTGCCCTTTCTCGGGATTAATATGCGCATCCCCCTCCTCCGTAAAAGGCCCCGAGATGTCTAGCAGTAGATCCCCCCTTAAGTCCCCATCGTGTTCTGCTGGGTCCCCCGTCGTGGTAGTGTATGTATGTACTGGGCGGACGGCGGCACGCCGTGACAGAACGCTCTCTAAGCTTGTTCTCCAAAGGTTAAAAAACCCGGGCGCCGGACCTAATCTCGATAGTCCAGGGGAATCTCATTTCCATCCCGGTGCCGATATGCCCATCATCGATTTCTGTGGCGGGATTCCGTGTGTGGTCATTACGCTTGCACCGTTGAACTTTACCATGGCCCGTTTTCCCCGTCCTTGACATTTTGCCCACGCAAGACCCAGAAAATGCAGTGAAGGGCATCAAATCTTGAAGAAAAAATTATTCGTGCCATTGGGTCGCGCGCCCAAACCCTGGGCTGGGATGTAACTTTTGGCGCCATCCATGATCCCCACACCCCATCAAGAGGGTGTGCCGATAGAGTTTCCTGCTAACAATGCCAGGCACACAGGACCGGAGCAAGGATTCTGGTTTTCGGTGAACGGGCTTCCTTTGGAGGGGAACACCATCATCCATGGCATGGAATCGAAAAACTGGGGAATGAAGAAGGAGATAATGTACGGATACGCTCTAGAAGAAAAATCAGTCGACAGCGGCGAGCGGAGGTTTTTTTCTCGCATTTACTCTCTGGGAAGATCTTCTGCCTTTATGCGGGCAACTCTACCCTAGAAGAGGTCTAATTCGCATGTACTCCGTACTGCCGTTCTTTCGTCATTGCCTGTTGGAAAATTTCCGCCCGGCTTGCTTGCTGTCTGCTTTGGCAGCGGATTTCTTCCCCCAGCGGTGAATCTAACGGGACCGAAAAATGCAGTGCGAATTCAGAAAGCTTGGTTGCTCTAGGCCCTGGCCAAAATGCTTCTTCCCCCATCCCGCCATTATCGACTAACTCCTGTTCAAGATCCAGTAGTGACAAGATTCTCGATTTGCTATGGTGATCCCGTTGAAGATGCTTGGCTAGCGGCGTCTGGCGGTTGATGAGACGGTCAACTTTCGTCGTTAGTCTCAGGCCACTGATTGGTGTCTTTTCCAGAGGTGGCTTGAATTGGGCTGATTCATATCTTCATGCCACAACCACGAATGCTGGTCCAAAGAACCCCCCAAGCAAAACCACAAGATACAGTTCCCCTGATGGGTGGTCGCACTGGCTAGGATGGATCGTGCTGGGGAAGCATGTACTCAAGTCATTGTATTCTCACACGACGCGCGGGACGCTGGAGGAGGGGCAGCAAGAAGAAAAGATCCGGCCGCTTGCGAGACCTGAGCGTTGTGCGCTTCAGCATCGTTGGTTTTTTTAGAACGATGTACCTACATCAGCGGGAGACAATTCTGGGCGACCGTCTGCTGCTGAAAGGCCGTCCGTGAGGCCCTGTCATGGATAACCCCATGTTCTACTATTGACAAGGTCTTTGGTTCTACCCTTCTAGGTATGGGTCGTTTGGCTGCGGGTTCAGGAAGGTAGACAAGGAACGGCACCAGAAAATTAAAATAAAAAATGGCAATACTTCAATATGTGCTCTCTATTAATGGGCAGCAACAACAAGTGGCCCGGAACTACAGTTACATTGACTCTCTTCCCATCGTACGTCTAGAACCGACCCGTCCGCACAAGTCGAAACAGACGCAGCTTGCTTGTCCTACTTACCACACCGCAAGCAACCGGCTATTGAACGAGGATCTGACGAATCTCTGAATCATGATTGAGAGACCCATGCTGTTGGTCTAGGACACTTGCCCCCCCCCCCTCGTCCCCAGAAACAATCAATGGTTCGCCGCGGCGGACCCTGTCCGGATCGTATCCTTTTTCGTGATTGTTTGTGACGACGGCAACGGCCGTGTCTGTGTGTGTAACGAACCAGCAGTGCCAAAGACAATGGGCGAAGAGTTTGCCAGAAGGGAGCAAGACATATGGATCCGGTCTCTCAGCCATGCAGGAACGGAAAATGAGGCGTCGTCGGAGACAGTGGAGAGAAAGCTGACGAAAAAGGCCGGCAACAATGTTGGGATAAGACTCTAGACTAAGAGAGACCTGGAGGTCAGGGCGTAGCCAAACTCTGGATAAGTCGACTTGTCGGGATTTGACATATTTTATGCACAGCTGTCTGACAGAGTATACTCGTATACTGCAGGCCAACCAGACAAGTCATCGCATCTCGCGAACTCTCCCATTGTCTTCCGCGAACCGGAGCAGGCCAGGTCCTTGCAGCGGGGCCGTCCGGCTCCCAGATGGTCTTTGCAGAGCAAGATCCGGAGCCGTGTCTCTTACTTGCATGTTGCATTGGATTGGATGTCCGGTGAAATGAAGCCTTCTTCTTCAGCACGATCAAAGGAGGAAGAGAGAAGCAAGACCAGAACCGGCCCAGGGGTGTTGACGGAGCAAAGGATGAAGGGGGAAAAGAAGGTTTAGGCAGGCCTGCTAGAGAACGGTAATGCATGTCCCATGGCTATCGTGCAGGTCATCAGCAAGAAGACGTGAGGAGACTGCCCAATAATCTCCACATGCAATATCGCTTGTTTTGGGGGTCCAGCAGCAGCTCCAGCTCCACGAGTGACTTTTCGCGTTTTGCTCGGAATGCAATGGATGCAATGGCTGCAATAGTTGACACGTCGCTGCCATTATTTCGTAAGATTGCCTTCTCCTGAGCACTTGCACGAGGACGGACGAATACGCCGCAGCGGCCGACGACGGCACCGGTGAGGTTCGCTCAGTCCGAGCACTCTGGTAGTTTAATGAGACAAGTCCACTACGAGTTGAAAGCTGTCTCTTGGAACATCAAGACGCGCAGCTCGGACGGCCGTGGCTGACTGACTGCCAAAGCCATGTACTTGCAGCAGGCAAGACCGTTGAGGCTGCGAGGAGGAGAACTACAATTCGTGAAAGTAGACGCCGCGACGCCAATAGTCAGTGGGTAAAAAAGGTCGTAGGGTCGTCGTCGAAAGCCTGTGCAACAACGTGGCTCTCGACTTGGGGCACATCGGATATGCTCCCTTTCTCGACAAGCGTCGATTTCGCGACGAAGGGTACTGGATAAGTTCGGCTCGTCATCTCATCAAGAGGCTCGTGTTGTGCCCCTGAAAGAATGCAGAGCGCGCCTTTTTCCGATGTGACGCTGTTCCCATCAGCTGAGGGTCGAAATGCAGGTCCGAGTCCCTGGGCAGTGAAGTCGGTGACAGTAGCGGCCGATGGATCGGCAGGCTTATCGAGTACGTTGATATGGCGTAGGAAAGTACCCGTAGACTCAGAGACTATACAGATAGTGTAGGTATTCACGGTATTGTACGAAAGCAACTTGCTTTGCCTGCCAGCTGCCACAAGCACGCTCGGACCGTCACAGCTCCCGGTCGTGGAGAACATCAACCGTTGGAAGCGAGCCGTTGATGGGATGTGTCGTGGGCTTCAGACACGCTGCATTCCTCGTCAAGACTCAAGCTCCAGAGTCAAGACCCTATAACGTTGTTTCCAGCCTTGTCTTCTGGTCACACGGAGTGGTCCGCGGCCGCATTTGTCTGAGTGTGAGAGAGACAAAGGAGATTGATAAGTCCAAGACAGTGGAGGCCGTCACGCTTTAGCGTAGTTAGCCATCAACAGATTGCATTCAGAACAACGCACCTTTTCATCTCAGTCCATTCCCGGCCAGTTTGATGGGATGCCATAGCACACATGCGACAATAGGCCAGCGAGGGACTGCGGCATCTCAGCAAATTTCGTACATAGCTCGCCAATGGTCGCCCTCTGAATGTGATCGTGCGCGTAGCCAGTGTCGTGCGGCCTGCCCCGGTTCTGGGTGAAAAAGGTACGAATCGACAGAGAAAGCGAGAGCCATGCAGGAAGGTCGGAACAAAGTGGATGACGCGAGAAAGAAGCTAGGGCCACTAGCCAAGCCAGAAGTTGACTGGCTAGCAAAGATGTGGAGTGGGGATCGGGTAGTTTCCTGCCCTAAATGTTAGGCAAAGGTCACCCCTAAGAAAGCGCTGCAGTACGTACTCTGCTTATGTCCACTTTGGAAACTGCGTGTCGCTGCGGCAGAATTGCTGGCAGGGCCCTGCCAACTGTGAAACTTGCCTGGCGCATTGCTTCAGAAATCAGCTTTGGCTACCAAAATCAAGCGCTAATCCGCTTATAGTATCGTCCCTCTATCAAAGTTGCAACTGCAACCACTGCCCCCCTTTCGCTTATCTCACGCCCCTCCAACTCGCGTACCTCTCTCGCCAGGAACGCTTGCTTTCATCGAGTCACGACGTCCCGCCAGCCCGACCTACCTATCACACTACACCGCGTACAGCGAAGATCAGAATCGCCCAATACGGGATGATTCGCTGCCGCGAGCTACGATGTAGACCAAAGAAGTGTCCGGCAACACTGGTGGTGGCTTTGGCCCTCCGTCGTGCCAGGATTCATTGGACGGCCTTACACCAATTGGGGCGATATGCCTTCAGGCTTTCCGAATAACCTCTCGACAATATCACAGGCTGAAAGGCTAAGGTTTTGCGGCCAACTGGCGCTTGTCCCCTCAGCAGCTTTCATGCACATCACTCTACACTTTTATACTGGTCCACGATTTTCGCTTCGCCTGCATGCTCTACGTTAGTCTCCCAACGACTGCACCTGCTGGTTACTGTTGAAAAGGTCACCACTCACAATGACTGGGCAGTCAAAGTATGCTCCAACTGCGCCATCATTTATCCGCACGGTTCTCTGTGTTCTTCCCAGCATCTGCACGGTGTCGTCAACGGGGTCGCTTGAATCGTGTCTTGATATTGAACTGAGTGACTGACTAGGAACAGAACACGATTTCGGCCATGTGGAGAATATCGGGCTCCAGAGCCATCCCGTTTTCGACTCTTGCCATCCGATCCGGGCCAAGGCCTCAATACCTGACCGTTACGGTGGCCTTACGGAACACCGTCCTCACTTTCTGCTCAGTGCGGACATGAACTCGATAGAGTGGACCTTTCGGGGATTAAACCGACATCATCCTTCGTACGGGACCAACAAAAACAAGAACTCGGTAATGCGATACTCTTTGCTCGTTTTCTTTCAGAATCGCTGCAGTCGGTTCCACAAAGCTGCGATCCGCCGCGAAGGAGGGCAAAGGCCGCCTTCGATATGGATCCAGGATGGGCAGGTTCATGACCCATGGGTCAAGTCGGGAGCAAGACACGACGTTGGAATGGAGGCGACGGCCGAACCTCGGACGGCAGCGCTGTGCCTCTCTATGCAAGGTACGAGATCTCAAGCATCAGCCTGCGGTCCTGCACTGGTCTTGACAAGACGGCAAACCGGCCTTGTTGCGCGGTGGAGGGAGCCGTCGGCGGGATGTTGTTCATGGATGATGGACCATGGTTGTGGCTGTTTGATCATCCTGCCAGAATGCGACGCACGCTACCCCGAGCTTTCTGAAACTCCAAGCCAGCAGATGCCAGCTGCACGTCGCCTGCCTCACGCCTGAACACCCTCCCCCGCCGAGTACGCAGTATTCGTACACTAATCGCTGTGTAGACTCGTAGCTTTCGCCTTTGTCTTCGGCGTGGGCGAGGATAATGGTTGTATGGTTGCTAAGTTCCTGACAAGGCAAGCCCACGCTAGAACTAGGTCGAGGTCCGGGTCCGGGTCTTGAGAAGACGGCGACCAGCTTTCCCACCTCGCCTGATCGTCCCGCTACCCTGGCCGACTTCAGTGCGTTCGGTCAGGATGGGAGAGTTCATGTTGACCGCTGTCGACCTCCCGCACGGCCAGGCATCACCCGCTTGTCTGGGAACTGTCGTCTATCGCCCTCCCTTCCCTTCCCTTCAGCACGAGTTGCACTCCATCCCTCTACCGCCCGTACCCGTACTCTGTACTCCGTACATGCCACGGTGAAGAGAGGTCGTTCAGGTGATGGAATTCACGGTTCGGGGTCCCGGACTGGGGTTGAACTCGGGCAAGCGATGAGGACGGAGACACGGCCTAAATAGGAAGCTCTTCCGCTGGGTCGAATGCCATGATACCATCTGCAAAGCCCCTCCGTAATCTTAAATGTTTACCGTCTTCTGCATTCTTGGTGGTAGCGGCAAACAAAAGAGGGGCATCGGGAAGCTTTGGAAGAATCAACGACGATCATTCTCCCCCTGACAGGTGCATCCTGTCCCGCGCGGACAGCATCGTGAGACTTTCGTCAACGGAGAATGCGGTGACGGGGATAAGGCAAGCCAGGCAAGGGAAGTTCGGCCGGGATGCGTGCCGCTTCTGGACTGCGCATAGGCCATTTCCTAAGCTGGCCGTCACATTCATGTCCTTGGGAAGCTGGGACGAAATGGACGAATCAGTCGAGTTATTCAGTCGAGTTACTGAGGCAATCGTTGCCTGCTGCTATTTTGAGTCTCCAAGCGGTCCCAAGTTTGTCGAAGCTCGGCCGTCGCAAGAAGCCCAAAACAAGCGCTCTCAAGTTCCAATGCTGGTGCGAACACGGGTAGAGCAACTTGTAAGCGATTCAGGTCCCCAGTAGCTGGGTATCCGTACGCTGCGCACGCGGCACAAGGTTGTTGATGTCCACTCTTTTTCGAAGAAAGACATCATGTGGGAAAAGAGAAGCAGAGACTCAGACTCGAGATTCAGAGACAAAGCGTAACGCCTGAGGAATGCGGTAAAATGGATTCGTCTCCACCAAACAAACCACTGACGGAGCTTTTTTTTGCTTTGGGCGTGGAGTACCAAGCACTAAGCAACATCTATCCGTTTAGGAAAGAATGGTGATCAAGTCTAGACCCCTCGAGGCCGGGATGCTGGATTAGTATCATTCGTCATATCATGGGCCTGTTTGACCAGTGAGCGACCCAAGCATGCTCATGGATCACACACACACACACACACACACACAATGGGCCAAGCACCAGTAAGCGGAAAAAGGAAGAGGAGCGTGATGCCGTGGTCACTCAAAGTGAGGCCCTTGGGGCCCAGCGTCTGTCGGGATACTGCCAGTCGGGTTCTGCTGACTGATGCCGTGTGGGCAGCTGTGGGCAGTTTCAGAAATGGACCCTGGTGGATTCGGCCTAAGCTTAAGCCGCAGGAGCCAATGATATTCCTGAAGAGCTTGCCCTGTAGGCGCTAGGATCATCTCAGCCTTTTCATTGGTTCCCTCAGATTCATTCCATGATGTCCAAGTGGGGCGCCCGTTCTCGCTCCCACCTCACCTGCCCCTCCCCTGCCTGTCTGCTCTTGTCCTGTCCTGCCTGCCTGCGCTTGCTGCCAGCTGCCGCCCCTCTCCCAGCGTTTGGCCTGGTCTCCTTCCCGTCCCACCTCCAGACCACACCAAGCACCACACTACACACACATATCCCGTCTACTCCGTACCACCAACGTACTCCATATACTACTTGCGCATGCACACGACCAATCCGCCCACGCTCACCCTTACTCGCATCACACTGGTCAACATGGGCCAGAAATAGCTTTTGCTTTTTTGAGATCACTGCCCATTCATCTGGGAATCGTTGCACGGCACATGCGGGAGTGAGATCGGGTCGCAGAACCTTCGGCCGCCTCGCCCCAGTACAGTGTGCGCCTGGCGGCTGCTGAGATTACCTGCGAGCCTTTCACCTCGACCATGGTCCATCTCGGCTTCACACCGCATCAGCAGATCTCCTGTTTTATTCTCTCCCCTCATCATCCCGCCTAGCTCGCGCGGGGCTCCGGCCGCCAGCAGGTCGAGGTCCTTGCCGCCGGCACAGTATTCGTGGTCGAGGAAACAGGAATAGAAACATCCCAGCCGACCAAAGTGATGTGCTCGCCTACCTGCATGGACTTGGGACATCATACATGGAAACATTGCCCTCCTTGCTACCAGGCTTGACCGTGATGGGGATGGGCATTCGTCTGGCAATGGCACGCTACGAGGAACGACTCCAGCCATGAGATGAAACTTGAACCTCCGAGAAGGAGCGTGAGAGACGAGGATCTGGGTATATCGGCAGTCGACCTAGCTGGGGCCTCGGCGACCTCGCGCTACCGTCGTCCTTTATTTCTCCGGCGGCGGCTGGTCGACGGTAGCCGTCACTCGCCACCACCGGCCTACCTGCCGCTCACCTGTCAAATCTGCACAATAATTCCCGACCATTGTGGGTGAGTTCCACCAGCCTACAGGCTACTGCAAAGGAAAAAGAGACTTTCTTCGGACTTTTACCACAGGGCCCGTTGCGTTCTTCACAACCTGGCTGACACCGGCCATGACGACTGACTGCAGTTCAGAGAAGCAGATACGAATACATCTGACCAACTTCACCCTTGAACTCAAAAAGCATGTCGAGTTCCCTGGATCCGGTTCAGTGGGGATGGGAAAGGCTACCAAACCCAGAGCAACTCTGAAACGACAGGGAAGGGACGGCCGATCTTCCTCGCCTCGCTGAGTCGACGAAACATGACATTTTCGACGTCGACTTGTCCTCGACCCGCGTCGTGGCTGGTGGTAGTGGTGGTGGTGGTGGGCATCCACGACAACCTCAGGGACACTGGCGCCCAGCAGCCGTGCCGGCCGCGCTCCCCCATGGCGAAGTATGATTCGTGCATGAACCAGCCTGTACGGTGTGGTTCTCTCTCCCTAATCCCTATCCGCACCAGCTGCGGTGACGGCGGAGAAGAAGTGTAAACGATGCGACAGCAGCATGCACCCAGCCATCTATTTCCACCGCGGTTTCCATCAACAAGTTTCCCCCACCCTCGATACAACAATGGCTAGTTCTCTTTGCGCAAACTACGGGCAGAAGCTCGTGTTGATGTCAACCCGCAGGCCTTCTCCAGTTTTCCCTGCAACCGGCGGGCTTATCCACAGGGCTTCGCCGCTTTCCTAGCTTTCCTAGGTGGTCTGGAAGGGTGCAAGTGTGCTTGGAGCCAATGTTGTGCAGCACCCGAAACACGGTGAGAGGGGCGGTTTTCAGGTACATGAAACACGGGCGACGACTTTCTAGGGACATGTCACATCGTCTTCCAGAACGACTTGAGGCAGCGATCGGCCGTTTATGTCAGCTTTGAACATGCTCGCTCAGCTCTTGAAGGTTGCTAAACGAAGGGATCTCCCCAGCAAGGCTGGGCCTGGACAACCGCACTTGCGTTCAACCCACAGTCCCTTTGCAGGGTATCTCTCGTTGGTGCGTTCCGGTTGGCTCAACTGAGGTCCGACACCTCTCATGGAATCCATACTATCAACAACCAGAAGCTACCAAAGTGGCTGTTCCAAGCATGTCTTCCTTCGACGGGCTCCGCTGTCACGGATCCTGATGATGGGAACGGACGGTCGACCGGGAGATCTAGAGTACACGGACTGGTGCTTCTTTTCTCCTATACTCGAGCCTCGCGAGCTTCGAAAGACACGGAGACAGACAGCTAGACAAGCATCTGTGGCTTGCCTGACTGCGCTTGATCCCGTATGATCTAGCTATGACGTTCCGCTATATATTCTTCTCGAACCATGCTAGTCGCCAGCCTTGTCCTCTCGTGTACATGCGGTGTGCGGACGCCGTCGACCCCGTACCCGGAGCAGAGACCCGGAACAATATCACATCGCCGACCTCTAGATGCGGACGAGGCAACAACTGGCCAATGCAAGCTCCCAACTTGGATAGACGGGACCTAGTTTACTAGGTGCTCTTTTTTTGGCCTTACCTCAAACTTGACGGCTTCTGCCATCGAGTCTTTTACCCATACCTCCTTCACCTCTACCGCCCACCGCTCTTGTTTCATATCGCCATGCTCGTTTCGCTGCCTAGCAGTCCCATGAACACAAAGATCTGTGCCAGGGCCAATCCGATTCCCACCTCCCGCCCACGCACCGTCCTTCTCTTTTCAGTCCTCGTCCGAAGCGATAAACACCAGAGTCTAGTCGGTTTCTGCACAGCATGGATGGCGCACACCTTCACCCACTCTGGCGATGTGCTTTGACGCCGTGCCCGAGTTGCACAGGTACCACTCGGGCAGATGTCTGAAACATTGACAGACGAGATATCCAGTCTTTCTCGTAACTAACAGATGTTCTGCTTCTCTGCCTCTCTCTGGCGCCCATTGTCGTCCCCACCATCAGCCGCCACTGCGTCGCCTTCACTTGCCCTCGTGGGCATGCTATGCCACATGCCTCGACTGCTTTAGTCCGCGTCTGTGGACGAGGAAGCGCCGACATAGCCTCTCAAGCTGCATGGAATCCTTCCATCTCTCTCCATCTCGCAACCGAGCTTTGCCTCTGTAGCCGGTTGTTCCTACCCGTCTGCCCGTCGTCCGCCCTTCTCAGGTAAATCGTGAGATCCCGTCATGTCAGATACTGCCTGCCACGGCCACACTAACCACAACCTTCCCAAACGAACTGCTGCGGCTACTGAACTGACAAGTCGGCATCAAGCCTGCCTGACCTTGCCAACTATCTGGGCAAACGTTCCTCCCGCTTTCCGCCACAGACCACAGGTGTGTCCCCTAACCGCCTCGAACAACCATGATCTTCCCAGATCCCCATCACAACTGGACTGCTCTCCCCTCCCTCGGCGTCGCCCCGCCGATGGACCCCTGGACCAAGAGATCGACTCCTGAAACTGCAGTCTTCGTCCGTCTGCGAATGCTATTGGTGTATGCCACCCTGAGGCATAAAGATCTGGTAGGCGCTCAGACTTGGGACACCGGCCGGAGGCAAGGAAGGGCCTCCCTCGCGTCGGGTTGACTCGTTGGTCCCCTGGAAAAAGCAGAAAAAGAACAAGAAGACTACCTTGTTGGTCAGCGGCGGGCGTCTCCTCCGACTGGTTGATTGGGGGCGAGTGACTTTTTTCAACCCATGGTGTTGAAGAAGGAGGAGTCCAGCAAGTCGCATTGCTACGGAGCTCTCTTCCCTGCACGTGGCGTTCCTTGAACTCTCGAGGGGAAGGTTTGCCGAGTCTTTCATGCCCTCGACGCTTGGCGCCGGCAAGGCTAGGTCGATCACCAGGGTTGAAGGGGTTGGAAACCAACTCTTTTGGGGGCGAAAAAAAAGCTGGAAAGCAGATAGAATAGATGGTACTCAGGCCATGGTTAGCTGTGCTACTTTGCCATTCGGTCTTGTGACCGAGGGATGATTTGGGAGTGGCCAGTGGCAACGGGGACAGGCGAAGGGGCAACCTATCTACGGATAGATACCCTTCGATGTCTGAAGACGTCTAGCTGGAGTATTACGACAGCCATCGACGGCCCTGGTCCACGATATTCAGCAGATCTATCTCGCCGCCTCTTGTCCGTTCCTCTAGCCGGTACGGTCCTGCTCGCGGTGCCGATGACCTTGACTATACGCGGGCGGCGAGCGTCACTCACTTCCCTCGGTTCGGACGGGGGACCCTCCATCATCCCCGGGTATGGCTTCTCAGCATGACTCTAGAACGCATAATGAACCTGCCTTGTCTTTTCATATACACAGCATGCTGGCTTCCGCTTTGCTCGGTAGTGGGCCGCCTTCCCCCCAGCGGCTTTGCCTGCCGTTATGTGCGAGGGCCCCGGGTGGTCCCAGATTCATGGAAGAGAGTATGCCCGGATGTCGTACGGAGAGAATCAGATCACACTGCGAGTCGTGAACGCGTGGAAAAGCACCGTGTGGTGGTACGTGGGGTTTGATTGACGGGAAAGGGCGGCTGCGGGATGCCTTTGCCTGTTTCTGGCAAATGTACCGGGCGAGGAATATAGATAGAGAAAATGGAGTATCCGTGACGGGGTCAATATGCTGCCACTTGCGCGCCGGCAATGTCTTCTCTTTTTGCTTGGCTTGACCCGAATCGGCGGGATTGTAAAAGAGTTCCAGTTCCATATCATTGTCCGCAATGTGCCGTGTGTTCGCCCCTTGGCCTTGTGTGATCTACAAGAATCAAAGTTTAAAATCTCGTGCTTCTAGAATCTTTTTTTTGCAAAAGCCAGCAAATGGCATTTCTCTCGGGACGAAAATGGGCGAGAGAGATTAGGCGAGAGTTGTGACTGACTCTTGTGTCTTTTTTCGGGTCCTCGTCCCGGGTGGTGGTGTTGTTGTTTCCCCCCTTGACTTGCCTTGGCTTGTCAAAGTTTCTCGCACGCTCTGGTGACGGGACCACCGTGTGTGACCTGCCTCAAAGCTGGCCAGCCTCTCACCATCCTATTATGCTGTTCTTGTTGTTGTTGTTGTTGTTGTTGTTTTCAGCTGGAGTGAGGCGGACTGACCGAACTGACTGTCCCCGTGCGGAAGGAGATGGAGGGGAGGGAGGGTTGAGGAAAGGAGTGCAACTCGCCCCAAATCGGTTGCTCGATAAACTTTCTTTGTTGGGGTTGCGTGGTCGGATGGGGGTACTACGGATATGCCCGTGGGAAAAGCCCGGATCTCTCTTCCTTCGGCAGTGTAGACCATTTCCTCTCTTTTTGGCTCCTTGATTTTTTCAGATGTCAAAAGTTGGGTTTGGTTTGGCTGAAGTGGACAACGTAGTTTGAGCAGTGGACATGTATTACGTACGTACGTGTGTATGTGTTTAGTGAGTTTGACTCGGTGTCCCCTTAAGTTGATCTGATGTTGGGCGGACCTTGGATCGGATTGTGGGCGGACGGGCACCCACGCGATGCAAAGACGGACGGATGAGGGGACGGAGAGGAGAGAATAGGAGAGAGATGTGTGCGTGAGTGAGAAAAGAGTTCGCGGGTCTGGGGTGGCCCGTCCGTCCGGATTGGACTTTTTGCCCACGCGGCTTCCGAGTCCGAGGTGAGCCGAGTTATCGACTGACTTGATATGTCCCGCGTGGGCAGCAAACTCGGGCCCGGGAAGGCGAGAAAGATTTTGTTCCCTTAGTCAGTTGAAGGGTGTTGCGGTTCGTTGAGAGGAAAAGGATATCTGCGTGGCGAATAGCTGTCAAGCAACTTAGAACAACAGGGAGTAGCACGGGCAGTTTCCTTTCTCGTCTCGGAGAGGACCCCGGCAGTGAGCTGATACTTGATGGGTTGAATGACTCTTGCGTCGATATACATACAATATGACGTTGAGTGTACTTCACAATGACGACGTTGGCAACGACGACGACGACGACTTCAATTGCCGAATGGTGCTCTGTGTCAGTTTGCGGCCAACTTTTGTGTTGTCAAATGTCGTGTGGTTGCATGTGTTAGCTGACTTGAGCTGAGGATTTGACTCGTGAAGAGCCTCTCGGTCTGTCGATCATGTTCAGTTGTGGTTGATGTAACAAGACTCGATATTCTTGGAAGATTGCACTTGATATCGAAGAGGGGGCACTTACGTAGGTTCTGCTTTGGGCTCGAAGTCTTACGTCTAATTCATGGTGACCGTTGTTGAGTGGACTGACGGTTTCTTGTTGTGAATGAGGCTCTTAAAGCGGGAAGACATTTCAGTTCAGAAACGTTACCATACTTATATCTGCCTGAGAGTTACCGAGAATATGTAGGTGTCTATCAAAGGCGTAATGTTCGTAGGAGAAGGTCTCCCGTGTGTAATTTCCATGATCATGTGTTGATGTTGATGATGTTAGAGGCATGTTGAGTTCCACCATCATCAAATGTACCCTCTTGAAATGTGGATGCGATAGCTAGACGACATGGTATTAATCTCTATTCCTCGGCTATCGCTATCGTTGCTCAATAGTCTGCTCTGGCGGACACTTTGTGTGATAGCACTCTGACAATCTGCTTCTTCCCCTATTCATGGTTCAACTTTGGCCTAGCTTATGAAGCAATACACTAGCTCCAGCTATTGAGTGTCAACTCTGCTTCAGAGAGCGACTGTTGTTCTATAATCTGGCGAATACGGGTCTAGACTCTTTTCCTCGCCCACATACACACATTATCTCTCGCACACCTAACGGTAGTGATTTCGACGGATGCTACGAGCTATATCGAATCTCTCGGCAATGCGAGGTCCCTGCTTGCCTTGAGCCCATGCCGCGAACGAAGACATGTGATTCGAAAAACGCAAGTCTATATAAAAAACAATCTCGAGATGAGACTTAATGTCTGCATGTACTTACCCGCAGTCTTCTCCGATGGCACAGTTCGTGACTGGCTGACTCGGGCAGCTGCGTCCGAGCTATGCGCGTCTCTATGTTACTACGTCGAGGCAAAGCGTAGGACAGAATGACATGTGGCTTGAGTCTTATCAACGGTCTGGAAAATCACGGTCGTGTTTGTATGTCATTCGTCAGCAAGATGGAAGGCCTTGGCGAACAAAATGAGGTTTATATGGCAGACTCTTCTGAGGGGTAGATTTCGGCTTGTGGCGAATAGAATGGTATGCAGCGTCATACTCCATACTTATAGCCTCTGTTTATTTAAATTCACTGCAGAGTCTTATGATGGCCTTCATTGGGCAAATCAGGCTTCTTTGGAAGTTGATTCATCATGAATCAGAGGTCTTTCAGCCAGACTTGGCTTAGATTTTGGCATCAGGGTTACGAGACCCCTCGTGTTGCCTCTTATAAACAGGTACATTGGTGACAAGTTTCGGGTAGAACGGTAACTTGAAGGCTTTTCTTAGTGCGGCTTTGCAGAACATAGACCTGTGGTCAAACATGAGCTTGCCAGCTCACCCTCCAAGAAGGCTCGTCTTTGCCAAACCTTTGTTGTATCCATTCCATATGAGGCCCTTCAAGTTCAGCAGTGGCATACTGTATGGCCATAGAGATTCATAGCTAAGATATTAACACCAGACATCGATATGCGAGGCCTATATAGCAACGCTCGGGGTAATGAAACAGTGCACAAGGAAGCAAAATCAATAGATGCATGGAGACAGCAGCCGAATACTACCAGACATCGGTCTGAGTACTAAATATCAGTTAAATTTGACCTCTCTATGAACGAGCAATGTTATCAAGGGAACGTCCGAAGCATCGATATCTCTTTCAATGCAATGTTAATGGCCGTGACACCACGACTAACACAGGCAAAGCATTTCGTGGATCTGATCAGATATTGCTACCGAGATCCATATGATTCAATGTAAATATCGAGTGATCTCAATCAAAATCAAAAGCGCCCGAAGACTGCTGATAGGAGCTCTTAGAGTTGCTGCTCCTTAACAATGGACACACCGCAGACGGTATCAACAAACGTCACCTTGCGTCCACTGAAGGGGTCAGACCTTCCGGGACAACCAGCAGGCGTGATTTTTTTTAAAACATGCAAAGCCACATAGTGCTGCTACATGTTCAGGTAAGTTCTCTTCTGGCCAAAGCATACGAGCAAGTCAAAACGTCGTCACCCGCCGCCGCCCTGAACTCCACACAAACTCACACATCCAGCATGCTCGTGAATCCACCAAAACTTCAAAAACATACAACACCAGGTATTCGCTGGTCGTCACCGACCCAACTACTAATCCGGCCCTCATTGGCTTATCTATGGGAGAGCGGACGGGATCCCGAGTTTTCCAATGGGTATGGTCGTATGTGGTGTTTTGACGATGCTAAGTTGAAAATATCGTCGGGAAAAGCTAGGGGGCGGCAGCGCAGCAACCGACCCAACAACTCGACCAAGGCATTGGAATTATATACATATAATGAGAAATGAGCATCTGTAACAGTCCTTCCAAGTTGTCTGATAGGTCAGGTCTCGGCCACACTTGACAGCTTTTTTCCATCATGCTCAGCATCTAACTATCTTTGCGTCAACCTGGTGCACACCTGGAATCATCACCCTATCTTCGCAATAAACAAAACAGAAGCTGTTTTGTATTATGAACTGATAGTTAATCTTGGGATCAACTACAAGCACCCCGTATCCGTAGTACCTTGTCTTAGTCAGTATCTAAAGCTGCAAAGACCAGCACGACTGTACTCCCTATAACCTACGCTCAATTCGCTCATGAATATGACATCGATAGTAGACTATCTTAGATTTATTATAGACTTAGGTCTATCGTGTTAGATGGTTGGGTAGCTAACATGGCGTCTGTCATTTTTACCGAACTACTCCTGCCGAAGTACAGCGGCACATACTAGACTGGCGTCCTAACATCAGTTCCGCTTGGTTTCGACCTTGAAGGCATGAACAAGGAGCACATCCGCATTCGCGTTGGGACCACTCTCAGATGTCCCAGCTGGAACCTTCAGTGAGATGGCAAGAGAGAAGCTGTGAAATGGCAAACGTCAGCTGATTACCTACGTAGGTGAGAAGGGCCTGGAAATGACTCACTATTCCGAGGCCTTGTTCTTCAAAGCCACGGCACCAGTCATGTTGCTGTCTTTACCAGTCTCCATGACCTCGCAGTATTGGGCTAAGTCTTGAAGTGGCATGCCGTTTTGGCGGTAGAGATCCAGTTTCTCGTTTGGGATTCTGGGAGACTGTGGGCCGCCAAGTCCAAGTACTTGCTCCCAGCAATTCATTTTGTCCATATCATCCTCACCAGCAACAATCACAACAGTAGACATAATTCCACCCCAGAAAGCCACTTCTAGGATTCTTCCACCCTGGCTTGCTGGTGCATCGATGGTAAGTGCCGGGGCTACGAGTCGAGAGAGGAGTCCGGTCGGAACAGCTAAAATTATGTCAATGGCTGGGTTATCGTTTGACTGCCCGCAACTCGAGAACTACTCACTAGATATCCCCAACGCCCCCAAGCAGAAGATTTCGAATGGCGTTGAGGGCTGGTTGTGGTCTTCCAACGCTAAAAGAACCCATGATGAAGCGGTAGTAGGAACTGAGTGTTCAACTTTACGGCAAGACAAATTAGTAATGGTAATGAATATCAGGGATCAGGTTCAGACGGGCTGGAAGGAATCAAAGCAAGTAGCTATGCGTGATCTGAGTAGCTCTCCTATTTATTCACCGGTGTTAGACGACTGTGACCAGGGACTCTTCTTAGCACTAGCACGGTGCCCAAAGTATCCGCTCTGAGAAAGCATGAACCAAGCATTTCGCGAATATGTCCACATCGTATGATGTTTCCAACGAGGCTGGCTGAGTTGTGTGATATATGTGCGCAATCACCGGACTTGGAAAAGTGTTGCAGCCAAGCTCGGTAGTGCTCAGGTTTGCGGTCATTCAGTCACTATACTGCTTGGTCAAGGATGCTGTACCAAGCTCATTTGAACATATTTCGGATAGTGGAATAAGGCAACGAAAAAATACCTGGATATCGTGCACGATCATCTGAGTCTGGACCTCTCTGCTCACCGATCATTCCCGTACTATGATAGGTACTGAGCGGCTGATACATTGTCGAAAACGGAAATGCTCTTCCCTACCGAACGGCACTAATGTCAGTCCTGCTGTCTCATTTCAGCTCCCCTTAGCTCCCGCCGGCAAGTACGCCACCGCGACGCTGAGGTTCTTCCCCGCGTTTCCACCCCAACGTCGCATGATTGAAGCTTGCAAGGGGTTAGTGAGGTCTACCGTGAATCGTGAATACTGGTGGTTGGCCTTGTGGATGTCTTTCACAAAGTCACTACTCAATACTGCTCCGGAGACTGTGTTTAATGATGTGTATCAAGCATATTGACGATCGAGACCTTCAAGCCCCCACATGATTACTTGTTCTGTTGATATCTCGCCAGGCTTGCGAACAGAAAGCTGAAGAGAACACGAGATAGCTTTGCTCTATGTCTTACTAAGCTTCGACTAAGTCCGACACCGTTCATCATTGTCGACCGATGCCTTAACATTTTATTCCGTTGGCATTCAGTTCATGCATGTATAATGTGTGAGGTCCTAAGCAAAATTGCCCACCTGCCCCCCCTTGAGTCCCAACCCGGAACTGAGGCGTCAAAATTTATCAGCCCAAGAATGTGATAGCTCAAGAACATCTTGGACTTTGCATCACTTCTCGTATACAGGCGAATCCCGAGCGAATAGATCAAGAAGTATGAAAGCAACAAGTCGAAAGCAGCCTCAACGCATCATTCAAGTGGAAAGTGAGCATAGTGTTAGGTGTATGTTGGCTTCCTTCTGAAGCCAAGATTCCCTGTGCCTCCAAGAAGGCGGTGAGAAGTCGACACTACCACCATGTAGTCGCCCTAGATGTGTCGTGGATTATCACGAAGTCTGACTGGCGCGTACTTCGCCTTCTTAGAGTAAGGCATATTGGTTATGAATGCAGTCAGACGTAAGGTGCTCACCATCTTCACCCATGCAAGCCACTTGGAATTGCAAACATGTTCAAACGAGAAATGGCGCAACATCATCACACGATCGACACCGCCTTCTGATTCAGATTACGCATCAACATTTGCAGCTCTTTCTTAGTACACCCCGAAAGCCCAAAGCATGAAGCGAGAGGCAAGAATGGGCTGGCGTGGTGGAACTGATTGGAGTAACACTCTTCGACACAGTTGTTTACATGGGAATGCCGCGAAACCAAAGGAGAGGAATGCAGCCAGACAGGATGTGTAATCTTTAACCGCACTATAGACTACATGAGGCTCGAAGATTTGGGTTGCTAAGAGTTGGCCAACCTTGGACATTGAAGATACTATAAAAGCTTCATCAGTTCCCTCTCCAAAACAATTCAAAGAGAAGCACCCATAAACCCAATCAGCTTCATATCTCAACTACTATACTACTTCTAAATCACAATCATCATTTGGCCGTCGCCACAACCCAGACTATCAAAATGGCGAACTTCAAAATTACAATCAACAACAAGTCCAACAGCGACCGCGCGTTTCTGCTTTTCCAGGATATGCCGATTCCAAGCAATCTCAATCAAAAAAATGTATTCGCCAACATTTACCAGCGTTCTCCTACCATCAATGGCAAGGGTGCTGCCCACACCGACTTCACCATGAAGCAGCAGTATTATGCCATTTATGGTACCTCTCAGACAACTGCAGATGGAGCCATCCGTGTTGACACTGGCGACTCCGTCCCTGCCAAGCTTGGTCCCAACGGAACACTTGCTGTTGTCACCACCGTCGATCACAATGGGACGGACCCAACTTGGGATCAGTCCCAGATGGCTAACACGGCCCAAGCCAAGGGCGGCTTTGACCTTCGCGCCGACAACACCTTCAAGTTCCCCAATCCCAGTAAGACCTGCATTACCATTAGAGTCGAGACGACTCTAGTTCACTTGCTGAAGTTTCGCAGATGAAATCTACATCGGTTGCGGCGCCCAAGACCCGAAGACTGGCGAAGTGATTCCTATTCAGACCTGGCTCGCCCAGCCAGGTGTCACTAGCCAGATCTTTCCCAGGGTCATATACTACATTGCCTTCGGTAACTTCGAACCAGGTGTTGTTGTGGACAGGAACACAATCGGCCAAGTTCTGAAGGTGGACTTCAGCGGCGCAGCTATCCCAAACGCCACCTTCACTCTCACTAACAACGGCACTTACGTACCTGATGACAAGGTTGAGTCGAACGGCGTCCACTGGAGCTTCGGAAACATTGACGGGGTTTAAGAATGTTTCGTTATCCAGAGAAGCATGCAGTAGTACTTAGTGAGGCATGCAGAGATATGGTCGCGGATGTTACGGAATGATTTGCTGGAGCTTATGAAGTGATATCGGTGTTAATGGATTTGAGGAGAGACGAGATGGGAAACAACTGCTTGCTTTGTTGCTGTTTTTTTAAACTTAAAATACGGCCTAGGTCGCTCGCCATAAAACCCCGGAATACAACTACTGGAAGAAACTCCCGTTTTCGTTCTTGAAAGTGCAGCCAACTGACATTAGCGGGCACCTACACACCCCAACTCAATGAATGTTAGGAGGCAATCAGGTAGCGCAATGCTACAACACGGAGGGCTAGCTTGATATGTTTTCATCTTTTGCAACCTGAATATGAATCAAGTGGCATATGAGGCGCCCAATCAAGTCCATGGCCAGTCACAACCCCAATCCCCTTACAGAATGTTGCAATCTCTTGGGCTCGGCCTATAAATGAGTCGCTCCGCACTCACAACTTTCCCTCTATTCTCAATACGAAAGACAAGCTCTCTCTTTCATCTTACGCCCAATTCTCAAATTTCAACCGCCGTCGGCCTTCACTCTCCCCATCATATAAAGTTGTTCAATCCTGAACGCTACACAGAGGTCAGCATGGATTCAGCGTCATCTACCGAGGATAATGATTCCAGTGACATCAACGTCGACTATACAATGGCTCTATTAAGGGAGGAGCCCCAAATCTATCATTCTTTGCTGGCGCCAAAATGGCTCGACATGCGTTGGACTATCAATGTGAATAATCTCAGCGCAAACGCAACTTCCTTCATCTTGTATCCATCTCCACCAAAGTTTATCTCGAACGACCCGGGCGACTCGAACGTCTTCACCTGCGTATACCAACAGAGCAAGTCAATAAATGCGAGAACAGGTTCCACTGTGTTTGGGATTGCCATGCAAGGTGTCGGTACGCACCCAGTTGTCGTGGTTACAGGCTCCCCCAATCACCAGTTGGAGCCAAACCTGGAGGTCTACGCAACTGATACGTGCAACGCCTATCTCGCTGAGAAACCCAAAGCGAGTTGCACTATGACCTTGACTAAAGACGCAGCGCCATATTTCACAACTAGTTCAAGCGGTGTATATGAGAACAGCAAGTCACGAGACGCCTCCATTCGCATTTCGTGCGGAAGCTTTCCCGGTGATACTCTAGGTACGTCATGATGAAGGTTCCTATACCTCGTATAATACAACCTCGAGATGAATTGTGTCAGTGGTGAACTTATGCCTTTATCTCAATAGCACGACCATTTGTTGGCCTTGGTGCGCCAGCGCCGGTGGGAGTAGGCATTGTGCCAATCGTCGTGTGGAAAGCAGTCCCCAGCCAGAGTTTTAACCTGGCACCAATGTCTAACAAATGGAGGATTACAAAGTCGACTAGCAAACCAAGAACGATCTTGGATCTCAGTTCACAGGAGCCATCTGACTGGATAGAGGTCGAGTTCACCGACGACAACCGGGAGATACAGATCGATCACAACAACGATGGAACTTTCTCGTTATCCGGCGACGAGTAGGACGGTACTTCACATGGCTGGCGGCAGACACATTCCTTATCTGAATGATTGACTACTTAGCCTACTTGAAGGAGCCGTAGATAAATTACAAAGTTGACAAAGTAACACATTCTCAAAATTTTGCAATAGTGCACCATGTCGAAGAGGCGTGTCGTTGGAACTGGCCAACACGTGACTGGCACGTCGAGGTGTGGATGGGGCTTACAGCTGCATATTTGGACCGGGGATTAGGCACGGGCTTCATGGTGTAGTCGAACTTTTGACCAGGCGTGGTGTGTAAGTCAGCATCAACGATCCTCACTAGTAACTGAACAACTCCATGAAAGAGCCTCTCCTAGTATAGCAAGAGAGAGAAACGTCTGCGGCGTGATTGATGCCCGGTCTTCCGACGTGGCGGCTGACAAGTCGGCAGACCTCACGTGCACCGCTGCTAAGTCTTGCTTGACTTCATCGAACATCTACACCGGTGAGATCAGGACTCATCTCGCGAAAAGGTCAACGTAGGGGATGGACGAAGCAGTGCTATGCGAGTACCCAAACTAGTAATTAGCGACTTCATCCGTCCGTCCCCTCGAGCAAAGACCAACTCCAAGGGGGGCCAACAAAAACGTCTCAAGACATGTCGTGCATATCGTCTCGTGAAAAGAGTAAGCCCGCATAATCTTTCGTGCTCCGGTGTGAGGGGAAAAATGAGAATACGGAGAGGAGACGAGAAAAAGGCTTCTTTTCAGTCTTGACCAAGTGTTGGCCCATCCGCACCACCCCTTGGACCCCCTCGGGCATCTCGCGTTATCGGTTGACCCGGGTAGGATTCAAGGGGTTGAGAAAGTATCTGACTGGAGCGATCGACCCGTGAATCAGAAAAGCGTGATTCAGAAAGAGCTGGGACACAGGGGAAAAAAAAGAATGGTCTTCGTCATCCATCAGGAACATCCATCAGGATGTCGTAAGGCATACACACGAGTAACGGCTAACAAACCGCACAGAGTGTGAGAAGGAGGGGGGAAGGGGGCAAGCCCGACGTCTCAATGCCATCATGCCTAAACTCTCATCCCGGGATTCCCGCTTCTCGCCTTTTCGCCTCTCTCATCCTCGCCGCCTCGCGCCCACCCTCCAGATCCCTCCTCCTGCGTCGTCCCGACTCGAGGGAAGAAAAGATTGCCGGTGGACGGATCTTGGCCGTCGTCAAAGAGGGTGGGAACATGGGCCACCAACCACTCATCCTGCACGGCGTTCCCAACAACACGGGAGAAAGTCCGAAGGTCGGAGAGGTTACGATGGGGAGAGAAGAGAGAGAAAAGAGGAAGAGGAGGACGGCTTACGCATGAAGCGGTCCGAGTGTCTGGTAGCCAGAAACAGCCGTAGTTGCGGAAAAGGTTGAACTGTGTAGGTTAGGCCCAATGGGGTGTTACTTCTCGGACGGGAAGCAAGGGTGTCCAGGGTCTCTCTTCAGGTCTCAGACTCTTGGGATTTGGGCTGTCTTTTTCTCGCCCTGTGATACAGATCGGGCCGAAGGATGTTGTGAGTCTCCCGAGGGAGCGATATTGGGCTTTGAATCGTAGTTGAAATACATGACAATGTCATAGTGTGATATCGAGTTGAGAAGATTGCATACATGTCACGATTGAAGGAACTCGCAGATTTGTTTTAACTTGTTCAGATTTAATTGAATTAACCGACCGACCCTTGACCCGATCAACGCCACAACAATGAACATGATGGTCTTTTTGTTACATTATAGAAAACTGCTCGTGAAAATGGGTCATTAGTGACAGTCGTGTTGATGTCGCCAAATATTACCAAGCGCGTCATCTAGAGGTTGGTGTGTCCCTCGCCTTTCCCTTTTGGCTGGTCTTTCTCTCTTCCTCGCACCTAAGAAGTATCATCGCCTTCTTCTTTCTCTATAGTGGGATATGGAAAAAAATGATTTCAGAAATGGATTTTTTGTTGTGAAACTCGATGCCGTTCAAAACACGCTTTGTTTGTGACTGCTCTGCCGCGCGCGCTCCTAATAACATGATGTCTAATTTTTGTGTTGATTTTTTTGATTTCTTTCATGTTTTGGTCGAAACTCTCTCCAATTGCTCGACTCAGGACGCTTAGCCCTCCTCGACGACGGCACGGTTGGCAATGTAGAAGCGCTCGCCCTTGTCGTCCTTCTCGTGCTCGAGGGCGACCTTGCTCAGCTGAGTGAGGACGTTCTCGATGAGGGTGTCGGTGACGCTGCGCTTCTTGCGGCCCATGTCGTTGAGGACCCGGAGGTTGGTCAGTACGTAGTAGACCAGGGCCATGACGATGGTGACGGCGACGGAGTAGACGAAGACGACGCAGACGGTGACGAAGTCGGTGCGGCCGTTCTCGGACAGGAACTTGTTGAGCGAGGGAGGGGAGGCGGGCTCGCCGCGGCCGCCAGAGAACCAACCGAAGACGCAGAAGAGGATGGACAGGACGTCGACGGCGGCGATGGCACCGATGAGCTGGAAGGAGGGGAAGGTGTCGAAGCCACGAGTGACGAAGATGAGCCAGTTCTGGGTGAGGGAGATCTCGAGGAAGAGAATCTCCTGAACGGAACCGTAGTCGTGGATGACACCACCCTCGGTGATGTACATGGTACCGCGGAGAATCCAGGTGCCGGCAGCGAGGAGAGAGCCGAGAACGATGGAGATAATCCAGATCTTGGGCAATTGCCACTCGACGGGACGCTTCTCGAAATGGGCGTTGTCGTACTATTGGTTTGATTAGTGACATGAAGTGAATGTGTTGCGTGAGACAGATACTTACAGCGACGGCAATAGTGGCCAAATCAGCGAAGAGAGCAAGGAAGACAATCAAGTCGGCGCGGACAGTCTCGTTGATGATGATCATGGAGGTGACCAGGTAGATCTCCAAGTGCAGGCAAAGGGCGATACGGTACTGGATGTAGGCCTTCATGCGCTGGAAAATCTGGCGAGACAGCTTGATGGCGGAGACAATGGTGGAGAGACCGGGAGCAAGGAAGACGATATCGGCGGCAGCCTGGGCAGCCTCGGTGGCACCCTCGACGGCAATACCGCAGTCAGACTTCTTCAGGGAAGGAGCATCGTTGACACCGTCACCAGTCATGGCAGTCAAGTGACCACGCTGCTGAAGCATCTCGACGACCTGGTACTTGTGCTCGGGGAACACCTCGGCGAAACCGTCGGCACGCTCGCAGAGATCGTGGATGGAAGTGCCAGCCATGTCGGAGTGAAGAAGCTTGTCGGAGTTGTAAACCTTGGTACCGAGCTGAAGCATGCGGCAGGTCTCGACGGCGATGGCGTGGGCGTCACCGGTAAGCATCTTGACCTGGAGACCGAGAGCCTGGGCCTCGAGGATGGTCTGGCCGGTATCAGAACGAGGGGGGTCGAAGAGGGACAGCATGCCGAGCATCTCCCAGGGGCCATCCTCCTCCTTGACGGCGACGGCGAGGGAACGGAAACCACGGCGAGCGAACTCAGCCGCCTTCTCCTTGAAGAGGGCGGACTGCTCCTCGGTGCAGTCGGTGAGGGCGAGAACGGCCTTGGGGGCACCCTTGGCGCAAGTGTAGCGGACACCACGGTGGGTGGCGATGGTGGTGATACGCTTGGAGACGGGGTCGAAGGGAGTGAACTTCTCGGTCTTCCAGCCGTCAGAGATCAGCTCCTTGGCCTTGGGATAGCGCTTAAGGGTGAGAACGGTGATCTTGTCAATGGGGTCGAGAGCCTTGATGTTGTGGGAAGAGGCAAGGGCGGCGACGGCCATCATCCAGTTGATGTCGACTCCCTCCATGACAAAGGGCTCGCGGACGGACAGCTGGTTGGCAGTAAGGGTACCAGTCTTATCGGAGCAGAGAATGTCGACACCGGCAAGGGACTCAATGGCGGTAAGCTTCTGGACGATAGCCTTCTCCTCAGCGAGGTAGGCGGCACCGACGGCCAAGGTGGTGGTGGTAACGCAAGGCAGACCGATGGGGACACCGATGATGAGAAGAATCAAGGCGTAGTGGAGCAAGTTGACGGAAGTGCCCTCCTCAGAGACCTCAATGGAGCGGTAGAAACCACCGATCCAGGCGGCGAGGATGAAGATGATGACAAGGGCGAGAAGCGTAGTACCGATGGAGTTCATGATGGCCTTGAAGTGACCCTGGTCCTGGGCGCCCTGGACGAGGGAGGCGGTCTTTCCGACGAAAGAGGCCTGGGCGCCGTGGGTGACGATACAGAAAGCCTTGCCGCGCTTGCAACCGGTGGTGTAGTAGCAAGTATCGGTCATGAACTTGTCGACAGCGAGAGACTCACCAGTCATGGCAGACTGGTCAACGGCGACGATGGAGTGTCCGAGGGCGGGGTTGGCGTTCTCCTCATCACCCTCCTCGAACTTCTCGCGGCGGGGGGACATGACATCCTGAGCCTCGAGCTCAGCCTTGTAGGCGCTGTAGCCGGCGGGGTTCTCGTAGTCGCAGATAAGCTGGCAATCGGCGGGGACGACGTGGCCTTCCTCGACAATGATCTAGAGAGAGTCCGTGTAAGTAAGATTGGCTTTTCCCTGGATCGCCGATGCGATAACCGAGATGAGACGACCTACAATGTCACCGGGGACGAGTTCACGAGCGCGGATGTCTTCTTCTCTGCCCTGGCGGACGACACGAGCCTTCATGGCAATGTCACCCTTGAGGGAGGCGACGACATCGGCAGCCTGCTTCTCCTGGTACCAACCGACAGCGGCGTTGAGCAACAAAATGGCGACAATCAGACCGGCGTCAAGCCAGTCCTGCAGGGCAAAGGCGAGGATAGCGGCACACTCCATGACTGCATTGAGAATTAGCGTTTTGCCCTTGGTGTTTCATGCAGTCCATGCCGCAGACTGCAGTCAAGTGGTTGTTGGCTTGTGCTTACCATAGAGAATGGGACCGCGGAAGAAACCGACGAACTTGAGGAACATGTTCTCCTTCTCGGTGGTAAGTTCGTTCCAGCCGGTGTACTTTCTGCGGCGCTCGACTTCCGTGGGGTCAAGACCTTGCCTCATGTCGGTCTTGAGCCAGTCGGCGGGAGTGACGAAGCCGCTGGCACCGGCGCCCTCCTGGGTGGCCTTCTTCCAGAATTGCCATGCTGGCACCTTCTTGGTTGTGGCCGCCTCGGTCTCTTCCACCTCAGCGTTGGGGTCCCGGTAGGTGTCGATGTACTTGATCAGACTGTGGTGAAAAGTGCGGTGTTAGTCGCCAGCGTCACATTGGAGAGAGAATTCTGAGCCATTGGCACTTGGAGAAGAGCCAATGGCGTGTAAGACTGGTTTTTGGGGGTGATGGTGAAGAAGAAAGACTTACGATCTGTACTCCTCGTTGGTACCGCCTTCGCCAGCACCGCCATCAACCCGGTTGTTCCTGGCGCGCTCCTGGATGAAGTTGCCGGTCTCGAGGTCCTGGTCGTCATCCTCGGTGTTGATGGGTTGAGGGTAGTGCTTGTTGCCTCCTTTTCCTATTAAGCCCGCCATTTTGTATGGTGCCATAGAACAACGGAAAAGGAATACAGTCCAGCTGTAGGGGTAGTAGAGGCGAGCGCAGGACAGGTATATATAGGAAGGTAGAGGATGAGGGAGGAGAGAGGAAGGAGGGGCAGAGCAGGGTGAGGAAGAAGGCTAAGCCAGAAGAGACATGAATCACGGTGGGAGAATGGGGCATATTATATTACATCTGTCAAACGGCGAGGCCGGACTGGTCGAAGAGGTTCCGCGGATGGGAACAAGAAGATGGGACCAAGGCAAGGCAAGGCAAGGTAAGGAAGGGTATGGGCCACGGCCCCCAGTGTGGAAGGGGGAAAAAAAAGGTAGACTGGCATTGTGGCATGCTCCATACTCTCCGTACTTTGGTACCTACCCTCGCGCGGCAATGGAGAGGCAAGAAACGAGACGAGAGGCAAGAGACCGCGGCGTCGGCGTGTGTGAGCTGTGTGGTAGGTGTGTGTGTGAACAAGGGACCGGCGTGTAGCTGCGTACCCCGTCTTGCTCGGATCAACGCCAAGAAGTTGCAAGCATCAAAACAGATGCGGGTGAGGGAAAAACCCACACACTGTGACCGGGCGAGCGACGTCGATGCTATTTCGAGCAAGGGTACGGATACAGAGTAGAGACGACGGGACATTTTTGCCGCTGGGCAAACGTCTGGCGCAACAAGTAGGAGCAGAAGGAGCAGCAGCAGTACTTAGGAGCAAAGAGCGAGAGAAGAAAAAAAAACTGTGGAGCGAGAAAGGCGTTGTCTGTCTATCTGTCTGTCTGTCACTGCCAGTATGTACCACTGTGTACGAAGTACAGCTTAGCTGCCGCTAGAAAGACACTGACAAGACAAGAGACGAGGACTTCGTGCCGAACAACTGGGGAGCTACACTAGAACGAGCTGGCTGGCAGGGCAATCCAGCCTACTACGGCGTTGGACGTGGGGACCTTTGGGACCCGCGTTCCTTTCCATTAGCTTTGCGGCTTGCGGCTGGCGGGCTTGCTTGCCTCGCTCTCTCTCTCGTGTACGTGTGAGTAGTCACGCCGTGCTATCTCTCTCTCTCTCTCTTTCTCCGTCTCTCTCACTTCCATGTCTCGTGCCTTTTTTTGGGGCCAAGCCTCTTTCTGTGTGGAAGAATATTGGCCAGCTTCTAGCGTGAATTTGGTCCCCCAGATGCCCCATTAGACGGGCCGACCTATCAAGACAGAGACAACTCGCTGTCTCATCTGCCAGGATGCGAGGATGGATATCTGACAACAAGGGGAAGCCAGCGTGAGTCGTGCGTTTCGAGGAAGAAACTCTGCAGTGACTTGCCATTGTATGGGGGTTGAGGGTGAAGATGGGGGTCAAGTTCAAGTCTCTATGATACAAAAATAAAATGCCTCAGTAGTACTACACGGCGTGTCCTAGGGGGGGTGGTGGTTATGGCGGGATGGACTGGGCTGGGCTGGCCGCTTGCTGGGCACGTCAATAAAAAAGATTTGAGGGAAAAAAAGACAGACGAGGTCAGAAAGAAGAGGAGCTACTACCAGTACGGATACCGATACACTAGGTACGCTACGTACTTGACACAGACATAATTCCGAGATTTCGTCGAGCTCTGCACCGTACGGAGTATTCGTAGTTCACCTCTGTTCTCGGGCAACCCCCCGCGCGCCGCCGCAAAAAAGTCGAGCTCCAGTCTCCAGTCTGCAGTCTCCAGAGTTCCTTCGGTTGTGAGGAAGTGTCCCATCTGTCTAGTCCACGTTGAGCGCGGACCCGGACACACCCCCCTGCTAAAGGACATGTTCCGTGGGTTGAAAGAACAAGAGACGTTTGACTATCAGGGACTGGGACTGGGAGAGTTGGAGCAGAGAGAAGAGAGACCAGAGTCGGGAGTCGGGACTTGGAAGGGGGAGGGGGGGGGGGTCTGAAGGGGAGGATTTCCTTTCCATTGCCCCTCCAATTGGACGACCGCACCCCCCTTTGACCCCTCCAGAGTGAGAGACTTGAGAGTCGAGAGTCGAGAGAGAGAGAGAGAGTCCCGGGGCTACGTACCGTGTGAGGTATTCGCAATACGTACTCTTTGTCCTCCACTCCCCATCTCTTTTCGTCCGGCCCCTTGTCGTCGCGACAGTTTCAGCTCTGCTCCGAAACCCACATCACGTGACTTAACTCGCCGCCGCCTCGTTCCCCAATTCCACGTCCAAAACCTCTAAGCCGGTGAACCCTGGAAAGCCTTGGTCCACGCGCGATAAGCAACCCAGCACCAAACAGGTAGGTATCTTTGTACCTCTCCGAAGTCCCGCCATCAACCTTACCGCAGATGGCTTGCTCGACAATGGAGTCTCCGTACGGCGAACCCTTTCCGCTTGGCATCCACCCGCTTTCGCGTCCCGACTTTGCACTATGTACGGAGTACTTGCAGACCGACGCTGCATTGTTGGACCTCTTTGCACATCTGCACCGGCACTGAGAACCACTTTGCACAGCACTACTTACTTTTGCAGCATGCAGCGTGGTGGGGGCGGAAAACTTCCTTTTGGAGGAGCCGAGGCGGGAAGGGCAAAGGACCACCACTAGCAACGTCCAACTCCCAACTCCCAACTCCGTCTTGCTTCCGCTGTACAGTGCGGACGGGCACTTGGACGGGCATCTAGGATAGAGCCTCTGCCAAGACTCCAATTGTCATGTCCTCGTCTTGCCCTCGACTGCGGTGATGCAAGTCTATGTCTGGCTATGGCTCTCGAGACTCCAGTAAGCAGCGCCAAGAAATCCCCGGAATAGACCGCGGCGAAGGGTGTTTGGTTGCGTGTGAAGAGGGTGGTCCATTCACGATTCGTAGGGTTTTGAATTACACGAAAGTGACAGGCGGCGGTCAAAGCCCTCTCTGTCTCTCTCTGTGTGTGTGTCTCTCTCTCCCTGAGCTTTCACTGTGACACTGCCTCTGCCCCTCCCCCAAGCATCGCCAAGTCTTTCCTCGGAAACACTGTCAAGCGATCTGCCTCGCGACGGGCCTTGAGTTGAGGCTATACGTGAACCATCCCATCCCTCAAGTGTTGCGCGTTTGCCTTGCCTCTCTGTCTCTTACACTACACACCTGTTAGCGTATTTCTTTTTTTAAGCTCTTCACCGCTGGCACTGCACTGCAGAGGAAATCTTTAACCCAAATTAAGAATAAAAAAACAAGTCCGACCAACGAGATACTCCGGGGAGAAACCTGCCAAGCCTTTTTACCCCCGGCCAAGCCCAAAACCAAACCTCGATCAAAGAGTGCAACGGTATCGTAGTAGCATTAAGAGTATGGATTTCCTGGAATAGCAGTATGAGTGGTTTCTACTTGCCACGGTACGGAGACTTCAAGACAAGACAGTTTGACGCCATGTGCCGTGACTATCCAATTACGTTCAGTATGTGCACACACAGACTGATTAATGTTGGGGCCTATGGATATGGGGAAATGGGGAAGAAATCACCGCAATATTGGATGGGGGTGGGAAATGAATCGGCGACGTTCAACCTGCAAAGTCACTCACGTTGCGGGCCAAGAAAAAAAAAAACGAGGCAGATTTTGTGCAGTGCGGGCAGCGCATACGATGCGGGATATTGGGGTCCCGTTCACGCGCCGTATGCGTGTGCAGCACTGTAGCTTGTGCGGTGTGCCCGCGGTGTATAATCCCTATGTCCTCATTTGCGCTTGAACCTGGCTTGACCGACCGGACTGGCTGGCGTCCATCAAATGCCTCACCCACGGAAGTCAAGAACGCCACTTGGCTCGTTCTGGCTGTATCCTGGGGGAGGGCCTGACTGGCCTTGCTCTTGGCTTGCGTGTGGTGAAAGTGGAAGCGCTACGGATACGTCAATCTGCCTAGTTCTCGCATCTCGGCACGCAAGGCAGCGTGTAATAATACAGAGTAGTCAAGTAGTCTCGACGAAAAGATAGGGACAGCATGGCAGTCGGAGGCGAGATGACGATGGATTATGGTTCCAGACGGAGCTGGATGGATGATTGCTGTTCAATGTGGCAAGTCGGCCGGCCCGTTGACCGGTCACTCCTGTCGACGAACCCCGTTCCAACGAAGTTTCCACGACTCCTACGCGGATACCCAGCTGTGAATTACTCTCCGACCTCCGACGACTCGACGAGCGAGCGGAAGTGAGGACTCGACTAGTCAGTGGGAAACCGGGAAGACGCCATTGGACCAACGTGGCCAAAAGCGAGATTTGCGCGAAAGAGACCCGTTGGATGATCCGTGTGCAATCTCTGGCGTAATACGCTGCAAAGAAGTCGCGCTCCGCTGTCGCTGGCCCGTTGCTGCTTGTCATGCTCGTCTGGCATTCGTGGGAGGAGCCACAAACGTCCCAAGCCAAGCCTGGAGGAGGAGGCGAGTCCTGACTTTTCCGACTCAGGGACATCGTGCATTGGTGTGTGCGGCATCGAAGGGAAACCGTTCGCGCAATGCATTGCTGGAGCCCATTTCTTTGCCATGGATGGGGGCACCACTGGCTCACTGGCACACTGGGTGGACACCAGTTCGGTTCCATGGAGATGCCTGCCACGATAGGAAAACACTAGCAGCAACGCTAGAATGAAAAGAAGAGGAGTTCCTGGGGCAGCAAGCTGACGAGGAGGGTCCCCTTGCTCCAATGGCAGGGCCCCTGCAGAGCCCCAGGGAACCCACTCGATCCCCATCAATCCTCTCGATCGAACAGGGGTTCTGGAGCTTCAGTTGCCGTGGGGTTTCTCTTTTGACGTGCTGCGAGCTGCAGATACGCGGGCTGTGGCCGAGCCTATGCGATTTCACTTTTTGCTCGCTCTTTTTTCGCCGTGTTGCCCTTCCCTCTCATCCTTCTCGTGTCTCTTTTCTCTCCCCATCGTTGCCAATTGGTGGCCAGTCCTCCCGCCTGGGAACTCAATCTTCGTCCGACCTTTGCTTCTTCCCTTTGTCGATTGCGGCTGTGAAAAAGTCCCATTGATGTGCTGGACCTGCATGGGAGAGGGTGGCCAGGAGAGTTTATGGAAATCGTCATTGCTGAGGTACACGCCAAAGTATGATAGTGGTGACAGAACTCCCAGCCGGGCCAGCCACGGGGCTTCGTGTGTCTGCTCAGAACTTGAGAACAGACAATCGGGGCCTACAGCAGTAAAAAGAGACCAGCTTCAGCTTCAGCCAAGCCTCCCCAACCAGAAGTCGCCAAGACATGGCGGAACTGGACCCCCGGAAGTCTGTCTCTCTCTCTCTCTCTCTCTCTCTGGTTGACCTAGCTGGACTCGCTCTCGGTGCCGTGTTCTACTGCCCGTCTTTCCTTTTTCGAGTGTTCTGCAGTCGTCCTGTCGCTGCATAAAGCGATGCTATTGCGCTTGCCAGACGAACCTGGAAAATCCCATCCAACCTTCGGTGCTTTGGGAGAAAAAGTCCCGCAGTCTCGGTGCAGCAGCCGTGTGGGCGGGAATTTTCGACACACGACAAACACGGCAATTTTGCGGATCCCTTGCAGACTAGCTAGCCCACCTTTGGCCTGCCAATGCATGTCAACGAATATCCGAGCCGTCATTGGCTGGGATCGATGAAGAAGAAGACGGGACGGGATTGGATTGGCAGCGCTGGGTTGAATGGATCGGTGGATCAATGTTCTGCAACTGTGGGAACTGCGGAATTGTCCAGGGTGTGGGTACAATCCAGGTACGGATACCCCTGCTATGTCGGCAATTCGACGTTTCTCCGTCATGGTCTTTCTCTGTGGCTCTCTGTGTGTCTCTGTCTCTTCCTGATTCGAAGGGGTATGGATGGGATGGGACGGAACGGGGATGCTGTTCCTTTCCTTCTTCGCCTTGCCATGTCGCGGGAATTGTCGTCGTCGTGGTTGAGTTGAAACAGTCAACACTGTGGAAGATCAAACATCCAAGGAATCTGAAGGGACGAATTGGGACTCTGCAAGCGTGCGTCTGTGTGTTTTCTCAACCTCTTTTCCAGGTTGCCTTGGACCTCCTTCATGGTAACCGTAGCGTTGTGTGGCACAGGGATTGGTAGAAGCTTTGGTCAAGACCGACCCTCGCGTCGCACGACCAGGATGCATTCGGAAACAACCGCTTGGCGCGCGATCCGTGATCTGTATTCAACTCGGGAGGAAGATAAGAGAAGGACATATTTTATTTGGTGCTCGATTGCCTTGTCCTGTGACGAACGTGCCTTGTTGGCCCGGGCTTGGAAGTTGGGCCAAGATTAGTCGTTGGCGTGCCTGGATGAGGAATTTCCCAAAGTCGCTGGGTCATTTTGCCGAGGCCTGGGGAGGCATGTGTTCCATGGCCATGTTGGTAGCACTAACTTGGTATCTGCACTCTGTAGACCTGGTTTGTATGATTGTATGCGTTGTTGCATGCATCGCTCGCCCCGTCCGGGCTTCTCTCGGGTTTTTTTTTGGGGGGGAGAAGGGTATTTTTCCTATCTTTCTCTCTCAATGTCGCGGCTCGCTTGACAAAGTAATTTGACGAGCAACCAAGCCTAAGCCGGACTCTTCCACTTGGCCTTGGGAATCTGGGGTGGATGAGTGGTCAGTGATTAGTGGTGGATGGATGGTGGGTGGATTTACCGCGGCTTCGGTTCTGACGAAAGAGAAGACGGGACCGAAATGGCATTGGCAACGGATTACGGGCCCCCAACTTTCCAATAAATCAAGGAAATCAGGCTGAAGGGAAATCAAAGGCTCATTGTTCGGGAAAGCTTGGGGGTGAGTCTCGCTCTCTCTTCGTTTAAACCCGGCCGGTCCTGCATCTCGCGTCATTACCGAGATGCGAACATTTGGGCCCTGGGCTCTCCTGCCGTGTCTGCCTACCAAAGGAAGCATAGCGCCCATCTCGGTTCACTCCTTCCTTTTGGTGCTTTGCAGCAGTTTTTTATGGGGAAAAAAGGCTGGAAGGGAATAGTGGGGCTGAGACATGACCATCTCACTTTCCAATCGCGACTTGTGACTTGGCCATTTGACCCAGGCCTCAACTTGCCAAGATTACTCTAATGAAATCAAAAGCTGGGGGAAATCGGAGTAGCAGGCCGAGTTTACGAAATGCAGGCACAAATGACAGGCAAGCCGCACAACACTGCGACAGGCAGGCAAGCATCCCGCGACATTTGATGATGGCAAGTCAGATATCACAAACTACGCAACGTCGTCCTTGAGTCCTGCTCTATGCCTACAAACATACATTGGGGCTTTCTTTCGGTTCCCCCCCAACCCCTACCCAGGTCCCAAGTTCCCAATAATCCCAACCTCAAGGGCATTGACTTGTCTGATTTGAACATTTCGTCAATTGAGGCTTAGCAATTAGACTCTAGCCTCAAGTGAGAAACCTCTTACTTCTGCCGAGTCGTGAGCTTGGACCGTGACCGGTAAAGTAGCCACTTACATCGTCATAAACCAAGTCAATTGGCCCGAGCCACCGATGGCGCCTATCAAGCGTCGGGTGGCTCTTCCGACTCTGGTCGTTCCCGTCGAGTTATCCGTACACTAGTTGTGAGCCTTGCACTCTCAACAAGGTGCCCTGCCACCCTGCCCTGCCTGCCCTGTTTTCGGATGGCTTGTGCGTGCGCAAGTATGCTCGAGGCTGTGGGATGCAAGATAAGAACCAACAACAAAACGATTTGTGCAACAAGGGGCCTCATTCATTGATTGGGGGTCCCCTGTACCTGAGTTTCCGTCTCTTGTGCAGAACCACAGTCTGCCGCTTTGTTGGTTCGAGTCGTCTGTACCTCGACCCTGGTCCCGCGCGGCCGACGAAGATTGTCAGACAAAGAACGCCATATCCCAGGTACGATTAAACATGGAAGGACAAGGAGAGGAGAAAAAAAAAAGTCAACGTCCGGCGAAGGCGACGGAGGCGGTGGTGGCGGCGGAAAAAGTCAACGACGACGCTCTTGCATCTGCAGATATTTTGATATGCAATTGGACGACGGGACACCGCGGCCACAGCGGAGATTCCTGTCGTTATCCTGCCGTTAAGGTTGGGAACATGAACGGCACTCTGAACGGCAAGCGCCAAGCATCGTCAAGTACCTACCTGCCTTGCCTTGATGCTTGGGTGACTTCGTGGTTCCTGTCAATCCTTTTCCTCATTCACCTGCCTTTCTCCTTCCCTGCCTCACCTTGCTCACCTGCCGCGCCTGCCTCACCTGTGGTGATCTGCGTAAGCTGTGGCAGGCGGGCAGGGCTGGACTTGGCTGCGTGTCGGAGAAAACTCCATCGCTTCCTAGCCTGCCACCAACATCCAACCACAACACCATCACAGACTGCAAAGCCACGGCCGAAACGCAAGCTCTCAATCACAATGTCGTCAATGTCGAGTTGCACAGCCGATTGAGCCTCCTTTCTCTTGGCATTTCCTCTCTCTATCCCTCCCCCCGGTTTCGTCCAACCAAAACCCCTACACCACCAACGGCATATCACGACATAAACACACATGGCACACACCTATCGCACACCGCTCACCGCACGCACCGCATACTATCTGTACACACTACACACAAGGACGACGCCACCAGACGCCAACGCTGGCGGCGCACCACTGTCACTCTTCAACGACGGATGTGCCCGTCTACACGATGCCCGCCCTTAGTACAGCCGATATCTGCAGATCGGCCACTAGAGGCTTGTATCTCTTCGATGGCGTCTTGTGTTACCGTCACCCATCCACCACCACGTTCCCAGCCCCCCCAGCCACTCTGCACCCTTCCCATGGCTTTTGGGAGCGCAAATCGCGGGAAGCATACAGGAATCGTCTGTGCCTGGCCTGGCCCCGGCCTGTAGTCCCGGACGAGACTCGAGACTGAGAGTAAACGTCGTGGGAGCCGTGGGAGCGTACCTTAGTGCCGTGTCAAAAATGTGTCGCGCTTGTTCGTCCGTCGTCCAAGATCGCCAAATGTTGCCCCAATCCTCCCACACCCCACGTTCCCTTCTCAAAGTTGAAGGCTCCTAAGAATACGACGTCGAAAGATACGGACTGAGATACGACTCCCGCCAAGGTCGATACCACCGTCTCGTTTCTGGCAGGGTTGCGCACACAAATAGTCAGGTACATACCCAAGGTACTCCATACACGCGCGCAAAGTTGCAGCCGATGAGCGAACCCCAGAGTTCCTGCATGTCACGACCAGTCAAGGGTTCAACAAGTCTCCTAGCGTCCGCAAAACGCACAGTTCGCCTCATCGACGTGTGTGGTCGGGTCGGGTTGGCGCACGACGGGTACGGTACTACGGATACACTGCGGCGGTAGGTGAATGTAACCCTCCACGTTGGAAACGCGGGCCCCTCGTTCAAAACAGAACGGAGCCGTCTCTACACCCGGGAATACGCCGTAGACTTGTGGAGTCTCCTAGGTGTATTAGGACGATACCACGGTGAGTTATTTGGCTCATACTGAAAGCTCTTCAGAGGGCCTTGATTCACCAGTGAGGCGTGCTGCGTGCATAGCACTGTGAAGGTGGCGGTCTGGGAGTCGGAAAAGGCCCGACGGCGTGGCGGACTCGTCTCTCCCAACCAAACAAACTCTTCCTGTCAAGATAATGCAGCAACAAGCTGCCGCACCAGTATTAACGCCAACGCCAACAGATGGGATGTCAGGTCTCGAGCCGAACCATACCAGGCCAGACCAAGTCCCAAATCGCTCAAACTTCTATTTCCAACGTGGTATCCGTCGAGGACAGGGCAGATGCAACCGCGAGAGTTCCGTCGCGTTGCATTGTCCCATCTTATCATCAGAAGAAGAGAAAAGTCAACGAAAATGACCAGCTAGCAATCTTCACTTTGACTGAAACCAGGCGAACGACCTCGAACAAAAACAGCCCCCAGAGCTCCATCAGTCTGGCCGTCAGCCGTCCTACGGTCCTACGGCGGCGGAGGCGCTTACTATCCTCGTCCTCCGATCCTCGTCGTCGTCCTCAGCTTGAATCAGCCTTCGACTCCACTCCCAGCCACTAGAGACCCTGTTTTCTGCTCATAACGAGGATCCAATTTTATTTTTATGTTATGCTCTTCGGTTCGTTTTGCCATAAATCTCTTTGTGCTTCGCTGATTCGTGACGTGGGGTTTCCCAGAAACGGCGCGTTGTCAAACAGGTTCCCGTCAATTACCCAGTCCAAGTCTGAATCTGATGGAGGAGAGTCCAGGGGTCCCTCTGTGACGTGCCGTCGTTGTCGTAGCCGTCGTCGTCGTCGTCGTCGTCGTCGTCTCGGCGAGGGAAAGGCCCCTTCCCTAAAATTGGGCATGGGCCGAATCGTCTTAATGCAACAATGGGAACTCCATTCCATTCCTCAAATCCTCCTCGGTTCCTTATTGATACTAGAGGCTAGTGGTTCCCTGTGCATACGGGGCTAATCGCGCCGATGGATATTTCACTCTCACTCTCTTCGTGTCCTCGGTATCCATTCCTGGCATTCCATGCTTTCCCAGGCTGTCCTGACCAATGAAAGGCCTTGAATCGGGGGGTATATCTCCTTGTCTCTTATGAACAAAAAAGATTAATACAAAGAAAATAAGGGCAAACCCGCCTACCCCATCGTCCCCATCTCCGTACCTCGGGACCGCACCGGCGTGGTCGAATCGATGTGGTTTGCGCGAATGACGACGTTCGTGCTATACCCGGACGGCGGTCGGCGCGAATTGAGCGCCGGGCTGGCCATGCCGCAGCGCAGAAATACCCGCTGCTAAACAAGTAGAGTCCGCGGATCTTGACCGCCTCATTATTTCGGAGAGATTGTGATTTGCCCACACGCACATCTCCGCGCAGGCGCGCACCATGGACGAGGCTTTCACGACTCACGAGGGCACGCTACCGTTCGCGAGGCTCCAGTTTCTCCTCCATCTCTTCTGCTTCCCCATCGTCCTTCCCCAGTATTTCTCAACTCCGGTCCCATTTGTTTGGCGCACCGACGACAACAAGGCCATCTCCGACCCGGGTTTCCAGGCACACCAGGCTTCCAGCAGGTTCTTGGTTCTCTCAAAGATCCTTCAATTCGACCAACCAAGGCCAACCCTTTAGTGGGCTCCCATGAGCTTGGTAGTGGGCGAGGCCGGTAGTGATCGGCCGTATTCCATTCTAAACACGGCCCCCAATGGCCGACCACTTACCTGTCATGCCTGTTACCAAAGAGAAAACCATGCCCTGTATTTTCTCCAAACAGCAAAGAGGATACCCCAAGGGCAGGCCCCAAGAATGGAGTCGCTTTCCAGGTTGTGAACCAAGAAAGCCACCGGTCAATTGACCGTCCCCATGGGGGTGGTTGATGGTTCAATCGGTGTAACTCGGTGATTTTTTTGGGGTTATGCGATGTTCGATGTAATCCCCATGCTCCTGCAGGCCAGCCTCGATTTCTTGTTTCCGTTGGAAGTCACTCGTCAGAACGTCCCTCGAAATTGTCTTGGCAAGACTGCAACTGATTCAGCGCAAGACTTTGCCAAGTCGCAGATTTGGTCATCCAAGTGCCGTAATAACTTGCGGCACGTATCAACTTTCGCCGTTTTGGAAACATGGCTCGTGCCTCTTGGGCCATACAGCCGTACACAAAAGTCCTGCAGGGTCCGTTTGACCAGTTTTGGTTCATGGCTGGATGAGCACAGAAGTTATACATAGTAATACCGCTGCGGCACCAGATCAACAACGTGATTGACTAAGGTAAGACACACGCAGACAAACTGCACTGCAGAAATGTGATGCTCGTACGGGGTGGAAAGGGGGGACCTTCTAACGATCTTTCTGCAACCACCTCAAACGACGTAGAGACGACACACGTTCCTCGAGAGAGAAGAATCTGTAAGCCTGTGGCCTGTGGCGCTTGTAGAATTCATGCCTAAACTCACTTCTGCATGCTTGGCACGCTCGACGCTTGGGGTTTGCCTGTCCCGTACGGAGAATCCCTCCGTAGAGGGAAGAGTGATCGCCCATCAATCCCGTCGGGCGGGAAGGGGGGGGGGGGGAGAGACGTCTGAACTCTCTTTCCCATTTTTTCGTCTCATCGCATCTTTTTTCTAAAAAAACACACAAGCAAAAAAAAAAGTTGCTCTCGACCAACAGATTCCTCCCCATCCAAAACACCTAGCGGACCTTTACAAACCCGCCAAGAGCACCCAAGAGTTTCCAAGAGGTTCTCAAGCCTTTTCTCCCACCCTGATCCGTCACCCCAAGAAGTCCCAAGACGATTTGCCGGCATTGAAGCTTTTTTCGATGCTCACGAATATCGGTCTTGGCCCGGTTGAGGCTGGGTGCCAGATCGGCATTGGCGTTTCTTTTCCCGCATGTCGTCCTCTCTTCCTGTCACCCTCTCACGGGCATTGATGAAGTCTTGGTTCTCCAATCCCAAGCCGGGTACCAGATTTCTTGTCGAGATCCCCCCCAAAGACCCCTTCGCCAAGAATTCTGTTGAAGCATTGATGGCCACCTTTCCTCCGTGTTTGTCTTCTGTCCTGTCGTGGTAGTTACACTCGACAGCCAAGAAGTTTCAAGCAACATGCCATTTCTTGGCCTGTAAAACAATGGTCAAATTCCCATCTCCCCTACCCGTACCCGTACGGCTAGATATCTATTCTATTCTCAACCCAGCCCTGAGTTCCCCTTCTGCTCTGATTGGGGAATATTGATGATCCCCGGATTCTTGGTCCCCCTTCGTGAAGAGCTCGGATCTTTCCTCCGGGTGGCTTTGTTTTGTCTGCCTCGCCGTTGCCGGTCTCCCCCAGGAAATGTCACCGTCGGGCACCTATCAAAACTCCCCGCCATGCCAAATGTCAAACCGACCCCCCAAAGTTCCATCCTCCCACCCAAACCCCAACCCCCCGCGTAACTGGGGGGCGTTTTTTCAGAAACGACGATGGGGGAGAACCAAGTTCCAAAACTTGCAAGTGCCGAAGTGAAGGAGGATCGTAACATGGGGTGAACACGGGTAACATGTCACATACAACTATGCAGAAAATATCCCAGTTGGAGATCATCCATTGAGTGACACACCTCCTTTTCACACACGCAGATCAGATACCATCCCGCAGGCATTCTCTGTCCAGGAATAGCACATCTCCAGAGTTCCGAATTTGGCAATGGCGGCACGGCGGCCGGCGGGTACGGTCCGTACGGATAGAGTCGTCCCTGGCAAGGCTGAGTAGAAACTCACGAGAGCCAAGCAAAAAAAAACCACTGCACTAGTAACAAGTCACCAACCAACCAACCTCCTCCTCCTCCTTCCCCTCGGCTAAATGCCTCAAGGTATGGTTCATATGCAGGACCGTAGATCCCCCGGAGTAGGCCGTAGTCTAGAAGAAAGGGCGGTGGCCTGCTTTTCTTGGCGAAAGGGCGAGGGGAAAAAAAAAGAGGAAAGCCAATCGTCTCGGATGCTTTGCCCCTCCTTCCCCTCCCCCTCCCCCTCCTCCTCCGATAGAAAACTTCCTTTTCTTCCCGAAGTGCTCCAGCCACAGATGGTGACGTGGGAACGGTTAACCAATGAGGCGGGATTCAACAGCCCTGCGGTCTTTAAGCAGAGACGCAGAGTCGTAATGTAGCAAGCAAGGTTCCGGGAGATCTACCCCTAAGCCGCATAGGCTTGTTGGCGACGTACCAGCCGAGTGTGTGATATGGTGAACCTGTTCTGCTTATTCGTTAGCGATGAAGATATGGGGGGTGATGAGTTGTTCGCCGGGCCGCGTAATGAGGGACGAGGAAAGGCCAAGAGTTTGATGATGATGTTGATGATGTTGATCATTCATGAAGATGAAGGAGGTCTTCGTCGTCGTGGCAAGAGGTGGATTACACATCACAAGAGAGCAATGCCACACTTGGCAATGCAACAGGCAAGTAAGTCTCTCTCTCTATGACGGGAATGAACAATTGTGATTGATGGTTTCGTAATAGAAGCTATGAATGGTGCCAAAATAAGAAACCCTAAGCTCATATTCTACCAGAACTCACTTACAGACAAGGCAAAGCCCCCCGTGATATCAAACAGTCAACCGCCACAAGTCGCCGCAACGCCATTGCCAAGAGACTCTCCCCTCTCGTCAACGGACGATGACGAGGGGAGTCCCAATCCTCAAGCCACCCCCCAGACCGAAAATCATGAACATGGTTCCCACAGAACACGTACACACCAATCACCCTCTCTTCACTTTACTTCCCTGCCGCGACACCCTCGACGAAGCTCAGCGCCTCTTCGGTAGGTACACAGTCAATGGAACTCGTCTTGCTGTGGAAAGTCACACCGTAGCACTTGTCGGCGACGTGGACAATCTCGGGTCGGAAGGTGGTGCAGATGAACTGCGTTCCGGCCTCTTGGGAGATTGACTCCAAAAGGCTGGCAACGGCGGTACGGTACTGGGCGTCAAGGTTGGCGTCAACCTCGTCGAAGATGACCATGGGACTGCTCTCCGTTTGCTGAAGGGCAAAAATGAGACACAGTGCACACAAACCTGGGCGAGTTGTTAGCAAGACTGGTACGATCACATTAGGGAGAGAGCCTGGCTTACTCTTTTGACCACCACTGAGTTGCTGGATCCTCTGCTGCTCGTCCAAAGTCTTTGAGTTGAACGATACACTGATACCGACACCAGTGTAGTTCTCAACGCTGCGGTTCTGCTCCTCGTCGGACTCCTCAGGGTCGACCCGGCGATCTGTCCGGCGTTGGATAACCAGGCGCCCGTGTCCAGCCGGGACGAGCTTCTCAAAGATGGTGGCGAATTCCTTGGACACTTGCTTGAAGGTACGCTCAATGGCCTCGTCCTTGCGCTGGTCGAGATGGGCAACAAGCTCCTCAATGGACTCCTGCGAAGCATCCAGTTCTTTCCTGCGCTTCAGGAGCTGGTCCTGTTGCTGGGTGAAACTGTTGTACTGCTCAAACGCCTTCTTGTTGACGTGCTGGAACTTCTTGAGGGCATTGCGGACCTTCTTCAACCGTGAGTCGATTTGCCTGGGATCCATCCTCTCGTACTTGTCAAAGGCCTCCTCGGGCAAGACTCCAAGGTCTCTGATCGCCTTGGCAGCATCCGCAGCCTGCGCCGTGTAAACGGCCTTCTTGGACATGCTCTTCTCGATCGAGCTGCGTTGCTTGGCTTCTCTTGCGGCAACGGTGCTGCGGATCTCTTCTTGCTCTGCCTTCTTGGCCTCGCGGCGGTCGAGCTTGCCGCCCTGCTCCTCGAGCTTCTCCTCTATCTCCTGCATCTTGGCTTCGATGGCGGCGGTCTCTCGTTGGAGCTTCTTGAGTTCTCTCTGCGCCTCCTTAAGGCTGCCAGATTCTCCCGAAGAAGTGTTGTTCTCGAAGGCCTGACTGTTGAGTTGATCCAGACGCAGCTGAAGGTTCTGATTGATGTCTGTCTCGAGGATCTGTTTCCGGCTTTCCGCTTCTCTCCGCTTCTTGCTGGCATCATTCCACTCCTTTTGCAGGCGTTGCACTTGCGCGTCTAGCTCGACAAGCTGTCTCTCCTCGGCATTACTGAGCGACTTTTTGAAGTCTGACGCGAGTTCAGACTCGTTTGCAGCAAGACTTTCGGTAAAGATCTTCATGTCTCGCTCAACGGCATCGCGGTGCCTCATAGCGTCGTTGAGACGTCGCTTCTCGTGCTCGAGCTGTCCGTTCTTGTTGGCAAGTTCGTGCCTCAGAGGTTCAAAGCCGCTTTCCAACTGACGAAGTTTCTGCTCAGCCTTCTGAACTTCACCCATGGCACGAGTGATTTCCTGCTCCTTCTGTTCGATCTGGCTTCTAATCCGATCAGACTGCTGCAGGAGCCGCTCATACTCGTCTCTCCACTTGTTGACAGCCTGAACGCCTTCAAGCCTAGATCGCCTGGGGTCGATGTAGCCACCAGTCATCGCACCCCTCTTGTTTGTGGTATCACCATCCAGTGTAATGGCATCAACACCGTGACTCCTTGCGTACTGGCCTCCTATGCTCAGGTTGGGGCACACGACGACTTTGCCGAAAACTTGCTGGAAAGCCTTCTCGTACATGGGATCGTAGCGAATCTTGCTCAGAAGCGGTACGATTCCATCCTGAGATCTCGGCATGTTGATGTTTCTCGGATGGAGGCGGTTCAGCGGCATAAAGGTCAATCTACCTCCGTAATTAGACCGGAGGTGGTTGGTGAGGAAAGTGGCTGTTTGATCGTTGTCGACAATGTAGTGGAACATGCTGTTACCAGCGATTTGCTCGACGGGAAGGCGGTATGTGTCGCTGACCTCGAGGAGCTCCGCCATAGTACCGTAGGCGCCGGGAATGTCTTGCTCATGCTTCAGGCGCCTAATCGTGGCAAGACCACGGGCAGTGTCGCCATCCATCATAGAGCTAAGCTCACGCTCGGCCCTGTCTCTCTCCTGGCGCGCATCTCGCAAGATGGTGTCGAGCTTTTCTTCCTCACGGCAGAGCAACTTCTTCTCGTCGTCGAGTTTGTCCAAAGTCTCCCTGGCCCTGCTGGCTTCCTCGAAAAGCTCGTGTCGAATCCCGCTCGAGCTTTGCAGCTGCTCTCTCAAGCTGGCGACATCAATCTCGAGCTGCTTAATGGAGTTCTCCGTTCCGGTGACGTCCTCATCAGCGTCCATCTTGTTCGCCTTGTGGCTCGTGAGCCTTGAATGCAAATCCTCGATTTCTGCCCTCAAGTACTTATCGCGCTCAGCCTTGTTCTTAAACTGGGAGCCGCGACTTTGTTTGGTGAAAAGACGGTTGCGTGTAGCTTCGGCCGTGTCCAGCTGCTGCTTCTTCTCGATCTCTTGACTCCTTCGTCTGGTGTACTCCGGGACGACGTTGTTCAGCTCCTGCTTCTTTGTCTGGAGCTCTTCAATGGTCGCCGCGAGATCGGCCTCGTGTTGTTGCTGGGCTTGAACAGCCGCTGACTGACCATCTGACAAGGTCTTGACCTTGAGCTCGGCCTTCGCCTTTGATTTTGCTGTTTCGCGGCGGTCCTCTTCGAGCTGCCGGCGCTCAACCTTGAGCAGGTCCATCTCCTTGGTCAGCTTGTGGATCTCGGCCTCCAACTTGGTCAACGTCTTTTCGGCATCCTTGAGTTCAGTTCGTATCGAGTCGGTGTTGTCCAAGCCGTTCTGTCGAATGTTTTCGATGCGCTCAAGCTGTTCCTGGATTTGCTGCTGCTCTTGATAGTACAAGGCGTACTCGAGGCATCTGCGTTCACGATCCTTATCCTGGAAACCACGGAGCTCCTCCTTTTCCTCCTCCAGTTCAGCGAGACGCTCCTTGATGTAACCGAGAAGTTCGTCAATCTTTTCTCTCTTGTTGTTTGTTTCGTTCATGATCTTGAGCGACTCGGTTCGGCGCGCTTCGTAGACCTGGGTACCGGCGACCTCCTTCAAAAGGGTGAGTCGGTCAGACTCCTTCATGTTTGTCAGAGCCGTAACACGACCCTGAGGCACAATGTAGTAGGGATTTGACCTGGAGAAGCCGGCAGCCTCGAGCAGGTTGACAACATCGTTCTTGGTGACGACCTTGCGATCGACCGAGTATTCGTCCTTTTTCGTTCCGATAGTGCGACGCAGAATGACCTCCTTTCCTCCTGTAGGGAAGCGCTCGTCGCTGTTGTCGAAGATGATCTCGACATAGGCGGACATGACAGCCGATCCTGATCCTTCGTGCAATAGAGCCTGGCGCTCTTCGCGGGTCATCTGCGTGTAGGCGTCACTCAGGACGAAGCGCATCGCCGCGAAGAAGTTACTCTTGCCGGATCCATTGCGACCGACAATGACATTCGTACCGGGGGAGAAGGGTTCGATGACGGTCTGTTCCTTGTAGCTATCGTCAAGTCAGTGGGGTGTCACTCTCTGCTGTCTTGTCGCAAGGGGGCACACACCTCTTGAAGCCTTGGATGATGCACTGTTTGATGTACATAGTGAGGGTGAGAGTCGCGGCCTCAAGGGCGGCTGTTTTGCGCGGGTGAAGTCGCTGATGGAGTTCGCTGCGAGTCGCGCAGTATTTTCATCGGTATATTGAGAAGTTGTGACAGTCGATTGTTGGTGGTGGGGATAGACGACGCGTCCAGGAATCGCGAGGTCCTCAAGCGTGGCAGGTCAGGGCGCGTCAAACCTGGGGTGCCGTCGCTCATCTGGTAGGCGGTGCGTGCCTGAGGACGAAATGGTCGAGGGGGCAGAATCGCACAGTTCAAGTTGCAGTGTGCGACGACTTTGGCACTCATTTTACACTGTACGCGACTTCCACTTAAACCTTCCACCCATTCTCATTCTCATCAACCCAGTCAACATTTTATGCAAAGATGAGACTCTTTGGTATGCAGAGTATGGATCAATCTCTCTGACAAACTTCTCACTTAACCCAGAAGCGACTACTTTAGGTTTGCAATCTTGGCTGCGGGCTCTCTTCCAGTCTGTAGTGAAAATTCCATGTTTGTATGTTGTCTTCGCGGGATGAACAGCACAAAAAAAAGCTTCATTGTTCCGATGCCCATGACTCGAGGAATGCCATCCGCCTGTTGTTTCTATAAGCTTATTGTAGGACTTAGCTGAACTTCCGATACAGCAGCGGCCGTTGAGCCCAACCTTAGACTATCTACTCAGGGACAGTGAAACTCGCCGATATGTGGTTGGATCTCTGCAAGATCCATCCATTACTTGATATACTTTGAAAGCTAGCAGTCCGACTCGGTCTCGCCATTTGCGCTCGGAGACTTCTTCCGCAACAAAGCATCTGTATCCGTGATCGCAGAAGAATTACATGCGAATCTCCGGCAATACCAAAAATTCGTCATAAACGGACACACTAGCCTGGACAGGCACATTCCCTTCGAGACAGCGCCTGTCAAGCATTAGATGTGGAGGCATAAGACGTCAGCCCGTTTTTTCCTTGGGTCTTTCTTCTTTCACATCCCTCGAACGTTCCGACTCTTCCGCGCAGACCTTCAACTATTCGCAGGGCCTGCGCCTGTGTGCCTGAGCGTATGCAAAGCTGTCTGTGACTCTGTGGCTCTGTGTTTAAAGGAGGCCGGTGCAAAACTTTTCCTAGTGTGCAGCGACCGGGAGACTCGATTATTGGTCTGCGTGAGGCTTGAGCAGCATTCATGACACCGGGCGATCAGCAAGTAGTTTGAGCTTCAACATGGATAGAGCTGGGTCCATCCAATATGTACCCCAGTCAAGTCACCAGGAAGCTATGCGCACTGACCATACGGACGACACAGAGTACACGTACTCCCTCCAGCTTTTGACAGGACAGCCACGTTGCTGGATATTAAGGTGTCGGTGGGAGAGCAGGAACCAAGGCGATTCGCTGGTGTGCAGTCCGAAATTTAGAGAAGAAGAGAAGAGAGAACGAGTTTGCAGGCCAACAGATGGAAAGCCAAGAAGACGATGATTAGGATCGCATCCATCGATGGCTGCGTTTTGGCTTGCTCAGGCAGTCGTCAGGGGTAAGAAAAAACCAGGAAATGGCAGCAAAGCCAAGAGCCAGGGTGGTCGAAAAGACCGAGGCGGGTAAGACAAACACTCCAGCAGCTCGCCCTGGAACGGCCGGGGACGGACGGGACGAGCGGAGCACTACTGAGATGACATGAGGCCATCACAATCCAAAAGTCCGTAACGCTTTGTTTTCGATAGCAGAGCATGTGCTGTGTAAGTGGCTGCGACCAAAGTCAGCTCAGCCAGCCCTTCAAAGATCAAAAGGACAGACTGGTGGCCAAGACGAATCAGAGCAGCGTGCCGTTGGAATGCCAGATTCTCGGGACCCTGGGAGGGCGACGCCGAGATTCCCAAGCTTACCCCACGTCTTGTGGCAGCCGAAGCAGCTTGTTTCCCATTCGAGGCATCGGCCTAAACTGGCCGCAGCTGCACCAAGCATGCCTGTGATGATCCTCGCGCTGGCGTTGGTCTGCTGCATTCGCAATCCGCCTGTCACCATCGCCATCTATCTATGGTCCATCTCATCCCTTAGCCCATTGATCCATCCAAAGCACTGCGTAGACAGTCATCCAGTGATTCGTTACCGCAACAAGCCTAGTCGTCGGATTTCCTGGCGGCGCAAGGTCGTGAAAGGTTGCTTGGTGCCCAGTGCTGCGAATAGGGTGAGAGGAACAAGAGGTCGTCTTGTCTGTGTGTAGCGCAGGTCCGGCCTAGGCTCCAAGGGGCAGCCCGGCCTGCTCATCGCAGGGCCAGCTTGGAAGCCTTAGACCGATCTGTCTAGTCGGTTTAATCAGATGCGATGGATGACCAGAGTTTGGTGTGTTGCTGAAGAGCAGGCCCATACCACGGCAACATGGCAATTTGGTGTTTCGGTTTGGGAAAAAGCCACGCCCAGTCAGTCGGTGGCAAGGGGCAACGGTGGTGGCAGGTATCCAAGAGAAACCGCTAGAGATCTGCCGTCAATTCTTACAAGCCTTGGAAGAAACAAGACATCACAAGGCAGGCCCGCCGGCCTTCTCACGCAAGGGAGAGAACATCGAATGCCGCATGCGAACCCTGAAGCATGTGTGCCTAGGTGTTCACTGGCTTTCACTGGCTTTCACTATCATTTGATGATGCCACCGCAGATGATGAGACGCCATTCTGAAAAGTGCCGAGCGGAACTTTGCGTGTGGGGATGAATGCCAGTCTGTCAGAGACGGAGAGAAAACTCAAAAGTTGGAAGAGTTCTGAGGGTTCGCGACGCCATATGTATGTATGTGTGCATGGTATGGTGTGGTCAGCGAGACTGTTCCTGTCTCCTTGCGGTTGCACTCTTCAGGGTTGGTGAGTCTTCCATGACGAGGTTGAGTAAAGTTTTTTTCCTCCCCCATCTGCCCCATTTAGAGGTGCGCCTGAGAGAAATGGCGTCGCTGGGCTCGTGGCGTTGAAATGCATATATTGGATTGCAAAAGCCGTAGTGCATCGATGACACGGCTGTCCGACTTTTCAGTCTGGTGAAATTATCGGGGGGTCATGATGGAATGGGCATGGTCGCAAGGTGAGATGATGATGATTCGTGAGGCTAACACTACTGGCCAGGGTGATAACAGAGACGAGATATCGAAAGGGAGAGGTGGACGAAAAGGGACGATGCGATGGAAAAAGGCGGCCGGAGAAGACGACGACGACGACAGGATGCAGAGTGGCAGACAGGGTTTATTGTTTGCTGGGGAGTGGAGGTGGGCGCGGTGGACCAGGGACACTAGGTGACTAGATGACGCTAAGGAGATTAAGCGAGACGCCGTCGCTGCGTGAAGGAACGGCTGGCTTTCCTTCCATTTTTTTTCTCTCACGGGCCCACGGGTAATTATAAAAGTACTGCAGGCATACCTTTAAGACTGTCCGGGCCCCTCCACCCCAAAATTTCCCTTCCAGAGCGACGTCGAGGTGCTGCCCTTTTGACGCGACCCCATTAACCCTCGCATCTCATTGGTCCATTGCTCACAGGTTGGTCAGCACCATAGGCATCAACAGCACCCCAAGGCACCCAAACCACCAAAAACCTCACCCAAAAGCCTCATCGCAGCTCCTCCCAGCACCTCAGTAAGTGTATCCTATCCGTACCTTCCCGCCTGCCCCATTAGGTTGGATCTGGATCTGGTACCTCAGGCAGGCACCATCCCCATCCCCCATCCACATCCACAACCACGCGCGCCTTCCACGCACTGCACTGCATTCCCGCCTCGCACCTGGCTGGCACTGCGTTTGCCTTTCCCCAATCCAATCTTACCTTATTATTGAGGTGGTGTTGCTCATATCTACATATGCGCGCCTCTTCCTTCCCACTTTAAGGCGTCATCTCTCCCATCGTTTCGAGCCTCACCTCACCTTCTTAATAGGCGCCTTTTTCTTTCTTCTCACGACTCGACGCTTATTTCTTGCAACAGCAGCTTTTGCGACCATTCGGCACCACACCCCAACGATCCACGACGCGCCTACGCATCACGCCTTGCATCGAGATTTTACGTGTTCACGCTGCTTTCTCGCACTCCATCTTTCATTACCGCAACTTGCAACAAGCTCCGAATCAACGCGGCGATTTCAACCTGCACCGTTCTACTTCTGATGCATGCATGGTAGTCGCATCCTTTGATTAAGACTCGGCTTGATCCGCAGTGGACGGGATCGCGATTTGCATCCGGCCCCATCGCCGTTACCCGCTTTCTCAATTTCGGTACGTACTGGCTTCGTACAGTCCGCGTTTCCTTCATTTCCCCGTTATGCTCATATCCACCCCAAACCTTGCACCATTTCTCCTAATCCTAACTTGCCATTGGGCGTTTCGGTCCTGCGCGTCCTCTATCGCATCTACCTGCACTTCACCTCACTATCGAGAGCACCTCATCCAATATGTTACTCCACCAACTGCCATGATTCAGTTTCTACCCCAGACTGCATCATCTCTGTTTGGGCACGGGAAGGTAGCATCCATGTATCTATCTTCAAGCATTTATCATGTCATCTTTCCTTCACCCAACAGCTCCTGGACTCACATCATCGCTTGTTTTGAACTCATAGTTAACATGTCTCACAGAAGTTCAGTCTGATGATGAAACTCTCATCAAATACATCTTAATTCAAAATGGCGTCGAGGTATGAATCCTTCCTGGCAACCCTTGCGATCAGGCAGATCCGATCGTTTTTGAACCAGCACTAACCTTGCTTCAACAGACTTGACAGATTGGTCACGTGAGTCTAACCACATGACATCGCTCTTCAGTAGCAACCCTACAGAAATCTTGATGTCTGCCTCTTCTGGGTTCGGCTCAGCTGAGGATGCAGTTCTGATGATGCCCGTGTTGAGCGAGCTTGATATTCAGTCTAACAAGAGACTGTATCGTCGCGTCGTCAACCGCTTACTAACTGCTTCGCGTAGGATTCTGGAAACGGGCAGCACCCGTCTGATTCGTGACACCGCTGTCAACCAACTTGCCGACTGGCAGAAGCAGCATCCCGATGAACTTTTCAACCTTCTTTCCAGAGTAGTACCTTACCTTCGGCACAAGGACTGGGAGACACGCTCCACAGCAGCCAAAGCTATAGGCAAAATCACCGAGAATGCGCCCCTGTACGACCCTAACGAGGATGAGGACTTTGCGCCAGTCAAGAAGGATGAGCCGGAAGAGAATGGTCACGTAAAAAAGGAGGAGGAAAAGGATGCTACCTCTTTCTCTTCCAGCGAGCTCCTCAAATTGGGGTCGCTCAATGTAGAGCACATCATCAAATTTGGTCGCCAACTTCTGAGAGGCGGCAATATTGAGTATGCTCTGGCATCATTGGATCCCCCAGCACGGCTGGCACACCAAAAGAAGACTCTCAATGGACGACTTGGCCTGTTGGGCAGGGTTTTCGAGGACGCCGAGATGCCCGTCCTTGTTGAAAAGGAACCCAGCCCTCTTACTCCACAAGAGTCAGCAAATGGCCACAACGGCACCAAGGAGAGTACCACCTCCCACGGTCAAAGCCAGCCGGCAGAGGAAGCTGGCTTGAGCTCTCGGCAACTCAACGTCCTCAAGAGGAAGCGCAAGAGAGAGTTGCAAAAGGCTGCCCAGGGGAAAGGGGGATTTGGAGATTTGACCATGAGAAGGACAACCACAGCAGGGTCCGAAGGCTTCGACGAAACACCAGCAGCAGATGCCGACGCGAAGCAGAAGAACGGGAAGGTCAACGACTACTTCAACTTGGACAGACCGGCGGACGTCGATGAGGAATCAAAGGTTGTCAGCGAATTCAAGGGACAAGTAATACCGATCAAGTCTGAAATCGAGGTTGATGAGACCATGGAGGGTGCTGAGTGGCCCTACGACAGATTATGCGATTTCCTCAAGGTCGATCTTTTTGACCCTTCCTGGGAGACTCGCCATGGAGCTGCGATGGGTATTCGGGAGGTGATTCGTGTCCACGGAGGTGGAGCTGGCAGGGTTCGTTCAAAGTCACGGGCTGAAAATGATCGCTTGAACCAGGCTTGGTTGGATGATCTGGCCTGCCGGCTCTGCTGCGTCCTAATGCTGGATAGATTTACCGACTACAGTTCTGATACCTCGGTCGCGCCGATTCGCGAAACTATCGGTCAATCTCTCGGATCGGTCCTTCGCCATATCCCGGCAGAATCTGTTCACGGCATCTACAAGATTCTCTATCAAATGGTCATGCAGGATGATCTCCAGCTCGACATGCTTCAGTGGTCTGTCTGCCACGGTGGAATGGTTGGACTGAGATACGTCGTTGCGGTTAGGAAGGACCTGCTGTTGGAGGACAGTGAGATGATCGATGGCGTTGTTCGGCTGGTCATGAAGGGCCTGGAGGAGCATGACGACGACGTCAGAGCAGTGAGCGCTGCGACTCTGCTCCCCATGACCAAGGAGTTCGTCACATTACGACCTGGGTCTATCGATAGCCTCATCAACATCATGTGGGGCAGTTTGGCCGACCTTGGTGACGATCTCAGTGCTAGCACTGGTAAGATCATGGATTTACTTGCGACACTCTGCAGCTATCCCGAAGTCCTGCAGGCCATGGAGACGTCCGCCGCACAAGACGAGGAGCGTTCCTTCACCTTGCTGGTGCCGCGCTTGTACCCCTTCCTTCGACACACCATCACTTCCGTCCGCTTAGCTGTACTGAAGGCGTTGATGACATTCGCAAATTTGGGAGCTGGGAACTCTCGAGGCTGGCTCAATGGAAGAATTTTACGACTCATCTTCCAGAACGTCTTGGTTGAAAGGGACAGAGAAACACTGGCAATGTCTTTGGACGTTTGGACAGCTTTGGTTCGCTCACTTGCACAGACGCCCGAGATTCTTGCCGACGAGTTCGCCGCTCACGTCGAGCCTCTGATGAGACTCACGCTGCATCCCATTGGTGTGTCCCGGCATCCCTTGCCCATGCCCGCCCATCTATTCCAAAAGCCATCAGGCGGCACGTATGCACCTGTCGCCGTCACACCCGCCCGCAAGGCCTCATCCCCCGACGGGCCCGAGAGAGCAAACAAGCGTCGTCGCAAATCTGCTAAGACGGATGACGTTCCAGTCACTTCTCATACTCATGACGTCGACGGGCACATGATCCAGGGAGATGTGGACCTTGTTGGCATGGATACTCTGATTCGATCGAGAGTATCAGCTGCCAAAGCCATGGGCCTGATTATGTCCTTTATTCCGGTTGCCAGCCTCGCCGAGTACGACCAGCTACTTCTCGCCGGTATCTCAGACCGGGCTTCGTCCACACAGCTTTCAGCATGCATGATCATTGACGAGTACGCTACCAACGGCCCTGCAGAAGGAGCACAAAGATACGCGGCGCCTCTTCAGAAGATTATTGAGACTGAACGCCCTGCTCACTACGGCGACCTAGTCAGCTTCATGCACCGGGTCCGATCTCAGTGTCAACAGCTTCTCAACATGTTCCGCGACCACGGCAAAGTGTCTAGTGGTCGGCTCCCAACACTGGCTGTCCTGGTTCAGGGTGACGAGCAAGCAGGTCCAGGTGCCTTCTCCATTGCCGTTGCAGACAAGGTTGTCGGAGAGGATTTCGACAAGCTTAAGAAGGCCATGTCTCCAGGACAACGTCTAGTTGCCAGCCAGATGCTGAGCGAGGCCAGAGAAGTTGCCGTGTCTGCGATTACCGACGCGAAGGCCGCCAAGGACTCACGAGACGTCCGTATCAAAGCAGGCGCAGCATGCGCATTGGTTGCGATCAAGGCCCTGCCCAAGAAGCCCAGCCCACTGATCAAGGGCATCATGGACAGCATCAAGACAGAAGACAACCAAGTGCTTCAGAGCCGGTCATCAGCGACCATTGCAAGACTTGTGCAAGTGTTCAACGAGATGGGTCGTCGCGGACCGGCCGACAAGGTTGTTTCCAACCTGATCAAATTCTCTTGCGTGGAAGTTGCCGAGACTCCAGAGTTCCCTGTCCATGCAAGCAAGACAGATTGCGTGCTTTCAATGCAGAAAGAAGAAGATCGAGTCGATCATGCAGACGCTGCCAAGTGGGCAAAAGAAGTCAAGGCTGCTCGCATCACCCGTCGTGGCGCCAAAGAGGCGCTGGAAATCCTCTCCAAGACCTACGGCGCCGAGCTGCTCACGGCCGTGCCTACCATTAGGGTGTTCATGGAGGATCCTCTTGTCAAGGCATTCTCTGGCGCATTGCCGGCTGAGGCCAAGGACCCCGAGAATACCTTTGGCCAAGAGATCGTCGATGCTTTGTCCCTGATTCGAACGCTCATGCCCACTCTTGACAAGGCCATGCATCCATTTATCATGGAGAAGGTTCCTTTAGTCATTAAAGCCCTGCATTCTGAGCTTTCTGTCTTCCGCTACATGGCAGCGAAATGTATGGCTACTATCTGTAGCGTCATCACAGTCGAGGGTATGACAGCCCTTGTGGAGAACGTCTTGCCATCCATCAGCAATCCTATCGACCTCAACTTCCGTCAAGGTGCGATCGAAGCCATTTACCACTTGATTGCCGTGATGGGCGATGCTATCCTTCCTTACGTTATCTTCCTCATTGTTCCCGTTCTGGGCCGCATGAGCGACTCAGATAACGAAATTCGTCTGATTGCGACAACGTCTTTTGCAACCCTCGTCAAACTCGTGCCCCTGGAGGCAGGCATCCCAGACCCTCCTGGACTGTCTGAAGAGCTGCTCAAGGGCAGAGACCGCGAACGAACATTCATTTCCCAACTGCTGGACCCCAAGAAAGTGGAATCATTCCCGATTCCCGTCGCTATCAAGGCAGAACTTCGTTCATACCAGCAAGATGGTGTCAATTGGCTTCACTTCCTCAACAAGTACCATTTGCACGGCATTCTTTGCGACGACATGGGTCTTGGAAAGACCTTGCAAACCATCTGCATGGTTGCCAGCGACCATCACCAGCGCGCCGAAGAGTACGCGAAGACAGGCGCACCCGATGTTCGCCGTCTCCCATCTCTGGTCGTCTGCCCTCCTACATTGTCCGGTCACTGGCAGCAGGAGATCAAGACTTACGCACCCTTCTTGAGCGTCACTGCCTACGTTGGCCCGCCAGCCGAGAGAAAGAGCATGAAGGATAACCTGGACAAGACTGATATCGTCGTTACCAGCTACGATGTCTGCCGAAACGACGCCGATGTTCTTGCAAAGTACAACTGGAATTACGTCATCTTGGATGAGGGACACTTGATTAAGAACCCGAAGGCCAAGATTACGATTTCTGTCAAGAAATTGGCCAGCAACCACCGACTAATTCTGACCGGAACACCTATCCAAAACAACGTATTGGAGCTCTGGTCCTTGTTCGATTTCTTGATGCCTGGCTTCCTTGGTGCTGAGAAGGTCTTCTTGGATCGGTTCGCCAAGCCCATCGCCGCAAGTCGCTTCAGCAAGGCATCTTCCAAGGAGCAAGAAGCGGGTGCTCTGGCTATCGAGGCTCTCCACAAGCAAGTCCTGCCATTCCTTCTGCGACGCCTCAAGGAGGAGGTTCTAGATGACCTCCCGCCCAAGATTTTGCAGAATTACTACTGCGACTTGAGCGACCTTCAGAAGAAGCTGTTTGACGATTTCACCAGAAAGCAAGGCAAGAAGCTGCAAGAAGAGGCCGGCCGTGAGGACAAGGACGCCAAGTCACACATCTTCCAGGCCCTGCAGTACATGCGAAAGCTCTGCAACTCTCCAGCCATGGTCATGAAGCCTGGACACGGCATGTACGAAGAGACCCAGCGCATCCTTAACAAGCAAGGCACCAGTCTCGAGGATCCGGTTCATGCACCCAAGTTGACCGCTTTGCGAGACCTACTTGTCGATTGCGGCATTGGTGTGGAAGAAGCCGAGTCGAATGACCCCCTGTATCAGCCAATCAAGCCTCATCGCGCCCTCATCTTCTGCCAAATGAAGGAGATGCTGGACATGGTCCAGAATACGGTGCTCAAGACCATGCTGCCAGGCGTCACCCACCTTCGTCTAGATGGTGGAGTCGAAGCCAACAAGCGTCAGGATATTGTCAACAAATTCAACAGTGACCCATCGTACGATGTCTTGCTCCTGACCACCAGTGTCGGAGGTTTGGGACTCAATCTGACGGGTGCCGACACAGTCATTTTCGTTGAACATGACTGGAACCCGCAAAAGGATATGCAGGCCATGGACAGAGCTCATCGTATCGGTCAGAAGAAGGTCGTCAACGTATACCGGCTGGTGACCAGAGGTACTTTGGAAGAGAAAATTCTAAGCTTGCAACGCTTCAAGATCGATGTCGCTTCCACTGTGGTCAATCAGCAGAACGCGGGCCTGGCTACGATGGATACAGATCAAATTCTTGATCTCTTCAATCTTGGGGACACAGGACCCAGTCTCATATCAGACAAGCCGCAAAACTCGATGGAGGGTAGAGAGGAAGACATGGTGGATATCGAAACGGGAGACGTCGTCACGGGCAAGCAACCCGGCAAGAAGGCTTGGCTTGATGATTTGGGCGACCTATGGGATAATCGCCAGTATGAGGAGAGTTTCGATCTGGATGGTTTCTTGAAGACCATGCAGTAATAATACCCCCGACCACGGTCGTATCAGTAGGAGGTCGGAGGGAGGCCGTTGAGGCCCTTTGTATGGAGTTTAGTCTGGCATCTGGTTTAGATAAGAGCGAGTTGGATGCCTTTTCGATAGGGAGGCTTGAGACCTCTCACGCAGTAGTGTACTCATAACGAAACGTGTGCGCGGAAACACCTGTACTATATGACCCTAGCAATTTTTACGACTCAGACGACGCACGTTGGGGTGAAAGAAAACAACTGAGGATTCACACCATTTTGACCATTCATGATTTAACTTTTCACTGCATCTGACCTTGTCTCATAAGGGGTGACTGACGCTCCTGGCATGTGACTGTGATTGCCTTTGACGTTCTTGTTGTTTGAGATGGTCTATAGGCTGCAGCAAACAACGTCAACGTGGATTCAATGTTAGCTTGACAATGGAGACGATCTGATTAGATAATACACAGTAGTACACCTGCAATCGTGTTCTGAGAAGTTTGTGATAGGATGCCCTATCTGGCCTCCACATCAACAGTTTGGATGTGGCTGAGCAGTAAGACAGATCAACACCAGTACTGCAAGATCTCCCTCATTTATCCTGTCTCGCCCAGAAAAACAAGCCTCTGGGCCCATGGCCATGAATGGGGGATCGTCGGGCCTTGTACAATTCCTCTCGGATCTGCATCTCGAGGCCAGCAAAGACTACTCGACCTTTGACTTTCCCGTCACGGCACCCTTTCTTTTACTTTCCGGCGATGTCGGTAGCCTATCTGAATACGACAGCTATCTCGGGTTCATCCGGTGTCAGACGGATCGATACGAGGGTGTTTTCCTAGTTCTTGGCAATCACGAGTTTCATGGCCTCACGTACGGCGGGACACTCGCAGAGGCGGCAAGGCTTGAAGCAGAGCCGTCGTTGAGAGGGAGGTTGCATGTGCTCCACCGCCGCGGGTTTGATATCCCCGGTTCCAACGTGAGCATCCTGGGATGCACCCTATGGACGATGGTCCCTGAGAAGGCGGGAGCCGCGGTCGTGGGAAGGGTCAAGGATTTCCAGCACATTGAGGGATGGAGTCTTGAGGCACATTGCGCGGCTTACAAGGCGGACTTAGGTTGGTTGAAGAGAGAGGCGAGGGAAGCGGTGGCGCGTGGGAGAGAGGTTGTTGTTGCGACTCACCATGCTCCTTCGCTGGAGGGGACGTCGGAGCCTAGGTTTGAGGGGAGCCCTTGGTCTTCGGCTTTCGCAACGGATGTGTTGGAGGAAGTAGGGAATTCTGTTCCGATGATCTGTTGGGTGTTTGGGCATACTCACTTTTCGACAGATACGGTTGTGAAGGGTGTCAGGATTGTGAGCAACCAGAGGGGGTATATTGGATCTGGGAGAGTTGCGAAGGAGGGGTTTGATCCTGCCAAAGTATTGTCTTATTAGGAGCAGTTATGGATTGTAGCTCCATATATGAGAAGAGTAGATTGCCATTGTTATGATGCCTACTTGATAGATGACAGCTTATAATCAGGAGAAGTTATTTGCTCGGTATCTCTGAGCAAGTTGTGCTACGCTGTTTGAACAAGGAGTGAAAGCAAGAGTTGAAGTGCCTTACGGCTGATCTCATAGCTGAGCTCAGCTACCGGGATAACAATACGGCGGCGGGGTAATGCCCCGCACCTGTGATGCACTGTGGCACCGTACTGGCTCTGCACCAAACTCCTGTCAACCCGCACCGATTGTCAAGCAAAATCCAGAACATTCCACTCAACAACATCGCTTTCAAAGTCAACAACCGATGCCCACATCAGCTGGAGGTAATCACGCATCTGCATCACATTGCTGAAACATTTCGCCAAGATGCCTGTCGACTACAGCAAATGGGTGTGTTTTACATCACCCACTCTCTCACGGCCATGCTCGTTGTGATGCCGACCTCAGTAGCTAACATGTAAATACGACAGGACGCGCTGGAGCTCAGCGACGACTCGGACGTCGAGGTCCACCCCAACGTCGATAAGCGCTCATTCATCCGCGCAAAGCAGAACCAAATCCACCAGGAGCGACTGCAGCGCAAGCACCAAATCGAGACGCTCAAGTACGAGCGCATCATCAACGATGGCCTGATGAAGCGCATCTCCAACCTCTTGGACGCCCTCAAGTCCCATGCCTCCGAGGCCGAGACCCGAAACCCCGGCGAGGTCGCCTTCCAAGCCGTCATGGAATCCGCCGGCAAGCCCGAAGACGACCAGCCGCCCCCACGCCCCGAGGGAATCCACGCCGACTCAGAGCCGCTGCCCAGCTTCTCCAAGATGATGGCCGTGCTGTTGGACCAAGTTAACAAGGAGCTGGACGAGAAGAAGCCCGAGAACCGTTACAAGGCCATGCTCGAGGGTGTCGAGGGACACTTAACCAAGGTGCAGAATCTTCAAAAGGAGCTATTTGCCAAGCTAGCCGAGCTGGAGAAGGAAGAGGGACGCAAGATCACTAGCGAGGGCATTCACACGGGCTTTGACAGCTCGCATGTCAACAAGTCCAAGGATACGGATAAGAAGGAGGAGCAGCGCAAGCCGGAGCTTCTGAACCCCAACTTTGACTTGACACAGTCCCTTCCGGCCAAGTCGACCCAATCGTACGACGACGACGAGGAGATTGAGGCATCGCCCGCCGCTAAGAAGTTTGCGCAGATCAAGGCCGACGACTACACATCCAGCGCTCAGTACCTGTCCAAGAACCCGCAGATCCTGACGGAGCGGGAGACGGACGGCCTCCTGGTCCTCGCCTTCGACGCCGCCCTCGAGAGCAAGGACGACTTTTGCCGGCAGTGCGTCCACCAGGCGCTGCTGCTGCAGTACTGCAGAGCGCTGGGCAAGGACGGCGTGGGCATGTTCTTCAAGCGCATCACGACAAAGGGCCACCAGGCGCAAGAGGTGTTCTTCAAGGACGTGCAGGATACGTACGGCAAGATCAGGAACCGGGCGCGGGAGATTGTCAAGGAGCGCGCTAGCGAACCCGAGGGCGTGGAGCAGATTCAGCTGCACGCGGTGGAGCCCGGCACGGAGATCAAGATTACCATTCCGCCCAAGGACAGCGAGGACCCCGCCGTGAAGGAGGGCCGGAACATTTTTGAGACTTTCAGCACCGACTTTCAGAAGGCTCTGGAGAGTGGAAGCCTGGACGAGGTCAACAAGGTGTTGGGCAAGATGAAGGTTGAAGAGGCCGAGGACATCGTCGGCAAGCTTGGAGACGTGAGTGTTTCTTCTCCTGTGAAGATGCTTGATGAGCCGGTTCACTGACAACGTTATGACCTACAGGCCGGCATCTTGAGTCTGGAGGAGCAGATCATCGACGCCACGACAGAGGAGGGACAAAAGGCTCTCAAGGACATGGAGGCGGCGCAGGCCGGTTCCGAATCCGGATTCGCGCCGGACCCTGAATAAATGAGGGGAAAAGGAAGCATTCGTAAGTCCACTAGAGCCGGAACATGGGGTAAGGTCAAAGCACCTTGAGCAGACACCGCGGGAGGGAGATGTGTTGGTTAGCGCAAAGGCACGATGAATGAATAAGCTGATGAGCACGGGAGGATGGCCTGTGGTGGTCACTGAGTAAGCAGATTAAAAGATCCAGAGACAGACAGGATATCATTCAATAAGATTCCGAGCATTGACCACGATTTGAGCGTTGCATGAACTGCGGCTGCGCCCTTTCTCCGGGGGACACGCGTGACGGGAGGGGGAGAATGAAGTCTTGACAATGGCATTGACGGTATGAGGTAGGCGAACTCGTCCAACAAATGGGCAAAAGACGAACGACATGTCGCTCGTGTGGCTGCGGCCGGCGTGGGTTTTTTGCGCTCGGCGTGGCTTAGTTTTGACAGTCGAGCCCTTTTTTCCCGGGTGACGGCTCCTCCCCCACCATACCGTACCGTACCTAATATCGTCGTTCCCGTGCTTGACAGGCCCCGAGCCTTGGGCCCCCGGCGAACGAAGCACGGATGATTTTGATGAAGACTGGTGGCAGGGCAGGGTTACGTACGCTTTCGGAATGGGCCGTACGATTAACGATTCTAGCCACCAGGCCAATCAATATGTGGTGGTCAACGTTAGTCACCGAGAGTCTGAAGGTGCTAAATATCATGCCTTTGCCTTGCGGCTCGTCACGAATTGTAGCGCAGGGATGTGGGCGCATGGTGCCCGGTCGAGCGCCGAGGTGCCGGATTCCCCTATGGCCGGGGGGTTTACCTTCAAACTTCGATAGGGTGACATTTTCATAACTTGCGTGTTCGCCTTCGCCTTGTGAGGCTCGGATGAAAAGGGAGAGGACCGAGAGCGTGGGGCATAAGCGACTGGATGTGGTGTCGCCGCGGTATGTCCTATTCCCTCGGCCCTCGGATGGGGTTCAGTGTTCACGATGTTCTGGGCCAGGAGGCGACATTTGGCATCTACCTCAGCCCCTAACAATGAAGAAGCTCGGTCTTGCAAGTCTTGGTACGCGCAAGTATGGGGTGACCTAGAGATTTTAAGCCTAGTGGAGACGTCCCAATGTCGTGGGCGACCTAAGAGTAGGTAGGTAGGTAGACTAAAAGTACGTGCTTGACGCGGCCACGCATATCGCGGGCATGGTGAATTGCTTGGGTTGTCTAGGCATTGGGTTTGAGGTGGTCTTGGTGTCCTGGGAAGAGAGAGAGAGAGAGAGAGAGAGAGAGAGAGAGAGAGAGAGAGAGAGAGAGAGAGAGAGAGAGAGAGAGGCAAGAGAGGATGTGACGAACACAGAGTCCGCGCGGAGGCAAAAGGAAACGAACGGCTTGTGCGCAAGTTTCTCAATCAAGCGCCTGGACCTGTCTAAACAGCTGGGGAAGACAGTTGTTCGGATAGAGCTACCGAGCAAGACAGACGTGGCTTTTCGCCATCCTTCCCCCCCGGGATCGGATTGACAGATGTCAAAACGCTCTGTCTCGGAGTTTGCTTTGATCTGCTCCCTCGACTGCCCCCGCCTGAACAACTCTCCAGGTGAATTTGACGATGTTTGTGATGTTTCACAGAGGTTCTAAGACGGTAGCACAGCATCACGTGGACAGTTGTGAACAAAACTAACAATGTACCCTGTACGAGGTAACGAATAGTGTGGACTTTATTCTCCCGACTGCGCAGAGACGCAAGTGATCGGCAACGACGTAAAGAGGCAATGGCAGAGAAAATTAAGCATGTCGTGGTCAAGCTATCGGTTAAACCACCATGTTGTCAGGTCCCGAAGAGGGAGGTTGAGGCTGAGCAAGAAAGAGAAGAAGTGACATGAGCAGACGCGCACTGCGCAGACTCCAGTGTTCAAAAATAGCAACGGGAGGCGATCTTGTGCTGGGTACCCCTGTGGAGACCCCTTTTTGACGGGAATACTGCGGTCTATTCGGCTGACCAGGCTTGTATCCGTACATTCCCTGCCTTGGATAGTTGTACAGTTGCGTGGGCTTTGTCGGCGATCTGCTACCCGGTGTCGTCCAGTGAGAATGCTCCTTGACGATGTTGCTCTTTGTTGGACAGGTGTTGATGATGGTCATGGTGACGAGCTTTTCTGCCCTGTGGAGAGTTCATTGCTTGTTTACTCGATTTCCTGTTCCTGTTTCTTGTTGCTGTTCTCGTCCACTACATGTCTCCATTAAAATGCACCAAACGGCATCCCTTGGATGGCAAAGTCAGTGGCGACCCTAGGAACTAAGACAGATTTTCCCGTGGCTTGGGAAGTTCTTTTCTTGGAACGACGCTGGAGAACCCGCCGGCAGATGGGAACTGGGGGGAATTCTGGACCAGTCGAACCGTCTCGCTGGGCGGATGGACAGCCACACCTTTTTTTGTGGTGGCGGCGCTGGAATCTCTGGAGACGGAAGTGTAGATCTCTAGGGTGCAAGCCACTCGATTTTTTTTTTTCTCTCTCTCACCTATCACCCGGCATCCAACCAGTGTGCCAGTATTCAGTGTTCTTGTATGGGTGAGTGATCAACAACAGAGAAAAAGTTGGAGGTGAGCTACTTATTCTTCTTGAAATTCCCCAATCTTTGTATGAGCCCGCCTTGAAAAGTCAACAAATGCTCGGCTGGGCGGCTGGACAACCCTCATTCGAGTGTGTCGTAGTTTCGGTTGTCGGAACGGCATGTGCAAAGCAAATCGGTTTCCATGCCAAAGTCGGTGAGGTAATACGAAGATGTGAGGCGACAGGAAAAGGTGCAGAGTCAGCCGCAATCGCTATGCACTACGAGTCAGCCAGCCAGCCTCTGGTCAACATTCTCAGCAACAACTCTTCGATGCGACTTTCTGGCCGAGGTGTTGTTGTCGGTTTGTGGTTGCGAGGTGAACCATTCAGCAGGTGTGCCAGAGAGATCTGCACACCGCATGAATAATACTGGAGCCCCGCGCGTTGCAGGTTTTCCAAGTCAGAAATGGCCGTGGCAGGAGAGTTGCAAGTTGCATATTCATTTGTTTACATCACTCGAATGGTGGGTGAAGATGGAAAGAAAACAAGAGGTTGACTTGGTTACCGACCTCATGAGTATCCAGTCTACTTGGCGAGTTCGGATGTATCTGTACAGAAGATCTGTACAGAGCGTGAGAGTACATCTTGCATGTTCTCCATCAAAACGGATCCTCACAGAATCCAACGTTCCTGTGGTGTAGTAGATACGTCATTGGGCCGCAGAGAAACATTTCCATCTTTCAACTTCTCACACACGGATCGTCCTCGGGCGGTACAACGGCACCGAAAGCGAAAAGGGACGGGAAGTCTGTCCTGGACCAGGGTGGTTTTTTTGCAGAAAGTATCAAGCAATTAAGCAGTAAGCAGCGTAAAGCACGGGACAAGATGGTTTGTGCGATTGGGCAGAAGATCTCGGGTTGCGACTGCAACTGCGCAACTCACTCTGTCGCGCAATGCATTCCCATGCTTTTGAGCGTGGTGATGGCGTGCCGTGGAGGGAATAACGTGGCTCCAAGAGCGCAGAGAGCGTGTGAGAGGTAAGGGAGGCCCCCCAACACTCGACCAAGCCAAAGTCAGGGGCTTCCCTCCCCAGAGGTTTGGGAGCTGTGAGACTGAGACGTTCGAGCGACCATTGCGACTGTCCATTCTGTCGTTCTCTTTTCTCCTTCGGCTTGGGACTTGTCTCAAGTCCGTGGAGTAAGGTAGGCCCTCAACTTCTATATTGTACCACCAAGAAATACACTAGTTGGATGGGCGGGAACCAGCAGAGTGGGAAAGATGGTGACAAGTAAAGGTGACACGACACGCACGCACACCACCTCTTGACACTGGTGTAAGTGAGAAATGGTCGCTGATGGCCAACGCTACCTTAATTCCTAGCTCCGTCTCGGGCTTACTACGCAACAGCTAAAGCACCTAAAGCACTCTGGATGAGGCCGCGCCCATTCCTTTGTACAGAGTACAGTACCTAGAGACTCGCAGAGTTCCGGCCTGGGTCTGCATGTAACGGGCATTGCTGGGGGAAAGGCTCTTATTGGCGAAATCAGGTGAAGGGATGAAGGGGAGGATGAGGGAATGGGAGTTCAATGGTGAAATGTGCTCGGTGGTGGGTAAAACATCACGCATCACCCCCTTTGAGTCTTGCTGCACGTCTTTGCTGACGGACTTGGGCCTGATGCACAATTCGGAGAGGGAGGCTGTGTAAGTCTGAGAGGTGAGATGTACGTGTACATTTGGCAGTGCAAACCAGTTGTTCATGGCAGATATAGTGTATCCAGACCCGAAAACACACGACGCAAGCATAGTCGAAGTGAATTAAAAATCACCGTGGCTAGTGTTGGATTCTTCTTGGTGGTTTCCATCGCTCTTCTCTTGCACTTCTCGTATGTACGTACACTCACTATTCCATTGGGTACAAGGGGGTGAAGAGCGACTGATAAAAAGAGTACGAGTACAACCGCGACTGCGCCATGCCGCCATGTAGCCCGCCCACACGCCCGGAGCCCCACCGGGAAACGGGGGACGGACTGGGGGCCGCGCAACCAACAGGGTCCAAGTCTCCCAGACTCTCTGCCAGAATGCCGCACCTCCTTCTTCAGCTTCGGTCTTGTCTGATATTTCTCCAGCCCCATCGGGGCTACGTAAGGTATGGATGGGTACAAGCGACAGGTATCCGTACCTACCTAGGTATGGGTATGGGTACGGAGTACGGATACAGAGTATGGATTCCGAATGGGGGACAAGGAAACATCCCAAAGTGCTCCTTGGCCTGGCCTTGCGAGGATCCTCCCTTCATGTGTCCAACTTATTAAGAACTGGGGATCCGGCACCGTCTTTCCTTTGGCCTCCACGCTGACTACTAATACACCAAGTGACACTACGAATACGCTACCTCTACCTCGCCTTACATCAGACTCTCGAGGATTTTGCCTGTCTTGGATCTACCTTTAACCTACCTTGTCCGGTAACATACCGTCTCTCGTTGCCCTGCCCATCTCAACCTCCTCGCTACTCCAGTCTCCGCCTTTTTCGACTGCCTCCCGTCACATCTCTCTCTTCCTCTACCTCAACTCCCGACCTCGCGGGTTTTCCTGCTTCCTTGCAACTTGAGCCAGCCTCCTCATAGTTGCAGCGCGACATCCTCAAAACCGACGATTACTGTTTTCGACGTTTATTTAGTCGACTGCCTCCCGCTTTCGTCGATTCCCGCATCCGAGGTTTTTGGGTTCAGTCTTACACGGACAACACCACCAGATTATAGACGCTCACACACACACACACATCTACAACATGGTTTTCTCACTCCGCAAGGCCTTCGCGGCCATCCTCGCCACTACCGCAACAGTCTACGCCCTCCCTTCAGACTCCTCATCGTCAACAGAATCAACCGTAAACACAACCTCCCTTGCCGCCACCTCCTCAAACTCAACAGTCTGCAACAACTCCCCATCCCTCTGCAGCCGCAAGTACAACAATATCACCCACATGGGTGCCCACGACAGCGCCTTCCTCCGCGACGCCAGCACCTCGAACTCCATCGCCGGCAACCAGTACTACAACGCCACCGTCGCCCTCAACTCGGGTCTGCGCCTGCTCCAGGCCCAGGTCCACCTCGTCAACGGCACCTCGGGCAGCGTCCTCCAGCTCTGCCACACCACTTGCAGCCTGCTCGACGCCGGCACCCTCGAGAACTGGCTCTCCGCCATCAAGGACTGGATGGACAAGCACACCGACGACGTCGTCACCATCCTCCTCGTCAACTCGGACAACCAGGCCGCCTCAGCCTTTGGAAAAGTCTTTGAGTCCTCGGGCATCTCCAAGTACGGCTACAAGCCCTCCACCTCCTCCGCGACCTCAAGCTGGCCCACGCTCCAGACCATGATCGACGCAGACACCCGTCTCGTCACCTTTGTCGCCTCCATCACCGCCGACACGGACTACCCATACCTCCTCCCGGAATTTTCCTACGTCTTCGAGACGGCCTACGAGGTCACTTCTGCCGCCGGCTTCAACTGCACAATCGACCGGCCCTCTACTTACTCCACTGCCGCCGCTGCCGTCTCGGCCAACATGCTGCCCCTCATGAACCACTTCCAGTACCAGACCCTCGCCACCGACATCCTCATCCCGGATGTCAGCGACATTGACACGACCAATTCGGCCTCCACCAGCACCGCGGGCAACCTCGGCCTCCATGCGCAGACATGCAAGAGCCAGTGGGGTACCAAACCCGTCTTCATCTTGGTGGACTTCTTTAACAAGGGCCCGGCCATTGACGCCGCCGATAACCTCAACGGGCTCTCTTCGTCCGACATCTCTGGCCGCAGCAGCAGTAACAGCGCCACCGCGAGCTCGAGCAGCGGCAAGTCTGCTGGTAGAGCACCCGGTGGTATGGAGACTGGCGCGCTCGTCGCGTTTCTCGCTGCCGCTGTGTTCTTGTTTTAAGGGGTCGTCTGTTTCTGAAAGTCCGGTCTCTCAGGGTCCGAGCCAAAGAAGGATGTGTCACTTTTCATGCGACAATCTCATGAAAAGAGTGTCTGTGTGTGTACGCTCAAAGGGACATATCTCGGATGAACACTATGATTCCCCCTCCTGTTTTTTTTTTTCTTTTCCTTTTACCTCTTTTTTTCCTTCTTTTTTTTTAAACAAAAAGATGCATAGCGACGGCGTTCTATCATGAGCCGAAATCATCGGCAGAAACGACTTTTTCTTGCTTTTTTTTCACGGCTTTGTTCATGTACAACCCGGGGAAAACGGGACCCCCGCGAGTTTTGTTTGGAAGAGAGCCCTTTGGGACATAGGGCAACACTACTGAGGTAGATAGATACCGGGCATTGGGTGGAATCATGCTCATATCAATATGAAAACCAACTTCATGAAACAAATCACAACTGGCCAGTGTTCTGAATCAGCGAGAATGAGCTGAGGTTGTCGGCTTACAAGTGATGAGGAGGAAAAACTTATTAGGAAGGTAGCAAGGACCCCTCGTATACGGTTAGGAACGGACCACCCCCACCCCTCATTGCATCATTGGGAAAGGTACTCTGCACGACGACGGCATCTCAAAGTCAACGACATATGAACTTGTCTAGTAAATCTACGGTTTATCCATGAGATCCGTCGTGATACGTATGTCAGTACCTCTCGTTTCCTGGATTCAGACTTTGCATGAAAGTCGAGCCTCACCCTTCACCCAAAAACCGACCTCACAGCTCTCGACCCTCAACACGCCACAACCTCAGTAACCTAGAGCCGAAGTCGCGCAAATCTAACCCCACCACATACCACTCACTCAAACCCAACATCACCAAAACTTCAACTCTCTCACATACATTGTCTCTCTCTCTCTTTCTCTCTTTCTCACACACACACACACAACACCACACAACACAACGAAAAATGTCGAGCGAAGACTACTCCAACATCCCCACCCCCGAAGCCGCCTACGCAGACTTCTGCCTCATCCCCGTCGGCACAGGCAGCGTCTCCGTCGCCAACGAGGTCGCCCAGGTCCAGCGCCTGCTCAAGGCGAGCGGGCTCAAGTACACCATGCACTCGGCCGGCACCACCGTCGGTACGTTTTTTTTCTTTTTTCGACTCTTTATCTACCTAACCCTCTTCCCTCGCACTTCCCCTCTTAGCTTTTGAACTATCGTGTTGCGCGAGAGCGTGGAAGCTCATGAGATTCGTCGGCCCCCCCTCTGCTTCGGCACGGGATTCAACTACATCAAGAGCCATATAGGACACTGCTGACATACAAAATCTGTTCCTCCTCCGCAGAGGGAAGCTGGGACGACGTCTTCCGCGTCATCGGACAAGCGCACTCTCTCGTCCACCAGAGCGGCGTCGTGCGGATCCAGTCTTCGATGCGCGTCGGCTCGAGGTTTGTCTACCTGAAATGAAATTTTACTTCACACGACAAAGAACGCAAAGTCGTCATATGGATAAATGTTTGAGTGGCTGATGATGGTTATTCTCCTTTGCGCAGAACGGACAAGAAGCAGTCTGCCGCCGACAAGGTGGCGCGGGTGGAGGGCATCCTGGCGCAAGACAAGTAACTGTCCTTGCCTTTGAAAAGATGTGTTGGTGGTATGAGATAGGTCGCGGTGCACGCACAAGACAGAAAGGTTGACAGCTTATTAGGTTATGATTTGACACGAGATATACTATTTGATTTACCCCGCCGCCGTCGCCGCCTTTCATGATGGTACATGTATACATCTCAGCCTTCGTAGATTGTAATATTGACACCGCCGACCCTCCTTGGACCCCCTAGACCGCCCTCGGCCTTTTTCCCCTCCAGTTTAAAAGACATTGATGAAGGGTAGCAACTTTTTAAGAGCTTCCGCTAAGGGAAGCATTTCAAACACTGCTTTAACCGCGCATGGTCTGCTTCTTCATGCTCTTCTTGAGGTCGCGCTCACGCTCCCTCTCGAGGTACTTCTTCTGGGCCTTGGCGTCCAGAGCGCTGAGCTCAGCGTCACGCTTAGCCTTCTTCTGCTTCTCGCGCTCGAGGGTGCGCTCCTCGGCCTTCTCAGCCTCGGCAGCCTTCTTGAGCTGGGCAATAGTCTCCTCGCGCACGCTGCGGACCTTGCGCAGGACCTCGGGGCGGAAGTGCGCACCCGAGACGAGGGCGTCGGGAATACGGACAAAGTATTCGAAGAGGGGCAACAGGGATTCGTAGTTGTTGCTCGAGGGGATGCGGTAGCGGAGGAAGACGCGCTTGCGGGGGGTGGTCTCCTCGATGCTATTACACTGTTAGTAATGAACATGAACCACAAATTGCGGTTGAAACTCACGTGCTGGGGCGCTCAATGGGCTGGTCAGAGACGATAAGGTAGTCAAACGCGTCGCCGGCAGCCTCAACGGCCTTGATGAGCTCAGGGGTCAACAGTTGCTCGGTGATCTCGGCGCTCTCGCTCATGACGGTAACCCAGTTGGGAAGCTTGGCATTATCCTTGGTGAAGGTGATGGAGACATCGTAGCGATCGTCGCGAACCTGCTTCATGCGCTCCTTGGAGACGATGGCCCAGACAAAGTTATCGTACGTGCTCTTATTCTCCTTGCTGCGCAGCTCGTGGGTGCCGGGGATCGCGGGGACAGTGAGGCTCTCCTTGCCGTCAAAGGGGTAGATGACAGCTTCGACAGAGTCGTGGGGGGCCTCAACAGTATCCATGAAGAAGCTGGTGACGGCCTCGATGATGCTGAGGAACGGGTTGAAGCGCTTGGTCAGCGTCAACTTGACGTCCATGAAGGCGACATTCTGGCGACCGGTTCCGTAGCTGGCAAACTCAAATAGAGACTTCTCGCGCAGCAGACCCGTAGGGTCCTTGGGGTCGGTGTCGGTCGTGGAACGCGGGGAGAAGCCGACGGAGGCGAACTCGGACTTGAGCACCGGCGCGTGGGCGGTGGCCCAGGACTTGGCCTTCTTGCGGTTGAGGCGCGAGCCAATGATGTGCAGGAGAAAGATGACGGCGCTGACGGCGAGGATGGCACCCTCGAGCTTGAACTCGCTGAGGGAGTGGCGCTCGTGGATGTTGTACCACTTCGTGAAGGGACGTCCCGTGGCCTCGGGCGCGCCGCCGAGCGTCGTGCTGCCAGGGGCAGCCGTGAAGGCGCTGGGCACCGGCGACGGATCAGCAGCACCGGCGAAGTCTGCAAAGTCTATACGCGAGAGGTAATTGCGTCAGTATAATGAGGTTGTGGATTTTGTGGGTGCTGAGGGGAAACTGGAAGCTTTGACGGCACGGGGGGTTCGGTTTAGGGGGCAGGGGAATTGAGTCTCGAGAGTAGCATACCGGAATCACCGCTAGGAATTGGGGATGCAGAGGGCTTGGAGCCTCCAAAGAGGCCGTTGAGGATGGCGGCCATGATCGCGGTCGGAGGAGGGATGGCTGGCTGGCTGCGGTGGTGTCGAGATCCAAGACTGCAGACAGTGAAGCTGCGCACTTGTGAGGAGGTATCGCCAACCAGAAGGCGAAATTAGGCCAGTCGTCAAGCTGTCGTCAGCCAGTCACATCACTTTCCTGGGAGCTGGGGCACAGTGACGTTTCTCCACTTATTCATCTGAATGCGGTCGACCGTCGTAGAACCCAGCAGCGTGGGTTCAGTGTCTCGTGCCCGGCCCGGGGGACCTTTAGCGGCTCCGGGGTAACGTTTTTTCCGCTTAAGCTCTGGTTGTCTGGACGACGCGCCCGGAATGTCAATAGTGACCAACGTCAGTCACAGAGACACCATGCAATCAAGCGTCAAAAGTAGTAGCACTCAACTCAACAAATCAACCCCGTATGGACTCAAGAAGAAGAAGACAAAATGGTGCGAACAACAGCAGCTCGCACTTACGGAAAGACCTCAACAAAGGCAAAAGCAAGACGACTGTTTGCTGAACTTCCACAAACCCCAGTTCGGAAACCCAATGCGACGGTCACGCTGGACTCCGAAGATGACTCCATCATCAAGATTACCGAGGACCTGGAAGCCCTTGGGGTCGATTTGGATTCCTATTCCTCGGAAGATGAGCTATCAAGAGACTTCAGCGAGGTTGTTGTGGCATCTCCACCGACACCTCAAAAACCGGAAACTTCCCCACGGGCGGTGAAACAAACCCCAAGGACCGCGAAAACCACGAGAAGGATAGCTAAGGGGTCACTTCCTACACCTGTATCAAAGGCTGAAACGCCCAAGGTCAAAGCTCCGGAAGTGTCAGTAGAGCCTCACCCTGACTATCGCATTCTTACCTGGGAGGATGTTTGCCCACCCGGAGACACGATCGAGAAGATCGCTGAGGCTTCCTATGCAGAAGTTTACCGCGTTCGAAATGAGCGTGGCACAAGCATAATCAAGTGCATCCGTCTCGAGTCGCCCATCAAGGCACAAACTAAGGCCCAGGAGCGTTCTGGACTGGTTGACGAAGAGCCGCATTCAGAAGACGATATGCGTGGTGAACTGAGCATATCCGAGTGGCTCGCCGACATTCCTGGTTTCGTCATTTACAAGGAGCGGTACCTTGTGAGAGGGAAGGCCCCAAAGTGCTTGCTTGAAACACACCAAAGCTTTCATCGGAAGATGAAGCGTAAGGATCCGGACAGGCTGCAGTTCTACCCAAGCCCGAGTCGTTATCTTGACGAGACCACTTTCTTGGTGGTAGAGCTGGGTGATGCAGGAACCGCACTCGAAGACTTCGAGCTCACGGACTCCGGTCAGCTGTGGGATATCTTCTTTCATGTGGCAATTGCACTGGCTAGGGCGGAAGATCTAGCTTGCTTTGAGGTATGTTAGCACACCACTGAAGCGATTGGCAGAACAATGTGAGCTAACAAGACCAGCATCGCGACCTGCACGAGGGCAACCTTTGCATACGGAGATCAGAAGACCCACAAACGCGGAATTCAAAGAAAGCAGGGCCATACTTTGGCTACTCTGGCCTTGACATTACGATTCTTGACTATGGTCTCTCCCGTGCCGAGGACCTTGAATTACAGGAATCTGAGCCTATTGCGCTCGACCTTGAGAAGGACCTCAGCATCTTCACCAGCACCCACGCCCCACAATGCAAGGTTTACCGCCAAATGCGATCCTTTCTTATACGCGGCGAGCGCGGGCATCTGCCACCGGCCGCCCACAAATCACCTTACTGCAAGGGGGTAGATGGCGAACCTCTATCATGGGACGTATTTGTGCCGTACACCAACGTCTTGTGGCTGGCATATCTCTACCAGTACATGATCAAGGGGTTCCAGGGCGACAAGAAGGACCTCGCAGCATTCAAGAAGGTCACGAAAGAGCTGTGGAAATACCTCGATCCCGATGCCAAGGCTGGAACGCCGGCATTTGGGACTTCTGCCGAGGTTGTGAGGTTCGCGGTGGAAGCCGGCTGGATAGACGAGTCACAGCTGATGGGTGACATTGAAGAGGACAGGGAGGAGAGCATCATTCTTTCCAGAGAGGAGGTGCAGGAAATGGGTCTGCGACGATCACCGAGAAAGCTGCGGTGATCTTGAAGAGTGTTGGGTAGGAGCTTGGTTTGAATTTACGGTGCATTGCATACCAAGGGGCATCAGGGGCTGGGGCATTGCATATGGGCACTAGGCGGTATGGCGGGTACAAGGTGCATGCATAGATGATTGCAAATACCCAATTGATATTCTTCGACAAATCATTCAGTGATGCGAAGCGAATGTGGATTTGCTTAAAGAGCCCATCCCCCAAATTCAAAGAAGGTCTACAGTCAAACAGCCCAACCTACACATTCCTAACAAGACTTCAACGGTACGTTCGTGTAGTTGAACAGTCCGTCGGAACTAGTCCCAGCCCCACAGCCACTACCTCGACTGACACTTGCTCCTTACTTTTCACTGTTTCTCGGTGCTTCGTACCCTCCTCGCCACGCTCGTATGCTCGTGAAAATGCGACCAAGAAAGCGCTTCTTTGGAATGTCGTCTTCTTGCGTGGGCACCTCTTGGGGACCATACGTGCCCGAATGAGAAAATTGCTCTTCGCCTTCGGAGTCACTAGCAAGCTCAAATGCGTTCCCTCTTAGCCTGACTTTCAATTTCTACGAAGTCTTCTGAAGGACACCTGCCGGCTGCAGACCATCACCCAAGGCTTCGCGGCAATCCTTACTGAGGACGACAAGAGTTGCCAGAGCCGAGTCCTTTGCGTCTGCCGGGATGTATACGTTCTCCGGTCCTCTTTCTCGAGATACCGTGCTCTGGGCGGTAATGGCGATGACTAGGAATAATACTGCTGCAGCAATCTCGACGGCGAGGAATGAAATCCATCCCCATGTTATATGAACGTACGTCACCTCCTTCAAAGGGGTTCCCTTGATGACGAACACCCCCGGTCTCTTATCTTGATGATGAGCGGTTCGTGAGCTGCAAAATCTGTCAGAGAAGTGGTTTAGACGAGATAAGGGAGACTCACGTAGATGATAAGCTAGTGGCAATATCCTGGAAGAAATTGTTCAGTTGGGCTGCTCGCCGTGTGGAATTGAACATGTTTTTGTTGTTGTAGAGTATATTTTCGAAGACGGGCCGGGAAAAGCCATCTGACCAGATGAATGCCCTCCCCTCAGCCACATATCGTATCTCTGCTTCTCCACTGAGAAAATAGGAGAATCCTGCTCCTATATGCCACATTGACTTGTACGGAGCGCTAAACTTCCTTGTTCCAGGACTCGGGGGGTTGAGATGTGCAACTAAGTCACCTGGGTCTTTCACTGGCTCGCATGCATCGAGTCTATCCACCAAAGGTTGACAATTGGGCCCCAAGATGATTCCCTTGCTTTTATCATCGATTTGCGATAAGGCGTCAATCATGTGAGTCTTTTCTACCCCCATGTGGACTTTGGTTTGAAACTTCTGAACACACATATGGAATACGACTTCGAGTGCCTCGTATCCAAAGCTTTCAACCAAGGGCGCCATACTGGTTTCATCGTTTAGGTACTTCCGAAGATCTTGAGTAGTTTTGTTGGGCGGTGTCGGGGAGGTATAGATGAAAAAGAACGAGGCGATTTTAGTTTCGAGAAGCCTTGTGTTGTTAGAGAAGCCAAAGGTATCGGTCCCCATAAGCTCGCCGCCTTTGACCACCAAAGGGTTTTGATGCAGAACCCCGTATTCACTCGAAAGGCTAACATTCCATGTCTTTTGACCAGGGCCCAGTCTCCCACCACCGTCTTCAAGTAATTCTGACGTCAAGTTACTTTTCGACTCAGTCCGAAGTTTTGAAGTTATGTTGGCAATATCCACACAAACACCTAGTGACTGATAGGGACCGAAATCGCAATTTCCTGTCGAGCATGAAGCTCTCTGAGGGGGCGCTGGCTCTTCGAAGTTACCAGATTCTGGTATTGTAGCCTTGAACGCCGCAAGGTCCGCCAACTTTAGTAACTTTCGGTGGGATATATTGATTTTATCGATGGTGATGATACTAGCCTCTTCATCCAGGGCGGTGTCATTTCGCTGGCGATAATTGACAGCCAATTGGGTTACTGGAGAAGAAAGAATGCTGACAACCATCAAGATGGCACCAAATTGGTGACCCAGTGCTTGAGCCGCACCCGGAATAGCAGCTTCATGGAGCCTAACCAATCCCTACTTGCTTGGTCGAAGACACGAAAGTCATGTAGGGGCATTGGTTTCCTAAACCAGGTGAACTTCGATTGACTCAGAGCAATGGACACTGGTAACATGAACGCCGCTTTTGCCAGTGTTGTGAAAAAAGCGAGAAATGTGTTGAGCGTGATTTCAAAGGGCCAGTCTGGCAGTGTCTGACCATCATAGTAGACGAGAACGACAACGATGACTGAAGTCTAGCGTTAGTGGAATTGTTCATATCTACCCAAGTGAGTTCTGGATATCTGGTGCCCAGCCGCACGTTTGCTTACCGATCAATGAAGTAATACTAATGATGATGCAGAGCAGCTCTTGCCACCACACTTTCCAGAATGGACAATGCACTCCTAGCGTCGTAGAGGACTGGAATTCGGCTTTCGAGCCAGCACTTCCGAATGAGGGTTGTTCCGAGGATTTGAGCTGCCCCTGGCTGAGGATAAAGGTACCGTCCATCGCGTGACCTTGGCGTGTATGAGAAGCCAGCATGATCTTAGCTATCTGCTCTCGCTCAGTTCCAGATCCTCTTGCTGGAGAAAGAGAGATACTGGTGTGTTGTTGAGGCTTAGTGTCGGCAGATATCGGAGGGAAGGATGGCGAGACGTTTGCCTGAAGGAGATGGCATGTTTGCGCTGACATGCCCTGGCTGGAGCCATAGGGAAGTTGGTTCTGAAGAGCTTTGATATTATCCTCCAGACCTGAGCTAGTAGAATATTGCTGGTGATAATCTTGTTGACTTTCCGGCTGGAACACTTTCGTCTCCTGGCCCGACATAGTGAGAGGGGAATGATGAGAGAAGGCGCTCAGTTGCATCCACGAATCAAAATATTTCAAGCGAGTCGGGAGGTAATGAGACCTATTTATAATTGAAACAGTAAACGAGGCTTAATTTAGGCCTATACGGGCTTCTCGAAGCCTCGCAAGTTTGACTGTCACACGCCGAGGTCAAGGTACGACTAACAGCAAGCAAGGATGAGAACTGAGCATCGAGTTCACTCAGCCATGTGCAACTCTAGACGGGTGAAATTTTTAGGCCCTTTCTACCAGAAGGAATGCGGTGATGACTCCAAAAACGGACCGGACTCATGCAATTAGCCCAACTTTAGCATCGCTCAAGAGCAACTTACGGGAGTGACCGAGTAACCACCCACAATAAACCAAGTCTACGCCACACCGCTGATCTATCACGGGCTGATTGGAATTCCTCAAAATTACGGCGGTGAGTCTCGTACATCATATGGCTGTACGCTGCCTCCTAGTGGGACACGAGTGAAACTGAACGTTGCCTACGAGTAAGGGAGTTACGCTGCGTGAACACACCTTCCGTACAGCCTTGCAACGCCATGAGTAGTGTGGCATGGGCTTAGAGCTGTGTTCTTGCAGTGTGGCTCTAAAGCAGAGTGTTTAAGTGAAGCTACTCTTCGCTCGATCTTAGGTAGATACAGCAGCAAGTAGACGTTGAAGTTGCCCCGAGACACACTCTTCATTGTTGGATCCTGCAATGAGACAGCAGTACGGCCAACGAACACATTCCTTCTTAAGGTAGGTAGCTTGAGCATCAACACAGCAACCACTTAACATCCAATCAGCTACACAGAAGCAACCGACTTGTCCTTCACTGCACAAAAGATGGCCTTCAGATATTCAAGAACCTTGAACCAGGGACGGACCGCGACCGAGACTTACACATATAGAGCTCAAGAGTGTATATAGTAGTATACTGAAAGGTCGAAGTGAGTTCTCGGAATCGGAGCTGTATACCAGCCGAATAGCCAGCCACTAGCAAGGGATAAAGGAGGAGGTGGGGGAAGGGGCGCTCTGTGAATTTCGGTCTAATGTTGATATCTCTAGTCGTCGCTCAGCCAGGCATTCCGCAGCTAAGTGCTCTTCATACAGGCGCACTCATCCCGACAACTAGCCCACCCGCGACATGGCCAAGCTGTTGAAAGAGAAACGCGTCTTCTCACTTATACCTTGGTATTTAAACTCGAGGGGAAGGAGCTTGATCTTTGTTTTAATTGAGCATCGTCCCGCAATGGCTTGGCTTTGCAGACCGTTTGGTGATTGTTGCTTTCCTATGAAGTATATCAACCAATAGTCTTATCGTTTTTAAGAGACTAAGTAAAGTTCTCTTCGCCTCCGTAAATACACAGTGCACTATTGAAGAAACGCCATGACCAGCAGCTTCGGTAAAATATCAGTAAAAGACTACGCATAGCCAGGTCTTAATACCTCCTACGCCGCCCTGAAAACCCCCCTTCCATTCAGTGTATGTAACGTTTAGTTATAGCAAGGTACACACGAGGGTCTCGCTTAACGCTTTCGCTGAGGTGAATAGGGTCCTCAACGTCTCACGCAAACTTGGCAGAGATCTCCCTTCAAGGCATTCGCGGCTGCAGGTAACGGCGGAAGGTCCGGTCATTTCCCAGTCCCCCAGGGTTTCTACGCGCCTGGGTCAGCCGTATTCAGAAAAGCCACAGAGAGCCGTTTTAAAGGAAGCGGTGCAGGATTCACTGATGTATAGGGCTCGCTTCGGAACTCTCTTCCACCTGCGCGTAACGGGAGTAGTAGAGGCAGGTTCTTAATGAGATGCATCGTGATGTGTGCTCGAGTTCTAGGACCTGGCAGAACGAGACTGAGTATGTCATTCTCAGGAGAGAGGGGTATATTATTCTAATCATCTTATTTTTGGGAGCCGTACTTTCATCAACCGGCAAGCAACTTATCATCAGTCTCAAGAACCTTTTCCTGAACACTCTGATCCTCCTTCTCCCCATTCTGCTTCACCTCCTCCTCCTTGCCCTCCTCCTTTGCCGCCTCCCCATTCCCAGCAGCCTTCAACTTGGCCTTATCCTTCTTACTCAATGACACCGCCCCCTTTGCCATAGCCTCCTTGGGCAAAGGCCGGATAATCGGCTGCACAACCCACCAAGGCCTCTTACACCGCTTCACCGCGCCCCTCGAACTCTCCCCATCCTCCTCCACAACCTCTGCCGCATCGGCCTCCGGACCCAGCACCTCGTCACCCGCAAACATCTCCGCGCCCCGGGCCTCATACTCAATCAATCCCTCGGCAACCTTGCGCTCAACCATGCTCAAGATCCTCTCGTACGCCTCCAAATCGCCCGCCCGGCTCCGCGCCAACAAGTCCCGCACGTCAGTGTGCTTCGATACGAAGTGCCGTAGCAGGTGAAACATGTGCGGCTGCATCGCCGAGTAATTCGGGCTCAGCGCCCGGCTCTTGGCAGATTTGGGCCCGTTGGTCACGTCTCGCCTCCTCTTCTTCCGCTCCGGCTCGTCCTGCTCCGCCTCCGCGCGATCCATCTCCTCCATCCACGCCGTGTCGTCACCGGGTACAAACAACGGACGCCGCGAGGGTGGGTCCTGGCCCGCGGCGTACTTGTGTAGGATATCCATGTACCGCCTCATCACCGCGTCGACGCGGTATCCTCCCTTCCCGTCCTTGCCGCGCCAGTACTCCCTCGTCTCAGTCCCCGGGTCCGGCGGCCGGCTGAAGATGGCGGGGTCACTCAGGTTCCCCTCGGCGCTCATCACGCCATCCGCGCCCGTGGCGTCCAGCGCGCGCTGCAAGTCACTGTGCTGCAGTATATTTCCGTTCGCGAACAGCACCGTCTCGGGCGGCAGCTGGCCCCGCAACCACCGGATGGTCTCCCAGTCCGCCAGGCCCGTCAGATGTCCCTTTTGCTCGCGCAGCCGGCCGTGGACCGTGAGGATGGACGCGCCCGCCGCGAGCACGTTGCGTGCGTACGCCAGCGTCGCGGCCCTAGTGTCAAGGATCCTGATCTTGGCCGTCACGGGTATGGGTAGGTTCTTGTGCAGGGTGTTGATGAGCTTGAAGATGAGGTCCTGATCCTCCTGCAAGAAGGCGCCGTATTTTCCCTTCTTGGCGATGCCTTGCGGGCATCCCAGGTTCAGGTCCACGGCGTCGCAGTAGGGCGCGACCTTGAGGGCGGCGCCGAGGAGGGCGTCGGGGTCGTTTGCGCAGAATTGCACAAACAGAGGTCTGTCGATGGCGGGGTTGCCGTCGAGCCAGGGCTTGGTCGTCGGAGTCGGGTTCGTCGGAGTCGCAGCAGTGCCAGTCGCATCGTTCGAGTCGTCGGGTCTGACCGCCTGGAAATGGCACTGGCGGTAGTTTTCCGTGTCTTTGTACAATCGCGCATGGAACATGGGTGTGTAGGCCACCAGGTTCTTCTGCTCGGACGCTGGGATGAACGACCGGCTCAGCATTCGCCATGCCTATAGAAGGCCGTTAGCAATCCCGCTCCCAGACAGTGCCTCTCCGCACCACGAGCTTTTTGGGGAGAAGAGAAAGAAAAAAAAACCTACAAATTCAGATTGATCCACCATGGGTGCGAGAATGTACTTTGGACTTCCGATGCTCTCATAGAATGCCCGTCCGTGTAGCTTCGGTCTGGTCACGGCCGCTGTCGATGCTCCGGCCTCAAGCCCCGCGGTCGGGGCCTCTGTCGTTGTCGCCATGCTTCTCGTCAAGGTCAAGAATCGGGCGAACCGGGTTGTCTGAGACGTCCGGAGCCTCCAGAGCTTGAGAAACCCCTCCAGAATTTCGACTGTAATTGTAGAAAAGAGAAAAAAAATCACTGATGACTAGGGGGTTCAGTTTGACATCGCACGCTCGACCGAATGTCGCCTTGCCGTCGATTGCGAACCTTTCTACTTTGGCTTGTGATGGCAGAAATTTTTGGTTGAGCCTTGCACACTAACAGAGTGCGAGGCTGAGAAACCCCAGATGGGAAACTCTACCTGATTGGGTGGGGTCATTGGGCCCAGTGTTTCCCCCACGCATGGAACCTAAGGAACTGCGAGGGAAGGGGAACTGTCATCTACAGCAAATGACGTCGTCCCGCCGATCAAGGAGAAACGCTCTGCGGAGACGAGTACTTGACACTGCGGCTTCTCAAGGCTCATTTAGCTCTAGCACTGAGACGGTGTGTCAGACCACTCATGACACACGCAACCCAACAAAGGATTACTTGCGTAGGACGGGGCTTTTCACATGCAAACTTTTCACTATGCGCGCTCGCTCTAGTCCGCTCTAAACTATTCAATTCGCTGGAGCGGTCGATACCAACATCGAGACCTCGCTGAGACTAAGCTGTTCTTTTGGAAGAAAAAAGCCACACTCTATTCCGCCTCCTCATGACCCGACGAACTTTGAAGGCGACGTAACTCGAAGAGAACCGACAGGTAACGAAAAGTCCTTTAAGCCCTTACAAAACAAATATCGAAACACTAAACCTTGATCGAGTGTCAAGTGTGTGTATGTGTGTGAGTGAGTGATGCCATCTTTTCAGAAATCCGCATCTAAGTCGTCAGAAGACTTGGGCCCATCTGATAAAGTGCAAGAGGTCACCGCTATTATCGCCATCATGTCCTCGAGGTCCGTGTGATTGCTGCTCAAATGCAAAGAGGCCATCGGCCCGTAATCTGCACTGACTGGCCTGCTGCAAGGCTGTCCCATCCGGCCGCCGTCTTCGTATACCTCCCGCCCATTGTGAAAAAAGTAAAATAAAAAAAAGAATTAATCGACAAAGGGCGGCCGGGCAAGGCTTCTCAGTCAGGCGAGAAAAATGCTGTCGAGTGACGATAGTAAACGCCCTGACACCGTACGATGCTGTTCCTGAACGCCGTCGAATGGTAAATGTAGTTCAAATACATGATTGAGGGTTTGGTGCCCGTCATCAAGAAGCAAAAGTGGTGGGATTCCGTCTTGGAGGCGTAGCCATCGTTAGAAGAAGTGCGTGTAAATCTTGGAGTTTTCGTGAACTTCCATTTCCTGTGAGCAGTTAGCGATGCATCCATCTGTGATGTCAAGATCAGCACGTACCATCTTGAATGTGTTGAGCTCCTCCTTAATCTGCTGGGCTAGCATCGGCGTCAGGCGATTGCAAGTAGCAATTTCGCCCCTACGATCATATTCGCCGCTGGGCCAAGTGTCGTGGAAGACGATTCTCGGCGAGAAAGTTGCGTTCCTCTTGGCGGAGCCCGAAGGCGTACCTGGGGCACTCTTGGTGTCCTGGCGAAGCCTCAAAGCAGTCATGAAATAGTCTTCGTTACCGATGGCGACAGATCCGGAACGCTTATGGCCCTGAGCCTCGTCATTTGGCGTGCTGGGTGCAGTTGAGATAGGAGAATCAGCGACGTTCGGAATCGCGGGCAACTCGAAGTTGGATCGCGGGTCGCGAGCAGGGCTGCCTGATCTGTTGTGCTTCAGAATGCCTTTCCTGACAGCAGCAAGCACTTCGGCACGCTCCTTATCACCATCGACAATGCTCTTTCGCCTCGCGCTATCGGTACCTGAACTTCCAGCACGTTCCGAAACCATGCTAGGGGTATTCGAAATATCCAAGGAGTTACGTTCCAGATGAGGAAATCCAGTGCCACCGCCGTTCTGTGCATGAGGATCAGCGTTGACATTGACTCTCTCGGCTTCAACGGTAACCATGGACACGGCAGCCTGGCTGGCTTCTGGGGCCAGCGCATCTGCTGCCGGAACGCCAATAACGGACTTTGGCCGGAAGAGGCCAACGAGGTTACGAGTACTCTTTTTCATGCCACGACCCATCTTACGGATCATGATTGAGGCAGATGATGCGGTGGACGAAATGGAGAGGTTGTCTGTCGAACTGGAGAATAGCCTTCCGCCATAGATGTTGTTCCCGATGCCCCCTTCTTCCTGCTTCTTCGCGATGGCGGCCTGTTCTGCATCGTAAATCTCGGCCGCTGTCGGCTCCTTGTGCAATCTGGTGGGATCAGACACACTATTTTCGTCGATGGTAGGTTCGAGGCCGGAGGCCTTTTTGAAATCGGCCGCGCTACCGAATGAGAAGGCTCTGCGCAATCGCGATGTCTTGCTCTTGGATTTTGTACTCTTCTGGCTAATCGCAGCCAAATGCTGGGCTGCGGGGCTGCTAGCGTTGTTGCTGTTGGACGCAGTCGTGCTCTGAGACAAGACCTGTTGCGGAGCATTGCCCAGAGAGGAAGGTGGTTTTTGGAGACTCGAGTCGGTCGCCATGGTCACCGGCTTTGAGAGAGGAGAGGGAGTAGACTGCCTCTTGGCCGCATCTGACGATGAGCTACGTGGAGGAATATTCACGATTTTAGGATAATCTTGCTTCGAAGAGCCATCATCCAAGTGTGAAGGAGTTGAAGAGGAAGAGGGGTTGCCCGTGGGGGTGGGTACGCTGCGGTTGGCAGACTGGTGGAAATAACCTTGTTAGCGATGGAACACTTGAGGATGGCTGGGCCAGTGCGTGATTGGGCAATCGAATGAAGGGATGAGGCGGAGACAGAGCGCCTCCAGCGACACCGCAAAAACCGGGAGTGACGACTTACCGAAGATGGTCTGGAATGGCTGCTGCGGCTCGATGCAAGGCTTTCAGCGCTGCCATTGCGGACATGCATGTTGTTGTCGGCGGGAGGTGCAAGACTGGAGACGATGCGAAGTGTCTTTTCGCTGTTTTTGGGAGTTGGCACGCGGTCGGAACGGGAGGAATCTTCCGGTTGAGAGAATTCCTGTGGGGTTAGCGGCTTGGGATAATCGGCAGAATCAAGCGAGTGCATGCTGCGCCGCCTGAGCCGCTTGCTGTCTTCCACACTTTGTTGTTGACTTAATTGCATGTCATCAACCGCACCATAATAACTGTTTGGTCTGCTCTGGAAAGACGGGTTCCGGCCTCGCACTGACGCGTTCTTTTGCTCATCATTGTACAAATGACTAACAGTCGCCATGCCTGAGCCTGACGGGGCGCTAGTCTGGCGAGGTTGTTGTTGCTGGAGAGCCGGGCGCCGGTACCTATCAGGCGTCGTCTTAGTCCCAGCGGTCTGAGCGAATGTCATTTGCTGTGTCGTGTTGCCTGCCAGATACGCCGACTGAGGCCTCGGGGCCTGTGAATTTGTGCGAGCAGTAGGAATGCCCGAATCGTCCCTCGAACCTCCTTTGCTAGTACCCATGCCGTGGTTGTAGCCAACGTTTGATACTGAAGAGCTTCCTCCGTGACGCGCGCCTTGCGTCGGCACCGCAGGTGAAGATGCCGTACGATATCCGTTGCCATATTGCTGCCACTGGTTGTTGGTGTTCAAACTCGGTGTGCTGGTGAAAGCGTAAGGCTGAATAGGGGCATTACTACCGCGATACACGGCGGAACCTGAAAAGTTCCTCTGCGACTGTTGAGCAGCCATGTATTGCTGGTTCGCCTGGGCTTGTGTTGGGACCATGTTGCCTGAGGGTCTCGACTGGAGAGTGGTAACAGTAGTGGTCTGCTGGGGGTACGTTTGAACCAGCGCGGCCATATTCCAAGGAGCCGTCGAGAGGAAATAGTGGCGAACAAGCAGTCCTTCACCGGTCCTATGTTCGGGCAAGTTGCTCAAGTTCGAAGTACGGCTAGATTGTCTTACTCCAAGGGAGGGCGAAGACAGGTGATAACGAAGCCGAGCGGTTTGCTGGCTGGATCTGCAGAATACTGAAAGAGGCAGGCAAGTGTTAGCAAGGCTCTTTCCACTCGAGTTTGATGTCAGCATCAGACTCTCAGTAGGCCTAGCGGATGACTGGCTACTGTCATACGTATGACACGACAGGAAAATGGCCGCCGGCAACGATCAGAGTCGAGGTACGAATCTAACGAACCTTTCTTTGCTTTCTCTTTTATACGAAGGTAGAAAATGGAAGAATAGTTAATCTGTCCCAAAAACGACTGACTTCTTTCTAGAAAGAAGGAAGCTGTGGTTGAAAACAGATAGCGATTGTGGAAACGAAGGTCGCCTGCGGCCAGGGGTTACAGCGAGAGTATCGTCGTACTGAGAATAAAGATGATGGTTCGCGTCTACTGCGAAGGGGCTGTTGGGGAGCACTCGTACGGGACGATGTAGGAATCGACCAAAGGGAGGCAAGATCGAGTGTCACCGAGACAACTCGAAGCAAAGCTAGCAGTCGACCGGGAACATGGGGATGTGAAGCACTCGTATCCGGCTCGAAATTGTAGCTAGAGAATCGTCGGGGACGGGATGAGGTGGTGACGAGTCAGCCACGTAAACCTGAAGCTCGTCTTTTATTCGGGTTTTGAGATGGAGGGTGTATCAAGATCTCGGGTCACAAAAAGAAGAAGTTGCAGTCGATCAGCGTGTAGAGAGTGCGGTTTGTGTTTGTCTGTTTTTTTCGGTTGCTTTCTTTTTCTCCTTGTTATCGGAAGGACGAACGGGCGAGACGTGGAAAGGAAAGAAGGCGGCAGTAACGGAGATGCAAAGTGCGATTCGGGGTTGGCAACGAAGAGACGGGGGAAGAGAATATGGATCCAAGTCGGGAAGGGGACCCTGAGAGTCAGACAACCTCTTAGGGATTCCGTTAATTGTTTTGGGGGGGAGGGAAAAGGGGGTACGTTGGTGATGTGGGTTGGGATTTAGGGGAACGACGATGCAATTGGGGGCAGAGAGGCGGCAGATGGGGGAAGAATAGAAGGAAGAAGGGGGAACGAAAGGGAAGAGAAGAGATGGGATTTTTTTGAGGGGATACAGAGAGAGCAAGTCGGGTGTGGTGAGAGGGAATTCCTAGGAGGAGAGGAGGAGGAGAAGGAGGTTTCTCTCAGGCAAAATGGCGGTTCGGGGTGGGCAGGCGCAGTGAAGGGTCGAAATGGAGATTGCCAAATGGGAAGGTTTGTGGTATCGTACCGATGGCCCATGGTGCTGCATTGGTCTGCTGGAGCCAGGCGACGATGGAGTTCCACTTTCCTGGAGACCATACTGCGTACACAGTACTCCGTACCTAGTGCAGGAAATGGATCATTAAAGTACCCACGCCGCCCATTCATGCGGATAGGGATACATGCGCTTGCTTGTAAATGCACAATCACACAATCCACCATGGCCTTGATCCTAGGCAGGTCCCCTACCCTTAATCCCATGTACCCTGTGTTTTCGTTGCGGCAGACTGGGTGCCCCGGCCCAACGCCATCGTATCTGACTGGTCCAGTCTAGTCCTACAAGTGCGGTCCAATGTACGGATACTTTTCTCTCCTATCCATCCGTAGTACGTCGAGGAACACTTCAGTGTCCTATATGCTCGCTGCCTTTTCACAACTTGACCCTCAACTTCCTACAGTGCCTACTTCTAAGAAGGAAAGCATAAGCAGTGAAAAAGAAGAAAAAAAACAGACTATGTCAATATGATGGGTAAAGCGTCAGTTGTGCTTGCTTCATCGTGATCTCAGATAAGATATCACAAGGCTGGCCATCAACGTTTCGGGGACATAGCTGTGGACTCAGGAGAGCTCCTTCCATGTATCAATGTACGTACTCTGGAAGGTATGTAGGAATCGAGGTTGAGCAGCCATGTGTGAGACTATACCCTTCCACTTGTTATTCTCCTCCTTCTCCATGTCGCCTACACACAGGGCGGACCCCCCAAATACCCTCCGAAAATAACCCAAACAGGAATGGCCAGGACGCGTCCCTTGGTCTCCTGGGAAGGACGTGAGGACGTATTCCTACACAGTAGGTGGCTTGGAGAATTTTGGCAATCTGTCATTGGCTGGACGAACGAAAAGTGGCGAATCACGACCACGCTACCCCTTGCTCCTGGGCGACTGGAAATGCTCGCCGCGCTCAGAATGCCACGAGTGCCTCCTTCCTGTGTGCCTGGTGTCCCGAATGAGGAAGCCCCAAGGGATTCGGGAACAACAAAAACACAACCACAACATTCAATCCACCACTCACCGTGCCGGTCCACCAATGCCGCGCCCGTCCCTACCTATTCACTGCTACTTCGTAAACGCAGCGTACGGGTAGGTAGGCACGTAAGCTACCCCTTAAGGCTTCAGCATCGCCAAAGAGATGGATGGCACAGGTGCAAAAGCAAGAGCGCTGCAGATACAACCACCTCATACTCCCTACAACTTTCGAATACCTAGCAGCGCGCTCAACATGATCATCTCAATTCTTGTACATGCAGAGAACAACACCGTTACCTGCAACCGCCATTCCCACGCGGCACCGGGCATAGGTCCGGGCACTGTCAGATGAGAAAGATGGGATGCTCGACCTTCAAACCAAAGACCCAAAGACCCAAAGATGCAACACCGCTTCGGAGACTTGTTCAACACGCAACGTCGATCCATCGCGCGTCAAACAAACGTCCAAGGAGGCGGAAACGAAACACCTCAACGTTCGCGCTTCCAAGCTCGCCCGTGCTAGGTTATCTGACCTCACACTGCCGAGTCTTCACGGTAGCCATACGCCTCTTCAGCCTCCCTCGCCAGAGGACCCTTACGCTTGGTACACGACAGCACTGTATGGATGTACAAGCTACCCAAGCAAGTGCCCAAGTGCTGAAATCCAGCAGAGTGCCAGTTCTTCGGGATCGATGCACACACCCACACCCAAACCTACTAGGCTCCAGAGTCCTACACGATGGGACGAAATGCAGATTCTTCGGCTCGACCAATGTCATCAGCCCATCACTAGATCCCACCAAGGAACGCATGTATACTACCTACTTAGATTCTTTCGCACTTTTCTGGACCGTCTCTGGATTCACCAGCCAGAGTATCTACCTAGCTTGTCGATGCATCTCTCGGCGTACTAGACGACAGACCGCCACGGCGGTACAACAACATGCCTCGCCAACATTCCCGGCCAATCACCATCTGGTTCGCCTCAATCTTGTCTCTGGAGCTGTCTCTCCCCCTTCTGCAGTGCAGACTGCGGCGCGAGTGCAGTCGTCAGTCACCGGTTACGTGTGATAATCGGCGGATACGAAGGGGCAGAAGGGAACGCTTCTCCGTATTCAACTTGACAAAGTGCCCCACCATGGTGGCTTTGCCATGCTAGAGATGGTGAGGTAATGCTACCTGCATATCGGAAGGGATGGCGTCCCCTGTCTTCGACAGGGAAAAAAAAATTGCAGGGCCATTTCACACGCCTGCTCTGTCCGCCCTCCGCCTCCCACCCCATGCGCAAGAGACAAGGCCCATTCGTTCGACGGGAGACTGGAGCATACTGGAGTTATTGCCGCCGCCGCACTTGATCCGAAAGGCCTAGGCGTCCGGGTGGTCACCGACAAGGGAGACATAAGATGGAGGGGAGAAGCCGTTCGTGATGGACTCCGCAGCTTGGTGACATCAGCAACACCCTATCAACAAACCCGGAATACGTGAGTTATATCCGAACCTCGACGTCTTGCAGAAGGAAGGCAGATGTGCCGTGTGATTTTGTCTGACCCATGGTCTCCAGGAGTCGCTCTCGGTGCCGCTCAGGCATTCGACCGTTGACTTCATACACACGCGCACTATACTCTGTATTCACAACAGTAATACCGCACACGCACATAGTAAGGATACAATCACCTATCCGTACGCTCACTAGGCTACACCCCGACCTGCCCGATTGATTCATTCGACCGGCCGCTCTTGACAGCGCTGATGACGTTGGCTAGAGCCCAGCCTCCGATCTGATCTGATCTTGAGGCTTGTTGATATTGCAATGCTCATGACCTCACTTGAGCTTCCCTTCTTTACTCCTTCATTCTTCATACATACTCGCCCTTTCTGCTCTTCCTTTGACTTTGAGCCTTAGCTCGCTTTTTCACACTATATTTAGTCCACGGCGAGAGATCAGTCAGGGGTCCACAAGACAAGTCGTCGGCCAACGACCAACGGGTCGCCAGTAGCACACAAGAGACGGGCAATGGAGAGACATTTGAGGTATGTTGTACGTGGGATGCACGAGCACTTACATGCAAAGGGGCAACACTATGAGCGGCCCACTTCGTACATGTACTTCTCGCACCGCAGGTGGCGGCAACAGCTACGCACAGTACTTACTCGAGCGCGCGATAGCAACCAGAACAAGCACGACACACACACACGAGATTCTCACAGGCTACAGACGGGTTCTTGCTAGCAACCACAACGGGGGTAAGGTGGAAACGACGCTAGCAGGCCAACAGACTAGCATGCTTGCTAACGGGCCATGATCGCTTCTCGCGGCGATGTGGCGGCGGCGTTGCGGCCCCTACAACTTTCCGGCGCCCCTGCCGATGAGATATGATGTGCTCGCATGCTAGCAATCTAGCAGAAGGCTTGAGTATGCGAGACGAGATCAAGTTCGTAAAGATACTGATGCGGAATATCAGGTCTAACCAAGCCAGCACAAGTACAAGTATAAATGAATCCAGAGTACGCATGCAGATACTCCTGCGGTGCGGCTCTCAGCATGTATCATACGACGGGCACCTTTGACATACAAAGAGCTGGCTTGAGTTGCGGTGAGATGGTGCAAGCCTCTCTAGCTGGAGAAGGCCAACGGAAAGCTCCAGCTAATTTACCGTACTCCGCATCGTAACCCATTCGTACGGATAGAAGCTCATGCTTTGGAAATGAAGCGAAGGTTTCCCGTCAGCAACCATCGAAACAAGCCAGGGCCCGCCAGCATAACGAACAAGGAGACGCCCCGTCGCAAGCAATTTGCTTCTGACTGCGAATACTCTTTGCTATGCAACGCACAACCTCCATATGTTTGACAGATACTTCAGCCCTGTGGTGCAGGCTATTTAAGTGTATTCGAGAACACATGGGGCCGCTGAAGAAAAGCATGAAGCTGTTGCACAGAGGGAGTGCGGATACCCCGAGCACCACGATTTTTTGCAGCTCATGTTGCTTTTCCATTCCATTTACGCATTGATCTCGAGATTTGCCAGGGAGCACTCAATTACCATAGATGATGCGCCCATGCCCGTGGCCCTAGGCTGCTTTGCTGGGCTTTTGCAAAAATCGAACAAGCCTGTTCACAGACGATGCATCCAAGCACCACACCAGGTCATCGCTCAATTTCTCGATGCTGAAGTAAGCACACTGGGTCAAGGTTGGTCAGAAGATCAGATCATGTCCGACTGGATCTTGAGCGGCATCGAACAAGATTGCAGGACAACGGCAAAGGTGGAGTGTGGACGGGAAGTTGAATAAACGAGCGGCGTTCCGTTTTCGAGTGCAGTCAGTATTCTAGCCGGATATCTACCGTGTCTTTCCTAGACCACGCCGCAGCCGTTGCTTCTCATTCGCTGCTCTTATCATTGCTGGCGCTCATCGGCATCAGCACCGTTGGCGTCTGTGCCTGGCAGGAAGCTTCACCTAGGGCAAAGACAATTACCAAGACGCTTCGCAGGCAATGACCTTGGCCGAGAAGGCCTGGATGGAAGTAGGAGCCAACGGCTCGCACCTACTGCAGGCGCGAGGCAAAGCCCAGGCCAGGTGACGGGTGATTGATCAAGGGTGGCTCGATCATCTCGATAGAAACGAGCCGCTGTCTGCTTGAAACGACAGTCTCAACCGCCGATGCTTCAACGCGTACGGTATGTGTTTTCCATGTTGACAGGTGCTTCCTTGCCAGGAAAATTACTTGGGCATGGAAACGCTTGCGGTCACCACTACCACCTGGAGCTTGGAGGAAGGTGATTCTTTTGTCTCAACCTGCAGAGCTGGACGACAGAGTTCAGACATGCATGGCTCTGGCAGTTGTCTCGCTCGTCCGCTCTTGCGAGTTTGGTGTGCCAAAGGCTCAAGCTGTCCGTCAAGTTCCCATCATCCTCAACAGACTTTCGGCAGCTTCCAGCTACATCTTCTCCACGAGTCCAGGGCTACCTTAATCAGAATTGAGATTTTACTTTCAGCTTGTCTGTCTGGAGCAAAGCCTCCGCGGGAATTATGAAAGATTTCCGACTACACCCCGGTCCCTGTCCCCGACATCTCATGGGCAGACTTCCTGGATCCCAGTCGCCAAATCTTTTCTCCTTTCGCGGCTTTGTCAGACCTGAACTTTCGCTGTGTTGTTAGACCCGATCATGACGCTATCTTGAAGCTGCGCACCAGCATGGAAACAAGCTCACCTGCAGCCTGCACTGACAGAAACCCCATCCGCAATGCGAGTCTATCTCTGCTCATATGGGCTGTCTGAAGGACTTGACGGGCCATCAATCAACTCGACTAGTCATTCCATCGAACAAAACATCTCGATGTACGGATACATATTCACTATCAAGCCCCAAGGGTACGGAGCACTCGCCGTCCTCCCCCACGAGTGTGACCCGATTTGGCAGGACATCACCGAACGGGGCTGCCGCTCCCCTTCGGAACCTCAGTACTCGATGACGCGGGCATATCGGTCTTCCGCAACGTATCAGAACAGTCAAGCCGGGCCACATCTACAGAGACGGCATTGCTTAGCAATTCCATGTGCAGAGTCGCAAGCCTGTGCGGGTTAGCTCGAGCCTTAGGTATGCTGACCTCCGATCTGATGCTTGTCAAGAGACTTTATCACACCGAACAACAGCAGTGGCGACAAATATGGCACCTGCTTTGCTGCTCGATGAGCCGTATCTCGGCACTCAGTATCGTGTCCGGCGGAAGGCTCTACTCCGTACACTATCCGTCCGCTCGATGTCGTGCCGAAGCAGAGTGCGATGAGCTTCCACGGACCACATGTCCCACCCTTCTCCCTCATCAATCGGGCTTCTGGGCCCGTGATGCCCTTTGAGCAACTTCCTTGCGCCTAGGGCCGAGTTCTTCTCAAATTGTTCGGTTGTGAGGAGGCGCGCTCAACGTCTGGACTAGCCCATGCGGGTATCGAGCCCATGGGTCTTCTCTTTTGTCGGCTGTTTCAATCTCACCTGGCCCCCAAGCCTCAGCCCAGCACGGTTTGCAATACCTATTGATGATCGGTTCATCCGTCGAAGGGCTGATACGGTGGTACCTTGTTCGACAATTGCGCGCCCACCGCGTCCGTTCCACCCGCCACTGGCAATGACAACAAGCACAGAGGCGCGACCGGCTGCATGAGAGGGCTTCCTTTTTCCTCATCTCGGTCAACTGGGATGGCTTCAATCCATCATTTCTTCTGATGCAGTGCGGGGGAGCAATAGCGAGCCATTATTGGTTCAGCCTGGATCCCGTCCGCTGCAACGCTGCAGCTTCACATGCGCTTATCCTGCTGCGCGCTCTCAGGCCTTGCGGGGGAATCGACCACACCAACGCGCGCGACCCTTTTTTTATTTTTTTTATTTTTCTTAAGAGCAGCAACGCGATTCAGAGGGAAATGTGCTCTCTCGAGATTCAAACAGTCTCGCGGCACGGACCCGTCAAGCCTGTGTTAATTTGCACGATAGTGTCCCTTGATCGCTGGATCTGAATGATGGATCTGGCAGCACAACGCAATACGATGTCCTATCGACGCAAGGACGACGAGCTCTTCCCAACAGTCAGTATCAGTATGTGAGAGCAGGGCAGCCCATCTCAGTCTTCTAACTGGATCAACCTTGCACACTGCAGAAGGAACAACGACTTGACGCCTCCTCCAAGGCCAAATCCATGATCTCTGCGGATGTCCTGGCAGCATCGCTGAAGATCAGACGCATTCTGTGGAGATTGTCCTATCATGATCTTCTTGGCCTCGGACCGACTTGGTAGTGATCGCTTCGGGGTTGGATAGCAGCCATCAACAGCGTTCTGAGGGGTTTGTTGCTTGGCTGCCAGTTGTGACCCTGCCAACACACTGCACACGCACACACGTAACAAATGAGCAGTGGGATATTCAGGGTCTGATCCATGAAAGCCGCCATGGCGTATCCTCGATGGCCTATACTACAACTATTGCTATGCAAAACAGCCCGAGATTCCAAGTTTGCATCCTTGTTTCGCAATGGCCTGCAAAGATGAAATCGCAGGCGGTCTCTCAGAAGTTAGAACGTAGCAGAAGCCTCTGCTTCGGAAATCTCGAACATGGTGTGTTTGGCCAACGTTTTCCGCATGGCGGGAAGTGGAAATTATCGAGAGTTTTCGCCGATTGCCTCACCAGTTGCGCGGCCCCCCGTTTTCGCCCACAGACTGGCGCAAGCAAGCCACGAACGACAGTGCCAGATCAGGAGGCCCGCTCTCGGTCATGGAGCGAAACAAGTGGCTCTCGAGAGTCGAAGGACTCACTTACAGTCTTGCACAGCATCTTCTGTCGCCCCACGATCAAGGGTTGTGGGTTCCTGGCGTCGTGTTCTAGTCGGCAGCGTGACTATTCACAACGCCATCGCCCGTAGAGTCTAGCGGCAGAATGACGGGCGACGATCATTTTACCAGAGACAGACCGTCTCTATCTCGTTGTCCGTTCTGGCGGGCCCTGTGCGACAACCGCGACGAATCGCAGCGCCAATTGATCGTGAAAAAGGCAATGCAAGTACTTCGATCAAGTTCTAGCTGCAGCAGACGGCGCACCACGAGCGCTGCAAGCGATGCAGACGCTGCAGGTCAAAAGGCAATGGCGCGAAGCACTCCCGATGAGGCCACACTGGCCGGCCCATCGGTGATATCTTGCAGGACCCATTCTCCTCCACCCGTGGGTACAATCCCAGGGCCCGAAGGGGCTTGCGAATGGCGTGGCCAAGACCGGGCATGACCCCGAGTTTGTCCACTGAAGTCTGACGGGGACGCCCCATCCTAGATGATGGACCACGCATCAGTTGCGGTGAGATGAACGGAACCAAATCTCCATCCCCGCACTCATCAATTTCATGCCACGGATCACTCTCATCTAATTAGTGTATCCTGCCGAGGCCGGGAGGCCAAGACGTCTTCCGCGAGCGATTAGCGAGGTTCAGTAACTAACTCTGCGCTGGTTTAAGCCACAGTCATCGGAGAAAATGATCAAACGTGATGCCAATTAAATCATTTCAATAAATCGTCAGGCCCAGGTTAGTCGGCCGCTCGATCTAGCCACTGCAATGAGTTGGCCCCCAATAGCACAGCACCTCGAGGCGGCCAGATTCCTCAAAGAGACCAAGAAGACAGGTATCCCAGTCCAATGGCCCGCCATTCTAGGCAGTCCCAACTTCACCGAACCCACTGGATATAGCTCACAGCCTCCTGCTCAGTTCCAACTTGGAAGTCCTCATTTTTATCCATGTGAACGGAAGCCATTCCTGGACATGTGGAGCCTTAAGAGGTGAGTTATTCCCCGCTTATGGCCGTCAACTGACCATTGGTGAGAGAGACGACACTATGGCTGTACCGACCGCTTCCACTACCGAGGCGACCTTCCTGGCCGAGATACCAAACGAGACTTGACAAAGGCATTCACTTCGCAATGTGACTCTGCAGATGGAGCATTGCCGCTGGCTCTTCTCTTAAAGTTTGTATCTGTATCCGTACCCATCCCTGTTTTCGGGGCCTTCATGTTCACACCGGCACCATCACTCGTCCGAGCCAAGCCGGGTAGTGGCTATCATATTCCAGACGGCCGCAAAAGACGGGCCCTTTGGTCCACTCCCGTACGCGGTTACCTGCAGTGATATAGCACGCCGTGCAACAGTATCAACAGTACCGAGGGCTTTCTTACAATAGTGAGCGGAGTAACCGGTCGTTCAACGTCGGGTCCGGCGCGGAACCTGCTGCGGGAGACTGACACGCTTCCCTCTCAGCTCTCTCCGAGATTGGTCCACGGAAACAAACAGGTACTGTGGCAAGTTGCGCTGAGCTCTTCCTTACTTGCGGTAAAGAGAGGGGGAGGACATGTGCCACCGCCCGACCGAATGGACGGGATGCGGCGTCGCACATGGCTCGCGGGACGCTGTACGATGGATGAGGAAAGTTTTACCCTAGGTATCTTCCCCTTAGCTTGCCGATGTTGTGCAAGATTCCACGCGATCTTTCCCGAGCGTTGGGCTGTTTGGCCCGGGTCTCCGAAGGAGATCGCGTCGTCTGATGGGCGGGCATGCGAGTGGGTTGCGCGACTATCGGTCATCTGGCCTCCGAGATATCTCCACCATCGGGCCCGAGGCCGTGGTGTGTCTCCGGTCCAATCGGGGTAGGCGGACCAGTGGCATGTAGGAGTCTCCCGCAGGTGGCACAGATAGTATGAGTGTCTCCTTGGTAAGTCCATCATACATATCGTGTGGGCAAGGCGTCGAGAGCGTAGTAGCTAGAAATTGGTTGCTTTGCTAGTCAACCAGTGTCCCTTGCCATGTTGACCTTGGGACGGTTCTGGGCTTGTGGCATACCAGCCAAGTGGGCAGCATCGGGTTCTTGACCAAACTCCTTTATTCGTCCCGTTTCACGGTTGACGTATTCTTAACGCTGTTTCTAAAAAGCGTTGTACATGCTGTGCGCCTCTGCGATATGGCCATGATGCTCAAAGTCGCGACTGTCTTCCAACGTCAGCTCCCTGACCTACCTACCTACTCTTTTCGCCTTGGTGTCAGAAGCCTCCGGGAGAAACTTACTGTCTCTCGCGGTGCGATATCTGTCGGATACGGCTTCAAGATTGAAAGAAAAACGAAAAAGACGCGAAAGAAATCGGGAGCAAGTTGACGTCTAGTAGAAGCCAAACAAATATACCGGCGATGGCTGAGTGTAGTACCTCTTTCCCGCGCTGCAGGGTGTTCTCGTGTTTCTTTCGAAGTACTTCTTGGTTCACTTGTTCTCCTAGAGCTAGCCGATGACAGAACGAGATTGATATAGCTATTTAGAAACCCTTCCTTATGTGAGATTTCTCGTTCCTTTACTGCCCTAGGGGGGTCAACTCAACCCGAATGGTATACAGCTTCAACAGAAGACCATAGGCGACGATAAACAAGATACACGTAGCACAGCAGCACTCACGAATGATATTCCGTAGTCGGTCGTATGTTTCTGTGATTTGATTTTAGCAAAACGATCAACACGCATGTGAGGAAGGGGGTCCCATCTTGTTGTTAGTGTAGGGTGCTAAAGGTGAACCGTGAACATTTGATATCTGGGGATAAGACCACTTCGATTATTACGTGGAGCGTGTTCTTTATCTTCGGGCTGGATGACTGAAATCCACCATTAGCTCCGCGGTCTCGTACTTGGTGCGTGAAGATGGTCTCATGAGGCAGGTGGCGTCCGGACGGATACATCCACTTACTTGCGGGTGTGTATCCCATCTGATAAACTATTCTCTGCCGCACCTGAGTATACAACAGCAAACCTTCATATACCCCTCCGAGTCCGTTTCTGTCACCAGCATAGTAGACGCCCTCTAGGTCGGGGTCTAGGTCAAACTGTGGCGTGGGTGGTGGAATGGTTCATGGTCAACAATCAAAATTTCCGCCCACACAGCCTATTCGACGACAGGCTACGAGTTCGAGTCCGCGTTTCCCAGCTTGTGCACCAAGAGATGTAGCCCCCAAATCGGCACCGAGGGGGTGAACTCTTTTGCTTTTTGTTTCGATTGCCTTTGGAGGCTCGGACCCTCACAGATATAATGCCGGATGACTCCGAACTTACTAGACCTACGATATAGAAAGATAGAAGGACCTGGATACGGGTGTGGTGCCGGCTTCTCGTTGCTGTACAATCCATATATTCTACTTTGGCAGTTGATTTCCCTTGAGCGCTGGATTTCGCTCAGGCATTTCCGCCGAAAGCCAGTGAAGCCGGAAGGAACGAGACCCTCGCATAGAACGATGCGGTGATCACCTCCATCGCCGAGTATCTTGATGAGGCAACTTGGTACAAACTTCCGCCATTTTTCTCGAGTACCTGAGTGTTCGGTGGCCATGTTTCGTTTCCTGGGATGCGTTTTGTGATTGAAGGTTGGAGATGAATGTCTAGTGACCTAGGCAGGAGGATTTTGTCCGGTACCAGTGCGCATGATGAACGATAGTGGGAAAGATATGGTCTCTAGCGAGCCAGGAGACGAAGGCAGGGGTATGTTCTGGCTTTGCTACTTTGAGCTCCATTACAGGGCTATATCTTGTTTTCTAAAAACACCATCTTTTCCTCGGTGATTGGTACTTTGATATCAGTGAAAGGGGTGGCTGGTGAACCCCGTTCGGGCAAGCGGTCGTATAGACTGTAGGGCTTCTCAATTCAAGAGAAAGCATTGGAATCCAAGAGGCTAAACTATGGAGCATGATAGAACAGGAAGATAGAACGCAATTTGTTCTTCTACATTCTGCATCAGTAAGGGTTCGTGGAAAACAGTGAATCTCGGAGGGATCTGGCTGAACGTATTGTTGTGAGCCTCATGTCGCAGTCCGTGACAAGGTAAACTAGGACGCGGGTTTTTACTTGCAAGCTCGTTCAGAGTGCATATAGCATGATCGCGGATAAGTGGCCGAGCCTTGCGGATGATTGCTTGCGGCAAATGTTTGTGGATTGGCGGGTAGGCGGGTGTCCGATGGGATAAGTTTGCTCGACTATTTGGTGACATCGTGTACGGGGGTATGAAGTGTAGGCCTTGAAGGTGGTATATGCATCTGAAACTGCTCTGGCCGAAGAGAGTTGTTTTGGGGTATGAATATATCTCATCCGCGAGGAGAGTCTGTTGGATGATACTAGGTTCGATCGACTGGTATTGATTTCCAGTAATTAGTAGGAAGATATATCTCATCGTTACAAGAGTCATTTGTAAGTCGTGCTTTCCGACGTGCGAAAGTCTTAGAATAACACGCTGACCGTCGACTTAAGCCTTATTGTGTCCCATATCAACCATGGCGGGACACGAGGATTCGACTCTACAGCGGCCGGAGAAGCGCCCCAAGAACTAGACGCATGTTGTCCCCAAGTAGGCCTCCAGAATTCTTCGGCATATGCCACGGTTCGAACTTGCTGAAATTTCGCTCCTAGACGATACGGATACGATGCCATTGACGGGCGGCGGTGAGTAATTCGGCAATTGAAGATGATGCAAAGTGGTACATGTGAGGCGGCTTTGAAGAGCACCCGTTTTGTTGCTTTGATTGGATGCCGGTACCAAGCCGCAGTGTTCACTGAAGCTTCAAGTACCTGAGCCGAAAGACCGTAGTAATGCAAGTGGGAAAAAAACCATACCCAAGGCTGCAAATAGGAGCTTGATAGCAACCTGGGTAAGTGGGTTGATAGGCGGGCATAGCTATCTCTCTCAGGAGCAGCTCAGCCTGTCCATGTAAGCCTCCAAGCGTCATCAGTTCTCGATCGGAAGGCCAAAGATTTCGCAAATCTTCCTCCTGGAAAGTGGACTCTTTCTTCAATGTAATCTACTGGCTGTATGTTGACAAGTGAAGCTCAGCCTGGACCTTCACAGTGACGAAGTGATAGCGAGACTGAGAGATGCAATTTGTGCTCCGGGACAGGGCTTACACGAGGGAGATTTGGAGCATAGATGCGTACTTGGTCACGCTCATTTGTCCGCGGTTGGGACATTGGCAGGGATAGCTTCGCAATGACATTTACGCCAAGAGAGTAGAGGGGATGTGATATCCATCCTGTCGCACCCACGCGCCTTGAGAATTAGTCTCAATTAAACCCTCGACCAATCATCTAGGAGGGGAAACAAAGACGAGAAGTGAATACGACTTTTACTGAATAGGCAGAATTGATGAAATGGAAGCGATCTTCATCTTCAATCCCCACCAGCGTCGGCCATGTTCCGATCGACGTTGGATTAACCTCGAAAGTTTAAAAGACCAGGCCAAGTCACTAAGAATGCAAACGTGCCAACCAAATGTCCAAAATCCCTGTGGAACGGTGGAACTAGAGGCAAACCGGGGGAAAGAAATGTCTCACCAGGGATCGCAACGTACAGTGACGATCATCGAACGGTTTTTTGCACCGACTAACTTATATTGGACGTCACACCCCAGCTTTCCCCAGGAGTTCCAGCCCGCTTCTTATGCCGCTCCGGATTGATGATGCGGCGCTCGAGAATTTCCCGGTCGCGTCGGCTATTGGGAGAGAGTGTGTGGCCAGCCGACTGGCGTTCAGCGCCGCTAATTTTGAGGGTCTCAAAGGAATTTGGTTGTAAGAAACAAGAAGTCTGGGTGTTGTTTGGCCGCGAAATCTGCATGTGTCCTACTTCTTACAAGGACAAACGTCACGTCAATTATCGACTGTCGCTCTGCGCTATGTCAACTGCCACAAACGGAGCGTGTCCCGTTGTCTAGTGTTACCTAGCACATGAATCGCTCGTTGCACAAGAGGCACAAGCACAAATATAATGATCCAGCGATATCGATAATTCGGCGGCTGACTGATCCGTGGCTTGTGAACTTGTCACGGCGTCTGTTCTGGTGGACAAACGCCATTCAACTACAACAAAATGGTGGAGGCTGATGCTGAAGTGTGTATTATCTATGCTGGATGATAGCGCTTATTGGAGTCTTGTAGCAAAGACTTTGCTAGAGATGATATCGCAGTGGCGGTACAGTTCCTTCGCTCATGGTAGAACTCTGAAGGATTTGAGAACCCGGAGCGAAGGAACCTTAGGTCCTCTGTGTGACCTCCCACCTCTTCGGTCTCTTGACCGCAGCGAAATTTGATTTCGAAGCAATTTTACGTAGACGCTCACGTTGCCGCGGTTGAAGGTTGGCTGGTGAGCACTACTGACTGAATATCGGCGTGAGATTTCGGCTGTGCCATATTCTCCGTTCGGCCTAGGGCTCCCTCCGCCACGGTTAGCAACGCCGGGATTTCGGACTGTCGCGGCTATGCTTTGCACTTTTTTGCTTACTACCCCTGTCATGATCCTGTTTTCTCTTTTGAAATTCTAGTCAATGAGTCGACATCCGTTTTGCAACATGAAATGCTTTCGAACGGGTGGAAGACCCTTGGCGTCAAGCGGCACGAAAATAACACGAAGCGAGAGACTTACAGCAACCGAGCCTGCGCGGCTGTTGATTGCCAACCATGTTTTTTTTTCTTTCTTGCCAATGAGAACCCATGTTCGTTTCCATCTGAGTGTCTTGGAAGACGAGAATCCGTCAGTCGCCGCATTTCTCCGCAATGCAAGTGTCCTGATTATGTACCTAGAAATTTCCGCTGGCTCTTGTGGTTCCTCTTTGTTACTTTGCCTCCTCATCCGCATCCCGCCCTCTTGTCACTCTCCCTCAAGCATGCGCGCGTATTGTTGTCTTGGCACCTTTCAATCAACCTGGCTCGAGTGGGCTTTTAGAGGATCTTCATCTGACGGGGTGCTATAATCTGACTCTCTTTTACCTTCTCTCGTCAATCCAAACAGGTACTGGGGCACACCCACACACCCACGCATCCAGTCCGACGGGCGTGGGGACTTCGTTCTTCCCTCTTTGGCGGAGTCTCTGGATAGCCTAGACTGGTCATCGCTTGACCCAAGAAACCAAGGACTCAAGCTATGCAGGCCAAAGTGCCGTCTGGAGGCGAACTCCTTGGCCGCAGCAAGCACACTGTTTGTCATGCCCAACCTCGTGAAATGGCGGCGTCTGCTTGGGAGGAGCGCCTTTTCCCTCTCCGATTCTGGGTCCTATCTTTGCCCCGGACTGGAGCGGGCACCTCTTGAGGGATCCGTCAAGATCTATCTCCCGGAGCACTGAAAGGTAGGATAAAGAGGTCCCCCGTCCCCCTTCTTCCCGGAGCTTGCCACTCACTATCCTTGAGCCCTTTCTTTCTCTCTACCGCTCTTGAGGAAAACTTTAATACTGCTTCTATTCTAATAAGAGCCCATTCTCTGTCCTGCCCTTTTTTCGACTTACACCAACATACCAAGAACCATGAAGTCCTCTCTCCTCCTCCCCTTTGTGACCCTGGCCTCGGCCATCTGCCACCACCGCACATCGCTCTACCGCCGAAGCCACGGCGGCATTGCGGCCCGCAGCGAGGACGGCCTGGTCGAGGTCGCAAAGTTCGGCTACGACGACCTCACGGGTCCCCTCAACTGGCACGGCCACAACAACCAGTCGTCCAAGTGCGCCACGGGCGCCTGGCAAAGCCCCATCAACCTGAACGATACCTCGGCGACGCTCGTCGCGGGCACGAGCTTGATATTTGACGTGCCTAACCTGCCTCACGGCGCCGCCTTTGAGAATCTGGGTAGCACGCTTGAGGTCGTGGCTGAGAACGGCACGCTGACGAGGCGCGGACGCAAGTTTCATCTGAGGCAGTTCCATTTCCATACGCCTAGTGAGCATAGGGTCGATAGCGAGTACTTTCCCATGGAGGTCCATTTTGTGTTCGAGGCCGATGAGCAGCAGCTGAAGAGTGAGCCTCCCCTTCCTTTCCCCTCATTACTTTACGAGTTCTTGTCAAAACAATGAGCCAAGAAACCCAACTTGTACAAACTTGCTTTTACGGTTTCTTGTTTACTGTTCAGATATGGAGAATTGTGGATCGAAAGGGTAGAGACTGGAGAAACCAAAGCGAATGACTGACTAAATGGTTCCCCTTTCCCCCATAGACTCCACCGGCCCCAGCAACTCCGTCGTGGGGTTCCTCATTGAAGTCGATAACAGCGCGCCCTCGCCCTTCCTGGCCAACGTCTTTGCCAACCTCGACGAGGTTAAGGAGCCGGGCTCGCACGCCGAGACCGAAGAGCTGGACTTTGGCGAGCTAAAACGCCTCTTGGAAGGATCAGACGTCTACCAGTACGACGGCTCCCTCACGACGCCGCCGTGCACCGAGGGTATCGCGTGGAACGTCGTGGCGGAGCCGTTGAGGGTCGACGACGTGACGTACCGCGCTGCTAAGAAGGTGATGAAGTTCAACTCGCGGTATACGCAGAACGTGCCCGGGCAGAAGAACTTGTTGGAGAACTCGAGAGTTATGCTTAATGCCATGTCACCGTGAGAGAGGGGGCATTGGCCGGGATGGGGGTTAGCTACAGGGTGCAACTAGACCGATCTGGGGATTGCCTGACTCTTGTATCAGAGGGGTAGGCGGAAATTAGAGATGTTGAGGGAGCAACGATGTTTGGGGTGCGTGTGGTTGTGCGTATTTCTTGGGGTTGGTGGCTCATGATGTGGATCTCACGGAGACGGAGTTTTGGCTTAATTGGCGTTTATGAGGGGCGCTTCTACGTATGAACTTGCATACAGATGTGGGAAATTACATTAGTAGGAGGGAGGTCGGCGAGCATACACATTGTACGGATACACATGGGTGGTCATACAGATGCGGGAGAAGACGGCTCGATGTGGTGAGAGCGTATGTAAGTAGATACAGATACAGCGTACAGATCTCACAATACAATTTACGCATGAGCAGGGTTCACATTTCTTGGCATGGACGAAGCACAGATTCTCAAAATGTATTGCATTGTATTCTAATGAACAAGATTCAACTCCATGGTATCTTTCCTTGAACGCCTTTCGAGCACCAATGATTATCGTCCACGGATTCCGCGCTCATGCAAGAGTCATGTTCTCAGAGACTCTGGTCGGAAACTGTGACAGAGACTCCTCTCTCGCCTTTTCCGATAAGTTCTCCCCTTCGCCAAACCCCCCGATTTGCGGCCAATGCTTTGTCCGAGTTCTCCGTTGAATGACGAAGCAAAACACACAGAAACATTGGCGGGACGTCGTAGTTAGCTCCAGTAAGAGGAAATCGTACCCGCATGCAGACTGTGAAAGAAAAAAAGCAATGGACGACATGGACGGACGTTGACCGGAGCGATGTCACGCTCTTTGGCCCGTCTAGTTTTCGTCCTGGTTCCTTTCTCCGCAATACGGCGGCGGCGTACTTGAAGCATCCCAACCCCGGACAGGTTGACCACATGATGGGACCATTCGCACCTCAAGGGTGAAAAAAGGGAGGCTGCTATTGTGCGCGTATCCGTAAAAGTGATGAAAGGTCCAATTGAGAAGCGACGGAAGAGGTTGACGACGCCAATCGTGTGATTGGTGGCCCGTGTTGATGGCCCCTGGTCCGATTCAACGGTTTTCACTTGGCACAATTCAAGCTCTTTCTGCTACTCGTTGGCGCACATATGCCAAGACACCTGAATGGAGATATGAGTGGTTTGGCCAGAGGGATTGAATACGCGGACTATGATGCCCATGTGGAGTGCAGAGTGGAGATGGAGATGGTCCATTTACTCCAAGTCTTGTCTTGCGTGACGTGACTGCGGAGGCGATTGTGGGAGGTCGGGGCGCGCGAGTTCGCAACGATGAATGCAACTTTCCCAATGGGTCTCCTGGTCTTGGCTCTCGGCATGGCATGCACGTCTCGGCTATTCCTGCCTCCCCTCACCACAGCCTGCTGCTGCCTGCATCTATCTTTCACTCTGCGGACTTTTGTTCTTGCAATGGGCAATGGAGCAAACACAGAATGAGGCAAGACAGAGATGGGCAGGGGGGTTGGAGAGCTGGGCATCGGAGGCCGAATTTTGCAGTTTTCCGCTTGGCGTCGGAAGCCGCGTGCCGGTTCCTTGAGCCTTGTGGGGCACCACCGGTCTCGCCGATTCCTTGGCGGGGCTCTCGCGGTCCGATCGCGTGCGGCGACGGCGAAGGGACTGCGGGTTGCTGCCGGCCAAGTTTGGTGGTTGTTTTTTTTGTATCGGTGCTTCATGTAAGTTCCTGGAAAGGCCCTCGTGATGTACGGATTGTGGGGTTTCTCTCGGAACATTGAGCACCTCAACTCAATGAACAACCTAGTCCCGCTTGAAGACGCTGCGGGCCATATCCGTGAAAGAACGGCCGCCAAAGAGGAACTGCGAGCTGTGACGCCCGCAGTGGGTGTAGACGTTGACGGTCTGGGAGTGAGACGACTTGCGCTTCGAGGGGCGCGGGCAGTCTGTAGAGACTGCTCTTCTGTGAGTGAAGGTATCTGAGCCTGCCGAGATGGAGCTCGCGTCTGAGCCGGCGCGGCTGCTCTTGGGACGGGGAGCGTCGAAGTTGGGGGTGTTGAGGGAAGACATGATGTCAGAGGTTGGTGTCTCTTAAGAATGGTATGTTTGTTTGTTTGTTTGTTTATCAGAAAGTAGATTTCTTCAACGATTGGATGAATGAGTTGAAGATTGGATGGTGATTGTACAATGCAATGATGGACTCGTCCAGACCGTGGGGGAGCCGTCCTTAAATGCTTGAGGGGCTCGTCATTGCTGGATACGGCTACACGGCGATAGTTTCTTGGCTTCCTGCTTACGACCGCTTGGTCGGCATGGATTCACGACGCCTGGTCTAAGAATGCTGTGCCCCGAGTGGCCGCTTGCCGACTTGGCCGGGTTGCCGGTCGATAGCAGCCCCACACGAGGGCCGGTCTGCTGGACACGGTTTACCCCATTGATGTGACGCCGCGACCGAATGCGAGCCGCGGAGTGCGTGAGGTGGGACTTGGCCTCGTAAGGCAACAGCTAATGCAGGTGCGCACCCCTTGTGTTCGTTCGCCATGACATGCTTCCGCATTCGTAGGTAGCGTACCCGTACGACGCCAATGGCTATCTTTACGCGAGGATCTGCAAACTGGGCTGATCGTTTGGCGACGGCCTCAAAACTGGCGTGCTGACACAAGGGATAGGGCTTAACTGTAAATTTTGAGGCCCCTCGATTATTCGCCGGAAGAAGCAAATGTAGGTTTCCCTTCCTGTTGTTCAAGCCTCATAATCTGTCTCGCCAGAGCCTCGTTCACTCAAGCAAGAAACGAGGAAACGTGGGCGAGGTAACGGGCCGCAAATGCACACATTGCATTGTTCGGCCTCGTGACTACGTAGTATGAACGACTTCTCGGTGTTGGCGAATAGGACGGTATCTCGGCACGGCAGCGTCGTCAGCTTGGTTGGTTTAGTCATTCGCCGTACCGAAGTTCGGACGACGCCGATGGTTTAGCGCCGTTTGTGGCCCTCGGCGCCACGGCACGTGATGTTTGTTTATCTGGATGCCTGCTGAGTCGGGCGCACCGAAAATGCTCAGGCCGCAAGGCACGCATGTAGGTAAGGTATCCATACCCACCACACTCGTGCCCCCAACCAAACCAGAGAGATTGACGAGAAGGTGACAAAATCAGACGCCAGTCAACAACGATTGTATACTCCCTAACCGTCTTGTTCTTTCTATTATTTCTCTTGGATCCTATTCTGCTATCACTTCATCTTCTATGCATTCATTAGATATCGCTTTTCGAAGAAGGAAAAGGAATAAGAATAGTAGGATGAGGACTAGAGTACATAGACCGGCAAGCGATTATGTCAGCCACTTGAGTGACAAGTAACTTGCCAAGCCAGGGGCACCAGCCACGTTCCCTAGCCACGTTCCTAACCTTGGCGCCCGGAAGCTTAAGCCTGCGGGTTAGGTACCCCAGATTCGGAGCCGTAGGGCTGATGGAAGGGTCGACTTGGTGAAGCTTGAAATCGCACCGTCGTTGAGAGAGGAACTATGAATAAGGTGGTCTTTTTCCGGTTCAGTGTTGCTGGAAATTGGGCGAGTTGGTTGAGATCCTCAGGCGACCCATATACCGAAAGTTGGCACCACCAAAACGCGTCCTTCATTGCCAACAATAACTGATGCTCAAAGACGAGCATTTTGAGGCCCGAATGCGATGGAAAATTGAGATATGACATCATTGGCATTGATCGGTCATTGTCAGGCGCATTTATGCGCCGCGGCTTCTCATTCCCCCAAAAGGCAAGCGGGTTGGTGACGGCTGTCTGGCTTGAGTTCCCATTGAGTAACAAGACGCAGTGGCCCGAAGTTGCACTTTATTCAAGAGCTCTCAACGTCTCTCTTTCGAAATACAATAATGCGGTCGCGACAATGCGACGATTTGTGGTGGACACTCATCGCCGCCCACTTACCCCGGGCCCGACTTTTTTTAACCTCTTGCGCGCCGAGGAGCACCGTCAATCCTTGCAAAGTGATTGACATGCTTCAGACTTTCCACAGGTAGAGACGAACATCGGTTGACAGAGCCGCTGACTGTGCTCGGGGAGCAACGACTCGAACAAACAGTCGGATTTCCTCATGCCAATGGCAGAGAATTCCAAGATGCAGATTCCATTCGGATTGAGGCCCCTCCACGAAGTCAGTTGGGTTGAGGAAACAATTGGGTCCACACTCCCCAAAGCGGAAGTCTTGTAGCCTGAGAGCGTCTAGCGCTCGGACCATTTGTGGCTGGTGGGCGCTGCACGTGAGACCCACTCTACAGACTCTCGTCCCTCCTCGCCCGAGTGAATGGCGCGCAACTACGCGCTGTGGTGATTTTTCAGCGAATCCGACTTTATTATCACCAGGTGGTGTTCTCATTTCTCGCTGTGCATTATCGCCAGCGAAAACTGTCGTCGACATCCAGGTCGACTCGACTTTTTGCGACCGGATTGCTCAGAGGCCAATGGCGTTGTGCCGCGCAAACACCTTTGCCTAACGCCTCCATTGTTCTTGCACATCACTCTCCCTGAGCGCTAAGACACTGGTATGGCCTTCTTACTTCCCTTCACGTTCTCAGTCGCTGCAATGAAGTTCTGGATTGATACCATTTTCTGCTATTGAAACTCTTCTACAGATTTTCCTCGTCTGCATGTTGATGCTAATCATCAGTGTCCAGACCTTGGCGCGAGGTAGCTACCTAGGCAGCAAGCAGTAGCTTTCCCCGGCGTGCACGACGCTCAAAGAACACGATACCAATCCTTTCAGCCACCACACATCGTCTAATTCCTCAATCGAGTCACAATGCCGTCGAAACGAAAGCGCGACATCGAGGATTTCGATCCTAACAAGTCGGATTCCGATGACGAGAACTTCGAGCCTGGCGCGGATGGCCCCCCCGTTCGCACCAAGAAGCGATCGCGCGGATCCAAGAGCCAAAGGAACGCTGGTGGCGGTGGACGGCGCCGGAACAACCGCTATCGAGGATCCGACATTGAAGATGAAGACGATGATGACGTGTCCGATAGCCAAGACGAGGGCTCCTTCGCTTCTGAAGACGACGAAGAAGAAGAAGAGGTCATGCCTGTCAATGCAGCCGGTCGTAGGTCAAGAAAGGCCGCGACCAAGCACAATAGCTACAAAGAAAGCGACGAAGACGAATCCGACCCCGCCGAAGAGTCAGACGATGTGCTCTCTGAGGATTTGCCCAAGCCCAAGAAAAAGGACAGCTTAATGATCAAGCTCAAAGTGCCGAAGAATGCTTCTACGACCGCTCCCGGTGTTACTCGACGATCAACTCGTGCCCACACCGAGGAGTATGGCGAGGAGCACGTTGAACTCACCAATTCCGGCAAACATGGACGGCCTGCCTCGCGTTCTAGGAGCCCCGAGACCCTGGCCCGCACTCGATCTTCCCGCTCCATTAAGGGTTTGAAGAAGGGACCCGAGACAATTGAAGAGGCCACCCAAGAAAGCAGCGGTCCTCGGGAGGAAGATGTTGATGAATTGGCTGGCGATGCTGAGCAAGCTGTTGAAGAAACAAAGGATGCCGAGATGGAGGATGTCAAAAAATCGACAGAAATCGTACAGGGAGACATTGTGGCAGAAGATGACGATGACGACGAAGACGAAGGTCCAATCGTCACGCGGCGAACCAGGGCAAAGAGAGGAAGTGGCTCTGGGCCTGCTGAGCCCGCCGAACCGGAGGCTGATGCCGAAGGCGAAGCCGACGATGACGTCCCCAAACGATCTGGGCGCCCAACTCGTCGCAACGGGCTTCGGAAATCAAAATCTGTTCAAGAGCCAAGTAGCGATTTCGAGCCCGGCGAAGAGTCAGCAGGGGAGGAAGATCGCATGTCTGAGTCGCCCAAGAAGGATTCCGGCGACGGTGACGACGGTGATTTCGACAGCCCGGCTCCGCGCGGTAGGGCCGCCAAGCCAAAGGGTCGATCCACCCGGAGCTCGCGCCGTGGCGCCGAGTCAGCCGAGGAAGTCGAGCTAGACCAAGACGAGTTGGCCGAAGAGCTCCACGAGCTAAGGCAGGACTCCCGCTCGCGGCGTCCACGACGACCTTCACCCGCCATCATCTATCAAGAAACAGCATCCAAGCGACGCAGAGCCGCCGCGAAGCCCATGAACTACTTCATGCCACCCCTCTCTGCCGTAAACATTGAGGAAGATGACGGCGAAGATCCAGCCCCGACTCCCGCACGTCGTCGCGGTGGTCGTGGGGGTGCAAGTCAAGCTTGGGATCGCGCCCTCAACACAACATTCGGACCTTTTGGAGGCGGAGGCGGCGCCGGGTCGCTCCTTGGCGGGCCTTGGGGTTCCGGAATGGCCGCAGGAGGTGTCGATTCGGACAGCAGTGACGATGAAATGGGCCAACGATCAGGGCCTGCTGCTGGAAATGTTGGCATGACGCCCACATCAGCCGCCGCTCCAGCTGGACTTCTCCCTGGCCTTGCGCAACCTTTGGGTGGAGAGGGTGGCGTGGGGGCAGCTCCCAATGTTGGCAAGATCAAGAACCAGAAGGCTTTGGCAGATGCCGATCCTCTTGGAGTCGATCTGACTGTGGACTTCAATCATGTCGGTGGTCTTCAAGGTCACATCGATCAGCTGAAGGAAATGGTCCAGCTCCCTCTTCTATACCCTGAGCTGTTCCAGAGATTCCATGTCACGCCACCTCGAGGTGTTCTTTTCCACGGTCCACCCGGTACTGGTAAGACTCTGCTTGCTAGAGCTCTTGCCAATTCCGTGGGCGTTGGCGGGCGCAAGATTACTTTTTACATGAGAAAGGGAGCCGATGCTCTGAGCAAATGGGTTGGTGAAGCAGAGAAGCAGCTGCGTCTGCTCTTTGAGGAAGCGAGAAGAACGCAGCCGAGTATCATTTTCTTCGATGAAATTGATGGTTTGGCTCCGGTGCGCTCCAGCAAGCAGGAGCAGATTCACGCTTCCATCGTCTCAACACTCCTGGCCCTGATGGACGGTATGGACGGCCGCGGACAGGTTATTGTAATCGGCGCCACCAATCGTCCTGACAACATCGACCCCGCTCTCAGACGACCCGGGCGATTCGATCGAGAGTTCTATTTTCCACTCCCAGACGTGGCCGGTCGACGGTCCATTCTTGAGATCCACACCAAGGACTGGGGTCTCTCAGAGCCATTCAAGCAACAGCTTGCCGAAAACACCAAGGGCTATGGTGGTGCCGATCTCCGTGCTCTCTGCACGGAGGCTGCTCTCAACTCCATTCAGAGGACATACCCTCAGGTCTACTCGTCAAAAGACAAGCTCATCGTCAATCCTGACAAGATCAACATCCACGCGACAGATTTCATGCTGTCGATCAAGAAGATGATTCCGTCGTCTGAGAGGTCCGCCGGCACAGGCGCTGCTCCTTTGCCCAAGGGGATCGAGCCACTGCTTAGAGACCAGTTCACATCGATCAAGAGGGCTCTGGACGATGTTTTGCCTCGTAAGAAGAAGCTGACAGCGCTGGAAGAAGCCATGTTCGAGCAATTCGAGGATGAGGATCACGGCTTCGGTAGAGAAGCTCTGCACCAAGAGTTTGAGCGGTCTAGAATCTTCCGCCCGCGATTCCTGATCCACGGGTTTTCAGGCATGGGCCAGAGCTACTTGTCCTCTGCCCTGCTGCACTACTTCGAAGGTGTACACGTTCAGAACTTTGGGCTTCCCAACTTACTGGCCGATGGACGGGTAGGTTCATTCCCATCCCATTGATGTCTGCGTCACTAACATCTCGCAGCCCATGGAACAGGTGATTGTCAGTTTGTTCACTGAAGTGAAGAGACACAAGCCAAGTGTCATCTACATCCCGAGCATCGAATCGTGGTATGCCGCTATGAGAGACACGCTACCATTCATCACATTCAAGAACATGCTCAAATCTATACCGCCTACGGATCCCATTTTGGTGCTTGCAACGGCTGAGTATGAAGCTGGGGAAGACCTTGCACCTGAGCTCGTCCGAGAGCTTTTTGCCTTTTCCCGTAAAAACCGATTGCAGATCCAGCGGCCGAAGCATGTGAGTACAACAGATGAAGGTTTATGGCGACATCTTTGCTAATTTCACTAGTCAAATCGGCGAGAATATTTTGCTTCCATTGTCGACCATATTCGCAAGAGTCCGGCTGACTTCCCTGATCCTGCCAATCGGAAGAAGAGAGTCTTGGAGGAGCTCCCCGTTGCTCCGCCGCCGCCACCGAAAGTACCCACCAAGGAAGAGATCAAGGCCATGCAGAAACGCGACCACCAGTTGCTCAATATCTTGAAGGTGCAATTGCAGCCAATTATGGACCAGATCAACAGGAAGTACAAGAAGTTCAGGCAACCCGTCCTTACTCCCGGTCAGCTGGATTACCTCTTCCTCGAAAAGGATCCCAACTATGTTCGCCCCGACGTAGCGGGCATCGAGCATCGGCCTTTTGAGATCGTGAAGGATAAGTACGATGTTGACGTGCTACGCGAGACAGTTTCTGGCAAGACTTTCTACAACCTCGAAACGACAACCATTGAGGAGAGGTTGTCGAACGGCTTTTACTGTCGACCAAAGGACTTCCTCCGGGACATCAAATCGCTTGCCAAAGATGCCAAGAACATTGGCGACAAAGAGCGGACGCTCAAGGCAAACGAACTTGTCAGCAATGTCGAAGTCGACGTCGCGACGATTGAGGGTAACACCAGCACTGTGGACTGGGAGGCGTTGCACCAGAGACAGCTTCAACGCGCTAAGGTCCAAGCTGAGAAGGCGAGGAAGAAGAAGGCGCTTCAGTCTATTCTCGACCGAGTTCAAGGCGATGTGGGTGGCGGTAACGACAGCGACTCACAAGGGCCGGTCACTTTGGGCGAGCAGATTCCTGGGTCTGGTCATGCCATGGCTCGTTTCCAGGTCATGAGCCCGGGACCGAGTGGCGGCGTGGGCTCCCATCAGCAAAGTAACGGCACATCCAACCCTTCTCGGCAAAGCGACGTGCACATGAGCGGCGTGGACGACGACGACACGACGCAGGACAGCTCCATGCAGCCGCCGCCTCAATGGCCACCTCAAGGAAACGCGACAACTGGCGCTACACAGGTATCCCAAAGATCTGTCATCACCACAGTGCCCCCGGGCATGTCGCCTTCTGCGATTGTGAACGACGCTTCCACCACCAAGACGTCAGATCCATCGGACAGATCGACAGACAAGTGGAGCACGCAAGCGACAGGACCGACAAACGGGTTCCATCCAGATCAATCCAGCCAAGGCGACAACTCGCAGCTGCAAGACACCCAGATCCCTGCCGGTATGGATCCTGTGAGCCAGGCCACTTCTAGCGACGCAGCTTGGCCACACTCCCAAGCCCATGGCATGGCGCGTGGGATCATTCACCCGCCTGGCAGTCAGACATCATCACCCAACAAGTCTAGGAGCTCAGGAGACTCGAAGCACGCTATGCCCTTGGTCAATATTCTCAATGACTCAATAAGCGAGGACATCAGGAATTCGGGTTCGTCATCTTCGCAGCAGCAACCCGTCATCCACGAGGGCCAGGTCGAGCAATTCCTGGACGAGTTGACGGAGAGAACATCAGGCTGCACTATTGAGCAGTTGGAGCAGATCAACCGTGAGCTCATGGACGAGATCTGGAACACGAGGCATGAGTGGAACCGCATGAAGGTGCTCGGCGACCTGACCAACGTGTTCAACGAGACCATTAGCGACATTGAGAGCATCCAGGGCTTGTTCCAGCAGAGCCAGCAAGCATAAAAGAGGGGACATGCGAAGCCGGACAGCAAATGCTCCCCACGACTTGTACCATAGCACGTTTCCTTGAATTACTTTTGATTTCCTCCACTGTCTTGAGTCTTTTTCTTTTCCGGCATCCACGGCGGAAAACACAGGTTGACGGTGGAGTGGGGCTGGTTGGGTTGGAGGTGAGAGGGGAGGGCAACCGGCAATGGTCTAATTTGTGAGCGACGGGACGACCCCTTTTTTCTTGTGATAAAGTGCATTATATTGAGAATCCACCGCATCCTACTCTGTGTAGCATGGGGTAGGCAATAGACAAAATTGCATTGCACTGTGTTTCCTGATGAAGCTTTTCTGTGCATTTCTTTCGACTATCATGGAGAGGATAGTGGCATGACTTGTTCGATCTCTCTGGTTCAGGCACCTAGTTTCCATACGTTGACGACGCTACATGCCTTCAATTTCAACATCAAAGTGATACAGCATTATCATGTTTCTCACGAAACCATTATATTTCCATATAAGATAGCTAACCCAAAGTACTCCCTCCATCTCAAAGCTTAGCTTTGGCGCTATCATACCTCTTCCCCTCGTCGTCCTGCTCCTTGACGCGCAGATCGGGCAGTTCCGCGGGCATGATTCTCCGTGGCTGGGCTCCGGGAACGAGAGAGTACTTTGAAAAGTCCGTGACGCCGGCGTGGTCCCGCAAGAAGTCTTCGTCGAGGACGAGCTCGCCGTTGACTTTTGCCGCGGGCGCGCGCAGGATCTCGAGGATGGCGTCGGAGAAGATTGTGGGCTTGCGCAGGTCCTTTGATTCGTCTGCGTTTGCGGCTTGGAATTTTTGGGTTGCTGCGGATTCGATGGCCTGGGATGGACTCTTGTTAGTTTACGGAGTTCGATGTAGATTGAGCATGGCTGGAGACACCATGCTTATTTATGGAACATTGACAAAGATCCAAGCAGCAGGCTTTCGTTCAAAAAAGAAGATTAAAGAAGGGAAAAATAGAGAAAAAAAGACAACATACCGCGGCGGGCCAGATACTCGTAATGGCCATGTCCTCTAACCCTTGCCGGACGAGGTCCATTGACAGGCCCTTGGTTAAGACGCTCATGCCGACTTTACCCATGGCGTAGGCCGTCTTGCCCCGGAAGAAGCGGCTGTAGATGGGCGGGCTGACTACAACAACGCGGCCGCGCCGCTCGCGCTTGAGGTGCGGGAGCGCGGCGTGGAGGGTCAGGTAAAGGCCCTCTGGGTTCACGCGTTGCATGAGCTGGAAGCGTTTGGGGGGCGTGTCTTCAACCGAGGCCCACCAGATTGCGCCCGAGTTGTAGACAAGGACGTCCAGGCGGGCGTAGATCTGGGGGAGGAGAAGGTTTGTATCAGTGGATGTTACTTGTGGAAGGACTACGAGGTGAAGAAAGGGTCACTGTCGGTATAACGAGGAGAAGTTTGATGGATGGATACCTTGATCGTCTGTTCGATGAGCCGTGTGACGCTGTCTTGGTCTCGGACGTCGACAGCGATGGGCGTTGCGTCGCCGCCGGCCTCGTGAATTTCACGGGCTACCGTGCTGATGGTTGAATCATTTGAGTTGGGATTCGGTGGAAAATGGTTGGCCTTGGATGCGTCGCTTATGGTCTTTGCAGCAACGACGACTGATAATAAGCGTAAGCTACTCGATGCTTTGAATGGAGAAGACAGGAGGAATTGGCAGTACCTGCATAACCATTCTTCGCGAGGTCAATGGCGATTTGTCGACCTATGCCTCTCGAGGCACCGACTACTAAAGCTACCTGCTTGGCTTCGCCCATTATGTGTGGATAAGGTAAGCTGAGAAGAATGAAGTGTGTGTTCTCTTCTACGTGTGGGATGTGACTGGGGGATTAACAATCATGTAACGTGATGAAAAGTATTTCAGATATGATGTTTTATCAAGTCTTAGAATCCACGTCAACTTAGATATCGTAGCGCAACACAGTATATAAGCCTTGAGTTGCGCAAGGTTATGTGAGACCTCGTACACATGCCGTCGGGGCTCGGTACGTGAACGTGTATTAGTGATCCTCCCCGATTGAGCTTGAAGCTAAGAGACTGGAGCTTTATCCGTACCCCAGACACCCACTGGCTTGTGCCGAGGTTCCCCACACCATCCACCTCAAGTCCACTTCATCAACTTGTCTTGATCAACCTCTATTCAACATCTACTACAAAGATTGCGTCATCGAGTGTGCGACGGAGATTATTACGTTCTTGTCCGTCAATAAGCCCGAATCGCAAACATCACTACAACTTTGGTGTCCGAGTACCGCCAAGATGGGCGGCAAGATTGATGCTTACATAGACATTGGTGAGTCTAACAGTGTACTAGGCATTTCAAGGACCAAAGGGCTTGACTGATGATAGTTATCAGCATCGCTGTATAGTTATATCGCCTTCACTCATATTATCAACAACCAGGAACTTCTCGCAGCCCACGGAGTCCAAATAGAGTTCGTCCCCTTGGCCTACCAAATGACCCTCTCAACTACAGTCACTGACCAACATACCCCATTAGGATTCACCCTGTTCTCCTTGGCGCCATCAACGCTGCTTCAGGTATATTTATCTAGGTGTCTTAGGAATTTAATAATAATTCAACTCACTCATCGCCTAGGAAACAAACCACCATGGACACTCCCAGCTAAGGCAGAGTACGGCACCTTTGACGCCCGCCGCTCCTCCGCCCGAGCAGGCAAGCCCGGCATCACCACGCCCGAAAGCTTCATGGAGCGAAGCATGACAGTCGCCCCCCTCCGCGCCCTGCACTTCATCAAAGCAAACTACCCAGACGCCACGTACCAGACGGCGTGGCACTGGTTCCTCCACTGCTTCTGGGAGCCGCCCAACCTCAACCTCACGAAGCCCGACGTCCTGGCCAAAGCGATTGCGGACGCGCCCAAGCAGTACCCGCCTCCCGCCAGCGGCAGCAACACGCAGGAGAGACTGTTCAGCGAGGCGGACGTCAAGAGGATTTTGCAAGGAGCAGGGTCGCAGGAGATTAAGGACTCGGTCAAGACTAAGACGCAGGAGGCGATTGATCATGGTGCGTTTGGCGCGCCGTGGTTTTGGGCTGTGAATGAGCAGGGTAAGGGCGAGCCGTTTTTCGGGAGCGATAGGTTTCACTTCATTTACGAGTACCTGGGCGTCCCTTACCAGGACGTTGCCATCTTGCCGCCTGGAGGCAAGGCGACTGCAAAGCTGTAGTCTGGTCGTGTATAAATTATGTCTGATATTTGTTTAGGGGGTATCTCTTTTGTTATCTCCATGAATAAAAAGCCAAGCCGTATCCAATACCCAAGACCACCGTGAAGACACGTAAGGTGAAGAACAACAACACAACAACGCAAAAAGGGGTTTCACTGCACACGGCCAGCCATCCTCGCCCGCCGCGCGTCGTCTTCCCTCTTGGCCTCGCTGCGCGCCAGGAAATCCTGCCTCTCGGCGTACGAACCCTTGGCCCTGCCCGCCAGCTCGAGTTCGTCCTTGAGCCCTTCCTTGTCCACGAACCCGGCCCAGTCCATCTTGCTCTTCTGCACCGTGTTGAGCTTCTTGGCCTGCGCCTCCTTCTCCCTCGCCTTGATCCGCACCGTCATGCCGAGGTTCAGATCCGAGCGCTGGCTGACAATTTCAATGACGGGCTCAAAGGCCGAACGGAACGCCTTCTTGAGGACGCGTTTCGGTTCGCCGTCCTCGTTGTCGGCGTCTGCACCCGCGGCTTCCGCGGCTTCCGCGGCGGCGGCGTCCTTGCCGAGGGAGGCGAGATAGAGCTTTGCCTCGGCTGAAGAGCGTGCTACGACTTTTTCTTCGGTGTGGACTTTGCCTGCAAAGTTGTAGGTTCGCTTGATACGGATCGTGTCTGACGGGTCGCCTGCCTGGGCTTCGTCTAGCTTGTTCGTGTCAGGCGCCGCGGCGATGGGCGTGGTATCGGCTTCTCCTCCGCCTCCGGTCTCGTTCTCGCCACTTGGTGCTGCTGTCGCCTTCTGACCGGAGAGCATTTGTGCCCAAAGGGCATCGACGTCGACCGTTACAGGGCCAGATGCGGCCGCGACTTTGCGCTCTTCTTTTCTGTGACACAGACTGTCAGCGACTCCTGGTAGAAGCCAGGAAGGAAAAAGCTGTGTCCACTCACTCTGCAGCCCGCATACTCCGCGTCTTCACCAACCCTCCTTCGCCTCCCTCGTCATCCACGCCTAGGGCCAGGGCAGCGGCCGCATCCCTCGCAGCCTTTTTGAGCTTCTTCTTCGCTGCCTTCTTAATCAGGGCCTCATCGCCCGAGTTTTCAAAGTCTGCAGCCTCGTCGCCGCCGGCATCGCGCTTGCGCTTGGTCGTTGTCTTTGCTGCGTCTTCGCCATCGTCGGCCTCGGAGTCGGACGCTTCGGAGGCGCCATCGTCGGCTGCGGCTGCCTCTTCAGGCGCAAAATCCGAGTCCTGAGAGGACTCGTACTCTTCGTCGTCTATGGTCGGATCGGGAGGCATATTTTGAGGTTATGGTGGGGGCTGACATGGGTTGGAAGAAGTTGAGAGTCGCGTCCGAGCAAGTGACTTCCATGGCTGAGAAAGTTCGGTCGGCTGTTATCGTCGCAATCGTGACCGAAGGCGCTCGGTGAAGGGTGGTCTGTGTCCAATCAGAGGGCGTTACCCCCACCATCTATCACTGACTGCCAGATCCCTCGACGCCCTTGGTTTTATCCGGTTGAAAGCATCATTGACACAGTGTATATCGGTATTTTCAATACGGGAGGCCGGACTCCGGCCCCATAAAGTCAATTTAGCCGGCGCGGCGGGTTGTAGTTTGACGCCTTGTAGGTTGTTTTCCCGGTACGCCTTTTGAGTCGGCGATCTACTCTGCATATCCTCCTAAATGCGTTTAATCTTGAGCTCCCCCGCACAACAGAAGCTTTAGCGTTGGCCCATACAGACACCCGGAATCTCTGCCCTTTACTGGGTACGAAATATAAATAGGCGAAGTTCATCTCTGGTAGTGATTTGTGGTTCAATATGTTGTCTGCGTTCAATTAACCGTAGTAGGATATACTGCACCATTATAGACCCATCTTTACTATCTCTCCCCCTTTTGGATAACACACCCACTTAGACACTGTGGTCAAGAATCGCAAATTTTGTTCACTGCTGTCCACAGCTATGTCTGCCAATATAGAACCGCTCACTGACGCCCAGAAGGAGCACTTTAGAACGACAGGCTGGTTGAAGCTGAGCAATTGCTTCACAAAGGAACAAGCAGAATGGGTCACCAAGGACGTCTGGACTCGACTGGGCATGGACCCCAACGACAAGTCAACCTGGAAGCAGGTAACAAACATGCCTCATCACCGCACCTTTGATGCTTCCGAATACGCGCCCAAGGCATGGGCCGCCATCTGCGAGCTGTGCGGCGGCGAGGACCGGGTGGCACCCGAGTCAAAGGAGTGGAGGGACTCTCTCATCGTCAACCTGGGTAGCGAGGAATACGAGGGAACAGAGCCCGATCCCAAGGAACTGGGCATCTGGCACGTCGACGGCGACTTCTTCGTCCACTATCTTGACTCCCCAGAGCAAGGTCTGCTCGTGATCCCGCTCTTCACGGACATTGTCCCCGGCGGGGGCGGGACCTTTATCTGTCCCGAGGCGATGGCCGGGGTCGCACGGCATCTATACGAGCACACGGACGGGGTCTCGCCGCGGATGGTACCCAGAGACGATCCCGATTTCTCAAGGGAGAAGAACCTAGACTGGTTCAACGAGCTCGCGCGGAGCTGCGGTGACTTTGTCGAGGCTCACGGGGAGGTAGGGGACGTGTATCTCTTGCATCCGTTGATGCTCCACAGCGCCTCGAGGAACCCGCTGCGGCGGCTGCGTATCATCACGAATCCACCGGTATTCTTGAACCAGCCTCACGTCTTTGATAGGGCGGATGGTTCGTACAGTCTTGTGGAGCAGGCCACCCTGAGGTTGTTGGGCGTCGAGTCGCTGCCCGGATGGAAGATAACGGCGCCACGGGAGCAAGTTATCCCAGAGAGGCTCAAGGTTCAGGATCGGATGAAGCAGGAAGAGATTAAGCGTCTCGCAGCGATCGCGTCTTAGCGTTGCGTAGAGATGGCACAGTGGGCTCCTGAGTGTAGCCTCGGATGACAGCTGGGAGCTGGTACGTTCGAGAATTGACGGACGGACTCATTCGAAAGAATATTTTGCCATCTACAGTAAGCAAGAGACATATTCAGCTCCAGCAAACGTGGTGTATTCTTAGATGCCCCAAAACTGTACTTCACCTGAACTTCCAATCTAAAAATGGGAGCGAAGCGTCGCAGGTGAACAAGAACATGTGTTGTTGGGATGAAGATACACGCAAGAAGCGTAGTAGCGGAGATACGTCCTGCCTGCATAGAAAATTGAAGCTACTTGTTCATTCACCAGTCTGAGCCTTGAGGCAAGTTCCATCATATTCGTACATGAAAAGGTGGAGGAGGAATAACGCCGTTGGACGCTATGACCAACACCTTGGATACCATGGAATATGGATACCGCCAGCAAACCTTGGGCTAAGCAGGCGCGGCAGGGTGGCAGGACCCTTGCCCAAGTGCTCCTGCCTGACATCACCCCATCTGGTGTACGATTCTCGGTCCCTCCGTACCTAGAATTGGGGACCCTACCTCAGTTACCTTTTCGCAATCTTCCCTCCTGACACACCTTTTCCTCCCATCTCCGACCAATCTGCAACAATGAGCAGCGACGACGAAGACTTCGTAGTCGAAGGCCCCGAGTTGGCCGCAGACGATCCTATGCGCGCGTTTCTACCGGCGTCATTTGGAAAAAAGACAAAGGAAGCCAACATCGCCGCCCAGATCGATCGGAGCCGGAGAGTGGCAGAGAAGCCGTCGACGGGAGCTTCCGTTGAGGGATCCGCAGGTCCGCCAAGTGCTGATCACAAAGAAAAGAAGTCCGACTCAGACAATGACAGTGACAGCGACGACTCCGATTCAGACGACTCCGAAGATGGCGACGACTACCCAGTCTCGCACGAATTGGTACTGAAAACCCACGAAAGAGCAGTCACCACAGTAACGCTGGACCCAGCAGGTGGAAGACTCGTGTCAGCCTCACTCGACTGCAAAATCAACTTGCACGACTTCGCGTCCATGACACCCAGTACTTTACGAGCATTTCGAAGCGTTGATCCATGGGAAGCGAAATCGTCTGCCGCGAATGCCGAGTCGCACCCGATCCACCACGTCGAGTTCAACCCCCTCGCTGGGAGCGTGTTTCTCTGCGTATCGGCACACCCGCAGGCAAAGATTATGTCGAGAGACGGCGACATTTTGACCGAATTTGTCAAGGGCGACATGTACCTCAGGGACATGAACAACACCAAGGGGCACATCTCAGAAGTAACCACAGGAACATGGCATCCAACCGACAAGAATCTCTGTGTGACTGCTGGCACCGACAGTACCCTGAGAATCTGGGATATCAACAACAAGCGCAGTCAGAGGGACGTGATTGTCTTCAAGTCCAAGGCGGCGGGATCTGCTGGGCGAACGAGGATGACGGCGGTTGCCTGGGGCGCGCCGGCACAAGGTGGCAACAACGTGTTGGTCGCGGCGGCATTAGACGGCTCACTGGTTATGTACAGCGGCAGTAGCCCGTTCTCTCGGCCGACCGCAGAGATTCGAGACGCCCACAAAGCCGATACCTGGACCGGAGGTGTGGATATCTCCTCCGACGGCCGTATGGTCGTCACCCGCGGAGGTGACAATACGATCAAGTTGTGGGACACACGGAAGTTCAAGACGCCTCTTGTCACAGTGGACCATGCTTCGACGTCAGATCACTTCCCGATGAGCAACATCAGGTACTCTCCCAACTCGACCAGCATTTTGACAGGTTCCGCAACAGGCGACCTGCACATTCTGAATCCCGGAAATCTGAGAGCCGAACATGTCACACCAATTACACCCGGAGCACCTCTCATCACTGTTGACTGGCATCCCAAGATAAATCAGATTATCACGGGGTCTGCGAATGGCGAAACACATGTGCTTTACAGCCCGACAATGTCGATGCGGGGCGCTGTGGAAGTTATGTCACGAGCGCCAAAGAAGAGGCACATCGACGACGATCCGTCCCGAACGACGGATATGACGACGGGAATGTCTGGAGATGCTATCATCACACCAGGAAGCGCAATGGCTAGCCGCAGAAATGCGGGAGTCACAGCTTCAGGCAAGTCCAAGGATCCCAGAAGACCAGCAGTCTTGGAGCAAACGCCTTTCATGCGAAACCAGCCGGACGAAAAGCACATTGCAGAGAACATTCCTCTCGCCAAGATGCTTCACGAAGACCCCAGAGAGGCACTGCTGAAATATGCCGATGCTGCAAAGAAAGACCCAATGTTTACTGCGGCGTGGCAGACGACCCAGCCCGTCACTCAATACGCGGATGTGAGTGACGACGAAGGGGAGCCGGACAAGAAAAGGGTGAAGCGGTGAGAATTTTGCGCTGCTACTATCGGGTCTCATTGTATGATTTCGTGGGGAATCATGACAAGAGTATGAGCTTAAATTTGGACGAAGGAAGGTTTGGAGCAGTGCTGGCTGATCAATCCGGGTTGCATTTGGGATATGGTTACGGAGAGAAACACCAGGGAAATGGCAAGCCTGCCATTCGGCCTGCATCCCTGGAAGGATCTCTCCACTTGTTCATCTTTCCGTCAGATTAGCTTCGCTGGGAGCAACCCCCAAACATGGAGACACGCAAAGCCGCTGACACTTGCAGAACGGGAGTGTGTGGACGTCCCCGCCACGGCCAACTCACCCGGCCTGGCCCGGGGTAGGTACTCCAGCCAACGCGCGTCTGAGGAAATAGTATGGGGTCTACGAGAGAAAGACGCGCCTCCGATGCGCCGACAACCTAAACATTTTTCTTCACCTTGCTGCAAACGAACGACGACAGATGCCAAGCGGCGTGGATCTGGCATTCCTTGGTGGCCGATGAACCTGACAGGCCACGGTTTGAGGCGCGCATGTGGCCCGGATAGTACCCGAAGCCAACCAGTGGCCGACCAGGCCGGCCGCTGCCTGCCTGCAGTAAACCAGGGAACGAGTTGGCCCAAGCGCCCTCGCTTGTACATAAGCAGATTAGTGTAGACGCCTCAGGCAACAACTTGTTGCGGTGCTGAAAATTACGGGGACTCAGTTTCACAGAGTCCGCACCAACCATCAATGAATCTTGTCGTTGTCCTCACCTCTCCATCTCAACCGGCACCGCGCGCATCGAAAAATCGCCATCCCCCCTCTACAGGCATCGACACCCATCTCGGAAAGTGTCCAGCAACCTATTCCACGCGATTTCCTCGCGCATATTGCTCGAGGCAACGCCCCGACGTCGCGCCCTTCCGACTAACTCCCGTTTTTTTCGCATCACGTCCTGTTCACCCTTCCACCCATTCCCCCCCCACGCTTCGCGGCACCGCATTCGCGTCCCCCATCCATCGTCTCTGCCGCTGAACTCCATCCGCCATCTCGGTGAATTCGATTCTACGCGACCGACGTGTTTCCGTTCCGACCACGGCATCAACCTTGCCGTCTCCGAACCACATCGCCATCCCCAAACCTTGTGTTTTCGATACCGACGCGCTGCATTTCCCGTCCTTATCACCAATAGCCTTCTAGTCTCTCATTTCGCGACGAGCCAAGCGCGACAAACCTTCAATAAGGCTCCACTTGTCTACACCTACAACGCCTTTGCATGATAATGCGCGCGAGATTGTCGTCGCATCTCTAGAGATTCCCGCAGTCGTTAGATTTGCTGGAATACACACATCGCCCACCATGGCTTCAGTACAAGCTGCGCCTGCCGTCCAGCTCCCTGGCGCCGGCATGGCGACCACCACTCCTCAACAGGCTCAAGAGATTTTCAATGTAAGAGCCTTTTCTTCATAATGACCGCATCCCTCACATACTCTGATGATATGTCAAAATTCGATGTAATCTTACGATGCTAACACACCAAAGAAATTCAAGCAGATGAGGGAGAGCGGCGTCCCCAACACCGATCCCGAATACATCAAGGCCGAGCAGTTCGTCTTGTCCTTCCAACAACAAGCGCGTATGCGACAGAAGCAACAACAATTTCTCCAGCATCAGCAGCAACAACAACAACAGATGCAACAGCAGCGACAGATGCAGCAGGCTGGTGGCCTCAACGGCGCTGTCAATGGCTCGCAGCCCGCCCAGCAGCACCCCCAGTCGACACAACCTCCTACATCAAGCGCGCTCAGCGCCTCGGCGCTTCCTGCAGCCAACTCAAATGCTGCTGCCGCCGCTGGATCCCCCTCGACAGCTGCTCCTTCCAGCGGCCCAGGTGCTGGCCAGTTCAACCCGCAACAATTGAGTTTGCTTAGACAACAGATCCACGCCTTCAAGCTGTTGACCAAGAATGCTGGAGTTCCCCTACAGATGCAGCAAGCCATCTTTGCTCAGCGAGAGCGCAGGAAAGCCATCGCCGCCGAGGCTGCCGCGCTGGCAGCTTCATCAACACCCGCAACGACTAGTCGAGACTCTGCACAGCCCGGCATCAATGGGTCCGAAGCCAAGTCTGAATCTACTCCCGAGGTCCAAGGGCCCACCTTCAAGACCGTCAGGTCCCCTTACGGCGATAACAACCTGATTCGCAAGTCGATTAGCCATTTCGACCATACTCAACGGAAAAATCGCAAGCTTATCCCGGGATTGTTCCCCACTGGTGTCGACTTCGACCAGCTACGGTACGAGAGGGAGCTGATTGTGTTCAACCGCATGAGAGATCGGTTTGCCGAGCTCAGAAACACCCCAGCAAATATTGCTCACTGGGATACCACCAAGGACGACGTTGAATTGGATGATAGTGCAAAGGTCAAGGCGATCATTGAGATGAAGAGCCTCGGCTTGTACGCGAAGCAGAAGGCGCTGCGGGATAAGATTGGCCGCTCGATGATGTTCTATGACAACCTTGCAATGACGACCAACCGCTCCGGATACCGCCGCACAAAGAAGATGACGGTTCGCGAGGCCAGAATCACAGAGAAGCTTGAGAAGCAGCAGCGTGATATCCGGGAGAACCGCGAGAAGAAGAGGCACACTGACTTCTTGGCCGCCATTACTCAACACAGAAACGAGATTCAACAAACCGCATCAAGCCAGCGCAATAAGTCCACCAAACTCAATAAGCTCATGTTTGCCCAGCACTACAACATTGAAAAGGAAGAGCAAAAGAGGATTGAGCGTACTGCCAAGCAGCGTCTGCAGGCTCTTAAGGCCAACGATGAAGAGGCTTATCTCAAGTTGCTTGACGAAGCCAAGGACACCCGTATTACCCACCTTCTCAGACAGACCGATGGGTTCTTGCGGCAACTCGCTGCTTCCGTCAAGTCTCAGCAAAGGAAGGCCCTGCTGGAGCAGACTGGCGAAGAGGAGGAGCTTCCAGAGGAGGAAGAAGAAGAGAGCGAACCCGATGAGGATGACGACGACACAAGTGGACGAAAGATCGACTACTACGCCGTCGCCCATCGCATCAAGGAAGAGGTCACAGAACAGGCCGATATCCTGGTGGGTGGTAAGCTCAAGGAATACCAGGTCAAGGGTCTGCAGTGGATGATTTCCCTGTACAACAACAACCTGAACGGTATTCTTGCCGACGAGATGGGTCTCGGCAAGACTATTCAAACCATCAGTTTGATCACGTATCTCATCGAGCGCAAGAAGCAGGATGGCCCCTACCTGGTCATTGTACCCCTCAGTACTTTGACCAACTGGACACTCGAGTTCGAGAAATGGGCGCCTTCTGTGAGCAAGATTGTCTACAAGGGTCCTCCTCTGGCCAGAAAAGTGCACCAGGACAAGATCCGCCAAGGACGTTTCCAGGTGTTGCTCACGACTTACGAGTACATTATTAAGGATCGCCCAATTCTCAGCAAGATCAAGTGGTTCCACATGATCATTGACGAAGGTCACCGTATGAAGAACCAGAACTCCAAGTTGACAACTACTATCCAGCAATACTACAACACCCGATTCCGTCTCATCTTGACTGGTACACCGCTCCAGAACAACCTTACGGAACTGTGGGCTATGCTCAACTTCACGCTACCGACCATTTTCAAGTCTGCGACAACCTTTGACGAGTGGTTCAACACACCTTTTGCCAACACTGGTGGACAAGACAAGATGGAACTCACGGAAGAAGAACAGATTCTCGTCATTCGTCGTCTGCACAAGGTGCTGCGTCCTTTCTTGCTCCGTCGTCTGAAGAAGGATGTCGAAAAGGATCTTCCGGACAAGACCGAGAAGGTCATCAAGTGCAAGTTCTCTGCTTTGCAATCTAAGCTTTACAAGCAGATGGTCACGCACAACAGGATCCTCGTCAGCGACGGACAGGGTGGCAAGGCTGGTGCTCGCGGCTTGAGCAACATGATCATGCAGCTTCGCAAGCTTTGCAACCATCCATTTGTGTTTGATGAGGTCGAGAATCTCATGAATCCTATGAGCATCAGCAACGACTTGCTATGGAGAACCGCCGGCAAATTTGAGCTTCTCGACAGAATCCTGCCCAAGTACAAGGCAACGGGCCATCGCGTTCTCATGTTCTTCCAAATGACGGCCATCATGGACATCATGGAGGACTACCTCAGATACCGCAACCTCAAGTATCTTCGTCTGGATGGTACAACCAAGTCAGATGAGCGTTCTGATTTGCTGCGCGAGTTCAATGCTCCCGGCTCAGACTACTTCATGTTCTTGTTGTCGACTCGTGCTGGTGGTCTTGGTCTGAACCTGCAGACTGCTGACACTGTCATCATCTACGACTCCGATTGGAATCCTCATCAAGATTTGCAGGCTCAGGATCGTGCTCATCGTATCGGACAGAAGAATGAGGTTCGAATTCTTCGCCTCATCAGTTCGAACTCGGTCGAAGAGAAGATCTTGGAAAGAGCCAGGTTCAAGCTTGACATGGACGGCAAGGTCATTCAAGCCGGTCGCTTCGACAACAAGTCGACAGAAACGGATCGTGATGCTATGCTGCGTACCCTTCTAGAAAGCGCCGACATGGCGGAGACTGGAGACCAGGACGAGATGGACGACGAGGAGCTGAACTTGCTCCTCGCTCGTAGCGACGATGAAGTGGCTGTTTTCCAGAAACTCGACGAGGAGCGGAAGCTAGACCCAACCTATGGCGAGGCAGCTGGAGCAAAGATTAAGCCTCGTCTACTCGCGGAGGATGAACTTCCTGAGATCTACCTGGGTGATGGCAACCCGATTGAAGAGGAGATTGAGACAAGTCTTGGACGTGGAGCTCGTGAGCGAACTAAGGTTCGCTACGATGACGGTCTCACGGAAGAGCAGTGGCTCATGGCTGTCGACGATGACGACGACTCACCAGAGGCGGCAGCAGCACGGAAGCAAGCCCGCAAAGACAAGCGGGAGACCAACAGGCTCAAGAGGTCCGCTATGGCCAATGCTGCTGACGACTCTCCCCCTGCAAGTCGTGCCAGCACGGAGGAGGTGGAAACACCCAAGAAGAGAGGCCGAAAAGGAGCCGCGAAGAACCAAGAGAAGCGGAAGGCAGAAGAAGGGGACGATGAGCCTCCGGCTAAGAAGCGTCGTGGCCCACAAGGTAGAGCCAAGGCGGTGTCGGTCTCTGTTGGTTCCGAGACGCCGCGAGTATCGGCTCAGCAACGCCAACTCCTGCAGGTAAACACGAGGGCTCTCTTCGACGGACTCATGAACCTTGAGGTAGATGATCCGGAGCCACCAGAGGAGGATGATGACGAGTCGGTTGCGGGCAAGCGAATCATCATTGGGCCCTTCCTTGCTCTGCCACCCAAGCGCGACTACGCCGACTACTACTTGATCATTCAAACTCCTATTTCGATGAAGCAGATTGAGACCAAGATCAAGAAGCAGCAGTACCACAGCCTCGGCGATATGCGCAAGGATGTCGACCTCATGTTCCGCAACTGCCAGACCTACAACGAGGAGGCATCGCTTCTCTACCAGGACTCTCTTACTCTCCAGGTTAGTAACTTTCTTGACTCTTTTTGTGAACATTCAACCTGACATGCACAGAAATTCTTCCACGAAGAACTCCAAAAGGCTCTCGACAAGCATGCAGAGTTGCAAGAGCTGGAAAGCGACGGTGGCAAGGAGGGCTCAGTGGCGCCTAGCGCGAGTGCGAGCGTCGGAACCCCTCAACCAGCAACCTCCACCACGAGGATCAAGTTGATTTCTTCGGCCTCCAACGGCGCCAAAGAGACAAACGGAGCAAGCAACGGTGCGCAAAGCGACCAGGAGTAGCCGAATGGGGGTTTATTGGTTTCTACGTTTCAGTGGTCACAGTTGACGTTTAATGACGTTTGTGAGGGTTTTTTTTTCTTTCGGGGGTTTGATGCTAAAAAGAAAATGGCGATGGCATACAGTCGAGAGGCGACCAACGGCAAACGCAAAGCAGTGGTCTACTCAAACTGCGAAAACATCAAAGACTGTTGCACATTTACAGGCGTACAGGATTGGGAGGCTTTTGGAACGTGTACAGGTAACGGCGGGAACGGCACTCGATACAAATACCATGGGCCAGAAATGAGGCCGCAGAGGGAATTAGTTGAACGGTGATGGATGGCGACGAAGGGGGAAGGTTCTGTCCCGGTTGACGATGGCAGAGACCCGTTGCGAAGTTTGTTAGACTAGCAAGCAAATGTATTTTAATAGATGTGAGTACGATGGACCTGAACGCATGAGGTGTATTCCAATTGTCTGGTAGCCAATACCGTGGTGTTTGATGTACACGAATGGATACATAGTAAACAGTCGATCAATCGAGCTACCTGTCATCCATCAACATTCGCAAGGGTTGATTGCTTTTTGGGTATTGACGTGCTCGGCTAATAACATGTTGGGAGATCATCAGGCAAGGTAGGGAATGGCCCTGTAAATTAAGACGGCCCGACCATTTGATCCATCGTAAGGAAGAAAAAGAGCATCGATTTTCATGCCCAATGTGTCTTGTTTAATTTGGTTGTAATAGAGGGGGCTGGGGGGGAGAAACGATCGAGGTTGGGCCTAGGTTTCTGAACGGGCGGGCCGGGGGTGGCGGTGCCTTTTTCGACCTCTCACCTCTCACCTGCTGCTCACCACACTCATCTCGCGCCGCACCTCTCATATCGCACCTTCCAGTCTCACTGACTGACTGACGTTGCGTGGCGTTGCGCGTACACATGCCTTGTCGCAAAAAGGCTTTCATTTTCAATCTCGTCGCAATACACACTCACACGCAACGAACATGTCATCTCATGTCATCCATCTTCAAGCCCAATTTCATCGCAAGCAATCGAGCACCTCATCACCATCATCCATCGGACTTTGGTCATCACTTTAATATCAGCGCAACGCCCGTGATTCTTCCACTCCTTTTGTTTGGTCTCTGCCCTGCATAACGAAATTTCCCGCGCGCACTCCTGTGAAGAAAAGCTCCGTTTCGCACGGTCTCACCGAGCCACACTTCACTAGTGTCACGGCGCAACAGCAAAAGCCAAGGAGAAACAGACCTCTTTTCGTGAGGGAGAGGAGGAACTAGGAACAGGTTAACCCCAAAGGACCGGATTCCCGTTGCTGCGGAACCAAGCCTCAGTAATAATACGCTCAAAGCTCGGCGGCGAGCGCAACGCAGCGCAGCGCATTAGCGGCCGCGCATTTTTGCATTTACAGCTTGCATCTGCAGCAGCAGCGCGCAAATCTCATACGACGGACGGGAAATCAAAGAGAGGGACTTTGCGCTTTGCGGAGACAAAAGGGAATTGGGGTTTGTGGATTGTCCAGAGTATAAGGCAATGGACCACCCGAGTCCGTCCGCCGACCGCAGCAGCGGTGCGGCACCACCACCACCACCAGGAGCGACGACCAGACGAGAAGGAGATGGGCCAGCTGGCGTAGTGGTAATATCCGACGACGAAAGTTCGGCCAGCTCAATGTCGGATGAGGAGGACTCAGGTACCGACCACAACCACGACGACAAGAAGCGTCATCACCGCGACGGCACCACCCCCGCCGGCGGCAGATATAGACCCCATACACCTACGCCGCCGCCGCAGCGACGCTCACAGCAACACGTTCCGCCGCCGCCTAGGGGGAGCAGGGAGAGAGATATTCGTGCGGAACGGCATCGCGACTTGCGTGAACGTGAGCGTGATCGGGATAGGGATAGGGATCGCGACAGGGATAGATCTCGGGGTCCGGACCCGAGGCGACGGGGAGGAGGGGGAGGAGGAGGCCTACCGCCATCACCGCCACTGGATAGGGACCAGGATCGAGATCGGGACAGAGACAGAGACAGGGACAGGAACCGCGACAGGGACTACGACAGAGACAGAGACAGTGACAGAAGTCTGCGCGACAGCCCTCCTCTGAGGGACAGCCCTCGCCTACGAGACAGCCCTCGTATAAGGGAACGAAAGCGGCAGAGCTTCGCGTTAGACGAAAAGTACCACGGCGGAGGGGGAGAAGGAGGCCGCAGCACCGTCAACGGCCACGCCAGGAGACAGCAGAGCGTGCCCCCCAACAGCGCCAACAACGGCGCAAAACGGCAGAGCATCACGGAGCGGCTCATGAGCACCTGGACAGCGGCGCGGTCGGGCGCGGCGCGCGGAGCGGGGGATCATCCGCCGGGCGTCGGGGCCGCAGCCGCGGCGGCGGCATCCACGCTCCCCTCGCGTCGCGCATCATCGGCCTCGACGGCGAGCAAGGCGTTCAACCCCGTCGGCAGGGTGCGCGAGTGGCTCGACACGTGCAATGCCGAGCATGGCGACCACTGCTCCGGCCCGCCGACGGATACGTGGCGGCCGATATGGCTGATTGACTCGGTGAACCGGTGTCTCGTGCGCGCGAGGGCGACGGATCGGTATATCGCGCTCAGCTACGTCTACGAGCCGCCGCTGCCTTCATCGCGGGGTCCCGTGGAGACGTTGCGGGAGAACCTCGAAGTGTTGACGGCGAGCATGGATGACGCGGATATCCCGCAGACGATTCTGGATGCCATGTGGTTGGCAAGGAAGCTGGGGATTAAGTACCTCTGGGTCGACCGGTTTTGTATAGTGCAGGACGACGACGTGGAAAGGGAGGAGTACGTCAAGAATATGGCATACGTGTACGCCAACGCCTACATGACCATCGTGGCGGCCGCGGGCGACGCCGAGTCCGGGCTGACGGGGTTGTTGCGGAGGACGCCGCCGCCGAGGGGCACCGCGGCGAGGAAGCACGAAGATTTGGTGCTCTCGTCGCGGTGGGCGGGGCGGGCGTGGACGGTGCAGGAGGGCATGTACTCGCGGCGGAAGGTGTACGTTTTCGAGGAGACGGTGACGTGGGAGTGCCACTGCGACTTGTGGCAAGGGCCGCCGGGCGCAGCGGGCGGCGGCAGGTTCAGCAAGATCCTCAAGGGCGGAGGGCTGGGGAGGCACGGCGGCGGCGGGGGGCCGTGTGCGTCGAGGACGTTCCCCGCGGCGACGGGGTACCTGCACCCCGTGTGGCCCGACATGGACGAGTATGCGCGGATCGCGATGGAGTTTAGCGCGCGGCGGGTGACGCTCATGTCGGATACCACGAGGGCGCTGCGGGGCATCACGACGGTGCTGTCGCGGTCGTTTGCGGGCGGCTTCGTGTTCGGTATGCCGGTGAGCTTCCTGGACGTCGCGATGCTGTGGCAGCCGAGGGCGATGGTGCGGCGGCGGCTGATGGTGCAGCCCGTGACCGGGATGAACCCGCTGCCGTCGTGGAGCTGGCTCGGGTGGCACTACGACGGCGTGCCCGCGGACCTGACGCTCTGGCGGGCGGCGGCGGATTACGTCCAGGAGGCGCCTGCGCATCACGGCAAGAGGGGCGCGGAGAGAAGGTTCAAGAGCCCTTACGCGTTCCGGTTGCGGTCGTTGGTGAGTTATGAGCTCACGGACCGGGCGACGTATACGCCGTTGCCGAATGATGGGATGGCGTACCGGGATCGGAGGCATCGGAGAACGGTGCCGTTGCCTGCTGGGTGGTCGAGGAGCGGTGGCGGGTTCCGGTATGCAGGGGATCCGGAGGTTATGTTTCGGTACCCGGTGCCCGTGGCGGAGATGGCTGGCGGAGGTGGAGGAGGAGCGGACGGAGCCATCCCGGGGCCGGGATTGTCGCCGTTTGGGGACTTTGCGCTGAGCGCCACGCTGCTTTCGTTCAGCACGACGGTGGCGTACCTGGACGTCGACTTCGCCGTGGCTAGGAACGGGGCGCCGCTCGATGCGAAAGCGGCCAACGCGGTGAACTCAGGGAACAACACGGGGCCTGGCACGGGCTTGGTGGCGCCCGGACGAGGGTACGGCGTCCCGTTGGCGGTAGGGAATATCTGGTCGAGGACGGGCAAGTGGTGCGGCGTGGTGACGGCGCACGATAGCTGGTTGGGCTTGCAGGGGGCGAATCATACGGGGGAAGAAAAGCTCGAGTTCGTGGCCGTGTCGATGGCGAGCGAGAGAGGGGGGAGTCATGTGTTTGACCTGGATGCGTTCCGGGATAACATGGACGAGGACGAGATTGTGGACTTTGTTAATGTGCTCTGGGTGGAGAGGGTTGGCGGGGTGTGTTACCGGAGGGGGCTTGGACATGTTGTGCAGAGGGTGTGGGATGCGGTTGCGAGAGACCGGATCGAGGTTCTTCTTGGATAGGATCTTACGGGGAAGAATCGTGTCAAGGTATATGGAGGAGCCGAGATCGAACTCCGGGATGTATTTGAGATGAAAATGGTGGTTGGATGACCACGAGTTCTGGTAGATGAGGGCGATTAGCGTCTGGATATCATCCCATGTACGAGATGCATGTTTCTTCTATAGGAAGGAACATTCTGTATTTATTCAAGCTTCATAGCGATTTGTATAATAAAAGCTCTCCCTAAATGTAGGGCGATGTTGAAAACAATGTTCCCTGACTTGACGACCTTCAGAGATCACTCGACGGGCTATCCCAGTGTCAGAGCAGTACTCGGGGTCGATGTAAATGATGACATACCTCCTCCTCCCGTTGCCGCATGATATTCACCTTTAGGTGAGTAGGCAATATCACATATTCCCTCACCCTGCTCCTTTGCCAGCACCACTGACGAATACTCTGGGAAAGATGAAAAACGAAGCTACTTGCCACAAGGCACAGATAGGGGGCACAAATAGACAATGACCCGTACCTGACTTACACCACCTGGAACACCACTTCAAGATGCGCCAAAGCAGAATAGGCCGGACCACTCATACCGCACCACAAGACGACGCAACTCGAATCAAGATCAACCGCAAACGCAAAACAAACCACTCTACAAACTCGAATTCCGCTCCCAGACCGACGACCAAATTTTGGTCGCCCCTCTAGATACCCAAAGCTGCCCAGCGACTCGCCAGACTCTCCAGACCCTCGCCTGCTGACACCACCCAAGGACAGACTAAACTCCACTGAGAAACTCCACTACCTGAACCCCCCTCACGCTTAGCCTCAGACTTAGGCCCTAGCCAGAGCGCAGAGATCATCCAACACCTCGGGGCGTTTAGCTCAGTGGTAGAGCGCCCGCTTTGCATTTCTTCAGCGTTTGCGGGAGGCCCAGGGTTCAATCCCCTGATCGTCCACAATAACCCGATACATCGCACCTGCGCTTGTTCTCTTTTGCTATTTTCGCAAAGTGTTTGACAGACATCGAGTCCAATGCTAGTTTCAAACTTTCACGTCGTTTTTTGCACGAATTTGTTGTAGTTTGTTTGTTTTACTTACATGACTTCTCGCAGTTTCTCCTGTTGGTTGGTAGCATGGGGTAAGAGAGCAGCAGTAAGATGGTAACCCCTTCGAGCTTGGGCTCGTAACGCACTCACTCGTCACATAATTGCATCCTGAAGTAAGATAGGAGCAATCTGTAGCCGCATCCTACATGATCAACTCGACAATAATCACACAGAAGGAGGCAAGCAAGCACTTCGAGAAGCCGCCCAAAGGCAGCAAATTCACCAATGAACATTGGCACCATCCCCATTCCTAATCTTGACTTAGCTATACAAATATCAATCTGACCCATGCCATGCTTTAAACATTGGACATTGCACAACCTATCCACCCTTGCGAATCCATTATACACACTCCAGCCCGCTTTCATTGTCATTCTCAACCTCACTCATCTCCGCCCCTTCTTCAGCGGCGGCGGGCTTCTCGACCTCGAAACCGAATCGCTGTATCTCCTCCGCTTCGCGCTCATGGGGCTCCTCGAATTCCGACCTCGATCCGGTGAACCCCGCTTGAGTGACCTCTTGGGCGGGGGACTCGGCGAGCGAGAGTACGACGCATCCCGGCCTTCATTCCTCGCCCTCGGCGGGGCTGCTGAGGCGCTGTCACCGTCCCGTGCCCTCAGGGCAACAGGTGAGCGGCTGTCTCTCGGCCCACGACGGTCTACGGGGGAGCGAGACCGCGAGTCATATGATGACCCACGGCTCGGCGACCGACTAGGAGAACGACTGTCGTAGCGGGCGCGTTTCCGCGGCGCGCTGCTCACAGACGAACTATTCCGCCTGGCTGGGCGACGCGCTTCTTGCCCTGGACTACGACCGCGGACAGGTACGCCTCGTGCAAGCGGGGGGCTAGCAGAGCGCGAAATTGAACGTCCTCTCCTTGGCGAAGGAGATCTGCTGACGCTTGAGCTGTTCCTCCGGGCTGCTCGGCGAGGTGGCGGTGTCACGCTGAGACTACGATCCCTAGGACCATTTCGGGCCGGAGAAGGGGATCTTGAGTAGCTGGCAGAACGACCGCGTCTTCTCGGAGGACTCGCCGAGTACGAGTCGTCGCGGCGTCCCTTTCTGGGAGGCGAGACTGAACGACTGTAAGATCGAGATCTGCTAGAGCTGCGACCTCGGCTGTACGACCGGCCCCGTCCGCGGGGCGAAGGAGATCTGGAGCCAGCATGCTTGCGATCAATGGCGCGTCGAGGCGTCCGCGACCTTGATCGAGAGCGGGAGTATGAGGAGCCCGTGTACGAAGAGTAGCTAGACACCGACTCCGAGTCGGAATCATCAGCCGGTGGTGCAGGTAAAGCTGGCTTGGGCATGTTCTGGAGGTACTCGCGAGAAGCCTCTGTGAGAGCACCCATGCCAATACTGGTAAAGTAGTTGATGGAGAAGCGAATATTTCGTGGGTTGTCGCGCGGGAACAGGCCGGTGAAGCTGGGTTGTAGGATCTCGTCCTTCATCCGAGCTTGCAGTTTTGCCATACCAAGCTCCTCAGAGATGTCCTGGAAGAGAATCTTGATGAAAATTCTGGAACTACTCGTTGTCTCTTCCTCATTGAGGTGAATAACGGAGAGTACGTGCCAGCCAATGGCATCGGTTGCAAGCAAATGCGCAAAGAAGCGCGCAACGTTGCGAAGCCTGTTGGTCTCGTATCGGTGGATCTTGCTGTAGTAGTCGGCAAAGGATTCTTCAAAGAGACCGGTCCATAACCTGTTAAGCTTGGCAAAACGCTCTCCAATCAGGCCGTGAAACTTTGAAAAGGTCTTTTCCTGGGAACAAATCTCGACAATCATCGAGGGCAGCTCCGCTTCTTGGCCAGCCGGGAGGTTTACCCGCAAAAGCTTGTGAACCGCTTCCTCAGGGTCGATGGACGACATGACCGTCAGGTAGATGGTACGGCGCAGGTTTACCAAATCGGTGTTGGACTGGTCCTTGATCTCCATTGCCTTCTCCTCTTCGTCGTCCTCCTCCTCGGAACTCTCATCCTCATCGTCATCGTCGTCATCGTAGTCGCTGCCCTCACCCAAGATCTCGGCCTTGAGCTTCTTGTAAGCTTCCTCATGCTCCTCCCACTCCGCGTCGTACTTGAAGATGTTGAGGCCATCCTGTACGTCGATTTCACCGTCCAGGTCGACCAAGTGCGTAATTTGATCCTCCTCCTCGACCAAGTCGAGTTCCTCCTTGATGGGCGGGTTGTCCTTGAAGTTGTCCTTGCGAACCTGGAATAGCACCTCAATCATGTACTGCACACGCTTGTCGATATCCGCCTCGTGCAGCACATTCCTCAGCTGATCCCAGACCGCGAGGGCGATTGCGGGCTGCATATCCTGCAAGTGTTGTCCAACTTCGCGCATGAAGTTGACGGCGATCTCGACGCTGTCGTCCGTCGGCTTGTGAAGGAGAAGAAGGAGCATCTGACCAGCGAGTCGCTCGTGGGCGACCTGGTGGTTGACAAGATGCGCCAGGAATGTCGTGGACGAAACGCAGACAGCCTTGTCGCTGCGCTTGAAACCCTTTCGGAAGGACATGATGAGGCGCTTGACCAGGAGCTCGCCGACGGCAGGCAGCTTCGTGTTGACAATGGCCACCATGGCGGCGAAGACGGGCGTAAATGGTAGAGAAGCCGCCTGCGCCTTCATGATAGATCGACAGAACAAGCCGCGGCCCTTGATCAGGTTCTCGCCAAAGAGCTCGGGAACAATGTGCTTGATGTTGGAGTAGTTGACCTTGTTGATCAGACCATTGATACTCTTCTTCAGCGCCTCCCACATCAGCCTCTGATATTCCTTGGAGCTCTTATCGGTGATCTGAGCTTGCAGCGCTCTCAGTCGCGCGGGTGGTATGTAGGTGCCTCCGGACCGCATCGACAGCAGCTTCTCGTACTCGGCCTTTGCGATGGCCTGCTTCTCCTCCTCCGTCTTCATCGGCGGCGTCGGGCGTCGTTGCTCTTTGGGAGCCGGGCGGTAGCTATCGGTTCGATCGCGGTCTCGATTGCGGGGGCGATCGTTGTCGCGGTTGTCGCGGTGGTGCCGACGGTCGCCGCCGTCGCGGTCGTTTTCCATTTCGCCATCGCGTTCGCGGCGCTCGAAGCTCGGGGAGCCAACGTCTGCCGATGCCATCTTGCCTCTGTTCTGACGTCCTCAGAGCCCTGTGGATGATTGAGAATCAAGCCGGGGAGCCTTGCGACGCAGAGAAATGGCGGCAGCCGAATCGGAGATGCGCTGGTTGCTGGAGGTCTTGTTTTTCCTTTTGGCTGGGTTGGAAAAAGTTACTGCTGCTTTGACGCAACAGGATCGCCAGGCAAGAGTTACCTAAAAATCCAAGTGTGGCTGGGGAGTGAAGGGAACCCACTATGGGACAGAGGGAGCACAGACCATGCGGCTGGAGCTTCCCAAGCGCAGGGGGAACCTAAGGTATCTGGCAGGTCCACCGACCACTTCAAGTCAATCAGTCAACCGTGGCAGCTCCCATTTAGCGCAGCCATAGAGGTCCGGTGCAGGCGCGCCCTCGTCCCCTGAAATCGCGACGACAATTTTCCCGATCGGAGGATCCAATACAGCACCTAGAGCTACCACCTAACTGGCCTTACCTCATCTCGACCTCCTTCCCACAATCCCCCACGACCCTTCTTTTACATCGGCCTTTTCATTCACACAGTCACTGGTCATCACTTGCGCGCACCCATCTCGTCGATTCCTTCTTCACACTCTTTACTTACCCTTTCAATAAAATCGACAATGGTACGTTGACATTGCTTCTCCCCGAGTTGGCAAGGACCCACCCGCACTCAACAGCCAGCATCCCATCCCACCCTCGAGCGCAACAAGGGAGGGCAGGAGGGCAGGCAGGTAAAACTGAACATGGTCAACAGCTCGCTAACCTGTGCTTCAATTGTTTACTACAGAGCGGAACTCTCGTCGGCTTCGCCATGCTCGTGGCTGCCTCTGTCATCTTCACATACTACTCCATCTGGACCCTGCTCATGGTCAGTAGCATCGCCCACCCACCTCCTCCCTCATTACCTTTTGTTCTGCGAACAGGGCCAGCAAGGTTGACTAACACATCTTGCTACAGCCCTTCGTCGACGAGGGCCACCCTCTCCAGAGCTTCTTCCCTGCGCGCGTTTGGGCCATCCGTATTCCCGTCATTCTCATCCTCCTCGGTTCCGCCGTTGTCGGTTCCTTCCTAGGCACCGTCATGATCCGCAGCAACAGGAAGAAGGCTGCCAAGGCTAAGGCTGCCGCGAAGAAGAAGGCGTAAAGGACTCGGAAGTGGGAGATTATTATCAATTGTTGCGCATGTCGATGCCCGGGAGACCCAGGTTTATCGTTGGATGTCTACGATGATACGGGCATAGAACATGAGGGCCCAAGGGGGAATGGGTCCACAGTTGCGAAAGCACAATGATGGGTATCTAAGCTGGATTTATTGGAGAATGAGCACGCTGCTCACTTCAAGAGCAAGGCTACCTACTCTGATGCTGCTCGAGGAGGTACTACCCTAGGCCAGAGAGAACCCTCAAAAAATCACCAATAAAGGAGTGAGTGGCACGACCGGCCAAGTACATATCCTGCCCCCATGATCCCAGGCCTCGGCCCGACGCATGTCTCTTTGGACCGATGCCTATCATCCGTAGACAAAATCATGGCAAGAATGACTCCTGGTCTAATCTAGCTCCAAACGCCTCGTGATTCCTTTCTCAAACTCTCTGATCTGCAAAGTCAAGCACTTCACAGTCATCCTCGAAAAAGCCATCCTCATCCTCCGTGTGCCTCGCCCCACGTCGTCGTCGGGTTGTAACAACAATCTCATCGCCGTTCTCTCCACGGTGCATAACTCTCTCCATCGAAGAAAGCGGGAGCGCGCGGTGATCATCCGAAATGTTGAATTCGTCTTCTGAAACTGAGAGGTGTCCAGTATCGAGCTTCACCAGGTTGAGTGGCTGACCAAATGCCCAAGGTTGCAAGTAGTTTGTCTCAAGAGTTGTTTCTTGAGCGCGAACACGCTGCTGTCTCTTCTTTTGCTTGGGCGTTGCGTGATCCTCCAGTGTGGTATCGGCCATCAGTACAGCAAGCGATGGAGCCAAGGCCGCTGGTGGACTTGCATACTCATACAAAGCCACTCGCCTGTCGGTATGGAAAGGCTGGTATGGTGCGCTGGACTCGATCTCGGCTTGCGGGATGGATGCTTCCGCACTCAGGTTGACTTGGAGCGGTCTGGCGCGCGGATCAAGCGTCAGCGTCTTGCCCACGTCCATTTCTCGGTCTGACAGGTCCAGATACTCGTCCGAGTCGATGAATTGCCGAACAGCTGGCGAGAAGCCATCGTCGGGAAGTGCCGGAACTTTGAAGTCCTTGTATCGAACTCCTCGAGGTGTGCGCTGCTTGCTGGCAGCCGCCGACGGCCGACGAGTCTTGGATGGGAACGTTCGCACTAGGCCGTCGCCAACCACATACAGAGTATGGTATTTTCTACCAGTGATCCATACGACGCATGATGAAGCTGGCAGGAGCGAGCTTTGTGGCAAAGAAACGCGGTTGTCTCCCGTGTGGCGCAGCTGGTTTATGGCGACGCCGGTTTTGCCCAGGGAATGACTGATGCTCGCAGCAATGGCTCTTCCTCCAACGCTGGCTGAATCGACAAAGTTGCCGCCGGCCAAGCCTTGAGCGTTCACGCTGCTCCTACGCGGCCGAGTGATCAAAGGTCTGGCGGCATGGTAGGCAGCGCCAAAGGCACTGGATGCGATCGATACAGCTGAGTTAGGTGCATCTGACGCAGGAGCGCCGTTTTCTTCCGTGGCCTTGCGCCGGCGAGGCGGCGGCCAGGTGAAGGCACTGAAAGGCATTTCAAGGAGATGAACGGTTCCTCTTTCCGTGACCATTGCAATCCGCTCCCCGTTGGGTTTCGACCAAGCCACATCGACGATCCGAGCAACGGTCATCCGTGAGAATTGCGCAACCTGGCGCACTCGTGGGCCGACTGCGTTGTTAGCCGCGATCACCTGAAGAGGTGACGACTTGGTGTACTGAATGCACATCAGGTCCCATACAGTCTGCACGTCGCCCTTGCCGCTTGCCGTGAACAGAGATAGCCCAGTCGGCGAAAAGGACAGGAAGCTGCAGCCAAGTGGAGATGCAAAGGTGATGAGCGGGTGCAAGGTGGCCGAAGTTGGCAAACTGTCCATGTCGAGGATAGAGACCAGACCGGGGTCTTTAGTCACTGCTTGACCAGGTGTACCGTGAGTCGGCGGGAATTGGTTTGCGTCGTGTCGAGGAGGATACGATCCTGCCCATTGCTGCGCTGTCACAGGAGGGGATCGAGACTGCATCGGAGGCGCCTGGTTCGCATTCTTGTTCCAGTACGAGTTCCAGGCCGACAGTCCTTGTTGGCCAACCCACTTTGCTCCCGAGATCAACTCTTGCGTTGTTTCACGCATAATCTTGTTGACCATGCTCTCGGACATGGGAGAATCAACAGATCCGGTGACCGCGGGTAGCACAGGAGACGTCACCGAAGAGATGCCCGGGGCTTTGCCGAGAATGACCACCGGTACATGAGCGCGTAGAGCGATTTGCGAAGATGCAGCTGGAGGACAGTAGGCAATCCACTTCCCGTTGAGCGATAGGATTGGGGTCTGCGGGTTGGGACGAGGAGGCGCAGGTGAGTGGCGGCGTTCAGCATCCTCGGCAACCTCTCCTCGAGGGGGCTGTTGGAGGCTGGTCCAGATTTTACCAACACAACCGAAGCGAACTGTGCCGTCATTGGAATCCAGGATAGAACGGTAAACCCAGCATTCTCCACTCACTCCAGAGGCGATTGCAATGTTTCCAGCATCAGCTTTGATCGTGAATGCGCCCGTCGGCGGCGGCGCCTTGAAGATCGGGCTCGTTACGGGTGTTGCCAGCGGGACTTTTGGAGCTTGTAGAAGCACGTCGACGAGTTTGCCGGTCTTGAGAGAATATAGCTCGACTGTCGTCTGGTAGAACTCGATGGCAGGCGTGAATCGGCCGGAAGGGCCTCCCTTCGGACTGCCATCAGCTCGAGGGCTACCTGGCACATCAGCTCTGTCTTCGGTAATGTTGTCGTTTGCCGCTTGAATTGCGATCTCTGGCGATGTTTGTGGTAGCACAGGCCCGTGAATGACGACAGCTACGAGCGGAGAATCATCGGCCTTGTCTCCAGGAGTTGACCAAGGAAGGACCTTGGCATCGTATACGCCTCCTCGCAACCCTTTGAGGCCGGCAACCCGATCTAAGCCACGCTTGCTGACTGAATAAACTTCGAGACCACCCTCATAGCCCGCCAGAGCAACATTGTCTGATCCTGGAGCGAATTCGTTGTGTGCAGCAGGGAGTGTATCGAAGCCAAAGTAATAGCCCTTATCGCCGGCTTTCATGCCAGCCTTGGAAGCCATATCAAAGTCGATGTCGGGAGCACTGTAAAAATGCGGCTGGGCTTGATGAGGGAGCGGGGGTTGGGAGCCTACTCGGGCGTGGGACATTTGCGACTGCATGGAGCTGCGACGGTATGCTGCAGCTGCAGCCGGCTGATGGTAGGCTTCAAGGGGAAACTGCGCATCCATCTGGAAGCTGAGGGGCCGCTTCATATGGTTTGGCATGCTGTTGGGAGGGGATGGTGAAGCAGTCTGGGGCGTCAGAGACTGGCGTTGGACGGCCCATCCGTGGTGGAGGCGACCAGAGTCTTCGTAGGAGGAAGGTTGAGTGGGCGGCGACTCGCCCATGAGACTGATCAAGTTGCCTGGAGAGCCAGCGAGCCCTCCTCTTGCCCAGTCGTGGTTGGTACTTGCAGCCGATGCGGATGTGGTGGAAAGTGCATCCAGAGAGGGCGAGACGGTGGGGTGCCCATCGTATGGGGACGGGTCTTGAGTTATGGGTCTAATGTCGGGAGAATGAACGGGAGGCGACGATGCATCGGACGGAGGGCTCTTGGAAGGGCTGCCGTTTCTTTGAGGTTGTTAGCCATCGTGGTCGCGACAAAGGTAGAAGGGTCATAAGGGTTGCAGCAGTGACTCAACACCGACTATCGCGGGGTTCTAAGATGACGGGCAGGGGTAGAGGGGAACCTACGCGAACTTGCCCGCGGCGAGTTTCGTCACCGCGGCGCTAACTGCACCATCTTTCGCGTTCTTTCTGTCCTTCTTCGAACCTGAAGAGAATGATATGATGAGTATGGCAACATTACATTGGTTCCGGCGCGTATGACAGCTCAGGGGCGCAGGAGAGAGACCCGAACTTACTCGGCATTCAAGTGGTGTTGCGCGGCAGTTGGAGCAGTCTCCTGCTCCAAGGACCTGCGTTTCCGCAAGCCAGCTGTACCGCTTGTTTGGGAACGATGAAGTCGATACGAGAGGATTATGCAAGTGTCGTGGTACGTGGCTCGGTATCGTCGTATGAGGGTTTTTAGAAGGCTGTAAAGGACGAGAGTTGAGTTGTTGGTCTATTAGAGAATCGCGCGAAAGTAGTCGACAAAGGCGGCAGGTGACCTCGGATAACGAAGGCTGCCGCAGGCTATTTTTTTGTAAATGCTTTGAATATGAACAGTTTTGCGTGGCAAATAGAGGCAGGCAAAGCAAGACGGAACAAGTCGAATACCGGTCGGTAAGCAAGATGGACGTCGGGTTGGAGGTGAAAGCGAAGGGAAGAAGCAGTAAAGAAAGGGAAAAGAGCGGCTTTCTTTGCAGGCACTGCCAAAGCGGAGAGCAAGAGAGAGATTACTAGGATGGCCAAAGGAAAATCTAGAGAAGAAGACAGAAGAGGAAAGACGTGACAGGTCGTGACGGACGTGACGTGACTGTTGTGTTCACGGGAATGCTGCTATCGTGGATCGTTGTTTGAGTTGTTGGTGTTGATGAGTCGAAGGAGAGAGCACGGGGAAGAGTGAGTGACAGTGAGGTGAGGTCAGGTAGGCAGGTCCCAGGTCCGGCCGGTCCAGTTCCAGTTCCAGTTGAGGTGAAGTGCGGTGGTACTACTGTGTACCTACCATAGGTACGGAGTATACTAGGTGCCTTTAGGTACCCCCGGCCTGACTTGGACCTGCTGTTCTCTCCGTGGCTGATGGCGGGGGTGGGTGGTGTGTCCCGCCTCCACCCCCTCCACGGCGGCAGCGGCATCTAAAGGTAAGATAAGATACGGAGGGGAGACCTTCCTCTTCCTTCCATTTCTTACCTCAGGTAAAGGTAAGGTAGGTACCGGTAGCCGGGCGCACTATCCAAACAAGACACCGGGCACATTTCACCACCTGGGCACGTCACAGGGCGGCCTCTCTGACGGTTCCAGGTTGCTTTCGTTTGGTATGCGAGAGGCCTGCCAACTCTCATACTCAGCAACACCTCATTCTCAGTCACAACGACGTTCCCAGGCACAACAGAACCCTGCTTGCTACCTAGCAGTGAAAGCCATATCTGAAGCACCTCGGGCAAGGTACCTTCCTTCAGTTGCTGGCCACCCGCGGGATGGAAGCGGGGCATTCGAGTGCTTTCGCTCTCTCCCGTCCCCCAGTTGTTCAGGTTCCATTGCGCGCCTCCATCACCCCCGAGTACGGAGTACGGCGCGGTGTGCCCCCCAATCCAGTCTCCCCTCCAAGCCACCCCTCCATGCCCCCCTTCTGATTGAGTCTGTTGGAGCAACCTGAACTAGGATGACAGGGGTGTCAAGTGCAGACAACTTGCTGGGATGCACTTCAGAGAGGGGGAGGGGAAAGCAGAGAGACAGACATATGGTGGGATTCTGCGATTGGATTGGCACTGTTCTGCAACTGCATCTACGAGCTGGTAGGTTCCAGGCTGGAGGTAACTCTCGGCTTGAACCTCACCCGGCAGGTACCTGCGATGCGCATCACGGGCAGGACGCGCACCGCGGATACTGGTGCAGTCTGCAGATAGGTACAGCGCACCAATCTTGGACCAGCTCGCAGCGGACAAGGGGGGTTGGTTGGTTCTTGAGACTGCCAGGCTGGGGGGCCCCGGTGCTCTGTACCTGGTCATGTCTCTTTCCGTACCTCCGCCGCAGCTCTTGGTTGTCGGAGAACTCGAACATGACCGTACCAGCTGACGGAAGATACGTGGTCCCGACGTCCTACGAACAGGTACCTTTCAGTTACAACAGCATGGCAGGGGCGTAAAGACAATGGAAGACACCTCGTCCTCACCTCAAGCTGGGCTGCAGCGGGCGCGGATAGCAGGACTAACACCTTCAAGACTCCAAAGAGAGAGACACACTTCCGATCACTTTACACGCCCTCGCTCTCGCTCACTCCTCTCTCTTTTTGACATTGGACCTCAGCAACCGGAGTTGAGTCCAGTCCAGCCCAGCCCAGCCTGGCTAAGCTCCAACTTATTTAATTTCCTCCTTTATTTGCGCCTCCCGGTCTATTCTCTCTTTCACTAATTAGTTGATTGCAGGCACCGAGTACGCGCGCAGTAGCGTTATCAGTTCATCTACCCTCAGAATTCCTGACGGAAGCGACCAAATCAAACTATTGTCATGCCAGACGAACGGAACACTGGTTCAACTACGAATTCAATATTGTCTGAGACCCCTCTCATCCGTCCACCACTAGATTGACACATTTTCTTCCATTGCTTTCTACCGAATCTCCGAAGTGTCTGCCACACACACACTCTTATACACTTTGGTACACACACTCACAAAGCCACTCAAACGCCTACCTAAGCTCAGCTCTGCATACGCATACAGATTCTCTTGCCGAGGCCGGAGATGCAGGCGGCAACGGCGCGAGGTCTAGCCAAAAGTTACAATGTCCAAGCCTGGCAGGCCAGATACCTACTACTGCCGTCACAAATCCCATCACAAACCCCCGACAAGCCATCCTTGGAGCGGGGACCAGCTGCTGACACCTGGGCTGTGCGTGCGTTTGCCTCTGTGCCAGCAACTTTGAAGACGGACGACGGCAAGACGAACAACCGACAGACAGATGAAGGTGACGATCTGGGGCTGGTGACTGATGCCATCATCCCGCTTTGGCCTGATGACAAGCGGCGCAGGCTCAACCGATGCTAACTGGACCAAGCTTCCTCCTGGGGCGGAACTGTGGACGGATTCCAGACTAAATTAACGGTGTAGACTTCATTTACCGCTAAACACTTCCAGGATTGCGGTCCTGCTTCCTGGTTTCCCTCTACGGTATGCCGTCCTGATCCCGTATCCTCCCGTTGACGGTCATCCGTCTGTCCTATCGCACCGCTTCCCCATTGAACTGCCATACACTCGGCGGCTCAGGGCCAGACCGTCCGACTGACAAAGACACCTGACCCCCCTCGGTGGAGGAACGGGGGCACCACGTCAGGTGAACGAGCCACTCACAGCTCTACCGTGGACCACGAGAACAACGCACCATAGCTGACGTATGGAGGGGCTCTCCTTGGATACCCCTCCTCATTCCCCCAACCTCGCCTTCAGCTTTACTGGGTGGATTGCGAACCTCGATCATCGCCGTTTCAAGAATTGAGATGCCGCCAACTTGTCACGATTCTGTTGAGGCAATACCTACTTGAGGTTCTGGCTACCCTCGGCCCAATTACTTAAGCAACCCATTCGGATGAGGCGTAGCTACGCGAGACGAAGCCTGGACGAGGCGACGCGCGATGAATGCAAGGCACGGGGCCAACCGCGCCCGCTACGCCGTCGAAGCGCAAGCAAGCGCATGGGGCGGTCTGAGGTCGAAGCCATCACCGGATGAATCTGCCGTCATCGACGATCTCAAGGCCAATCTGCTCGCTGCTCAAGACGGGCAGAGCAATGCCATCGCCGAAACACGGTGGCTGCGACAAATCGCATTGCGCCGCCAATTGGCAAGTGCCCGATGCTCAATGAATGACTGTCACATCTCAATGGCTGGATTGCTCCGGTTCACATACAATTCTCATTGCTATTCGACACACTGCTCAATTCTGGATATTTCCGCTTCAGCCAGCGCCGTCATTTGTCACACTTCAAAACTCTGACACCGAAGGTAGTTCCCCCTCAATAGGAGCCCACTGGTCGAGCCAAACTCGATATGCATCCATCCGCCACTCCCCATCCTGCTTCACCCAGTCTGCGCTACCCGCCCAGCTGAACACGTTCTCAGCACCATCCAACCCCTTCCTCCGAACTCCCCCCTTGAGCATGACGTGCACACCCTTTTCGGTAGCGGAGCCGATCGCACTCGTGATCCAGTGCTTCCTGGCCGCGACAGAGCTCCACATGTCCGCCCGTAGTTGACGGAGGTCTGGAAATACAAAAACACGTCAGCCGTCCCCATACCTCAGAGCACAATGCTGGGTGGGTAGGTGGGTAGCAAAACTCACTCCCGTGCTTCTCTGCTGCTGCCGGGCCAATCTTCACTTTGGCATCGGGCGTGTAGAACTCGATCCAGCGCTCGTTCAGGTCCTTGTTATCGCTGGTCCGGTAAAAGTCCCGTATCCGGAGCCGGAGGTCCCGCTCCATCGCCGTCTCGCTGGCCGAGAACGGTTCCATTGTGGAATAGCTGTCGCGGGGCTCCACGCCCTCTGTGGCAGTAAAGGAGGCCATTCTTGTCCCCTTTCTACTAGTTGGCGAACTGTTTGGAATCGTAGCCGTTCTTCAAGAGTTTGCGTATATTTTGCAAAGGAATACTCTGTGACAAGGTAAGGAAGGAAGTGAATGTATTGTGAGTAGCGTACTATTGCAAAGCACGTGGGAGGAAGCAAGGTGACGTTTATATCCGTCCCCCGTTCCCAAGTGCGGGACGGCGGGGGGGCGCACCCCACAAGTCTTCGGCCCGGAAGCCCTGGCGGCACCCGATGAAAGCTTCGGAACCTTTACCTCGGGAAGGAAATCGCGACACCATTGACCGGGTTTATTGCAAATCCACGCCCATCGTCTTCTCCATCACTAAGAACTACCTGGCGGACTCTGGATTCGATTGGTAATGATATGAGAGCGCTGCACGTATGCGTTTCTCGGAAGTTCCGTCGGAAAGGGACCCAAAAGGTTGACCTCACCCTACCTCTAAAATGCTACATGCTCTTTTGAATTCTATACTTGAGGGCCGCTTAAATACATCAACTCGGGTATGATATTCTTCTGCGCAAGCTGCTTGGCTTGTCATAATGTTTTTACTATACATGATATCGTTGCTCCATTCCATCCGTACCTATTGCCCCCCTCGAGATCAGATGATAAGCTCGCCATGGTTCCATGCTGGATCAGGTTGGAGCCGTAGAAGACAATTTTGAGATGAAAAACTCCGTTACGAGACCTCGAATGGATCGTCAACTGTGCCGTCACCATTCATACGCGTTCTGGCGGCACCTGTCTCATCATCCACCACAGCAGGCTTACATCGCTCGTCTCCTTTCGCCTTGGTAGCCCGAATGGAATCCTGAGAGGAGCCCAGCTCAACCTCAAGGAGCATGCGTCTTGCTCTCACCCCGGGGGCCTCGGTTCGTACATCCTCCGCATTGGCTTCCTCCTGCCTTCTCTTCTTGGTTGAGGTCGACTCACAGGGAGTATCGTCGTTGTCGAGGCTGTAAGCACTGCCGTATAGAAGAGCAATACTTTCATCACATCCCGCACTTCTCGATGTCTCTTTGCTGCCCCGTTTGACTTCGAACTTTGCAATTCGTTTGTCCCTGATATCAGCGGGAGATGTTGGTGCTCCAGCTTTGGATATTGAACGAACGGAAGGGCTTGTAGTAGCTGGTATGGCAGGCTTGTGAACCAGCAAGGGCGAGATCAATCCTTCAGAATGTCTGCTGTCAGTTGGAGACTTGCCCTGGTCAATGCGACTATTGCCTCGAGGCTCTATAGCGGGAGTTCGAATCTTGTTGGCCTGGCATTCCGCAAGAATCTGCTCTTGAAGCTTCAGAAGGTCTGGCGGAATGCCTTCAGCTCCACCACCAGCACCAAAGGCGATGTTCGGAGGCTCCGTTGAGTCTTCAAGAACACCCCCGTTTGCCTGAAAACAGTTCATGAGAGGGACTCGGCTGCCGAGACTCATATGAGGAGCTGGAGGTGCCTGCGCTGAATATGCCGGATGAATCTTGGCTGCCGGAGGTGACCTCTTTTTCTTCCTCCACGCCTGGTATGCTTCGTCGGACCTCCCAAGCCCTAGAATTGCATCCAGCATGTCAAACTTCCCATTCTCGATCGGACTGCCCGCCGATTCACGGTCGTTTGGCCGTCTGTTCACTAACAGATTTCCCTCGGATTCGATGAAGATATTCTCGATACCGGGAAACACATTACAGGGATCGAGCTCGATGGAACTCGTTGATCTCCTCTTACGTTTTTGTGCGACCTTGGCGACGAGGTCGAGAGCTTGAACTTCGCCTTTGAGAAGCCTCTGGTTCAATACCATGGGTGTGAACTGCCTGACCCACCAGAGAGTGGTCATTCTCGAAAAGTAATACTGCTGCATCCATGGAATCGTGGTTGCCAGGCTGTTCGTTGTGTGGGTGCCATACCGCTCGCCCTGCAGGAAAGGGAGCCTTTTGAGTGTGTCTGAGGGGGACACTGCGGGCGAATGACAATTCTTGAGGGCCTCAAGATTTGGGAAAGTCATGATATTGGACTTGTCCTTGTTGAAGTGCAGGTCTGTCAGGCTGGTGATTTTCTCAATAGAATTCTTCAAGCGCGTTCGCCATTGATTCGCTTGAGGAAGCGTCTGGACACACCAGAAGCGCTCGACAAGGCCACCGTCTTTGACAAGCTCTTGAGCGAGACGTGTCCCGCAGCCTAAGAGTCCGGAGGGGGCATAGTCGCAGCCAGTGAGCATAGCGAAACAGGCGACACTTTTCTTATTGTAAAGCCCAGCCTTCAAGCGACGGATGTCTCTCATGTCGAAAATTCGCGCATGCTCCTTGAACTTGTGATTCTTGGTATCCCGCAGGTCTCTAATGACAACAGTGGAGCCGAACATGAAGCAATCGCCGTCCTCAGACCAGACTGCATCGACGAGACCTTGTTGCTGGAGTAAAGCGCACTCGGCTTCAGCTTCGCCTGGTACCTGGAGCCAAGGTACGAGAATGTGATCCAGCGTGTTCTTTATGAGGGCGGTGGTCGACTCTCGTTGACCATACCGTTTGGAGCCCCGCTTGATTTGTGGGCGCTGTTCGCCGTCGAAGACAAATACCACATGGATACCGAGCCGCATCAACGGTAGCAGACGTTCGAGGATGGCCTTCTCTCGTGGGTGGGAACCTGGTGATTCTAGTCGGAATTGTCAGCCTCGGGATTCTCTTGGGTCTCCAAAGATAAACAAAAATGTGTAAGTGAAAATGGTGCAGAATGTACACGAATGGACAAGATCGGTAAACCAGATCAATGCAGTAATGAGGGGTTGACTGAAATGGGCGACCAACGTTCTTGAATAGCAGCTTCCTGGGCGTCAGAGACATTCTTGGACTGCCAATGGGCTGCGTCGACAGCGATGCGAAGTGGTCGTTTATGTTTCTTCAAGTGATCAGTGGCCCATTGTGCCAAGGATTTCTCGACGCCGGCTCGGTCGACGAGTTCCCAAAAACTAACAAGATATGGTTAGTACAAGTAGAAATGATTGTCAAATCGAACTCCTGCGAATACGAATCAGCTTGAACGCACCACGTAATGCCCATCTTCAGGGCCTGCTTGTTTCGAGAAGGGATCGGTGGTAGAAGGGCTTGGAGGTATGAGAATGTGGAATACCGCGTCGAAATAGGCGTGTGTAAGTCGGCTGGCTACGTGCATCCGTTGAATATAGCACTCAGGGATCACCAGAGAATGACTTGACTTGTGGGATGAATGAAGCATTCGGATGACTCGCAGAGGTGTTGAGATGAAATGGACCAAAAGAGAAAGAGATAGAAAAAAAAAGCAAACATTTTGGAAAAGGTAGGTAGGCACGGGGGTGCTTCAGATACACATCACCAACATCAACCCAGGAAGGCGCGTGCGCACTGACCACCATCAACCACCTCGACTTTCCATTCTTTCAATACCTCAACCCCTGATATCTCGCCAACAAGCAACAATCCGATAGTTCTGAGTAGAATTCGGGGCGAATCGAGGTCTCACCGACAAATCAGCGCCTAACCAGAAATGTGCGCGATTAAGGCGCTGCCGGCGGCAATGTCTTTGAATTTCAGAATTCGATTTCATGCACTGGCCACGCTAACCACCGGCTACTCGTTGCATTGAGTAAGGGTTCTCAAGCCGGACACAGAGCAGTCGCCGGCCCCGCATGTGCCGAACGGTCCCGTGTAGCCCACCCCATCGCCCGATCATGGCACTAGAAGCCTACTTAGCTATTTAGGGCAATATGTAAAGCAGTCGGTACATTCGCATCAACCACACACATTCCCTCGCAATCGTCAACTACGCGACACTGGAAGAATCGCAGATGCCATGACAGCCACACCGTGGTGCAGCTTTCATATCCTGTTGATACACACGACTAATAATGTACAGCAGTGGCTCTTTGCCTATCATGAGCCCTGGCAACCTTCACTCCTCGCTCCTAAAAGATACCCTCAAAAACACCGCTTGAGTGATCTCCCTTCGATTCAACGCCGTACCTCGCGTCTGGGACCTCATCTCAAGCCTTGACTCCCCTAGCATTAATCTCGCCCTTCTCCCCAATGTTCAGACGAAGGCGACAATCGGGGCAGTACCACTTTGTCGTCCGCGCAGGAATATGGGTCATACCCATGCACTCTAGATGGAACCATTCCTTATCGCAAATCTTTTGAACGCAGGAAAGAACAATTGTCAGCGTGATCCTAGACCTCGAGCTACGCGAAAAACACTTACTTCATTGTCGCACGCAATCATTTCGCCAAAGCTGACTCTGTTGCAGTCGCAGTACCGTGGCTCTTTCGGGTCGATTGGGTTACCCTCGTCGTCTTCTTCCAACTCGATCTCGATCGGCTGGCCCTTTTCCTTTTTCTGAGCGCGTTTCTTCTTGGGAGCCGCTTTTCGCTTACCCACGGCACTGCTGCCTCCAGCGTTGGTCTTGCTGACGATACCAGGCACAGGCTTTCTAGTCCTCTTGCTCTGCTGTCGCTGCTCGGGAGCTGGCGTATTCCGCGCGGTACTAGCGCGACGGGGTCGGTCAGTTGCTAGCGAAGGCTGTGGCTCTTGACTCATAGCTTTTCCTCGCGAGCTGGGACGTCTCCCTTGGCCGTCGGGCACCGGTGTGGTGCCTGGTGTCGCCGCACGCGAGCTTGATTGTTTGATCGAAGGCGCTGCAGATGACGAGCGCTGTGCCTGCGGAACCTGTGGCGCCGGCACTGGTGTGGGGTTGTCGAGTTGCTGCTGATTCTTCTTTGCCATCTCGCCCCTTGTTTCCCTTCGAGCTGCAGAGTCACGCACCGGAGGAAGAATGGGCGTGGTGGACTTCTTGGGGGACAAGATGGGTGGCGGTATTGGCGTCTCCGCGGGTAGCTTGGTCAGTATACTTGCCGGGGCAGTGCTTGCGACTGACGCCGGGGGCCCAACCGAACCAGTCGGCGAAGAGGCCGGCGCGGATGTGTTCGCTGGCTTCGCAGCCGCAGGGCCAGTGCCTGTGGTCGTCGAGCCATCTTGTCCGGGAACAGGAATCGGCACTGGAGTCGTCATCTTGGGAGTAACCGCAGTACCGCCTGGTGTAAGAACAGGAGGTGGTATAGTAGACTCTGTTAGAGGTTGCGCAGCGAGACTGGCTCTTAGATGAGGAAGCGGCACTGGAGTCTCCGTCTTGGTGCGCTTTGGAGCGGGACGAGGCGCTGGTGTCTCAACTGGCGGCTGCTCAGGCTTCTCGGCCTCAGCCTCTGGGATAGAATCTCTCTTCCGCTTGTTACCGTTGGGTTTTGGCTTCGCTGGAGTCTTCGCTTTGCTTGCGCCTTTCGGCTGGTCTGCAGTTGTGTTGGTTGTAGTATTATTTGCCGTAGAGGGGGTGGTGGTATTGTTGTTGTTGTTGTTGTTATTGTTGTTGGTGGTGGTGGTGGTGTTTGTGTTGTTCGCGGCCGATGATGACGATGCTTCATGAGACATCAAAAGTCTTGCAGCTTCCCTAAACTGTCTGGCTGATTCTTCCGCCTCTTCTGCAGCCTGTTTAGCCAGTGACTCTCGCTTAAGCTTCTTGGCCTCGTTGAGCTTCATGCCCCGATTGCTCAGCTGAATATCATCGGACGCAAGCGCAGCGGCACTGATGGCACCTTCCGGAATTGGTTTGTTACCGGCTTCAGCATCAGGGGCCAGAGCCGCAGGCACCTGGTCAAAAACTCTGCCCTCGTCCTCGGCCTTCTTTTTTGCCTCCTTGTAGGCATCAATGCCACGGCCGAGCGTCTTGAGTTCTCGCAAAATCATGGTATCACTGGGACTCCATGTTGCATTCTTCTTCATCCGCTTTCTAAGCCTCGCAAGTTCCCATGGCGTCAATTGCAACCAGGGGGCATCCGCGCTTCCTATCACGGCGTTCTCTGGCGGAGGTCGCAGCACAACAGCAGGAGTTGCCGCAGCAGCCAGGCCCGCAGCAGATTTGGGAGGCCGCACCGAGGACGCAGCCTTTGGGGTCTTTGGTGGCCTCGCCTTGGGGGTCTTGACAACTTTGATGCGCGGTGCTGGTGTTGTGCGAGCTGGCGTCCGTCCCAAAGAATCATCATCTTCCTCTTCAGAGCTCTCATCACTGTCGTCCGAGTACGCCACAAACTGGTCGTATGGCGGTAGTACTTCGCCTGGCACAGTAATCCTGGGTATCCGTGGCCTGCGCACCTTCTCGCCATCTCCATTTCGCATCACCCGTGGCGCTCTGACAAGCTGAGATTTGGAGGTCGCCACGGGGCTCTTTTGTTCCTCTGCCGGATAGTTTTCCAGCAGGTTCTTCAACTTGGCCAGTATGGTGTTTGCGCGATTATAGTGGCGGTTGACGTTCTCAGACATGCGAACTGCCTCAGCATGCGCGTAAACCCGGGAGCTGACTGCATGGTTCAGGCTGTCGGAAATATCTGCACGCAACTGTACGGGAGATGGACGCTCCTCAGCGGGAATGCTAGGTAGCTTTCCCCAGGTCGAGGTGAGGTTGTGAACGTTGATTGACGCTTCGGTGTATGTTTGGTCGAGCTTGCCGATCAGAGTTAATGATCGCGTCATATCAGAAGGAAGGTATTCGGTAAAGTCGAGGAAGTCGGTGACGGTAGCTTGCGCGTCTGGATCGGCGCGCATCTCGAGTGACTCGACGGAGTTGCTGATGGAACCGAGCGACTGATGTATATCGTGTTCGACCGAGGTCCTGTTTTTGGGCGACACCTCAATGTCCATGGCGTCTGCGCCCTCCTCGGTAGAGGCCATTTCGTCGGAAGGGGTGCAATGAGAGTATATTCCGTCGGCCTGAAAAGCGGCGCATCAATCACTATGGATGCATTTGACACCGGAAAAACGATGGTGGCTGTTGGGCGTGTTGCGAAGTACAGTTGCGCATGCTTGTGATGAGGTTGCGGGTCGCGCAGGCAAGGGGAGTCGCGACCTGATGTGATGTTCGGTTTAGCTCTGTGAGCTCCCTGCCGCTAGGGACCTTGGGGGCAGCTGCGATGGGGGTGGCGGGGCTTCCAACGTCCAACTGACAGATGCGCTGGCCAGATTGGTACACTCCAAGTCCGTGCACGGCTGGAGGCATGTCTGTCGCGGATTATTCAACTTCCGAATACGCGAGAGACATTGGGTACGTACCTTTGTTTTGCCTTCAGTCTCCTATCCCATCAAATGCTACCTTTTAGGGGGTAGTATATCTGTCTACACTCTACAGTCTTTCTGTAACTTCCACTTCACTTCAAAATTATTCATGAGCGAATACAAAGGGAACAGTTTCGGGTTAATGTATAAATTATTACGATCTTTCGAGAAAGTACGTAGGTGTATTTTGATACCCATTTAGCAGATGATGGGATACCACTTGCTAGCACCTAATTGGCCTGGCCTGGCATTTAGCATGGCTGGCACTCACAGGGAAGTATCCAATACATGTAACGCCTTTCGCGGCCACTATTTCCTAGGTATATATCATACTTATGAGCTCTCTTGTACCTTCTCAATGTCATTTTCCAGCACTAAACAACAACCTAATATCGCTAGCTATTCCGAATAAACAGAGAGATCATTCAAGTTCCCAGGCGCAGCTATAATGTACACTAGTCTTCGTCCGCATCTCTCGCTGGGCCCTCGCCATTCCCCTGCAGTCGTTCCTCGAATCTTTTGAATTCGTTCGCACTCACTCTGCCTATGTTGGTCGCGCTGATAGTCTGGATTGCCGTGTAGAAGTGTTCTCTCGTCAAGATACGTTCGGTCGTATCGCTCAATTGTGAGCTCACACAGTTGGTAGCAGCCATGACGCAGAGATTCTTAAGATCTGACCCAGTGTAGTTCGGGGTTAACTTGGCGATATGATCTGTGTTGATGTGCTGCAGCGTTTCATCCTCGAGCAACAAGCCAAGTATCCCGGTTCGCTCGTCCTGCGTGGGAATGTTGAGATGTATTTGCACAGGTGCTCGTCGAGGAACGGCTGGGTCCAAGTCGAACGGCGTATTTGTAGCAAGTAAAACGAAGGGAGCTCTTGTGTCCGTAATCAAGCCGTCCCACTCCATGAGAAACTGATTCAGCATCGACCTGATATGTCTCTTCTCGCCAGCTTTGCGCGCACTAAGCATTGCATCAGCTTCATCAACGAGAACGATGCAGGGGTATAGTTTTCGAGCCAGAGAGAAGATAGCCTTGATCATCTTTCCATCTTCTCCATGGCACTTCTGCCAGACCTCGGAAGTTGAGATAAGTAGCATGTTGAATTTTGATTGTTTCGCCATACCTCTAGCCAGCATGCTTTTGCCCGTGCCTGGAGGGCTATAGAGAATAGATCCTGTGACTTTATTTCCTTTAAGCACGCTACGAGAAAAAGCTTTCGGCCTTAAAAGTAAAAGGGAAGTCACTTGCTCTAGCTTGTTAATATATAACGGATTCGGGATGCGCCCAGCGACAGGTCGCTAATAAGTCAGCAACTAGCACACGGATCGCACTTTATAAAAACTTTTTATAGAACAGAGCCCTTATTAAAAAAAACTTTATAAGTTTTAGTCTTAGATTATATTAATACTTATATTATAACCTCGCTAGTTAAGTACTTATAGCCTAATTTTTTATAATTCTATTTAAATACTAATATTTATAAAAACGGCTAAATAAAGAATATTATTAAAATAAACTACTTTTATAAATAGATTACTTTATTAATACCTTAAGGACCCTATTTATTATAAATAAAACGTTTATTAATAATTAATTATTAAATATATAAAAGCTAAATATATATAAAAGTATTTATATATATATTTTGCTTTTACTAACTACTCGGGCAGTTCTCAATATCATTTATATAATATTAATATGTAGTATTATAAATACTCTTACTATCTCAATAGACTATTTTTTTTTAAATTTTCTACTTTTTTAAGTTTCCCTTTTATAAAGGTTATAACTACGGATTATTAATAGTAATATTAGACGCCTAATACTACAACCTTATAAGCTTATTACGCACTTAGCTAAATTAGCTATCCTTCTAAATAATAATAATTTATAATAGTATAGTATTTAAAATGCCCTCGTCGTTATTATTAAGAATAATATTAATTTTATTAATATTTATTAGATTTTTAACTTTAACTCGTATATATATATATATTCGTTACTTCGTTTTTTTTATTAAAATTAAAAACGCTTCCCTTATTATTACTATTATTATTACTATTACTATTACTATTTGTTACGAAGGTAACTTTGTTTACCTTATTATTCGCCTTATTATCAATATTACGTAAGCAATATATATACTATAATAATCTACGTTTTTCGTAGATTATTATAGGTATTGATTATGTAAGCAATACTGCTTATATAAGCTTACGTGAGCGATGGAAAGTACTAGAAAGAAACGGAATAAGCTGGAATCCTCTCGAGACAGAATTATGTACTACGATTACGCATTCACTTACGTATGCGCTTATTAATTATTTTATAATTAATAAGCAATGGAATATTCTAGTAAGAGGTTTTTATGCCTATATATAGGCATATATTTACTTACCTAGACCTTTCGTTAAGCAAGCAACTTCTCATATAGTAATTTAACTATATTACTCTCTTTACTATAAAAACCTCTTTTATATACGCTTATTACCCCTATATTCATATATTATTGCTTCTATATGAATATTTACTTTTTATATTCTTTTATAAGAATATCCCGTACCTTATTATAGCTATACGTGCTAGAATAAGTTTATTTAGCAAATTTATTTAGTTTAAATAGAGAGTAGTTTTAAGTAATATTAAAAATAATAAAAATAAGAAGAATCTTTACGAGCTTTAGTACGAAGAGTAATAAATATTAAACTATTTAGCTCTTTTTTTAAAAACTTTTATATTATTATTAAAGTTTAGAACCTCTATAGTTAAAAAAGGCCGCTTTTAATTATTATAGCTAATTATTATAGCTAATTATTATAGCTAATTATTATCGCCGATTTTTATTATTAATCTTTTTAACTAGCGCTACTATATAAGTATATTACTTAGCTTATTATTAATAAGTAGTTAAAAAGGGTAGCTTACTTATTTTAAATTAAATAGTAGTTTTTATATTAAAATTATTATATTATATTAAGTATGTATTTAGAATATATTATGCGTATTATATAGTTAAAAAGTATATTATATCGTATGATTTTTTTTTTTGAAAATATAAGCCCGTTAAGGTCGATCTTTTATACTTATAAAGCCGAAAAAAAAACTACTATATATTAAAATTACTATATTATATTAAGCGCGTACTTAGGGTATATTATACGTATTATATAATTAAAAAGTATACTATACTATATAATTTTTTTTAAAAGCGTAATCTTATTAAAGTCAATTTTTTATACTTATAAAGCCGGAAAAAAACTATTATATAATTTAGCGTATTATAAAACTAGTTTTATTAAAGTTATAAATATTAAACTTTATAATACCGTATTTTATAATTATATTTATTATCAAGTAAAACTATGTATTTATAATATTTAGATTTTTATATTAAGCTTTTTTATAATTATATTTATAAATAAAGTATATCCTGAGTTAAAGTTAGTACCTAATAAAGTTAAAAGTCTTTTACTTTTAATAAGGGACGCGTCGTAATTAATAAATAATTAATTAGCTATATTTTTTATATTATTAAAAAAAAGGATTAAAAATCTAAATCGAGGATATATTTAACTAACTTTTTTTTTAAGTATAGTTAATTTTTATAGATTAAGAATAATATTATATTATAATAATATTCTATTTAATTTTATAATTTAGAATAGGTAATTAATAGAGAGGTATATAGAATTAATATAGAGGTATATACTTTATATTAATATCGCTATTCTACTTTTTAATTAGTTTAAAAAAATAGTACCTCTTTATAAAAGCGGTAAGGGTAACTATATTAATATAACTATTTTTACTATTCTCTCTTACCTAAGCTCTAATTTAAGATTTTTAAAAATAAAAATATTATTATAACCTACGTACTCGTTTAGAACTACTATATTACCTATCTAAAATTTATAAATCTTAGATAAATTAATAATATAAGCTTTTATAAATCTTAAATAAGTAAGGCTTCTTTTTACTATATATTTAAAATATATAAAAAATAAATTATAGTAACGTCTACTTAATTACTTTTTTTAACGTAATTATAATAATTTATTATTATTATAAACTACTTTTTATTAGCTCCGTTTTTTTTAAATACTAATCTATATTAGCCGTTTATTTATATAATTCCCTATTATCCCCTTTTTATTAAGAACGCTAAATTAGCTTTTTATTTATTACTAAGATAAGCTCGATATTTAGTTTTAACTTAGCTAACTTATTTTTTTTATAAGCTTAGCTAGCGTTAACTTATTTTTATTTTTAAATAAGCAGCCTCGCTTCTTATTATTAGCGCTTTAGCTATTATAAATAATATAGGCTTAACTAGCTAATTAGCCTTTTTTAAATAAAGCTAGTTATAATAAAATAGGCTATACTATATTCTTTAGCTTATTATAGAGGGATATAATAATCTTAAAGTTAAAAATTTAGTAATATAAATTTAAAAAAGACGTTTTTTAAAAACGTTACTAAGGGTATACCTCTTACTTATTAAAAATAGCTAAATTTAATATTTTAAAATAGATCTTATAATAATATAAAATACTTAGCTTAATTAAAATAATATAATTTAGATTATAAAATCCGAAGGAGTTTAGGAATAGCCTCTTACTAAACGGTATTATTTTTTTTATAAGCCGGCTTTATATCCTAATTAAGGTAAAATATTTTAAAAAAAGTATTATTTAAAGTTTACCTAAGTACTTAAAATAAGTTTTTATATACTCCTAGCTTATAAATACCTCGTTTTTTATATAAGCTTAGTAAAAGTATAATTCTTAATTACTAATTATATCCTATATAACGTTAATAAGCTAATATAAGTAACTAAGACTATTTAAAAAATAACCCTTAATATTATTATTACTTAACTTAGTATTAAAAGTAATACGAGTACTAAAGTTTTAGTATTTTTAAATAAAGTAACGGGCCTATTATGCTCTTAAAAATAAGTATATTATGTAAAGGTATTAAAAGATTAGGCGTTAGTTATTAAACTCTTTATAAAACTTAGTCTAGGCTTTTTTAAAAATATACTCCGTTTTAATAAAAATAATAAGCTTTTATATAATTAATACCCCGTAATAAGTATATAAAATAGCTTAATTTATTATTATATTAATATAAGCGCGGTCTTTATTACTAAGCTCGGCTATTATTTATATAATTAACTAATAATTATTATCGTTAGACCTATTATTATTATTATTATAACTAGGGTCTTTAATTTATTTTTATTTAACTTTAAGTATAACGTTAAAGTTAATATAGTAAATATAGAATTATTACTAAACTTTAGGAAACTACTTATTAAGTATAGTTTTTATTTATTTATTATAGTTAGTAATAATAATAAAAGGCTAGCGGATTAAATATTACTTAATTAGTTAACGGATACTTATTAAGAGGAACTAAAACTTTTTTAATCTCTCGTTATTAATAAGATTAAATATTATATTATAAATAGACCTAAAATAGGTCTACTTAGTAACTTAAAAAAGAGGGAGCTTAAAACGATTAATATTATATATATTATTAAAGCTAATTATTTTAAAGAACCGCTTTTATATTTAAAAATAATAAGGAAAAGTTTAAATAAGCTTAATTAAGTAATTAAGCTTATTAGCTACTTATTTAACGATATATAAGATCCCTTGTTTATTAAATAGCTTAATTAGCGCCGCTATTAATAAATATTTATTTAATTTTTCTTAGTTAATACGGGCTTTAATATTATAAATATTTTACTAAGTAAATAAAGCTTTTAAAAATTATTTTTAAATAATAGTATATACGTTACGTACCTAAATCCTAACCCGTTAGTTTATAATCTTAATAATATCCTTAACTAGCTAGGTAAGTTTATAATAAAAAAAGTATATAGATACTCCGAGGCTAGGGCCGTAGTTATATTAATTATACTAAGGGTCTAAATAATAATATAATAATTACTTACCCTCTTTTTATACTTTTATAATTACTTATTATTAATAACCGCACTTCCGAGACTTATACTATTTAATACTTATATTTTTTTAAAAAACCGGGCTTATTAAATTAATTATATTAGAATAAGTATTATATAAGCCGACCTATTTAAAATATATATTTATACCGTTTTATAATACTAAACTTATTAGCCTTAGTAAAAATATTAACTTAATTAAAAAGAGTATTTATTATTAGCTCTAAGTTACTAAGGATTAGTAAATTTAGGGTTTTATTTAAAAAAGGGGAAGAGGATTTATTACTTTAGGTATAATAAAATACTATAATTTAAAAAAACGACGGACTTAAAAAAAGGTTTTATTATAAAAATAAATAGGGTAGTAAGTTTATCTAAGAACCCTACGTTTTTTATTATAAACGGCTTTGCTTATATTATTAAATAAAGCTAGTTATTAACTTTTTATTAATCTTAATAACTCGTATAATAAGTTAAAGAATATTATTAAACTATTTTATAATAGGCTAGGTAAGTTATTAAGATTTATTAAAAAAAGGAGAGGGACTAGGCTTTAGTAATATTTAAAAAAGGGTAGTATATTAAATAGTTTATATCTTTTTTAAAAAACGGCGTATAAAGTAGAGTATAGGCTATTTAAACTCTTTATTAAAAAAGGGAGGACTATACGTTAATAAAAATTAAGGAATAATAAAAAACTAAAAAGTATTAGTTTTATTAAGGAATTTAGAATTAAAATAAAAGGTTAGTTCTATTTTAATATATCGGTATAAATAGTAAAATAATAGTCGTATTTCTAATAATAGCTTAGGTAATAGGTCGTTTATTAAGTCACTATATATATAAAAATTACTAACTTTATAAAACTAACTAATACTAAGATAGTTACTATTTAAAATAAGAAATAATAATATATTATTATTATCGGAGCGTTAGTGTTTTATAAAATAGCTTTAATTATTTAGGTTATTAAATTAAGCTTAGTAACGTAAGCTCGGTATATAAACTATTAAAAGAGCTATTTTATAATATATAAATTAATATAACTTTAAAAAAAAGAGGACGTAAGACGTATTAATTATAGCTTTATAATAAAGCTCCCTTAAAGTATAATTACGTAAAAGAGATTATAAAAAGGGATAAGTATTTTAAAAAAAAGTAATAAAATTTAAGTATATTAATAATTAAAATTTTAGTTAATTATAGTAGTAGATGCGTATACTGGTATAAGGTATATACTTTTATATTAATTTTATATACCTCTCTATTAATTCCTTTAGAATAATATAACTAATATTATAAATTTTTATTATAGCCCGAATAGTCAAATTTCGGTCTTTTTAAATAGCCTAAATAGCTAAGTTTAATTAAATATCTTTAGTTAATATTATTATTTTTTTTAAATAGAGAAATGCGTATTATAATAATATAAGTAGCTTATTAGCGGTCGGGTAGCCTACTCGCCTATCTAGCTTACTCACTTATTATATATATTATAAATATAAAAAAATATATAAGAACTTATTATAAACTTTTAGAACTTTTAAAAATCGTTTTAAAAAATATCAAAATTAAAATCAAACTCTAACTTCTTAATTAATATAATATCATAATTAATTAGGTTTAAAAGATTATTAAACTAAGCTATCCATATTAAAAATAACTTAGTAAGGATTTTATTTCAAAAATTAATAATAATTATTCCAAATATAATGCTATTTTTTCTAAAAATTGTTCATTTTCATTTTATATATTTTAATTTAATAAAAACTTTGTTTATATTTAAATAAGCTTTTTATAAAGCTTTTATTTATTTATAAGAAAGCTCTTTAAATTTTCTTTTCTTATTATTTAGGTAATAAGACTTATTTAATATTTATTTAATTATTAAATTAGTAATATAAAAAGAAATAAGGATAAAAAGGAATATACGAGTATAAACGATATTTTCTAACACATTATATTTTTTTACTATCTTATTAATATAAATATACTCTTCATAAATTAAAAAATCTAATAAGACTTTATAATAAATACTTTTTAAATAATAACGAGAATAGAGTATAATTTTAGTACCCTCTTTAGTAATTTTTAATAAATAGTAAAGTTAAGAAAGTATTAAAACCGACTTAGGTTTAGTATTATTCTTATTACTTATTTTATTAATATTATAAAAGAAATAAACTTAATAAACCCTAACTTAGGTTATAAATACTTATTTATAGGTTTATAAAATAAGATCTTTAAAAAAGAGACTTAATATTATAACTTAATATATATAACTAAAACTAGGGCCCCCTTTATAAATATATAATAATTATAACATATTATATTTATAAATAAATAAAAATATGAAATAACTCTTATAAAATAAAAAAACTATAAATAAGTTATATATTAATAAAATAAAAATAATAAATACTTATACTAAGTAATAAGCGCTTATTAAAACACTAATAATAATTATTAATAAAGAAGATATTTACTATCGGGACTTATACATAATATAAACTTAAGCTAGGCTTAAAAATAGATTTTTATACCTTTCTTTTAGTAATTAACTTAATATTAAATTTTATAGTCGCTTTTAGTTATTTTTATTAAGAATCTTTTAATAAGACTACGATTAATTATTAAAACTTTATTTACTTTACGATTTATAATATATAGTTTCCCTAAAGCTATTACGATTATAATACTATTTAGTACTATATAGCCATAACTCTTATAAATATATTTTATTATAAATAGCTAGCCGTAATAATTTAATTAGAACTATTTAATATTCTCTTTTTTAAATATTTCTTTAGTACTTTAATATATTTATATGTTTTAATTAGTATATTTATAGACGTTATATTATTATTAACTCGTCTTAATTCTTAGTTAATAACTTTTATTTAAATATATCTCTCTTTAAATTTAAGTTATTACCTCTTTTTATAATTAAAAGTTTTCTTTATTAACTATTATAAAACTTCTTTTTAATTTAAAACGTACTTTCTAGCCCTTTTATATTAGTTAAGTAAGTTATTTTCTTTTTAAAAAATCTAGTTCTTTGATTTTAATAATATAATTTTATATATAAATCTTTATACCCCCTTTAATAAATATTTTATAACTTTAAAATTAAAAAACCAATATTTAAAGTATGATAAAGACGTAGCCTACTTACGTATCTAGCCCACTCGCTTATTATATACGTTATTCTAAATATAATTTAGCTTATTATAAAGTATTACGACTTAATATACATAACTAAGACCAGGGCCTACCCCGCAGGCTTATAGTAGCTATAATATATTATATATATAAGAATACGGAATATAGGATAACTCCTATAAAATAGAAGAACGATAAGATAAGTTACGTAACGATAAAAAATAAAAAGGTCTATATACTAAGGATACGGACCCCGTCCTTTTAAAATACAGAGCCCGTATATTTAGAATATAAGGCCCGTTAAAATAATATATAAATAAAGAATATATTTAAGAACGAGACTTATATATAATATAGACTCGAGCCGGGCTTAAAAATAAACTTCTTATAACTTCTTTAATAATTAACTTAGTATTAGATTTTATAATTATTTTTAGCTATTTTTATTAAGAACTCTTTTTAATAAGACTACGATTAATTTATTACGGCTAGCTAGTTGTTATAAATATATTAATAGAAGTTAAGGCTATGAATATTAAATAAATAGTATCGTAGTTATAAATAGCTTTTTTAAAGCTATATCTATAAGTCGTAAGGTAAATAAGGCTTCGGTAATTAATTATAATCTTATTAAAAAAGGTTCTTAATAAAAATAGCTAAAAGCGATTATAAAATCTAATACTAAGTTAATTACTAAAAAAGCTATAAAAAGTCTATTTTTAAGCCTAGCTTAAGTCCGTACTATATATAAGTCTAATTATAAATATATCCTTTATTAATAATTACTTTTATTTATTAAGTAATTACTTAGTAAATATTAATAAGCGCTTATTTAGAATAATTATAATAATTACCTTATTACGTAATTACTATTTTTTATCTATATATAACTTATTTATAGTTTTTCTATTCCGTAAGAATTACTTTATATTCCTATACTTTTATATATATAGTATACTATAGCCGCTATAAGTTTACGGGGCGGGCCTTAGTCTTAGTTATATATATTAGGTTATAATATTAAGTCTCCTTTCTAAAAATCTTATCTTTATAAACTTATAAGTAAGTCGTTATAACTTAAATTAGGGCTCGTTAAGTAGTTCTTTTAAAAATACTAAAATATCCGCTAGATCTTTAATATATCGTTATTTAAAACTTATTTTTAAAATTAAAGAGCGAGGATTTAAAATTATAATACCTTACTTATTTTATCGCTTATCGGGATAAAAATATAAAATATTAAAAAGTAAATTAAAATATTATAAGTATATACGTCGTAGTCGTTCCTACGACGTAATTACTAATACTATATATAATTATAAGTTTTTCCCTTTTTCTTATTAATATTTTTTATACTAATTACGCTTATAATAAATCGTTTTTTATTTAAAACTAATAAGCTAAAACGTAAAAAAAAAGTAAAAGAGCTTTTTTTTTAAAAATAAGTAGAGGCCTTACGTTATATATAAACTAAAATAGATAAGTCTTTATTAAAATTAGACTATTTTTTTTAAAAAAAAAAGGATAGTATTTAAAAGGGGGAAGGTAATCCCTAATCTTCTTAATATTATTAATAAAAATAAGTCGGCCGCTATACGGGAAGCGTAGTTTAATAATACTTTTAGGGTAATTAACTAAGACGCTATAATAACTAAGAGTTTTAATTTTAATTTTAATTTTAGTATTTTAAAAAAGATTCTTAAGAGTTCTAAAGGTTCGTAATAAGTTCTTATATATTTTCTTCGTATTTATAGCCCTTCTATTTAATAAGGAATTCTTATATTCTATTCCTAATTCTATAATTAATAATTTATTTAACTTTATATTCTAATTAATTTAGTTTAATAATAATATAATCTTTTATATACGAGCCTCTTAGTATAGGCTTAAGTAGTAAAATATAAAAAATAAGATAGTATCGTATTATATTTAATAATCTTAATTCATAATTAACTAATAAAACTTTCTTAATAATTTCGAAAAGTCTAAGTTTTTTATAGTTTAATTTATAACTTAGCCATTTTATTTTAATATTATAATAAAAGAGATAAGTACTATCCCCCTTTTTTAAAAATAGTCCTCTAATCCTTAATCTATTTACGTTCTTTTTTATATATTATTATACAAACTCGAGGTTTAGTAAGGCTTATTTATAAATCTTTTTAAGTTTATTTATATTTATTACGGCTCTTATAGCTTATAATCCTTATCGTACTTTTTTATATATTATTAATTAGAATCTATAATTAAAATAAAACGGGGATTCTCTTATATTTTTACTAATTATATTATTATATATAAACTAAGCTATTAATAAAAGTACTACCTAATTATCCTAGTCGTAGTTTATATAATAATAAAAATATATTTTAAGGATTTAGTTAATCCTTTTTATCTATTTATTAGTTTATAAATAAAATAATATCAATAGTTTATAATCTATACTAAGTTATAAAATTAGAAATTTTTAAAATTTTCAAGTAAATAGCTTATTTTTATTAAAAATAATTTCTTTTAATAAACCGTAGTTCGAAAGTATAACCTTAGTAAATATATATACTAAGTCTTTTATAGTACTTAATTTTTTATAAAAAATAAAATATACGAACTTAATAAGTCGGTTAATTATAATTAAGATATTATCGTATTATACTTTAGTAAATAGTTCCTTAGACTTTAATAGTTTAATAATAAAGTCCTATATAATTAAATACTATACTTTTATTAGTAATTATAATAGTTATAGCTTACTATAAAACTTATATAAGCTATTCTTACTTTTTTTATAAGTCGCGTAGTCCTTAATTACTTTTATAATTTTAATACGTATAGCGGATTTATCGTAATATTAATAAATCCGTTTTTACGTTTTAATAACTCCTTAATAACTATATACTAATATACTATAAATTTCTATAATAAGTTTAGGGGTTATTTTTTTAATTAGGCTAATATTAATCTTTTTAATTATTATAAAAAGCTTTATAATTAGTATAAGGCTATTATCCTTTTTTTATTTAAAAATAATTTATATTTTTTTTAAAGACTATAACTTTATAATTGAGTCTTTTACTAAAAGCGTCTACTCTATTATTTTTTAAACCTTTTTAATAAATAATTTAAAAGTTATATTTAAATAAGAATTCGCTCTATTTAACCTATTATTTATTTAAATTCTTATTTATTATAAAGTTTATAAGATTTTTATAGTTTATATAAACCGTTACTTCGTACTTAGTTCTAAATAACTATAATCTCTATTTTTAAAATACTTTAATAATTATTATTAGTTCCTTATTATAAATTTACTAATTTAATTCTATTTTATAAAATACTTTAAAATAAAAATAATATAAATAAAGCTTTTTTTACTTATTTCATTATCTTAGAACTACTCTTATAGCAAAGTTTAAAATATCGGTCTTAATTTTAAAAAGTCTTTAGGGGTCCGGGATTATAATAACTAGTTTAGAAATAACTATATTCTTAACTTTAATAAATACTTTTTTATACTTAGGGTCTTAAATAAATAGGGTATCTTTTTATATTAAGTTATTAAGGGGTCTAACTATACTAATATAGTTTTTAAAAAATCGTTAATAAAAATTAACGAATCTTAAAAATCCTTATATATCTTTAACGTTTTATAATATAGGCTAGTCCCTAACTACTTCTATTTTTAATATTTATATATAAATTTATCTTAGCGTAATAGTATATCCTAAAAAATCTACTTTCTATATATAGAACTCGTATTTAGAAAGTTTAATATATAGCTTAGTATCTTAGAGCTTTTAAAATACTATATAAATATACTTTTTATATATTTTGAGATTAGGGGAGAAGATAAGAATATTATTAATATAAATAATAATAAAAATATTAACGTACTCTTAGAATACGTAGTTAATTATTATTTAAAAAGTTATTAGAGTATTAATAAGTCCGAAGGGTATAATAAGATATTTAAAGAGTCCTTTATAAGTTCGGAATACCGTTTTTTATTTATCTCTTTTTTTAATTCGAATTTAGTTAAATTGTTTTTAAAATCTATAATAGTAAACTAATTAGCTCCGTAAAATAGGTCTCTAAGCTTAGTAATAAGTAATAAGGGATAGTAATTCTTTTTTATAATTTTATTAAGTTTTTTATAGTTAATAATAGGTTTTAATTTTCTACCCTTCTTTAATATAAAAAATAAAGGGAATCTTATAAAAGAATTCAATAGTTAAATATATCCCTTTTCGAGTTTCTCGTTAATATATTTATTAAAATATTCCTATTTTTCTTAGTTTATTAAGTATATCGGATAGAACTTAGGTTATGTTCTTTTTTTAAGTTCGATTTTTATATCCTAATTACTATATTTTAGTAATCCTATTTTTTTAAGTTCTATAAATAGTTTTATATATATCTAGTACTCTTTAAGTATAATTTAGAGTCGTTACGATCCTTAATTATTAATACCGTATACGAACTTCTTAAAGCTTTTTATTATTTTAATAAAAATTATATATCGTATTTATTTTCGTTTTTTAAAAATTATTAAAAATCTGTTTAAACCCTTTTTTTTTTTAAGTTATTTAGTAACTAGATTTTCCTAAAAGACCTAGTTAGTAATATAATCTATTTATAAGTTATGCTTTTATAACTATAAAATTCTTAAAATAACGTCAATATTTCCGATCTCTATAATATTATACTATAATTATTCTTACTAATTATTAATATATATTGAGAAGTATACGGTCTTTTAATTAATATATCTATAATTATAGTTAACTCGTTCTCTTTTTATTATTTATAATTAATATAAATTATCTTTTTATACTTATAATAAGTTAAGTTTATTTACTATTCTTAATAAAATATAAGTTTTTTATATACTACTATCGATAATAGCGTTTAGTCCTTATTTATAAATATCGAGGTTAATTTATAAGTATACGTCGTTATATTATTTAATTATATATAAGAACTTTTTTTTTATTTTTATTTTTTATCGTTTTTTTATAATTAGCTTTTTTAGTTTTTTATTATTTACTTCTTTAAGTAGTTTCTTTATTTATATCTCTCTTAGTATTCCCTCTATATTTTAGCTTTTTTAATATAATAGATTTAATATTAATCGTATTTATAATCTTCTTATTCTATATATTCGCTATTAAAGTATTTTATAAAAAAGCTAAGATCTAAGCTAAATATTATTTTATTATTATTATCGAAGCTTAGTAATATCTAACTAAGTAACTAGTTTTTTATATAAATATCCTTAATAAGTTTATTATTACGTCTTTATAAATAAAAACGGCTATTTTATTTATATATAAAGTACTAAAAGTATTTATTATTTAAATATTCTACCTAAAATAATTCTTTATAAAAGGGATCTTCGTAGTCGAATAGAGAGTAATTTTTATTTATATAAGGGGTTATTATAACTTTCTTACGTTTTCTAATTTTATAAAACTAAACGGTTTAGTTATTTTTAAATAAATAAATATATTTATACTATAGTTCGTTATCGTCTTTTTTAAAGCTAATATTATTAACGCTAAGTAATACTTTATAATCGATCTCTATTTAAATACGTTATTAAGTAACGTTACGAAGTTCGTCCGAATTATAAAATAATTCTATTTCGTTAAAATAAAAAGAACTAGTTCTTATTTCGATATTTTTTTCTTTTTTAAAATTAAAATTAATTTTTCCTTCTTTTATAACTCTAAAATTAAGAATCGGTCTCTTAATTATTTCGATTTTATTTTTATATAAGAGTTTTTTGAGCTATTTTTTAACTTTATAAATAAATTTTCTATTAGTATTTACTTATTATATTATATAAATAAACTTAGTTAAAATTTTACTTAAGTTAGCTTTTAATTTAATAAATAGTTTTTAATTTATATAGTTTTATTATATTATATAAACGAGGCTATTTATAATTTCTTTTATATCGGGTCCTCTTTTTTTAAACTTAAAAAGTTACTCCTTTATACTAATTAAGAATCTTTATTTAATTCGTTTCTTAAAAAAGTAAAGCGTATTTTTTATAATAAGGTCCGTTTTAGCTTTTTCTTCTATATTCTTATAAATTTAAAAAAGTATAATAATATACTTAATATTATTTTTTTTAAGAATATAGGGTCGGTAAATAAGTATTTTTTTTTTCTTTTATTATTATTACTAATATTTTAATAAATAGTATAGTATCGTATCCGGATCGTCCCTTATCTTTAAGTTACTTTAGGTATTATCCTATTTATTTTTTATTATTTTAATAAGTAAAATAATTATTATTATAATAAGCTATTTATAAGAGTTATTTATAGGGGACTTTTTTACTTATAATATTAACTCGTTTTTTTAAAATAAGTTAGTATTAAATACGCTTAGGTTATTAATAATCTCTAACTATATATCCTAGCTTATTATAATTATAATATTTAAAGTCCTTTTTTTATTACGGTTCTTTATATTTAGTAATACTAAGGTCTATAAGTCCTCCGTATTATCTATAAAACGTACTTTATTATTATTAATTTCTTAAGTTATTCTAGTAGTTATTTAGTAATTTACCGTAGTTTTAATATTTTTTATTAAAGTTAGCTTAAGGGCGTTATACCTTTCCCTTTTTTTTACGTTATTTATATAATTAAGTATCGATCTTAATAGCGAGCTTAACGTACTATAGGAATTTTATTAGTATTTCTATTTTATTAAGTTTATCCTTAACTTTATTTTTTAATCCTTAATAAAATAAAAAGATATAAGTTTTTTTAATAAAATTAAGTTATACTACGAGTTTTCTAAACTTAGTAGCGTAATACGAGGCGGACTTAGTTTATTAAAGGTTAGCTAGGTCTTTTTTAGCTTATCGTTTTTTATTAAAGTCCTAAAATAGGGATTTAAAAGTACTTTAAAATCATATTATATTACTAAAAATATTCGTAGTTTCTTTTTTATAATAAGGTAAATAGCTATTATTATTAAAGAACTCTTTTTAAAAGGGTTCGAACTATTCTAAGGCTCGTCCTCTAAAAAAGGTTATTATATAAATAACTTATTTAGTCTTATTATAGAAGTTAGTAATATAAAACGTTTAGTAAGTTTTAATTTAAATTAAGAATCTTTTAAAACGTTTAGTAATTTTATTAAAAATAATAAGTACGTTAAGCTTAAGTTTTTTTTATTTATTTATAAGGGTCTTAATAATATTAGTAACGGCTCAGAAGGTTCTAACTTCTTATTCTAAGTTATTTACTTTTCTTTTTTTAATTCCTAAGTTAATTATAGCCTCGTTAATTATATTTTAAAAAGTAGCGATATTTTTATTATTCTTAGTTAAAATTATAGTTATTTAAATAGAGTTATTATTAAAAAGCTCTGCAAGTTCTTTATTTTATTTATTACTTTTTTTAATAGTACGTCGTATTTTTTTATAATTTATTTTTTTAAAAACCGTATTACTATTAAAGTTATAAATAATATTAAGTATTTCGTTATCTTTAACCCTAGCTAGCTCGCTAATTAAATCGACGGGTTATTTAGAATTAAATAAAGGAGTACTTAGGGTCTTAAAAAATATCGTCGTTCGTTTTACTACTTAATAAGTTTCGTAAAATTAACTTACTAAATAAGAGTAATTAAAGTATTATAGCTAGCTAGTTATAATAAGTATATTAGTAAAGGTTAAGATTACGAATACTAAATAAATAATATCGTAATTATAAATAGCTTTTTTAAAGCTATATCTATAAGTTATAAAATAAATAAGGCTTCGGTAATTAATCGTAGTTTTATTAAAAAAAGTTCTTAATAAAAATAACTAAAAGTGATTATAAGATTTAATACTAAGTTAATTACTAAAAAAGCTATAGGAAGTTTATCTCTAAGCCCAGCTTAAGTCCGTACTATATATAAGTCCGATTATAAATATATTTTTTATTAGTAATTACTTTTATTTATTAAGTAATCGCTTAGTAAATATTAATAAGCGCTTACTTAGAGTAATTATAATAATTACTTTATTATATAATTACCGTTTCTTATTTATATATAACTTATTTATAGTTCTTCCGTTCTATAGGAGTTACCCTATATTCCTATACTCTTATATATATAATATACCGTAGCTATTGTAAGTCTGCGGGGCGGGCCCTAGTCTTAGTTATATATATTAAGTCGTAACATAATTACTAAAGCTTTATTTACTTTATAACTTATAAATATAGTTTTAAAAAAGCTATTTATAACTATAATACTATTTACTTAGTACTCGTAGAGCCTTAATTTTTATTAATATACTTATTATAACTAGCTAGTTATAATACTTTAATTACTTTTATTTAATAAGTTTATTTTATAAAAGACTAATTAAATAATATAAATATATCGACCGTTAGTAATAATAGTACGGCATAGCTTATTAAAATAATTATACTTATTATTTAGTAATTATATAATATAATACTTAAACTTAAAAATAAAAATAAGCAACTTTATACTTAGCTTATAACGCCCCGACCTTTTTTAATACTTAGAACTAAGTACCCTAAATTAGAACCCTATAATAGGTCCCTAAATACTTTCTAAGGATTTTTTATTTAAACTAGGGCCTATTTATACTATTATAGGACCTCTTTTATTACTAAAGCCGATAAGGTTTATTATATAGCTTTATTTTTTAAAAAAGATACCCTTATCTAGTTCGAGCCCTCTATAAAAGACTACTTTAAAAACGAACGTAATTTTTAGGACAAAAATACTAAAAAAATCTTCGATAACTACGATAAGTTTAAAAAAAAACTTAAGGAGACCTTTAGTAACCTTAATAAAAAACGAATTACTAAATAAAAGCTTATAACCCTTATATAAAAAGGGTTAGTTAGTAAGTACGTATTTAAGTTTAAATAGATTATTTCTAAACTTAATTAGGGTAATAATATATTTATAATAGCCTTTTATTGCGGCCTAAAAAAAGAAGTTAAAGATAACCTTTTTTAATAAGAACGATTAAATAAGCTTTATAATTATATTAATATAATAATTAAAATTAATAATCGATTTTATAAACGACGTTTTAAATAAAAAAGATAGAATATTTAAAATAACCGAGCTAAACTTAATAATAAACGTAAATATAAATTAATAATTATTGTAATAGGGTATTATAATAGATTAATAGACCTTAGTATTACTAAAAAGAAATAACCTTATTAAAAAAAGGACTTTAAGTATTATAATTATAATAAACTAAGATATATAGCTAGAGACTATTAATAAACTAAGCGTATTTAATACTAACTTATTTTAAAAAAGCGAGCTAATATTATAAATAAAGAAGTCCCTTATAAGTAACTCTTATAAATAGCTTATTACGATAATAATTATCTTATTTACTAAGATAATAAGGAATAAATAAGATAGTACCTAAAATAACTTAAAAATAAGGGACGATCTAAATATAATACTATATTATTTATTAAAATCTTAATAATAATAATAAAGGAAATAAAAATACCCGCTTACCGACCCTATATTTATAAAAAAAAATAATATTAAATATATTACTACGCTTTTTTAAATTTATAAAAATATAAAAAAGAAGGCTAAAATAAACCCTATTATAAAAAATATACTTTACTTTTTTAAAAAACGAATTAAATAAAGACTCTTAGTTAATATAAAGGAGTAACTCTTTAAATTTAAAAAAAGAGGACCTAATACTAAAGAAATTATAAATAGCCTCGTTTATATAATATAATAAAACTATATAAATTAGAAACTACTTACTAAACTAAAAGCTAACTTAAATAAAATTCTAACTAAGTCTATTTATATAATAAAATAAGTAAACGCTAATAGAAAATTTATTTATAAATTTAAAAAATAGCTTAAAAACTTCGTATATAAAAATAAGATTAAAATATTTAAAAAACTAACTCTTAACTTCGGAATTATAAAAAAAAGAAAAATTAATTTTAACTTTAAAAAAGAAAAAAATATTAAAATAAGAACTAGCTCTTTTTATTTTAATAAAGTAGAATTACTTTATAATTCGGACGAACCTCGTAATATCGCCCGACGACGTACTTAAATAGAGATCGATTATAAAGTACTACTTAGTATTAATAATACTAGCTCTAAAAAGGACGATAACGAACTATAATATAAATATATTTATTTATTTAAAAATAACTAAACTATTTAGTTCTATAAAACTAAAGAACGTAAAAAGGTTATAATAACCTCTTATATAAATAAGGACTACTCTTTACTTAACCCCAAAGATCCCTTTTATAAAGAATTATTTTAAATAAAATACTTAAATAATAAATATTTTTAGTACCTCGTATATAAATAAAATAGCCGTTTTTATTTATAAAGACGTAATAATAAACTTATTAAGGATATTTATATAAAAAACTAGTTACTTAGTTAGATATTACTAAGCTTTAATAATAATAATAAAATAATATTTAGCCTAGATCTTAGGTTTTTTATAAAATACCTTAATAGCGAATATATAGAATAAGAAGATTATAAATACGATTAATATTAAATTTATTATATTAAAAAGACTAAAGTATAGAGGGAATATTAAGAGAGATATAAATAAAGGAACTACTTAAAAAAGTAAATAATAAAAAACTAAAAAAGCTAATTATAAAAAAATAACAAAAAGCGAAAATAAAAAAAAAGTTCTTATATATAATTAAATAACGTAACGACGCATACTTACGAGTTAACCTCGATATTTATAGATAAGGATTAAATGCTATTATTAATAGTAACATATAAAAAACCTATATTTTATTAAGAATAGTAAATAAACTTAACTTATTATAAATATAAAAGGATAACCTATATTAACTATAAATAATAAAAAGAGAACGAGTTAATTATAACTATAAATATATTAATTAAAAAACTATATACTTTTTAATATATATTAATAATTAATAAGAATAATTATAATATAATATTACGAAGATCGGAAATATCGACGTTATTTTAAAAATCTTATAATTATAAAAGTATAACTTATAAATAAATTAGATTATTAGCTAAGTCCTTTAAGAAAATCTAGTTACTAAACGACTTAAAAAAAAAAAAGGGTTTAAACGGATTTTTAATAACTCCTAAAAAACGAGAATAAATATAATATATAGTTTTTATTAAAATAATTTTAATAAAAAAATTTATAAAGTTCGTATATAGTACTAACGATTAAGGATTATAATAACTCTAAACTATACCTAAAGAGTACTAGATATATACGAAACTATTTATAAAACCTAAAAAAATAGGATTATTAAAATATAGTAGCTAGGATATAAAAATCGAACTTAAAAAAGGAACGTAACCTAAATTTTTTTTAATATACTTAATAAACTAAGAAGAGTAGGAATATTTTAATAAATATATCGATAAGAAATTTAAAAAAGGACTTATTTAACTATCGAATTCTCTTATAAAATTACTTTTATTTTTTATATTAAAAAAAGGAATAAAAAAATAAAGACCTATTATTAACTTTAAGAGACTTAACGAAATTATAAAAAAGAATTACTATCCCTTATTACTTATTACTAAGCTTAGAGATCTATTTTATAAAGCTAATTAGTTTATTATTATAAATTTTAAAGAAGTATTTAATTAGATTTAAATTAAAAAAGGAGATAAATAAAAAATAGTATTTTAAACTCGTAAAGAACTTTTTAAATACCTCGTTATACCTTTTAAACTTATTAATACTCTAATAACTTTTTAAATAATAATTAACTACGTACTCTAAGAATATATTAATATCTTTATTATTATTTATATTAATAATATCCTTATCTTCTCCCCCGATTTTAAAATATATAAGAAATATATTTATATAGTATTTTAAAAGCTCTAAAATACTAAGCTATATACTAAACCCTCTAAATACGAGTTCTATATATAAAAAGTAGATTTCTTAAGATATATTATTATACTAAGATAAATCTATATATAAGTATTAAAAATAGAAATAATTAAAAACTAGTCTATATTATAGAACGTTAAGGATATATAAGGATTTTTAGGATTCGTTAATTTTTATTAACGATTCCTTAAGGACTATATTAGTATAATTAAACCTCTTAATAATTTAATATAAAAAAATAACCTATTTGTTTAGGACCCTAAGTATAAAAAAGTATTTATTAAAGTTAAAAATATAGTCGTTTTTAAACTAGTTATTATAATCCTAGACCTTTAAAAACCTTTTAAAGTCGAGACTAATACCTCGGACTTCGCTATAAGAGTAGTTCTAAGATAATAAAATAAGTAAAAAAAAAGCTTTACTTATATTATTTCTATTTTAAAGTATTTTATAAAATAGAATTAAATTAGTAAATTTATAATAAGAAACTAATAGTAATTATTAAAGTATTTTAAGAATAGAAACTATAGTTATTTAAAACTAAATACGAAGTTATAGTTTATATAAACTATAAAAACTTTATAAACTTTATAATAAATAAGAACCTAAATAAATAATAAGTTAAATAAAGCGAGTTTTTATCTAAATTTAACTTCTAAATTATCTATTTAAAAAGTTTAGAAAATAATAAGGTAAACGCTCTTAATAAAAGACCTAATTATAAAGTCGCGGTCCCTAAAAGAATATAAGTTATTTTTAAATAAGAGAAGGATAGTAGCCTTATATTAATTATAAAACTTTTTATAATAGCTAAAAAGATTAATACTAGCCCAATTAAAAAAATAACCCCTAAACTTATTATAAAAATTTATAGTATATTAGTATACGGTTATTAAGGAGTTATTAAAATATAAAAACGGATTTATTAATATTATAATAAATCCGTTATATATACTAAAATTATAAAAGTAATTAAGGACTACGTAACTTATAAAAAAAATAAAAATAGCTTATATAAACCCTATAGCGAGTTATAACTATTATAATTACTAATAAAAGTATAGTATTTAATTATATAGGACTTTATTATTAAGCTACTAAAGTTTAGAGAACTATTTATTAAAATATAATACGATAGTATTTTAATTATAATTAACTAATTTATTAAGTTCGCGTACTTCGTTCTTTATAAAAAATTAAGTATTATAAAAAACTTAGTATACGTATTTACTAAAGTTATACTTTCGAATTACGGTTTATTAAAAGAAATTATTTTAAATAGAAATAAGCTATTTACTTCAAAATTTTAAAAATCCCTAATTTCGTAACTCGGTATAGATTATAAACTATCGATATTATTTTATTTATAAACCGATAGATAAATAAAAAGAATTAACTAAATCTTCGAAATATACCTTTATTATTATATAAACTATAACTAAAATAATTAAATAGTACTTTTATTAATAACCTAGTTCGTATATAATAATATAGTTAGTAAAAGTACGAGAGAATCCCCGTTTTACTTTAACTACGAATTCTAGCTAATAATATATAAAGAAATACGATAAGGACTATAAGCTATAAAAGCCGTAGTAAATATAAAGAAACTTAAAAAAATTTATAAATAAGTATTAATAAACCTTAAGTTCGTATAATAATATATAAAAAAGAATATAAATAAATTAAGAATTAAAGGACTATTTTTAAAAAAAAGGGGGTAGTACTTACCTCTTTTATTATAATATTAAAACAAAACGACTAAATAATAAATTAGATTATAAAAAGCTTAGACCTTTTAAAATTATTAAAAAAGTCTTATTAATTAATTATAAATTAAGATTATTAAATACGATACGATATTATCCTATTTTTTATATCCTATTACTCGAGCCTATATTAAGAAGTTTATATATAGAAAATTATATTATTATTAAACTAAACTAATTAGAATACGAAGTTAAAAGAATTATTAATTATAAAATAAAAAATAATAAAAAAGAATACCTTATTAAATAAAAGGGCTATAGATATAAAAAAAATATATAAGAACTTATTACGAATTTCTAATATTCTTAAAAACTCTTATAGGATTATTATAACGCTTAAGAACGTTAGTATCTAATACTAACGGCCCTAAAGAGGCGAACTCGTTATTAATCCTAAAAAAAGTCTAATTAATATCGTTAAAAATACCTACTACTTAAAAATCGTTTATTACTTATTACTTATAAGTATTTAATATAAAAAGAATACGATCTTTTTTTTTTAATTTTTATATATTTTAAATAAAAGTCTCGATATACCGTTCTTTTACTTTTTTTTAAATAGTCCGAATCTAGGCTAAACGACTAGCTATTTTTACGATTTTAAACTAAATCTAAGTAAGTTTTATATAAAAATTAAATAAAATATCGCTAGCCTTTTTTTTTTTTTTTTTTTCTTTTTTTAGTTCTTAACGCTAATTACTTAGCCTTTTTATTATAAAAATATTAATAATTATAAAATAAAAAAAACTATAATAATATTTATAGCTCGACGTAATAATAAGATTATTATAAGGACGCTTTAAACTTTTATAATTTTAATAAGTCTTCGCCCCCTTAACTATATAATACGTACGTTTTATATAAAAATATTAAGTATAAAGTATTACGTTATTAAAACTAAAGCGATTAAATACGTCGTTATAAGCTAAATAAAGCTTAGAAATAGAATTATTTAATAAACGTTTTTTAATACGACTTAATATTATATTAATATATTTTAAAAAAAAATACTTAACGAGTCCCTAACTTAGGAATAAATAACTTATTTATAAGTTTATAGGACTAGACCTTTAAAAAAGAGACTTAATATTACGACTTAATATATATAACTAAGACTAGGGCCTACTCCGTAAGCTTATAGCGGCTATAATATATTATATATATAAAAATACGGAATATAAAGTAACTTTTATAAAACGGAAAAATAATAAGATAAGTTACGTAATAATAAGAAATAAGAAGGTCCGTATATTAAAAATATAAACCCCGTCGTTTTAAAATATAAAGCCCATATATTGAAAATACGGGGCCCGTTAAAATAATATATAAATAAAGGATATATTTAAGAATAAAACTTATATATAATATAAACTTAAACTAAGCTTAAAAATAGACTTTTTATAGTTTTTTTAATAATTAACTTAGTATTAAATTTTATAATTATTTTTAGCTATTTTTATTAAGAACTCCTCTTAATAAGACTACGATTAATTATTAAAGCCTTACTTATTTTATAACTTAAAAATATAGTTTTAAAGAAGCTATTTATAACTATAATACTATTTACTTAGTACTCGTAGCCTTAACTTTTATTAATATACTTATTATAACTAGCTAGCCGTAATATAAAGCTAGTCTCGTTAAGTTATATATATTAAACTCTATAATACTATATTTTATAATTATATTTATTATAAAGTATTACAAAGGTAACTTTACTTACCTTATTATTTACTTTATTATTAATATTACGTAAGCAAACTATATACTATATTAATTTACGTTTCTAATAGATTATTATAAATATTAATTATATAAATAATATTACTTATATAAGCTTACGTAAGTAATAGAACTATTATAGCTAGCTAATTATAATAAGTATATTAATAAAAGTTAAGGTTACGAGTACTAAATAAATAATATTATAGTTATAAATAGCTTCCCTAATACTATATTTATAAATTATAAAATAAATAAGGTTATAATAATTAATTATAGTCTAATTAAAAAGGATTCTTAATAAAAATAGTTAAAAATAATTATAAAATTTAATACTAAATTAATTATTAAAAAAGCTATAAGAAGTCTATCCTTAAGCCCGGCTTAAGTTTGTATTATATATAAATCTCGTTCTGAATATATCTTTATAATATTTTTATTTATTATTATTTAATTATTTATTAGACACCGAGAAAAGCTGCGGCTCTTGGGAACGATGAGATCATTGGTACCGTTTGTGGTCTGGTTATCGGGCTCCCGGGGACCATTGCAACTGTGTGAATGTGTGCGACCAATTTGAAGAAGAGAAAGCAGAATCGGACGAGTAGAATATCAAAATTCAACCCAGGTGTCGATCCTTCGTCAAGGTCATCGGTCGTACAGAGCCATCCTGTCTCTATTCAGCCTACATCATCAAAATTTTCAAAGTCGACTTCGGCAGATAAGCGCAGAATAACATCAACAGCTGGATGAGGCAATATGGATATCGGTAGAGGATGCCAGACTGAGGCAAAATGAAATATGAGCTGTTTATTACCCAAAGTATGTAATAGAAGAGAAGTGAAGAATAAGTCTTTGTTTTGACAAAATGGATCTGTGCCTCCTTCGCCACGACGGTCGTGCTGGAACGAGCTAATCAACCTCCATCGAGTTTGAACACTCAGTTCCGTCGCAAGAAATGTTTTGAAGACAAATGACTTTGGACTGCTTAGAGTACTTTACTGAGCCCAAACTTTGGGAATGAAGTCAGTAAGGTCCGCCCAGAGTGCCTCGGGCTGTTCCATGGGAACGAAATGGCCACCCTAAATAGATTAAAAAAAGTCAACCATCAATCAACTCGAGTAAATGTGCAGCTCTAGCCTCGGATAGATGAGATCGTACCTTGTCATGCTGGTAGAAGTCGGTATAGATGTCGCTGTGATTCTTGAAGTAGGCGCTGGGCGGGGAGGACACGTCGTTGGCGAACCACGAGTAGGCAAGTCGCTTGCCCGTGTAATTAGGGGCAGTCGGGATGGAGTCGTTCAGGCTCGACCTGAACTGGGCGTAGCACCAGTACGACGTCGGGTATGTCTCGGTGAACCAGTACAGGGAGACGTCCGTCAGCAGGTTCGTCATGGAGATTGGCGCGCTGGGGTCTGCCCAGAGGACGTATCTCTCTCCGACCCTTTGAGCAGTTAGTAAGGCGCGAGATCAACAACGCGAAAGCGACTGAAAGTAGTCTCAATGAGCAGGTCAAGGCTTACCATGTGAGGATCGAGATTGGACTGTTTCCAATGGTATGTCCGATCGTGCTGGATCTGTCCCTGTGAACAGCGACGTTTCCAACGCCCCAGGAGGTCGTGGATGCCAAACGCTTCAGGGCATTCACTTCCATCTCATTCGCGGGAAGTTGCGTGGTAGAATCGTAATCAGGGTGACCCCACCACAGGGTTGCGTGAGCAGCTGCAGTGGTCCGGCATTAGCTTCTGACTGCTGAGGAGAGGGAATCATAACATGGGGGGCAAAAATGATGATCGTTCAGGGATCATCTTGAAGTCATGGTGCTAAAGGGGGGAGAGTGTTCTGACCTTTCACCTCGTCATATGCCTCAAGCATGTACTCCACGATCATGGAGCTCACGTCAGTGCCATGGGCGATGTAGCCCGACTCGCCGAACCCCAGCGCCACCATGAACTTGTTCATGATGCGCGCCATGTCAGTGGTGTAGAAGGGCTTGGTCAATGGTGGCGGCGAGGAGAATCCCGTGCCGACAAGAGACGGTACGATGATGTGGTATGGCATATCGTCTGGTGTGTCTGCATACTTTGCCTGGATCATTTGCAAGAATGGCATGAACAGTTGGTATGAGTCTATGTGCCGTTCTTCATCAGCGAACAGCCACGGCAAACCGACTGGCATTGTGCCCCATGTTCTTGGAGGTTACATGGAGGTGTGTGTGCCAACTCATATCCCGTTTCTGTGAAGTGCGACATACCTGGGAAGCCATGGCTCATAACAAGGGGAATAGCATCTTTCTTGTTGGAAAAGAGGCCGGCAAAGTGAATCGAGTAGGCCTCGCCGTCGTCATCCGTAAGACCAACCTTGTACTGGGGAATGGAGTTGAGTACTGCTTCCTCAGCTCGCCTAACCATGTGTCAATTGATTTTCCCGCACCTTTGCCAAGTACCCTATATTGTTTGTTGGGGGAGTGTCTCGGGTTTTACTTACCAGTCGTAGTTGTTCAGCCATTGATCCGTAGCATTAACGAGCCATTCCTTGGGGACACCAAATTCCCAGCCAGCGTTGACACTTTCGTAAGTGTCACGAGGTGGGCGATAGAGTCGCAAGTGAGCCTTCAAGTTTTCAATGGCATCATCGGTGATGTTGACAGTGAATGGGGTGATGGTAGCGTTTACGGCGATTGGGTGAGGCAAGTTACCCAACGTCTGACCTGAACACGCCGAGCCGGAAGCAAGTCCCGCGAAGGCGGCAACCTTCAGGAAAGTGATCACCCTGACCATAATTGCTTTTCAAAGTCAAGCTTTTCTTCAAAGTAATATCGTGTATGCTTGGAAAAAGAGCCAAGAATTGATGTGTCGAATCACAATCAGATGAAATGCAGTGCCGAACGCAAATCACATCATTGTCTTTATATGCGCTGTTTATCGCGATGATTTCTTGTTCGACTTTGACATCGATCAACGCTTGATGCACGCGATCCCAAAACCGAAGTGTTCGCTTTCGGCCTTGTAATCGGACCCGTCTGTCTGGGTTTACGGCAGAAAGCCCCTGTGAAGGTTTACTCCGCCTACCACTTCATTCGGGAAGGCGTGGAGCGTCGATGCATATCTAAGCCACCCCTGAGGCCCCGTGCCCCTTCACATCACAGCGCAGCATCTACGATTAAATCCGGAGTAGACCTTTTTCACCTCCCTATCTCCGTACAATCCACAACGTTACTAGAAATTCAGCTCGGTTTCGCAAATGTGCTATAGCAGTCCATTTGTGCTGATCTTTCTAGAATTCTCCATAGAGTAGTCTCTATGGAATACATGTAGGAGATTAGAGCAGGCTCGCATTGCGTATTCGTATTTCTCTTTTGTATTATCGAGACTGTACTCTACCGGCCCTTGCATTATGGACGTCCTAGTTGTATTGGGTAGAATATTTGCGCTGGTTCAGTTAGACGAGTCTATGGGACCTTGAATAGTTCTCTTGGGCAGACATCAGGAAGCGTCACGACTCACTATCGCGCCCGGCAACGATTTATTTTCCAGCCCCGACCAAGGGTCTCATGCCTGCAGTGTCATCATCTTCCCAATTTCAAAGCGAAGTAGATTATTTCGCAAAAGACCAAGCTGAGGTTACGTTTCGACGAGTCGGGTTGTGGTGTAGAAAATGACACACATCCACCCTCGCCCATCTAGCTGTTAGATATCGCAAACTCTACTTCGACCCGCATGACGACACGGCTCAGTCAGCATCACTTGATCAGCATATTATTTGAGGACTATTTGCTTAGGGACATGCGGTGGAACGCGATGAAAGCCCTGCGTTTAGATAGTAAAACTCTCCACCCGTACAAACACGTTATCAGTCGTGATTGTGAACCTGTCCGGCTGCCAAAGAGGGTAAGCATTCTCTTCTGTAAGTACCCCTTTATTACCTATCGACTAGTAGAGAGTTTTAGCTTAGTGCGATGAGATAGAATCGATATATAGGCAGACACTCTTATGACAATCGACAGGGGGGTCTGCCCTATAGTCTAGCCCCGAATCGCTAACCTTACATAATGGGCCAATAGAAATAGGGAACTGAATCTTAGCAATGCCCTATATTCGTAGATAACTACTAAAAAAAACCCGCTATTTTAACTATACACCACTATTTAAAATTTTCTACTAGCTACTATAGCCCGCCTCGAGTACTAATAAGTAGTAGAAATTTTTTTACTACTTACTTACTTCTACTTCTATTTCTACTTTTATTTTTACTACGTATTATTAATTAAATTTAGTAAATTTCTATTTACTTACTTATTTAATTTTATGTTCTGCCTTTACTAGTTACTTAGGCGGTTCTTAATATCAATTATATAGTATTAATACATAGTATTAGTATATACTCTTACTATTTCGATAGACTATTTACCTATTTATAACTAATTAATTTTAATTAAACTATTATTATTATTATTAATATTATAATATATACAAAAATCTTTTTATAAATATTATTTTCTTTATAAAAACTTAGGAATTTATAATTATTAAGTACTAAAAACGTATAGGGTATAAGGGACTCTTATAGTACGGTGCTTCTAAGGAACTACTAATACTTATAAAAATAATATAAGATACCTCTTTTAATCGGCTTAATATAGCCTTAATTAGAGGAGTTATATCTATAAATTAAGGGTAATATTAGCTAAATTAGAAAGGTAAACTTCTTAATTATCTTATATTATTATATTTAAAAATAAATTAGTAAAAAAGCTTTAGTTCTGATTTTAAAAAGGTATATATCTAATTAAAATAAAAACCCGCGCTATTAAGTTATTTATTTCTAATCGGGGCCCTTCTTCTTATATCTTACTCCGATCGGACTTCTTATAATCTTTTTTTACTTAATTAGCTTTAAAAAAGAACTACTAAGACTAATTGCCCTATCCTGTTCTAGTACTATATTATTAATTATTATAATAAAGTTTTTTTTTAATTTAACTTTTATTATAATATAAATAGTTATAATTTACTAAGCTTTATATATTTTTAAAAAAGTATTTTTAAAAAATAGTATTATAAGTAAGTAGCTAAGGCTGTTAAGTAAAAAGCTAGAGAGGACTATTAGTATTTCGAAGTATAAATTAATTATTATAATTATAAGCTTTTTATTAATTTTATTACTTATTTTTCTTATTATAAATATTTAGTTTAATAAAATAAAAAGAATTGATTAAGCTTTTTAAACTATAATTATAAATAATTATAACGTTATTATTATACTATTTAAAGAGTATTTAAATAACTTATTTAAGTGTAAAGATATTAAAAATAATATATAAAAAATATAGCTATAAAGCCTCGGCGGGTATATTATAATATATTTAATAATATAATAATTAATAATATAAATAACGTATATAATAAGCGAGCTACTTAGATAAGCGAGCTACCTACCCGACCGCGACTATCTTATTTTCTACTTTTTACTTTATGTAACATTATAATATAACTATAATATTATAAACTAAAGAGGCTTAGTTAAACTTAGCGATCTAGGCTATTAAAAAAACCCTAAAACTAAGTATTCGAGTAGTAACTAAGATCTACTTAGTCCTTCTTAAGACCTTAAGTACCCGTTTAAAAAGCATACCCGCACGGTAAGATATTATACTAAACTCATAAAAATTAACTATACTTAAAAAAGAGAAGCTAGTTAAGTATATTCTTAACCTAGATTCCCGATCGTTTCTTCCCTACCTTAGTAATATAGAAAATATAGCTAATTAACTACTTACTAACTATAACGCGCCCCCCGTTAAGAAGCACTAGGCTTTTAACTTTATTAAATACTAATTATAGCTCTAGATACGATTTTTTTATAAATACGATTATAAAAGGGCTTAATATAAAGATCTAAATACGATAAATACGTAGTTTTGCCTCGTAGCGAATATAATTATAAAATACGGTATCATAAAGTCTAATATTTATAACTTTAATAAAACTAGCTTTATAATAAGCTAGATTATATTTAGAATAGTCGTTACGAGTATAAAAAGGCGTTTAAATATAAAAATAATATAGCTTAGTAATTATAAATAGGTTATAGTTATTTAGGCTATTAATTCGTCGGGCTATAGCGTTCTACTATATATTATCGTTATGGGGTATTATTACCTCTCTACTTAGTATACGGAATCTAGTTTACTACGCAATTAGGTAATCGTAATATCTAAAAACGGATAAATAATAAATAAAAGAGGCCTAAATTAGGTAAAATACTTTAAACAGTATATAAAACTACGTATAAAAGGTCAATATCGCCTCTTTATTATCAATAGATATAAAAATTACTACTTTACGGACTTTAAATTATATTATAAAAAGAATAATATCGTTACCCTTTATATACTAGCTTATTTATTTTATCTATTATAGCCCTTAGATATTAGATATTTTAGACCTTTAAAAACGGCATATAACTAAGAAATTAAAAAAAAGATACGATAGGGTAATACCTATATTATAAAGGAGGACTTCTTCCCTACGTTTTATAAAGCATTCGTATAAGCGATTATAAAAAAAAATATTTAAAGAGGATTTAGAGGGGCCGGGCTTATATTTTTAAATATAAAAAGTATACTATTTAAGCTTAACGTAAAGTTATACACTCCGATACCTCTAGGATCCCTCCCGATAATACTACCGGCCTAGACTTCCTAAATACTAAATAACCTAATAAAAGTATTTTTATAATTATAACTTATTAAAAATCGAATCGCCCGTTATTAATATAGCTCTCTAACTTCGATTATTAAAGCTATAGAGTATTTATTAAAGGGGGTACGAGGATTTATATACTAAATTACTTTATTAAAATTAGAGAACTAGATCCTTTAAGAAGAGAATAACCTACTTAGCTAACGTAAGAAGGCTAAGAAAATACGTCTTAGATAAAAAAAAAGTCTTATAATAACTAATAGGGAAGACCTTTAGTTATAGAGAGAGGTAATAACCTAAATTAAGAAAGAAACGTATCGGAGTAATAGTTGTTAGCTAAGGACTAAAATAAGTTAACGACGATATAGCGTCTATGGGAATACTAATTATAATACGCAAATATACTAAATTGCTAAAAAAATGTTTAAAAAAGAGGATACTAAATAGTTTTAATTAAATTACTTTTCTAAGTACTACTTTTTAGTTATAAATATAATATAGTCGCGGTTAGGTAGGTAGCTCGCTTATCTAAGTAGCTCGCTTATTATATACGTTAAGCTTATTAATATTATAATATATACTAAGTAAATAGCAAACGTAAAGAGTACTATTATAAAGATTATAAAAGCCCTCTTTAGGCTTATACTTAATACTAAGTACGGTCTAAATACGTAAAATAATAAATATTTTAATAAACGCTTAATAATAATAAAATAAAAAAAGCATAATTAAAAACAATATAGAAATTAAAATATTATAAAAAGAACCCCGTAATTAAATAAAAAAGAATTTATAAAACGGTTATTAAATAGAAAGGAAAAAAAGTAAATATATATATAATTAATAAGAAAAGAAAAGTCCTTTATTTTACTTAATAACTTAATAATAATAATAATTATAAAGTTAAATAGACTCTTATAGATTATAATAATTAGAATACTTTATTATAAATACGTATTATTAACTTAGTAACCGGTTAATATATTATTATTAAATAATAATAATAAAATATGTATAAAATAATAATTCCTTTAGGGTCTAGCCCGCCTTATTAAGGGCCATCTTCGCCTTTATAAGTAAGCTAGTTTATTAAAGTTAATATTAAGTTTTTATTACGTATTTTAATAAGACTTTATATTACTTAATAATAACTAGCTATAACTAGCTATAGCTAATATAGCTATTATTAATTATTAATATTAGCTAAACTTAAAATATTAAAAACCTTATTATAATATATTAATCGCTCTCTAAATAGCTAAAAACTAACCCCTACCTTTTACTTTTTTTAATAGCTTTAGATTTTTTTTTTTAATCTTTGTAAATTTCCTATTTTACTATAATAATATTAAAATATTAATAATATTTTTAAGTTTATTAAGTATATTAAAGCTATTTATCTTTGTATTTTGCTTTTACTAGCTGCTCGGGCAATTCTTAGTATCGTTTATATAGTATTAATATATAGTATTAGTGCATACTCTTACTATCTCGATAGACTATTTTTTTGGATTTTCTACCTTTCTAACTTTCCCTCTTATAAAGTTTAAGATCATTGACGGCGATATATATTAAAGCTATATTATATAAACTATGCGTTAATAATAGTAATATTTATAAAAAAAATATTTTTTTTTTAATTTTTAAGTTAATAATAGCTACTTAATATTTTTTAAAATAATCTTCTTATAAATTAGGATTATTAAGTATAATATTAATAGAATCGAACTACTAGCCCTTAAGGTATTTTTATAAGTTAATAAGTTAGCTTTTTAATATTCTAAATATTTTTAAAATAGATAGTTTGATAGGTAATAATAATAATAATAATAATAATAATAATAATAATAATAATAATCATAATAATAATAATAATAATAATCATAATAATAATAATAATAATAATAATAATAAATAGTAAAAGAAATAGCGTCTTTTAATTTTAATAAAAAAAACGAGGTAACGAGGATATATATATATATATATATATATAAGTAAAGTTTAAAATATAATAAATATAAAGTTAATATTATTTTTAATAACGGTAACGAGAGTATCTCTAATACTACTGTTATAAGTTATTACTATTAGGAGGGGTAGTAAACTTAGCTAAGTAAGTAGTTTATAAAATAGTAGCGTTAGGCGTCTAATATTGTTATTGATAATCTATTAAAAACTTTATAAAAAGAAAAGTTAAAAAAGAAGAAAAAAGTTAAAAAAAAATAGTCTATCGAAATAGTAGGAGTATTTATTAATATTATATATTAATTCTATATAATTAATATTAAGAACTACTTAAGTAATTGCTAAAGGTAGAAAATATAAATAAATAAAATAATAATATAAATAAAATACTTTATTATAAAAAAGTACTTTATTTAATATTTTTAAAAAAAACTATCATAAATAATAACTTTAATAATAATATTATTATTATTAAAAGAATATATTACGTATTAACTTTAGGGACTAAAATTATATAAAAGAGGAGTAATTATAATAAATTTAGAATATATTTAATAATAAGTTATTAATAAGTTAGTAACTGGGGCATATAAATATATTTTATAAGAACTTTTTATAAAATAAAGCTTTATTAAAAGACTTTATAAGCTTTAGTCTTATAATATACTTATATCTATATTATAGCCTCGCTAGTTAAGTACTTATAGTCTAATCTCTTATAGAACTATTATTATTATATAATTTACTTTTTAAAAAATAATTAATAATAAGAGGTAGTAGCTACTTATAAAAATAAATTTTAACTTAAAAGTTTGAATATAATTCTTTAGTATTTAAATATAAATAGATTTCTTTTTAAACTTACTTAGTATTAAATAGTCTTTATTACTTCTTTTTATTAAACTTATTTTATTTATATTTTAATAATATTAAGATCTTATTAATATATAAAAGTATTAAGATTTCTTAAAAGTTTATATTATATTAATAATAATAAACTTAATATACTTAAAATCTATATAACGAGCTCGTAGTATTATAAATATGAAACCTTTATATTAAAACTTATTTATTTATTTCTCTTTAAATAGATACTAGTTGCTACTCTACTAAGAAATATATATTATAAACTTTTTAATCTAAATATAAATTAGAGCGACCCCCCGACGGAGCAATCCGCTAGGGCCGTACTATATATTACGTATTAAGGAAAACTAGGTATATTGCGCTCTATACCTAATTACTAATTAAAATAGCTCCCGACTTTTTACTACCTATTTAGAGGGTAAGCTATACTTATTTTAACGTATATAAGACCTCTTAATACTAACCTATATAAATAGCTAAATCCTATATTATATACTTCTTTTTATTAAGGGTTAAGGGGCCCTTTATATATTCTTTTATATTTATAATATAGCCCGTATTAAAGGGATTTTTAATTCTATAAAGTATAATTTCTAAGCTAATATCGATATACTAAATCTTAACGTCTATATTAGCCCGGTTATTTATAACGTTCGTATTATTACTTAGTTAGATTTTATATTATTAAAAAGTATTATATTATTTTTTAAGTATACTTATGTTAGTTACGATAGTTAGGGCGTCGAGGGGGCTTAAGAATTTATTAAGCCCTAAAGGGGGGGACCTATTTGTTACGGTTAGCTAGTCGTAGTAAGTATATTAGTAGAAGTTAAGGCTACGAATATTAAGTAAATAGTATCGTAGTCCTAGATAGCTTTTCTAAAGCTATATTTATAAGTTATAAAATAAGTAAGGCTTCGGTAATTAATTATAGTCTTATTAAAAGGGGTTCTTAGTAAAAATAGCTAAAAACGATTATAAGATTTAATACTAAGTTAATTACTAAAGAAGCTATAGGAAGTCTATCCTTAAGCCCGGCTTAAGTCTATACTATATATAAGTCCCGTATACTATCTAAATAGTTCTTTTATAATTAGGACCGATATTACGATATTAGTCCTATAGGGTAGACTATCTTTATTTTATTAGTCCTATTTATAAACTACTTATTATCCGTTAGTCCTTCTTATTATTACGTAACTTTATTTATAGTTCTTTTATTCTATTAGGGTGACTCTTATATTAGCGTCCTTATATATATATAGCGTATCGTAGCTACCGTAGGCCTATGGGGCAGGCCCTAGTTTTAGTTATATATATTAGGTCGTAATATTAGGTCTCCCTTTTAAAGGTCTAGTCCCGTAAACTTATAAATAAATATCTATAGCCTAGGTTAGGGCTAGTTAAGTTATTTTATTATTTTATTGTTTACGATACTAATACTATATTAAGTTACGTAAAAAAATTAAGTTTAAAAACGAAATTTAGAAAAATAGAGATAAAGGATCGTAAGCACCTTGCGCTTTTAGAATTTATCGAAGCTTGTTTAGTAATTACCGATATACCTTATACTCGTTATTTTCGTACTAAGGTTCCGTATCGGTTTAGGGAAGGTTTTTCTTATTATCGAACCTATATTAAAGCAAAAAAGCCTTGCGACGGGGTATTAATAGTTTTAACTCGTAAGTTTATTTTTCTTCTTATTTTTATATTATCCTAACGTTCTTTATAGTTTAAAAACTTAATACTTAATAAAGAGAGTAGGATAAAAAAGAGGAGAAGGTAGATAAGGAGCTTCTAAGGCTTTATAAGGAGTTAGCTCGTTTTTAATCGTTAATAACTACTATTACTAGTCGTTTATCTTATATTTAGAAAACTTAGAAGCTAGTACGTAAGCGTTAAGCTAAGACCTTCTATTAGGGAATATAAGAGGTAAATAAGTCTAATACTTTAGAGTTTGCGTTAAATACTTATAAGCGTAGTATAGTTAAAGAGTTATAGTTTATATAAGTTCTTAATAATATAGACTAGTCTATTTTTAGGATTAGTAACGAGTTCGCGTCCCTAGGCCCGTTAGTATCGTTCTCTAGTAGTCCTTAAGAAGTTATTAAGAGTTCTAGAGGTTTATAATAGGTTCTTATATATTTTCTTCGTATTTATAGCCTTTTTATTTAATAAGGAATTCTTATATTCTATTTCTAACTCTATAGTTAATAATTTACTTAATTTTATATTCTAATTAATTTAGTTTAATAATAATATAATCTTTTATATACGAACTTCTTAGTACGGGCTCGAGTAGTAAGATATAGAAGACGGGATAGTATTATATTATATTTAGTAGTTTTAATTCGTAATTAATTAGTAAGACTTTCTTAATAATTTTAAAAAGTTTAAGTTTTTTATAGTCTAATTTATTACTTAGCTATTTTGTTTTAATATTATAATAAAAGAAATAGGTATTATCCCCCTTTTTTAAAGATAGTCCTTTAATTTTTAATCTATCTGCGTTCTTTTTTATATACTATTATATAAACTTAAGGTTTAGTAAAGCTTATTTATAGATCTCTTTAAGTTTACTTATATCTACTATAGCTTTTATAGCTTATAGTCCTTATTATACTTCTCTATATATTATTAATTAGAATCCGTAATTAAAGTAAAACGGGGATTCTCTTATACTTTTACTAACTACGCTATTATATATAAACTAGGCTATTAGTAAGAGTACTACTTAATTATCTTAGTTATAGTTTATATAATAACGAAGGTATATTTTAAGGATTTAGTTAATCCTTTTTATTTATTTATCGGTTTGTAAATAAAATAATATTAATAGTTTATAGTTTATATTAAGTTACGAAATTAGAGATTTTTAAAATTTTAAAATAAATAGTTTATTTTTATTAAAAATAATTTTTTTTAATAAACCGTAGTTCGAAAGTATAACCTTAGTAAATATATATACTAAGTCTTTTGTAATATTTGATTTTTTATAGGAAATAAAATATACGAACTTAGTAAGTCAGTTAATTATAATTAAGATACTATCGTATTATATTTTAATAAATAGTTCCTTAAACTTTAATAGTTTAATAATAAAATCTTATATAATAAATTACTATGCTTTTATTAGTAGTTATAATAGTTATAACTTATTATAAGGCTTATATAAGCTATTCTTATTTTTTTTATAAGTTACGCAATCCTTAATTACTTCTATAATTTTAGTACGTATAGCGGATTTATTATAGTACTAGCGAATCCGTTTTTACGTTTTAGTAATTCCTTAGTAACCGTATACTAGTATATTATAAATTTTTATAATAAGTTTAGGGGTTATTTTTTTAGTCGGGTTAGTATTAATCTTTTTAGTTATTATAAGATACTTCGTAGTTAGTATAAGGCTACTATCCTTCTCTTACTTAAGAATAACTTATATTTCTTTAGGGACTACGACTTTATAATCGGGTCTTTTACTAAGAACGTCTATTTTACTATTTTCTAAGCCTTTTTAATAAATAATTTAGAAGTTATATTTAAATAGGAATTCGCTTTATTTAACCTATCGTTTATTTAGATTTTTATTTATTATAAAATTTACGAAATTCTTATAGTCTATATAGACCGTTACTTTATACTTAGTTCTAAATAACTATAGTTTCTATTCTTAAAATACTTCGATAATTATTATTAGTTCCTTATTATAGATTTACTAATTTAATTTTATTCCGTAAAATATTTTAAAATAAAAGTAATATAGGTAAAGCTTTTTTTATTTATTTTATTATTTTAAAACTACTCTTATAGCGAAGTTTAAAGTATTAATCTCGACTTCAAAAGGTTTTTAGGGGTCCGGGATTATAGTAACTAGTTCAGAGACGACTATGTTCTTAACTTTAATAAATACTTCTTTATACTTAAGGTCTTAAATAAATAGGGTATCTTTTTATATTAGGTTATTAAGAGGTCTAACTATATTAGTATAGTCCTTAAGGAATCGTTAATAGAAGTTAATAAATCCTAAGAATCTTTATACGTCCTTAACGTTCTATAGTATAAGCTAGTCCCTAACTATTTTTATTTTTAATACTTATATATAAATTTGTCCTAGTATAATAATATATCTTAAGAAATCTACTTTTTATATATAGAACTTATACTTAGAAAGTTTAGTATATAGCTTAGCGTTTTAAAGTTTTTAAAATACTATATAAATATGCTTTTTATATATTTCGAGATTAGGGGAGAAGATGAGGATATTATTAATATAAATAATAATAAAAATATTAATATACTCCTAGAATACGTAGTTAATTATCGTTTAAAAAGTTACCGGAGTATTAGTAAGTCCGAAAGGTATAATAAGGTACTTAAAGAGTCCTTTACGAGTTCGGAATACTATTTTTTACTCGTCTCCTTTTTTAATTTAAATCTAATTAAATATTTCTTTAAGATCTATAATAATAAACTAGTTAGCTCCGTAAAATAGGTTTCTAAGCTCGGTAATAAGTAGTAAGGGATAGTAATTTTTTTTTGTAATTTCGTTAAGTTTTTTATAGTTAATAATAAGTTTTAATTTTCTGCCCTTTTTTAGTATAAAGAATAAGGGGAATCTTATAAGAGAATTCGATAGTTAAATATATCCCTTTTTAAGCTTCTTATCGATATATTTATTAAGATATTCCTATTCTTCTTAGTTTATTAAGTATATCGGATAGAACTTAGGTTATATTCTTTTTTTAAGTTCGATTTCTATATCCTAGTTACTATATTTTAGTAATCCTATTTTTTTAGGTTTTATAAATAGTTTTATATATATCTAGTATTCCTCGGGTATAGTTTAGAGTCGTTATAATCCTTAATTATCGGTACCGTATACGAACTTCTTAAAGCTTTTTACTATTTTAATAAAAGCTATATATCGTATTTATTCTCGTTTTTTAGGAATTATTAAAAATCCGTTTAAACCCTTTTTCTTTTTAAGTTATTTAGTAATTAAATTTTCTTAGAAGACTTAGTTAGTAATCTAATTTATTTATAAGTTATACTTTCGTAATTACGAGATTTTTAGGATAATATTAATATTTCCGATCTCTATAATATTATATTATAGTTATTCTTATTAGTTATTAATATATATTAAGAGGTATACGGTTTCTTAATTAATATATTTATAATTATAATTAACTCGTTCTTTTTTTACTATTTATAGTTAATATAAGTTATCCTTTTATACCTATAATAAATTAAGTTTATTTACTATTTTTAGTAAAATATAAGTTTTTTATATGCCGCTATTAATAATAGTATTTAGTCCTCGTCTATAAATATCGAAGTTAACTCGTAAGTATATATCGTTATATTATTTAGTTATATATAAAAACTTTTTTTTTATTTTTACTTTTTATTATTCTTTTATAATTAGCTTTTTTAGTTTTTTATTATTTATTTCTTTAAATAGTTCTTTTATTTATATCTCTCTTAGTACTCTCTTTATACTTTAGCCTTTTTAATATAGTAAATTTAGTATTAATCGTATTTATAATTTTCTTATTCTATATACTTATTATTAAGGTACTTTATAAGAAAGCTAGGGTCTGGGCTAAATATTATTTTATTATTATTATTAAAGCTTAGTAGTATCTAACTAAGTAGCTAGTCTTTTATATAGATATTTTTAATAGGTTTGTTATTACGTCTTCGTAAATAAAAACGGCTATTTTATTTATATACGAGGTACTAGAGGTATTTATTATTTAGATATTCTACTTAAAATAATTCTTTATAAAAGGGATCTTTAGGGTCGAATAGAGAGTAGTTTTTATTTATATAGGGGGTTATTACGATCTTTTTATATTCTCTAGTTTTATAGAACTAAACGGTTTAGTTATCTTTAAATAAATAAATATATTTATATTATAATTCGTCGTCGTCCTTTTTAGAGCTAGTATCGTTAACGCTAAGTAGTACCTTATAATCGATTTTTATTTAAATACGTCGTTAGGTAACGTTATAAGGTTTATCCGAATTATAAGGTAATTCTGCTTTATTAAAATAGAAAGAACTAGTTCTTATTTTAATATTTTCTTTCTTAAGGTTAAAGTTAATTTTTTTTTTTTTATAACTCCGAAATTAAGAGTCGGTTTTTTAATTATTTCGATTTTATTTTTATATAAGAGGTTTTCGAGTTATTTTTTAATTTTATGAATGAATTTTTTGTTACCGTTTACTCGTCGTATTATATAGATAGACTTAGTTAGGATTTCGTCCGAATCGAGTTCTTCCTTAGACTTAGTAGATTATTTTTAGTTTATATAGTTTTATCGTACTATATAAACGAGGCTACTTATAATTTCTTTTATATCGGGTCTTTTTTTTTTAAATTTAAGGAGTTGCTCTTTTATATTAGCTAGGAGTCTTTGCTTAATTCGTCCTTCGAGGAAGTAAAATATATCTTTTATAACGGGGTTTATTTTAGCTTTTTTTTTTATATTTTTATAAATCTAAGAGAGCGTAGTAATATATTCGATATTATTTTTTTTAAGAGTATAGGGTCGGTAGGCGGGTATTTTTGCTTTTTTTATTACTATTACTAAGGTCCTAATAAATAGTATAATATCGTATCCGGATCGTCCTATATTCTTAAGTTATTTAGGGTACTATCCTATTTATTCTTTACTATCTTAATAAGTAAAATAGTTATCGTCGTAATAAGCTATTTATAAGAGTTATTTATAAGGGACCTCTTTATTTATAATATTAGCTCGTTTTTTTAAAATAGGTTAGTATTAAATATACTTAGGTTATTAATAGTTTCTAGCTATATATCCCGGTTTATCGTAATTATAGTACTTAAAGTCCTTCTTCTAACGAGGTTATTCCCTTTTAATAACGCTAAGGTCTATTAATCTACTATAATACCCTATTATAGTAGTCGTTAGTTTATACTTATATTTATTATTAAGTTTAGCTTAGTTATTTTAAGTATTCTATCCTTTTTATTTAAGGCGTCGTTTATAGAGTCGATTATCGATCTTAACTATTATATCGATATAATTATAAAGCTTATCTAGTCGTTCTTATTAAGAGAGGTTATCCTTAACCTTTTTTTTTAAGTTACGATAAAAGGCTATTATAAATACCTTATTACCCTAATTAAATTTAGAAATAATTTACCTAAATTTAGATACGTACTTACTAACTAACCCCTTTTAAATAAGGGTTATAAGCTTTCGCTCGGTAATTCGTTCTTTATTAGGGTTACTAAAGGTTTTTTTAAATTTTTTTTCGAACTTATTATAGTTATTAAAGATCTTTTTAATATTTATTTCTTAGATCTTACGTTTATTCTTAAAATAATCTCTTATAAAGGGTTTAAACTAGGTAAGGGCGTCTTTTTTAAAAAAGAATACTATATAATAAACCTTATTCGCTTTAGCAATAAAAAAAGATTTATAGTAGCATAAATAAGCTCTAGTTTAAATAAGGAATCTTTAGAGAGTATCTAGGGACCCGTCGTAGGGTTCTAATTTAGGGTACTTAGCTCTAAGTACCGAAAGTAGTTAGGGTATTATAAATTAAGTATAGAGCTACTTATTCTTATTCTTAAGTTTAAGTATTATATTATATAGCTATTATATAATAAGTATAGCTACCTAAATAGGCCGCGCAGTGCTATTATTACTAATAGTCAATATATTCGTATTATTTAGTTAGTTTTTTATAGAGTAAACTTACTAAATAAGAGTAATTAAAGTGTTATAGCTAGCTAGTCATAGTAAATATATTAATAAAAGTTAAAGTTACGAATACTAAGTAAATAGTATCATAATTATAAATAGCTTCTTTAAAACTATATTTATAAGTCATAAAGTAAATAAGGCTTCGGTAATTAATCGTAGTCTTATTAAAAGGGGTTTTTAATAAAAATAGCTAAAAGCGATTATAAGATCTAATACTAAGTTAATTACTAAAAAAGCTATAAGAAGTTTATTTTTAAGCCCGGCTTAAGTCTATATTATATATAAGTCCCGTATATTATTTAAATAGTTCTTTTATAATTAGGACCGATATTACGATATCGGTCTTATAAGGTAAACCGCCTTTATCTTATCGGTCCTATTTATAAACCGCTTATTATCTATCGGTCCTTCTTATTATTATATAACTTTATTTATAGTTCTTTTGTTCTATTAGGGTGACTCTTATATTAGCGTCTTTATATATATATAGCGTATTATAGCCGCCGTAGGCCTACGGGGCAGGCCCTAGTCTTAGTTATATATATTAGGTCGTAATACTATCGAGGAGTATTTTTAATCTTAGCCCGCTAATTACTAACTATATACTAAGAGAGTAATAGTTTATATATTAATAAGTTTATTTAATAAGTTTATTTAATAAATTTATTTAGTTTAAATAGAGCTTTAGGTAATATTAGAAATAATAAAAATAATTTTTTTTTTACGAGTTTTAGTATAGTAAAGTAGCTAAATATTAGCCCTTTTAGCCTTTTCTTTAAAAACCTCTATATTATTATTAAAGTTTAGAACCTCTATAGTTAAGGGCTACTTTTAACTTTTATAACCGACCTCTACTGTTAACTTTTTTAACTAGCGCCGCTACGTAAGTATATTACTTAGCCTATTATTAATAAATAATAGGGTAGCTTACTTATCCCGAATTATATAGCGGTTTTCGTATCGAAATTATTATATTACGTTAAGCGCGTACTTAGGGCATATTGCGCGTATTATATAGTTAAAAAGTATATTATATCGTATAATTTCCCTTAAAAACATAATCCCGTTAAGGTCGATTTTTTGCGCCTATAAAGCTAAAAAAAAACTACTATATAAGTTAGAGCGAACCTTAAATAGCCTTATAAAATTACTTAATAAGTAAGGATTATTTATAGTATTTATTAAGCTTTTAATAATTCTCTTTTAACTTTTTTAATTATTATTATACTTTATAACTAGCTTAAAAAAATAATATAAAGAATTTCTTAATTTATAATAGCCTTTTAAATTAACTTATTAAAACTAATATTAATTTATATATTTTTAATATATTCTTTAATATATTTAAGTATAGCGAAATTATTAATAATTTTAATATAATCTTTATAATTTTTTTAATTATTTCTTACTTATATATTATAGTAGTGGTAGTGTTAAAAGAGGGAAAAAATTATTTAAATTAGGTGATCCGTTGTGTGGGTAGTGTCTTACTACCAGTCCTTGATGAGGAGAAGCTAACTTAACTCTGCTGTGCTAAGCTCCAATAGGAACAAGGCGAGTTCCTACGTGCCTCCGTTTCACCCTTACCCTCGACCAGGCCCAGGACTTTATTCTCTACGTATATACCAGACGCCATTCCATATCCGTCCCTCGGCCGCTATATCGATGTGGTGTTTCTGACGCACGCGCCCGTGCTTCGGCTTGTCCTGGCTTGACTCGTCACAGCCGCAAGGCGCAGTTTGGTTTTTGGGCCTGGCATTCCCGTCCGCATTTTATCCTCTCCCAATATCCCGCCACGGCCCTGCCCAGCCCAAACCCAGCCCATCGCGGGACGGGGCAGACTTGACGCACTTCCCAGTCACTCCGAGATCCCAACTCCCAAGAACCGTCTTCCCGGTCAACGTCGCTCACCACTCTCACGATATAACTCCAACGGCTTGCACCGCGCTTCTGCTGCCGCTTTGAACGCCCCATCAAGACCGACCCCCCCCCCCCCAGACTCTACCTTTATCCCCGATCTCGTCCCAGAACAGACCAGACCGGGCCAAGACGTGACGACCCTATCTGCAAAAGAGTTTCCGGCCCGACCACAGACAGGCTCATCGTCACCACATCCGGCCACTACCAGACTCCAGTCTGTACACTACACAACCAGTACACACTCCTAGTACACTACTTCGAACACCACTCAGACACTACACACACTACTTTACAAACACACGCACACATACATACATCCATTCCGATACCTCAGCCGAGCTGCTGCAGAAACACCCAGACCATCTCCGGCCTCGGCACTCGACTCCCCCGACTTTGTGTCTCTCCTCTTCCCAACCATTCTATTTGCATAGCTGCCCATCCACCATCCAACAATCCATCCATCCATCCTTTCACCCCCACATATTCGCTTTCGGTCTCCTCAACCTGCTCGCTTCCCCATTCACCTGTCCGCCAAACCCAGCCCAAGCTGCCATAACGTACAGCAACTGCGCATCGCGCCGCGGAAAGATCCTGCTGACATCTCGCGTACTGGGTACCCGCCGATTCGTCGATTGGCGACTTCTTCACTGTAACGCGGGCTCAAGTGGCTTGCCGTAGCAAGGGGGCCCGAGGTGTCACGTCACGGAGCGAGGTGTTTGTTTCCTTCTCGTCCAACAGAGCAGAGGAGGGCATTCGTTCGCCGCCCGTCTTCCGGGGTCCAGCCTGCCCACCCTCATCCCTTCACGGAAAAGCGAGAGGTTCGGGGGGGGAGTGACGGAGTTGAGCTGCGCGACCCTTTGCCCAATCTAGGACGGCTGCTCAGGCTCGGAGAGAGACGGACAAGGCTGCTGCTGCTGCAAGATGCCGCGTTTAGGGTACAAAAAGTCTCGCGGTGGCTGTACAAGGTGTAAGCAGCGTCGTGTAAAAGTACATACCGCCCTTCATCCACACTCATTACCCTCTCATTCTAGCCACTGACTATATCTCGTATCAACACACCCGCGTACACAATCAACGGCTGGCTGACATATCTTCCAACCCAGTGCGATGAGAACAAGCCCTGTGGCGCCTGTATCAGACACAACACACTATGCAGTCTCCTCGAGAGCTCCGCAGATAGCCAATCAGGCTCCGGTGACAACATGAGCTGGGAGCCAACATCTCACTCTCACTCTCACCCCGGCGTCTCCAGGGTACCGAGCATCCAACGGAGGAGCTCATCACGGAAGGGGTCCAGCGGCAGCCGAGCGAAGACCCAGACGCCATCTATCAGCCCGATAGACCACTCCCTGACGCCCCCGAGCCTGCTCGAGTCCACCATCAACCTCCCGGCGGACTTCATCAGCGATCCTGGCTCGTCCATCGCCGCCTCGAGCCCTGATCCGTTCCCGTACTTTATCAAGTTCTCGACCGAGCCCGTAGAGCCGCTTTATATGAGCAAGTGGATCACGGATCTCGAGCTGATGCACCAGTACTCCACGGCTACCTACCTTACGATGCCCAGGTCTTGCAACGTGGGTCACATCTGGCAGTTCGAGGTGCCCAAGCTCGGCCTAACGTATATTTTCCTCATGCACGAGATTCTCGCCCTCGCCGCACTACATCTCGCCTACCTCCACCCGGAGCAGCGCGAGTCCTATGCCCTGCACGCGTCCCAGCACCAGAGCGACGCCATCGCGGGAATGCGCGAGCTGCTCGTACAAATAACGGCCGAGAACTGCCACGCCCTCTTCGCGGGCTCGACGCTGCTCCTCGTGAACGCGTATTCCACATTTCCGTACCAGAGAGGGCCCGGCAACACGGAGGGTCCGACCGTGGACGACGTCCTCGACGTCTTCCTCCTCGTCAGGGGCATGAGCCACATCCTCTCCTCCTCCCAGCCCATCATCCAGACCGGGCCCTTTGCAAACTTCTTCTCGGAGCTTAATACCCCGACGTCGACGCCACTACTCGAGGCTGTTGCGCGCCACCTCAAGACTTACCAGACTACCCTCCGTACTACAAACGCTAACGAGGCAACGCAAAAGGTCGTTAATAAGGAGATAGACGTCTTCTTAGGCTGGATTACGTACGCTATCCAGACGACGGTATCCCCGGAGCTGCGTGTGGCCGTGACGTGGCCCATTAACCTGACCGAGGAGTACCTCCAGCTGCTACGGAACCGCGAGCCTACGGCTCTAGTACTACTAGCATACTACTCCGTCGTTGTCCGCTCGACGGAGTCAACGACGTGGTTCATGCAGGGGTGGGGCATTAACTGCGCGCGGGCGATAGTGGCGGACCTGGATCCGGAGTGGAAGGAGTTGATTCAATGGCCATTGGCCTTCATAAGCGACAGGAGTATAGAATTGTAGTTGTTCAAAACAGTTCAAGAACAAATGTCAAGACACTGCTTGTTTTCACATTCCATTGAACAATTCTGCCTCTTGATAGTCGCTACTCAAAGCTACCAGTCTACACGCTCACGAACGATCGTGTTGCAGGTTTACATTGACGATATCGTCAAGTCGTCAACAAGAGTTTCAACATCCGAAGCTATAGCAGTCACCCTTCGCCAAGCCTTGTATCCCTGCCCACCTTACTACGAACCTGAAAATCTCGGACTCAGCGCCGGTGCACAGTCCTGAGTCCCAGGTCAACGAGCCGGGGGAGGCTCTTGGCTACGAGGCACGCAATAAAAAAGGCCGCATTATCAAGAAAGCTCTTTAATAAGTATATCGCAAAGTAATAGAAATGGCAGCTAATTTACTTAGATTATTATAAAAAATCGCTAATTAAGCCCAGGATAAAGAGAGCTAGTTACTAACTATTATATTAAAAATTCAAAACTTTTATACGTTTTAAATCGCTATAATACTTAAAACAAAAGCTATACTTTTTTAAAAAAGCCTTTTTTTTATTACCTAACGTAAATCTAAAAAATATTAATAACGTATTGTATAATAACTAAATTACCCTATTATTAATATCAAAAAACGAAATAAAAAACGCTATTTAAAAAGCAATATTACTAAAAGCCCCGGGCCCCAATAATATTACTAACTTAACATTTTAAATAATAAAACTATAATTTATATTATATTTTATTTATATATTTAATTAGAGCCTTTAATAAGAATAATATTTATAATATTTTAAAAAATCTATTGTAGTAATACTTAAAAAACTAAATAAAAATAATTATATAGTACTTAATATATATAAACCGATCGCCCTCTTAAATATAATAAATAAAGTTATAAATACTATTATAATAAAGAAAATAATTAATAGAGAGGTATATAGAATTTATATAAAAATATATACTAATTATAGCTAGCTAGTCGTAATAAAGTATATTAATAAAAGTTAAAGCTACAAAATACTAAATAATATTATAATTATAATAGCTTTAAAAAAAGCTATATATTATAAATCATAGGGTTTTAGTAATTAATTATAATCCTATTAAAAGAGTTCTTAATAAAAATAGCTAAAAATAATTATAAAATTAAATACTAAGTTAATTACTAAAAAAGTTATAAAAGATTTATTTTAAAGCCCGGCTTAAGTTTATATTATATATAAATTTTATTTTTAAATGTATTTTTTATTTATACATTATTTTAAAGAGCTCTATATTTTAAATATATAGAGCTTATATTTTTAAAAAATAGGATCCGTATTTTTAATATATAAAAAGAATTTAAATTTTTTTTTATTATATAACTTATTTTATAATTCTTTTATTTTATAAAAGTATAAGAGATTAGGCTATAAATACTTAAATAATAAGGCTATAATATAAATATAAGTATATTATAAAACTAAAGCTTATAAAGTCCTTTATACGGGCTCTATTTTATAAAAGTTTTTTTAAAATACGATCTGTATATTAATTATTAATTTATTAGCGGCTTATTATTAAGTATATCCCGAATTTATTATTTATTTATCTTTATATTCTACTTTTATTAACTATTTAAGTAATTCTTAGTATCGTTTATATAATATTAATATATAGTATTAGTATATACTCTTATTATTTTAATAAGGTAATTAATAGAGAGGTATATAGAATTAATATAGAGGTATATACTTTATACTAGCGTCGCTATTCTACTTTTTAATTAGTTTAAAAAAATAGTACCTCTTTATAAAAGTAGTAAGGGTAACTATATTAATATAACTATTCTTATTATTTTCTCTTACCTAAGCTCTAGTTTAAGATTTTTAAAAATAAGAATACTACTATAACCTACGTATTCGTTTAGAACCGCTATATTACCTATTTAAAATTTATAAATTTTAAATAAGTAAGGCTTTTTTTTATTATATATTTAAAATATATAAAAAGTAAATTATAATAACGTCCGCTTAACTACCTTTTTTAACGTAGTTATAATAATTTATTATTATTATAAACTACTTTTTATTAGCTCCGTTTTTTTTAAATACTAAGCTATATTAGCCGTTTATTTATATAATTCCTTATTATTCTCCTCTTATTAAGAACGCTAAACTAGCTCCTTATTTATTACTAAAATAAGCTTAATATTTAGTTTTAATTTAACTAATTTATTTTTTTATAAGCCTAGTTAGTATTAATTTATTTTTATTTTTAAATAAGCGGCCCCGCTTTTTATTACTTATACTTTAATTATTATAAATAATACGAGTATAATTAACTAATTAACCTTTTTTAAATAAAACTAATTATAATAAAATAAGTTATACTATATTCTTTAGCTTATTATAAAAAGATATAGTAATTTTAAAATTAAAAATTTAATAATATAAATTTAAAAAAAACGTTTTTTATAACGCTACTAAGGGTATACTTTTTATTTATTAAAAATAGTTAAATCTAATATTTTAAAATAGATCTTATAATAATATAAGATACTTAGCTTAATTAAAATAGTATAGTTTAAATTATAAAATCCGAGGGAGTTTAGGAATAGCTTTTTATTAAATAATATTACTTTTTTTATAAGCCGGCCTTATATCCTAATTAAAATAAGATATTTTAAAAAAAGTATTATTTAAAGTTCGCTTAGGTATTTAAAGCGAGTACTTATATACTCCTAGTTTATAAATACCTCGTCCTTTATATAAGCTTAATAAAAACATAGCTCTTAATCGCTAATTATATTTTATATAATATTAATAAGCTATTATAAATAACTAAGACTATTTAAAAAATAACCCTTAATATTATTATTACTTAACTTAGTACTAAAAGTAACGTAAGTACTAAAGTTCTAATATTTTTAAATAAAGTAACGGGCCTATTATACTCTTAAAAATAAATATATTACGTAGAAGTATTAGAAAATTAAGCGTTAGTTATTAAACTTTTTATAGAGCTTAGTCTAGGCTTTTTTAAAAATATACTCCGTTTTAATAAAAATAATAAACTTTTATATAATTAATACCCCGTAATAAGTATATAAAATAGCTTAATTTATTATTATATTAATATAGGCGCGGTCTTTATTACTAAGCTCGGCTATTATTTATATAATTAATTAATAATTATTATCGTTAGACCTATTATTATTATTATTATAACTAGGGTCCTTAATCTATTTTTATTTAGCCTTAAGTATAATATTAAAGTTAATATAATAAATATAGAGTTATTACTAAACTTTAGGAAACTACTTATTAAGTATAGTCTTTATTTACTTATTATAATTAGTAATAATAATAAAAGGCTAGCGGATTAAGTATTACTTAATTAGTTAATAAATACTTATTAAAAAGAACTAAAACCTTTCTAATCTTTTATTATTAATAAGACTAAATACTATATTATAAATAGACTTAAAATAGGTCTACTTAGTAACCTAAAAAAAAGAGAGCTTAAAGTGATTAGTATTATATATATTATTAAAGTTAATTACTTTAAGGAACCGTTTTTATATTTAAAAATAGTAAAGAAAAGTCTAAATAAGCCTAACTAAGTAATTAAGCTTATTAGCCGCTTATTTAATAATATATAAAATCCCTTATTTATTAAATAGCTTAATTAGCGCCGTTATTAATAAATATCCGTTTAATTTTTCTTAATTAATACGGGCTTTAGTATTATAAATATCTTACTAAGTAAATAAGGCCTCTAGGAATTACTTTTAAATAATAGCGTATACGTTACGTACCTAAATCCTAACCTATCGGCTTATAATTTTAATAATATCCTTAATTAGCTAAGTAAGCTTATAATAAAAAGGGTATATAAATACTCCAAAGCTAGGGCCGTAATTATATTAATTATACTAAGGGTCTAAGTAATAATATAATAACTACTTACCCTCCTCTTATACTTCTATAATTACTTATTATTAATAACCGTATTTTTAAAACCTATATTATTTAATACTTATACTTTTTAAAAAACCGGGCTTATTAAATCGATTATATTAAAATAAGTATTATATAAGCCGACCTATTTAAAATATATATTTATACTATTTTATAATACTAAACTTATTAACCTTAATAAAAATATTAACTCGATTAAAAAGAGCGTTTATTATTAGCTTTAAATTACTAAGGATTAATAGATTTAGGGTTTTATTTAAAAAAGGGGAGGAGGATTTATTATTTTAAATATAATAAAAAACTACGGTTTAAAAAAATAACGGACTTAAAAAAGGGTTTTATTATAAAAGTAAATAGGGTAGTAAGTTCGTTTAAGAACCCTACGTTTCTTATTATAAATAGCTTTATTTATATTATTAAATAAGGCTAGTTATTAACCTTTTATTATAGCTAGCTAGTTATAATAAAGTATATTAATAAAAGTTAGGGCTACGAAGCTAATAATAGTATTATAGTCGTAGATAACTTTTTTAAAGCTATATTTATAAGTTATAAGGTAAGTAAGGCTTTAGTAATTAATTATAATTTTATTAAGAGGGGTTCTTAGTAAAAATAGCTAAAAGCGATTATAAGATCTAATACTAAGTTAATTATTAAAAAAGCTATAAAAAGTCTATTTTTAAGCCCAGCTTAAGTTTATATTATATATAAGTCTTATTTTTAAATATATTTTTTATTTATATATTTACTTAACGGGCCCCGTATTTTAAATATACGGGCTCTATATTTTAAAAGGACGGGGTCCGTATTATTAATATATAGACCTTCCTATTTCTTATTATTACGTAACTTATTTTATAGTTTTTCTATTTTATAAGAGTTACTTTATATTCCTATACTCCTATATATATAATATATTATAGCCGTTATAAGCCTATGGGGCGGGCCCTAGTCTTAGCTATATATATTAAGTCGTAATATTAAGTCTCCTTTTTAAAAATCTAGTCCCGTAAACTTATAAATAGGTTATTTATTCTTAGGTTAGGGATTCGTTAAGTATATTTTTTTAAAATATATTAATACAATATTAGGTCGTATTAAAAAACGTTTATTAAGTAACTCTATTTCTAAGTTTTATTTAGTTTATAACGACGTATTTAATTACTTTAGTTCTAACGACGTAATACTTTATACTTAATATTTCTATATAAAACGCGCGTATTATATAATTAACGGGTCGAAAACTTATTAAAATTATAAAAATTTAAAGCGTCCTTATAATAATCTTATTATTACGTCGAGCTATAAGTATTATTATAGCTCCTTTACTTATAGTTATTAATATTCTCGTAATAAAGAGGCTAAGTAACTAGTATTAAGAGCTAGAAAAGAAAAAAAAGGAGGCTAGTAATACTTTATTTAATCTTTATATAAAACTTACTTAGATTTAGTCCGAGATTATAAAAATAGTTAGTTATTTAGCCCGGATTCGGACTATTTAAAAAAAAGTAAAAAAATAGTATATTAAGACCTTTACTCGAAGTATATAAAAGTTAAAAAAAGAGGATCGTATTCTTTTTATATTAAATACTTATAAATAATAAGTAGTAAGCGATTTATAAGTAATAAGTATTTTTAATAATATTAACTAGACTTTTTTTAAAATTAGTAACGAGTTCGCTTCCCTAGGGCCGTTAGTATTAGGTACCGACGTTCCTAAGTATTATAATAGTCTTATAAGAATTCTTAAAAATATTAGAAATTCGTAATAAGTTCCTACGTATTTTTTTTATATCTATAACCCTTTTATTTAATAAGGAATTCTCGTATTTCGTTCTTAATTCTATAGTTAATAATTCGTTTAACTTCGTATTCTAATTAGTTTAGTTCGATAATAATATAATCTTCTATATACGAACCTCTAAGTACTAATTTAAAAAGTAAAATATAAAAAACGGGGTAGTACCGCATTATATTTAGTAATCTTAATTCGTAATTAACTAATAAGACTTTCTTAGTAATTTCGAAAGGTCTAAGTTTTTTATAATCTAATTTATTGCTTAGTTATTTCGTTTTAATATTATAATAAAAGAGATAAGTACTATCCTCCTCTTTTAAAATTAGTCCTCTAATTTTTAATTTATTAGCATATTTCTTTATATACTATTATATAAATTTAAAATTTAGTAAGGTCTTTATTTAGAGTTTTTTAAGTTTTTTTATATTTATTATAGCTTTTACGGCCTATAATCCTTATTTTACTTCTCTATAAGTAGTTAGTTTAAAACTATAGTTAAGATAGAATAGTAAATATCCTATACTTTTATTTATTACGCTATTATATATAAACTAGGCTATTAAAAATAGTAATACTTAGTTATTTTAGTTATAGTTAATATAATAATAGAGGTAGGTTTTTAAAATTTAGTTAATCCTTTTTATTTATTTATTAGTTTATAAATAAAAAGCGGTTAATAGCTTATAGTTTATACCGAGTTACGAAGTTAAGGATTTCTAAAATATTAAAGTAAATATACTTCTTCTATCGGAAATAATCTCTTTAAGTATTTTATAGTTTACGATAATTACCTTAAGGAATATATATGCTAAGTCCTCTACGTTATTTAATTTTTTATATAGTACGAAGTATACGTATTTAGTAAGTTAATTAATAATAACTAAAATACTATTGAATTATATTTTTATAAGTAGTTCTTAGGACTTAAGAAGTTTAATAATAAAGTCCTATAAGATTAAGTACTATGCTTTTAGTACGGGTAGTAACGGTTATAGTTCTCTATAAGGTTTATATAAGCTATTTTTATTTTTTTTATAAGTTACGTAGTCCTTAATTATATTAGCGATTTTAATACGTATAGCGGATTTATTATAATATTAGCAAATCCGTTTTTACGTTTTTATAATATTTTAATAGCCGTATACTTTAGTACTATATATTTTTATAATAGTTTTAAGAGATATTTTTCTAATCGAGCTAGTATTATCTTTCTTAGCTATTATTAAGAATTTATAAGCTAGTACGAGGTTTTTATTTATATCTTTCTTAAGAATAACCTAAGTCTTTTTAAGGACTTCGATTTTATAATTAGGTCTTTTACTAAGAGCGTTCGCTTTACTATTTTCTAATCCTTTTTAGTAAACTATTTTAAAATAATACTTAAAAAGGTATTCTAACTATCGTACTTATTGTTTATTTAAGTTTTTAAACGTAATAAAATATACGAGATTTTTATAATTAGTATATACTATAACTTTATATTTAGTACTAGATAACTATAGTCTCTATTTTTAAAAAGCTTTAATAATAACTATTAGTTCTTTATTATAGATTTAGTAGTTAAGTTTAGTTCCGTAAAAGGCTTTAGAATAAAAGGTATAAGGTTATAAGTATTTTTTATTATTTTATTAACTAAGTACTACTCTTATAGTAAAATCTAAAGCGTCGGTTTTTATTTTAAAAAGTTTCGTAAAGTCCGGGATTATAATAACTAGTTTAGTTATAATTATATTTTTAACTTTAATAAAGGCTTCCTTATATTTAGGGTCCTAAATAAATAGTATATTCTTTTATATTAAACTATTAAAAAGTCTTACGATATTAACGTATTTTTTAAAGAATTATTAATAAAAGTTAACAAATCTTAAAAAGGATTAAACGTCCTTAATATTAAGAGGTATAAGCTAGTCCCTAACTACTTCTATTTTTAATTATTATATATAGATTTCTTTTAGTATAATAATATAGCTTAGGAAATTTACTTTTTATATATAGAATTCGTATTTCTCTAGTTTAGTAAAGAGTTTTGCGTCTTAAAGTTTTTAAAATACTATATAAACGTACTTTTTATATATTTCGAGGTTAGGTAAGAAGATAAGAATATTATTAATATAAATAATAATAAAAATATTAATATACTCCCTAAGTACGTAGTTAACTATCGTTTAGAAAGTTATAAGTACGTTAATAAGTCCGAAAAGTATAACGAAATACTCGAAGAGTCCTCTTTATATTCAGAACGCGGTCTTTTATTTATCTCTTTTTTTAATTCTAATTTAGTTAAACGCTACTTTAAGGTCTATTATAATAAACTATTAAGCTCCGTATAGTAAATCTCTAAGTTTAGTAATAAGGGGTAAGGGGTAATAATTCTTTTTAATAATTAAATTAAGCCCTCGGTAATTAACTATAAATCGTAGTTTTCTATTCTTTTTTAATACGAAAAATACTAGTACTCTAGCTAGTAAGTTAGAGGGTTTAATATATCCTTTAGTAAGCGTTTTTTTAAAATAGTTATTAAGTTTTTATTATTCTTATTAGTTAAAAGGATATAGTGGGTAGAACTACGGTTATTTACCTTTTTTAAGTTCTATTTTTATATTTTAGTTACTATGTTCTAAGAGTCCTATTTCTTTTTTAAATATAAATAGTTTCGTATATTTCCGGTACTCTTTAGGTATAGTTTAGAGTAGATCTAATTCCTAATTATTTATTATTAATATAAGTATCCTATTTAGCTTTACTCTCTTAACGTAAGCTAGGTATCTTATTTCGTTTTTTAATATCTTAGGTACTATATAAAATTCGTTTAAACCCTTCTTATAAGGTTATTTAGTAACTAAATCTGTCTATTAAAAGTAGCCTATTTTCTAATTTATCCATAAATTATGCTTTTATAACTATATAATTTTTAGAATTACGTTATATTTATTTTTTATTTTTATTATATCGTAGGCAATCTTTTTTAAATAGTTATAAATATTTATATAGAGGTGCGCGGTCTTTTAAAATATATATCCTCTATTATATTAAAGTAGCTTTTTTTTAAAGTCTCGGAGTAAGTATAGTTCGTTTTTTATTCGCTATTAAATATAGTAATTAATAGAGAGGTATATAGAATTAATATAGAGGTATATATTTTATACCGGCGTTATTATTCTATTTTTTAATTAATCTAAAAAAATAGTACCTCCTTATAAAGGCGGTAAGGGTAATTATATTAATATAGCTATTCTTATTATTCTTTCTTACTTAAGCTCTAATTTAAGATTTCTAAAAATAAGAATACTACTATAACCCACGTACTCGTTCGGAACTACTATATTACCTATTTAAAATTTATAGATCTTAAATAAGTTAGTAATATAAGCTTTTATAAATCTTAAATAAGTAAGGCTTCTTTTTATTATATATCTAAGATATATAAAGAATAAATTATAGCGACGTCTACCTAACTACCTCTTTTAACGTAGTTATAATAATTTATTATTATTATAGATTACTTCTTACTAGCTCCGTTTTTTTTAAATATTAAGCTATATTAGCTATTTATTTATATAATTCCTTATTATTTTCTCCTTATTAAGAACGCTAAACTAGCTCCTTATTTATTATTAGGATAAGCTCGATATTTAGTTTTAACTTAGCTAACTTATTTTTTTTATAAGCTTAGTTAGCGTTAACTTATTTTTATTTTTAAGTAAGTAGCCTTACTTCTTATTATTAGTACCTTAGCTACTATAAGTAGTACGGGCTTAACTAGCTAACCGGCCTTTTTTAAATAAAGCTAGTTATAATAAAATAGGCTATACTATATTTTTTAGCCTACTATAAAGAGATATAATAATCTTAGAGTTAAGGATCTAGTAATATAGATCTAAAAAAGACGTTTTTTAAAAATATTACTAAGGGTATACCTCTTACTTATTAAAAGTAGCTAAATCTAATATTTTAAAATAGATTTTATAGTAGTATAGGATACCTAGTTTAATTAAAATAGTATAATTTAGACTATAAGATCCGAGGGGGTCTAAGAATAGCTTCTTATTAAATAGTATTACCTTTTTTATAAGCCGGCCTTATATCCTAATTAAGGTAAGATACTTTAAAAAAAGTATTATTCGAAGTTTACTTAGGTACTTAAAGCGAGTACTTATATACTCTTAGCTTATAAGTACCTCGTTCTCTATATAAGCTTAGTAAAAGCGTAGCTCCTAATTACTAATTATATCCTATATAACGTTAATAAGCTAATATAAGTAACTAAGACTATTTAAGAAATAACCCTTAATATTATTATTACTTAACTTAGTATTAAAAATAACGCGAGTACTAAAGTTCTAGTATTTTTAAATAAAATAACGGGCCCACTATGCTTTTAAAAATAGGTATATTACGTAGAGGTATTAGAGGATTAGGTATTAGTTATTAAACTTTTTATAAAGCTTAGTCTAGGCTTTTTTAAAAGTATGCTCTGTTTTAGTAAAAATAATAAGCTTTTATATAATTAATACCCCGTAATAAGTATATAGAATAGCTTAATTTATTATTATATTAATATAAGCACGGTCTTTATTACTAAGCTCGGCTATTACTTACGTAATTAACTAATAATCGTTATTATTAGACTTATTACTATTACTATTATAACTAGGGTCCTTAATCTATTTCTATTTAGCCTTAAGTATAATATTAGAGTTAATATAATAAATATAAAGTTATTACTAAACTTCGGGAAATTACTTATTAAGTATAGTTTTTATTTATTTATCGTAGTTAGTAATAATAATAGAAGGCTAGCGGATTAAGTATTATTTAATTAGTTAACGGATACTTATTAAGAAGAACTAAAACCCTTCTAGTCTCTCGTTATTAATAAAACTAAATACTATATTATAAATAGACCTAAGATAGGTTTACTTAGTAGCTTAGAAAAGAGGGAGCTTAAAGCAATTAATATTATATATATTATTAAAGCTAATTACTTTAAGAAACCGTTTCTATATTTAAAAATAGTAAAAAAAAGTCTAAATAAGCCTAACTAAATAATTAAGCTTATTAACTACTTACTTAACGATATATAAAATCCCTCGTTTATTAAATAGCTTAATTAGCACTACTATTAGTAAATATCTATTTAATTTCTCTTAGTTAATACGGGCTCTAATATTATAAATATTCTACTAAATAAATAAGGCCTTTAGGAATTACTTTTAGATAATAGTATATACGTTACGTACCTAAATCCTAACCCGTTAGCTTATAGTCTCAATAATATCCTTAATTAGCTAAATAAGCTTACGATAAAAAGGGTATATAAATACTCCGAGGCTAGGGCCGTAGTTATATTAACTATACTAAAAGTCTAAGTAATAATATAATAACTACTTACCCTCCTCTTATACTTTTATAATTACTTATTATTAATAGCTATATTTCCGAGACCTACGCTATTTAATACTTATACTTTTTAAAGGACCGGGCTTACTAAATCGATTATATTAAAATAAGTATTATATAAGCCGACCTATTCGAGATATATATTTATACCGTTTTATAATACTAAACTTATTAACCTTAGTAAAAGTATTAACTTAATTAAAAAGAGTATTCGTTATTAACTCTAAGTTACTAAGGATTAATAAATTTAGGGTTTTATTTAAAAGAGGGGAGGAGGATTTATTATTTTAAGTATAATAAGAAGCTACGGTTTAAAAAGACGATAGACTTAAAAGAGGGTTTTATTATAAAAGTAAATAGGGTAATAAGTTTATTTAAGAACCCTACGTTTTTTACTATAAACGGCTTTACTTATATTATTAAATAAGGCTAGTTATTAACCTTTTATTAGTCCTAATAATTTATATAATAAGCTAAAGAATATTATTAAACTATTTTATAATAAGCTAGGTAGGTTATTAAGATTTATTAGAAAAAGGAGAGGGACTAGGCTTTAGTAATATTTAGGGGAGGGTAGTATACTAAGTAGTCTATATCCCTTTTAAAAAACGGCGTATAAAATAGAATATAAGCTGTCTAGACTCTTTATTAAAAGGGGGAGGACTACGTATTAATAAGAATTAGAGAATAATAAAAAGCTAAAAAGTATTAGTTTTATTAAAGAATTTATAATTAAAATAAAAAGTTAGTTCTATTTTAATATATTAGTACGGATAGTAAGATAGTAATTATATTTTTTATAATAACTCGGGTAATAAGTCGTTTATTAGGTCGCTATATATATAGGGATCGCTAACTTTATAAAACTAGCTAATATTAAAATAGCTACTATTTAAAATAAGAAATAATAGTATATCGTTATTATCGGAGCGTTAGCGTTTTATAAGACGGCTTTAATTATCTAGGTTATTAAATTAAGCTTAGCGACGTAAGCTCGGTACGTAAGCTATTAAAGGAGCTATTTTATAATATATAGATTAGTATAGCCTTAAGGAAAAGAGGACGTAAGACGCGTTAATTATAGTTTCGTAATAAAACTCTTTTAAAATATAATTATATAAAGGAGATTATAAAAAGGGATAGGTACTTTAAAAAAAAGTAGTAAAATCTAAGTATACTAATAATTAAAATTTTAGCTAATTATAGTAGTAGATACGTATACCGCTATAAGGTATATGCCCCTATATTAATTCTATATACCTCTCTATTAATTCCTATTTTAATTAGGATATAAGGCCGGCTTATAAAAAAAGTAATATTATTTAATAAAAAGCTATTCCTAAACTCCCTCGGATTTTATAATTTAAACTATACTATTTTAATTAAGCTAAGTATTTTATACTATTATAAGATCTATTTTAAAATATTAAATTTAGCTATTTTTAGTAAATAAGAAGTATACCCTTAATAACGTTTTAAAGAGACGTTTTTTTTAAATCTATATTACTAAATCCTTAACCCTAAGATTATTATATCCCTCTATAATAAGCTAAAAAATATAGTATAGCCTATTTTATTATAACTAAATTTATTTAAAAAAGGCTAGTTAATTAGTTAAGCTCGTATTATTTATAGTAACTAAGGCGTAAATAATAAAAAGCGAGGCTATTTATTTAAAAATAAGAATAAGTCGATATTAACTAAGCTTATAAAAGAGATAAGTTAGCTAAGTTAAAGCTAAATATTAAGCTTATTTTAATAATAAATAAGGAGCTAGTTTAGCGTTCTTAATAAGGAGAGGATAATAGGGAATTATATAAATAGGCGGCTAATATAGCTTAGTATTTAAAAAAAACAGAGCTAATAAAAAGTAATTTATAATAATAATAAATTATTATAACTACGTTAAAAGAGGTAGTTAAGCGGACGTTACTATAATTTACTTTTTATATATTTTAAATATATAGTAAAAAGAAGCCTTACTTATTTAAGATTTATAAAAGCTTATATTACTATAGTTTAGCTTATATAAATTTTAAATAAGTAATATAGCGGTTCTAAAAAAGTACGTAAGTTATAGCAGTATTCTTATTTTTAGAAACTTTAAATTAGAGCTTAGGTTAGAGAGGATAGTAAGAATAGCTATATTAATATAATTACCCTCACCGCTTTTATAGGGAAGTACTATTTTTTTAAACTAATTATAGTAATAAATACGTATACTACTATAAAGTATATACTTCTATATTAATTTTATATACCTCTCTATTAATTCCTATAATAAAATAAGTAAATAATAAGCTAAATTATTTTATTAGCCTTATTTAGACCTTTTTTTATTATTTTTAAATATAAAAGCGGTTCTTTAAAGTAATTAGTTTTAATAATACTTATAATACTAATCGCTTTAAGCTCTCTCTTTTTTAAATTACTAAATAAACTTATTTTAAATTTATTTATAATATTATATTTAGCCTTATTAATAATAAAAAATTAGAAAGTTTTTAATTTCTCTTAATAAGTATTTACTAATTTATAAACTAATATTTAGTCCGTTATTTTACTATTATTATTATAAACTACAATAAGTAAATAAAGGCTATATTAAACGAGTAGTTCCTAAACGTTTAGTAATAACTCTATATTTATTATATTAATTCTAATATTATACTTAGGGCTAAGTAAAAGTAGATTAAGGACCGTAGTTATAATAATAATAATAGTAAGTTTAATAATAAAGGATATTAGTTATTAATATAAATAATAGCTATATTAAGTAATAAAAATAAAGCTTATATTAATATATTTATTAATAAGCCCCCCTTTTATATATATTATAAGGTCCTTATAATATAAAAGCTTAATATTTTTACTAAAACTAAGTATATTTTTAAAAAAGCTTAGACTAAGTTTTATAAAGAGTTTAATAATTAATACTTAGTTTTTTAATATTTTTATATAATATACTTATTTTTAAAAGTATAATAAGCCCGTTATTTTATTTAAAAATATTAAGGTTTTAGTACTTATATTATTTTTAATACTAAGTTAAGTAATAATAATATTAAGGGTTATTTTTTATATAGTCTTAGTTATCTATATTAGCTTATTAACGTTATATAAAATATAATTAATAATTAGGAGCTACGTTTTTATTAAGCTTATATAGAGAACGAAGTACTTATAAGCTAAGAATATATAAATACTCGTTTTAAATACCTAAATAAACTTTAAATAATATTTTTTTTAAAATATCTAATTTTAATTAGAACGTAAAGCCGGCTTATAAAAAAAATAATACTATTTAATAAGAGGCTATTCTTAACCCCCCTTAGATATTATAGTCTAAATTATACTATTTTAATTAAGCTAAGTATCTTATATTATTATAAGATCTATTTTAAAATATTAAATTTAGCTATTTTTAATAAATAAAAAGTATATTTTTAATAACGTTTTTAAAAAACGTTTTTTTTAAATTTATATTATTAAATTTTTAATTTTAAAATTACTATATCTTTTTATAATAAGCTAAAGAATATAATATAACTTATTTTATTATAATTAGTTTTATTTAAAAAAGGTTAATTAGTTAATTATACTCGTATTATTTATAATAATTAAAGTATAAGTAATAAAAAGCGGGGCCGCTTATTTAAAAATAAAAATAAATTAATACTAACTAGGCTTATAAAAAAATAAATTAGTTAAGTTAAAACTAAATATTAAGCTTATTTTAGTAATAAATAAGGAGCTAGTTTAGCGTTTTTAATAAGAGGAGGATAATAGGGAATTATATAAATAGATAGCTAATATAGCTTAATATTTAAAAAAAATAAAGCTAATAAAAAGTAGTCTATAATAATAATAAATTATTATAATTACGTTAAAAAAAAGTAGTTAAGTAAATATTATTATAATTTACTTTTTATATATTTTAAATATATAATAAAAAAAAGCCTTACTTATTTATATTTTATAAAAGCTTAAATTATTATAATTTAGCTTTTATAAATCTTAAATAAGTAATATAGCGGTTTTAAAAAAATATATAAGTTATAGTAATATTCTTATTTTTAAAAACCTTAAACTAGAGCTTAAGTTAGAGAGGATAATAAGAATAGCTATATTAATATAATTACCCTTATTACTTTTATAAAAAGGTACTATTTTTTTTTAAACTAATTAAAAAGTAAAATAGTAACGCTAGTATAAAAGTAACGTTAGTATATTAATTTATAATACTAGTTATTACGACCTAATATATATAACTAAGACTAGGGCCTACCCCGTAGGCTTATAATAGCTATAGTATATTATATATATAAAAATACGGAACATAGGGTAACTCCTATAAAATAAAAAAATAATAAGATAAGTTATATAATAATAAAAAATAAAAAGGTCCGTATATTAAAAATACGGACCCCGTCTTTTTAAAATATAGAGCCCGTATATTTAAAATATAGGGCCCGTTAAAATAATATATAAATAAAAAATATATTTAAGAACGAGACTTATATATAATATAAACTTAAACCGGGCTTAAGGATAGACTTCTTATAGCTTTTTTAATAATTAATTTAATATTAGATCTTATAATTACTTTTAGCTATCTTTATTAAGAACTCCTCTTAATAAAATTACGATTAATTACTAAAGCTTTATTTACTTTACGACTTATAGATATAGTTTTAGAAAAGCTATTTATAACTATAATACTATTTACTTAGTATTCGTAGCCTTAACTTTTATTAATATATTTATTATAACTAGCTAGCTATAATATTTTAATTACTCTTATTTAATAAGTTTATTTTATAAAAAACTAATTAAATAATATAAATATATTAACTATTAATAATAATAATACGGCGCAGCTTATTAAAATAACTATACTTATTATTTAGTAATTATATAATATAATACTTAAACTTAAAAATAAGAACGAGTAACTCTATATTTAACTTATAGCGCCCCGACCTCTCTTAGTACTTAGAACTAAGTACCCTAAACTAGAACTTTATAATAGGTCCCCGGATATTTTTTAAAGATTTTTTACTTAAACTAGGGCCTATTTACGTTATTATAAGACCTCTTTTATTACTAAAGCCGATAAGGTTTATTATATAGTTTTATTTTTTAAAAAGGATACCCTTACTTAGTTCGAGCTCTTTATAAAAGACTATTTTAAAAACGAACGTAATTTTTAAAATAAAGATACTAAAAAAATCTTTAATAACTATAATAAGTTTAAAAAAAGACTTAAAAAGACCTTTAGTAACCTTAATAAAGAATAAATTACTAAATAAAAGTTTATAATTTTTATATAAAAAAGGTTAATTAGTAAGTACGTATCTAAGTTTAAGTAGATTATTTCTAAACTTAATTAGGATAATAATATATTTATAATAACTTTTTATTACGGCTTAAAAAAAGAAGTTAAGGATAACCTCTCTTAATAAGAACGACTAAATAAGCTTTATAATTATATTAATATAATAGTTAAGATCGATAATCGACTTTACGAACGACGCTTTAAATAAAAAGGATAGAATACTTAGAATAACTAAGCTAAATTTAATAATAAACGTAAATATAGACTAATAATTACTATAATAGGGTATTATAATAAACTAATGGACCTTAGTATTATTAAAAAAGAATAACCTCGCTAGAAAAAGGACTTTAAGTACTATAATTATAATAAATTAGGATATATAGCTAGAGATTATTAATAAATTAAGCGTATTTAATACTAACCTATTTTAAAAAAGCGAGCTAATATTATAAATAAAAAAGTCCCCTATAAATAACTTTTATAAATAGCTTATTACGACGATAATTATTTTATTTATTAAGATAGTAAGAAATAAATAGGATAGTACTTAAAGTAACTTAAAGATAAGGGACGATTTAGATACGATACTATACTATTTATTAAGACCTTAATAATAATAATAAAAAAAATAAAAATACCTGCCTACTAACCTTATACTCTTAAAGAAAATAATATTAAATATATTATTACGCTCTCTTAAATTTATAAAAATATAAAAAAAAAGGCTAAAATAGACCCTATTATAAAAAATATACTTTATTTTTTTAAAAGACGAATTAAGTAAAGACTCCTAGTTAATATAAAGGAGCAACTCTTTAAATTTAAAAAAAAAGGACCCGATACTAAAGAAATTATAAATAGCCTCGTTTATATAATATAATAAAACTATATAAACTAAAAACTACTTATTAAACTAAAGGCTAATTTAAGTAAAATTCTAACTAAGTCTATTTATATAATAAAATAAGTAGATATTAATAAGAAATTTATTTATAAAGTTAAAGAATAGCTTAAGGACCTCGTATATAAAAATAAGATCGAAGTACTTAAAAAACTAATTCTTAACTTTAGAATTATAAAAAAAAAAAAATTAACTTTAACTTTAAAAAAAAAAAAGATATTAAAATAAAAACTAGCTCTTTTTATTTTAATAAAATAAAATTACCCTATAATTCGGACGAACCTCGTAACGTCGCTTAATAACGTACTTAGATAGAGATTAATTATAAAATACTACTTAATATTAATAATACTAATTTAAAAAAGAACGACGACGAACTACGGTATAAATATATTTATTTATTTAAAAATAACTAAATTATTTAGTTTTATAAAACTAAAAAATATAAAAAAGTCGTAATAACCTCCTATATAAATAAGGACTACTCTCTATTTAACCCTAAAAATCCTTTTTATAAAAAATTATTTTAAATAGAATACCTAAATAATAAATACTTTTAGTACCTCGTATATAAATAAAATAGCCGTTTCTATTTATAAAAACGTAATAATAAACTTATTAAGGATATCTATATAAAAGATTAGCTACTTAATTAAATCTTACTAAGCTTTAATAATAATAATAAAATAATATTTAGCCTAGATCCTAGCTTTTTTATAAAATACTTTAATAGCGAATATATAAAATAAGAAAATTATAAATATAACTAATATTAAATCTATTATATTAAGAAAGCTAAAATATAGAGGGAATACTAAAAAAGATATAAATAAAAGAACTACTTAAAAAAGTAAATAATAAAAAACTAAAAAAGCTAATTATAAAAGAATAATAAAAAGCAAAAATAAAAAAAAAGTTCTTATATATAACTAAATAACGTAACGACGTATACTTATGAATTAACCTTGATATTTATAGACGAAGATTAAATACTATTATCAATAATAATGTATAAAAAACCTATATTTTACTAAAAATAGTAAATAAACTTAACTTATTATAAATATAAAAAGATAACTTATATTAATTATAAATAATAAAAAGAGAACGAGTTAACTATAATTACGGATATATTAATTAAGAGACCGTATACCTCTTAATATATATTAATAATTAATAAGAATAACTATAATATAATATTACGGAGATCGGAAATATCGACGTTATCCTAAGAATCTCGTAGTTATAAAAGTATAACCTATAAATAGATTAGATTACTAACTAAGTCCTTTAAAAAAATCTAGTTACTAAACGACTTAAAAAAAAAAGGATTTAAACGGATTTTTAGTAACTCTTAAAGAACGAGAATAAATACGATATATAGCTTTTATTAAAATAATAAAAAAGTTTAAAAAGTTTATATATAGTACTAACGATTAAGGATCGTAACGACTTTAAATTATACTTAAGGAGTATTAAATATATACGAAATTATTTATAGAACTTAAAGAAATAGGATTATTAAAATATAATAGTTAGGATATAAAAATCGAACTTAAAAAAGGAACGTAACTTAGATTTTTTTTAATATACTTAATAAACTAAGAAGAGTAGGAATATTTCGATAAATATATTAATAAAAAACTTTAAAAGGGACTTATTTAACTATTAAATTCTTTTATAAAATTACCCTTATTTTTTATATTAAAAAAGGAGTAAAAAAACGAAGACTTATTATTAACTATAAAAAACTTAACGAAATTATAAAAAAGAATTACTATTTTTTATTACTTATTACTAAGCTTAGAAATTTATTTTATAGAACTAATTAGTTTATTACTATAAATTTTAAAAAAATATTTAATTAGATTTAAATTAAAAAAAGAGATAAATAAAAGATAGTATTCCGAACTCGTAGAGGACTCTTTAAATACCTTATTATACCCTTTAAACTTATTAATATTCCGGTAACTTTTTAAATAATAATTAATTACGTACTCTAAGAATACGTTAATATTTTTATTATTATTTATATTAATAATATCCTTATTTTCTCCCCCGATTTCGAAATATATAAGAAGTATATTTATATAGTATTTTAAAAGCTTTAAAACGCTAAGCTATATACTAAACTCTCTAAATATAAGTTCTATATATAAAAAATAAATTTCTTAGGATATACTATTACGCTAAGATAAATCTATATATAAATATTAAAAATAAAAATAGTTAAGGACTAGCTTATACTATAAAACGTTAAGGATATATAAGGATTTTTAAAATTCGTTAATTTTTATTAACGATTCCTTAAGGACTATATTAATATAATTAGACCTCTTAATAATTTAATATAAAAAAATAACCTATTTATTTAGGACCCTAAGTATAAAGAAGTATTCGTTAAAATTAAAAATATAGTCGTTTTTAAACCGGTTATTATAATCCTAGACCTTTAAAAACCCTTTAAAATCGAAACCGACGCCTCGAACTTCGTTATAAAAGTAGTTCTAAAATAATAAAATAAATAAAAAAAGCTTTATTTATATTACTTTTATTTTAAAGTATTTTATAAAATAGAATTAAATTAATAAATCTATAATAAAGAACTAATAATAATTATTAAAGTATTTTAAAAATAGAGATTATAGTTATTTAGAACTAAGTACGAAGTTATAGTCTATATAAACTATAAGAACTTTATAAACTTTATAATAAATAAGAACTTAAATAAATAATAAGTTAAATAGAGCGAGTTCCTATTTAAATTTAATTTCTAAATTATTTATTAAAAAAGTTTAGAAAATAGTAAGGTAGACGCTCTTAGTAAAAGACCTAATTATAAAGTTATAATTCTTAAAAAAATATAAGTTATTCTTAAGTAAGAAAAGGACGGTAGCCTTATACTAATTACGAAACTTTTTATAATAGCTAAAAAGATTAATACTAGCCTAATTAGAAAAATAACTTCTAAACTTATTATAAAAATTTATAATATACTAATATATAGTTATTAAGGAGTTATTAAAACGTAAAAACGGATTTATTAATATTATAATAAATCCGCTATACGTACTAAAATTATAGAAATAATTAAGGACTACGTAACTTATAAAAAAAATAAAAATAGCCTATATAAACCCTATAGTAAGCTATAACTACTATAATTACTAATAAAAATATAGTATTTAATTATATAGGATTTTATTATTAAGCTATTAAAGTTTAGAGAACTATTTATTAAAATATAATATAATAATATTTTAGTTATAATCGACCGACTTACTAAGTTTACGTACTTCGTTTTTTATAAAAATTTAAGTATTATAAAAGACCTAGTATACGTATTTACTAAGGTTATACTTTTAAACTACGGTTTATTAAAAAAAATTATTTTAAATAGAGATAAGCTATTTATTTTAAAGTTTTAAAAATCCCTAATTTCGTAACTTAGTATAAACTATAAATTATTAATATTATTTTACTTATAAATTAATAAATAAATAGAAAGGATTAATTAGATCTTCGAAATATACTTTCGTTATTATATAAACTACGACTAGGATAATTAAGTAGTATTTCTATTAATAACCTAGTTCGTATATAATAATATAGTTAATAAAAGTACGAGAGAATCCCCGTTTTATTTTAATTACGGATTTTAGCTAATAATATATAGAGAAATACGATAAGGATTATAAGTTATAAAAGCTATAATAAATATAAAAAAACTTAAAGAGATTTATAAATAAGTATTAATAAATTTTAAGTTTATATAATAGCGTATAAAAAAGAATATAAATAAATTAAAAATTAGAGGACTATTTTTAAAAAAGGGGGGTAGCGCTTATTTCTTTTATTATAATATTAAAACGAAATAACTAAATAATAAATTAGATTATAAAAAGCTTAGACTTTTTGAAATTATTAAAAAAGTCTTATTAATTAATTATAAGTTAAAATTACTAAATACGATACGATACTATCCCGTTTTTTATATTTTATTACTCGAGCCCGTATTAAAAGGTTTATATATAGAAAATTATATTATTATTAAATTAAACTAATTAAAATACGAAGTTAAAAGAATTATTAATTATAGAATAAAAGATAATAAAAAAGAATATTTTATTAAATAGAAGGGCTATAAATATAAAGAAAATATATAAGAACTTATTACGAATTTCTAATATTCTTAAGAACTTTTATAGGACTATTATAATACTTAGGAACGTTAGCGTTTAATACTAACGGCCCTAGGGAGGTAAACTTATTACTAATTTTAAAAAAAGTCTAATTAATATTATTAAAAATACTTATTATTTAAAGATCGCTTATTACTTACCGTTTATAAGTATTTAATATAAAAAAAATATAATCTTCTTTTTCTAATTCTTATATATTTTAAATAAAAGTCTTAATATACTATTCTTTTACCTTTTTCTAAATAGTCCGAATCTAAGCTAAATAACTAACTATTTCTACGATCTCGGACTAGATTTAAATAAGTTTTATATAAAAATTAAGTAAAATATTACTAGCCTTTTTTTTTTTTTTTAATTCTTAATACTAATTACTTAGCCTTTTTATTACGAAAATATTAATAATTATAAAATAAAAAAAACTATAATAATACTTATAGCTCGATATAACAATAAAACTATTATAAAGACGCTTTAGACTCTTATAATTTTAATAAGTCTTCGCCCCCTTAACTATATAATACGCATATTTTATACAAAAATATTAAATATAAAGTATTATATTATTAAAATTAAAGCGATTAAATACGTCGTTATAAACTAAACAAAGCTTAGAAATAGAATTACTTAATAAACGTTTTTTAATACGACCTAATATTATATTAGTATATTTAAAAAAAATATACTTAACGAATCCTTAATTTAAAAATAAATAATTTATTTATAAGTCTATAAGACTAGACCTTTAAAAAAGAGACTTAATATTACGACTTAATATATATAACTAAGACTAGGGCCTGCCCCGTAGGCTTATAGCGGCTATAATATATTATATATATAAGAGTACGGAATATAAAGTAACTTTTATAAAATAAAAGAATAATAAGATAAGTTACGTAATAATAAGAAATAAGAAGGTCTATATACTAAGGATACGGACCCCGTCTTTTTAAAATATAGAGCTTATATATTTAGAATACGGGGCCTATTAAAATAATATATAAATAAAAAATATATTTAAGAACGAGATTTATATATAATATAAACTTGAGCTAGGCTTAAAAATAAACTTCTTATAGCTTTTTTAGTAATTAACTTAGTATTAGATCTTATAATTATTTTTAGCTATTTTTATTAAGAACTCTTTTTAATAAGATTATAATTAATTACCGAAGCTTTATTTACTTTATAATTTATAAATATAGCTTTAGGGAAGCTATTTATAACTATAATATTATTTACTTAGTACTCGTAGCCTTAATTTTTATTAATATACTTACTACGACTAGCTAGCCGTAATACTAATATATTAATTCCCTTTATTATAATAAATTATTCCTTAAAAAAACTAGCTAATTAATTAAGTTTATAAAGTTCATATTATTTAAAACTTAATTATTTATAAGCGAGATTACTTAATAAAAAGCTAGAATAAATTAATAATAATAAAGCTTATATAAAAAATAAGCTAATTAAATTAAAGCTAGGTTTTAAACTCGTTTTTTTTTATAAATAAGAAGCTAGTTTAGTACTCTTAATAAAAGAAAACTATAAAAAGTTTAATTAATAATTAATTATTATAACCTAGTATTTAAAAATAATAATAATAATAATAATAATAAATACTTTATAATAATAAAAATAAATAGTAGTGCTTATAATTATATTAATTAAAAAAAATAATTAAACTTATATTTAGTTCTTATTTTAGAACAAAATTAGTATTAATATATATTAAGACTTATTAAGCTATTTATAATATACTCTCAATATTAAAAAGCTTTAAAAAAAAGCTTAAGTAATAAAAAGCGATATATTAATACCTAAGCCTTTATTACTTTAAAAAAAATAAACTTTTTTTCAAACTACTTAAAAATAGAGAATATTATACGTCTCTAAGAGCTATGCATTTATATTAATTCTTTATACGTCCTTATTAATTCTCTTAATTAAATACGTTAAATATAGGGCCTTATAATATTTAATTATTTAACTTGCTGAAGTTCCTATATTTGATTATTTATTTAACTTATTTGTTTAATTATTTTGAATGAGTATGTGCGCTAGCAAACTTGTAGGCTCCAGTCACTGTTTGTAACTCAACTCCATAGACGAAGTCATAACTATAATGGTATCTCTGGTCATGACTTGCCCGGTCTTCTTGTCAGACTTTACCAGCTTCCGACACGTCATGGCTCTGACGGGCTTCATCCAAGATGACGTCCAGCCGCTCGCGGAAGGCAAGTTTGGGGCCTTCTTCCGCATGTACACCAGTGAATTCGCCCGTGTGAAGAGGCCTGACGTTCTTCATCTTTCCCAAGCTCTGGAACATGGCTTTTTCTCGCGGTCTGGGTTAGTACGGAGCTCACACCCTCCACCAAGAGAACAGCATGAGGCAACGCATCAACTCAACGAGCTTAAGAGACTGACAGAGTATATGGATGAGTGGGTCGTCGATGAAACATGCGTAACGGTGTCATGCCCAGGATACGTCTGGGGCGTGATTTTTACAGCCGTATTGTTTGCAGCAGGTGGCTTGGGCATCGGCTTCAGTGTCGGCGAGCGTATCAATGGTGTTGATCCCTCGAACCTGGCCACCTACCTTTGGGTCGTTGCTGCTTTCATCGTCTTGGTCGGAAAGAGTATGAAGGTAAAGGAATGGACATGGAACGACTTTCTCCGGAGGCGGGTTCGCTGCTGCTCAGTTTCTGAACTACAGTCGGTGACTAGGATAGATGGGCAGCTCATCATCGCTAAACTATTGCATGATGAACGGCGGGGAAGTGTACTGAATATTCGGGGCCCTTACAACTCAGCTTTCCTCAGAAGATCTACCGAAGGGTTTTCGATCGATAAGCCTATCAGCTCGTCGACGCTCTTGATCAGCGGCTTGACGATGTTGAAGGTCGTCACGGCTAAAGGGCACGCTTTGGTATGCCTCGACTTTCGCAGGGGAACTGATTTGAGAGTCATTGCCCATACCCCAGATCCCGGAAAAGAGCATCTGATATGTGAGCAAATCGACATTGCAGCCCGGTGTCGGTGCAACTGTAGATGGCGCGCAGTCTCAAACCAAACACGCATTTTCGAGATCTAGAGAGTTGAAATGGAAAAGGGTACAGGGAATCTACCCACAGATGGAAGCCAAGTTTGTGTGAAGGCGGTTGAATTCGATGCCAGCTGAGATAGTCTTACTTTCCCATGGATTAGGCAAATGCTTTGAGTTGGACATGACAGGATCAGAGTTGACAAAATATGCCCCGCATCCAAATCTCAAGCAGTTGTCAGCGGTTCATCTTGAGAGTTGGTATGGCGATCAAAGCCAGCGCCATTTCTTCGAATCTGAAATCCCGCTTCTTCAGGGAAGAGTGCTCAAATTACTGATATGCTCAGGTAGTTACTCAAATGAAGTTGAAACGCAATTCCATAATTCTCTCTGGCAGCAGTTGGCTTCCGGATTCCAGTCTCAATTTCATGCTGCGGTGAATACGAGACGCTGGCCATCTAGGCCGGCTCTATCTTTGCCATAAGCTCTAAAACCCAGCACCGTCCTGAACGATTTTCTGTGCATCACCATCGGCTTACGCCGCTGAAAGTCAGAGGAGGCCTCAGATCACTGTTATCTTGGGCAGGCAGTGTTGTATCAATTGTTCAACAACAACTTGGTGGTGCTTATCTCCATGCTTATGTGAGAAGGGGCAGGGTGTCACGGCTGCCTCGTTGCAGCAAGTGAGGCGTATAGTCGAGCCTTTAGGGCAGTCTGCCTGCGGCAGTGCCAGTGGCAGCCTGCTTTCTCAAAATCAGGCAAACTGGAACCCGATGTATTGCTCGAGGCTACCCGCATCTAAATTGGAATAAATTATGGCTTCAGAATTTGTGCCAGCTATATCTCAGCTGGAAAAGGCTATGCTACTTCTTTTCAGGTCTTTCTTCCCAGGCCCAACATGAAAGTCGACGACGAGATGGTGGAAAGTGGGCATCAAGAGTCCAACGAGGGACCCTTAAACGGGAACGAGCCGGCGAATGGCGATGCATCTACCCCAACTATTGATATGAACAATAACATCTCAGCAATGGAGTAACTCCTGAGAACCAAATTCAAGACCAGCACCTCACGGTCCTCCCTGTTGTCAGCGTTCGTCATGAGAGCCGCAACAACGAGCAACCAGCCACGCAAGATGGCGAAACCAAAGAAACAAAGCCTCACAATTGCCATACTCTACTCGAAATTGTTGTGAAGAGTGCGGGCACCCAGAAACAGGAGGAAGTCAAAGCTGGAGACACCGCTGGGAAAGAACGCTCAGATCCCCGCAGGACCGATACCAAACCAAAGCCAGTGGAGGCTTCTGATCCTAAGGAGCAATCTGACGAGTCCATCAAAAAGTCACGCGCTGCACGGAGGTCTATGCAATTCCCCAATGATATTGAGAAAATATTCAACGACGGTAAACACAAGGGCTCCGCACTCGACATATTTCGCGGATACGACAATTACCCCAGGAGCGACAGTTCTTCCAGAAGCAATAGCTATTCTGGCAGTGATAGCCAATCCCAAAGCGTCGACGATGCATCCTCATGGGCAGAGTCTGCGGTCAGCGACGTGAATCCAGAGGATATTGACGACAACTCACCATCCAGACTGGAATGGCTGAGGCAGAAGAGAGAAGACAACGAGAAGAATCCTCATCTTGACCAACTAATGTCGTTAGTTGGCCTGGAGAATGTGAAAGCCCATTTTCTTGCCGTTAAGGCCTGGGTTAAGGAGAGTAAGGGGACTGACCCTGGCCTGTCAAAGTTGCGACTTCACCTAGTTCTTCACGGCAAGGATGGAACAGGTAAGTTCTCTTTTACCAAAGAAGTGACCACATTGTTGACTGCCTCCTAAAGGCAAGAAAACCATAGCAAAACTCTACGCACAATTTCTCCTCTCTATAGGAGCCGTGAATAGCCAGGTCTTTTCCAAGAAGCCGACCGCCAAGCGAAGACCATATATGCCTCGTTATAGAAAGTCATCCTCGGCACCACACCTGCATCCTACAGTAAGTGAAACTCACGACCAGGCGCTGCTAAGTTCTAACAATTACCAGTTTGTGTTCTACGACAAACCAAATTTCAGTCAAGCTTCGTCAGGCAGTGGATACTATGATTCCTCTGACAGTGACGGCAGTAGCTCATATAGCCCGTGGGATAATCGCCGTTCATACCGTACACAGTGCTCAGATACAATGGAAGACCTCGCCGAGACTGCATTGGTGTCTGTTGTAATCATCTCTACGCGAACCAAGTCTCTTCTCGATTCTATCGAAGGCAACGAGAAGGCTTTAGAAGAACTACAGAGTCCCCTGTGTCTTGCAGACTACAGTGTTGAGGAGCTCAAGCAGCTCGCTGTGCGTATAATACAGAAAAGGGGCATGTCGGTTGAGGGCGGATTCGAAGATCGCAGCCTTCGTGCCTTGGTGCAGCGAGTAGCACGAGAACGAAAGTCGAAAGTGTTTTCCAACATTCACCGCCTAGAGGAAGAAGTGGACAAGGCATGCACGAGACGAGCTCTCCGGCTGCAGAAAGAATACGCTCGATGGCTCAGTAATGATTCGATTGGAGGCTCTCAACCAGCAAATTTTCCACGACGAGCACTGGAAGATGGAGACGACCTCGATAAGTGCAAGTTTGCCGATTCAACCAATGGCCAGAAAAAGGTCCTCAAGTCAGAGGACCTTTTAGGTACAGAGCCGAAGGATCTGCGAAATGATAACGAGTCGTGGAAGAAGCTCCAGGACATGATTGGCCTCAAAAAGGTCAAGAGTGAATGCGGCGACATCATCGACTATGCCCAGTTCAACTACCGCCGAGAGCTGCAAGGGATGGAACCGCTCAAGATTGGTCTTAACCGAGTGTTTCTCGGACCGCCTGGCGTAGGTAAAACGACGGTTGCGCAGCTTTACGGCCAGATCCTCATTGATCTCGGTCTCGTCTCTGGAAGGAAAATCATGTTGCGAAACCCATCCCACTTGATCGGCGCCTACATAGGGCATTCCGAGATGAAGACCATGGGCGTCTTGAAGGAAGCCCGAGGGAATGTGCTGATCATTGATGATGCACATATGCTCTATCCCGGAGCCCAGGATGCCGGCCACAAGACGGACGTCTTTCGCATCGCTGTCCTTGACACTATCGTCGCGAATGTGTCCGCCGAACCAGAGGACAGGTGCATCATCCTGGTTGGTTACGACCATGAAATGGGCCAACTGTTCAATAACAGTAACCCTGGGCTCCACCGACGCTTTCCCAAGGAAACTGCCTTGCGATTCGACACCTACAGCGAGGATGAGCTGTGCCAGATCATGGATCTGAGCGTCGAAAAAAGTGGTCTCGAATTGTCAAAGGACGCTGCGGCGGTGTCTAGACAAGTCTTAAGCCGTATGCGTATCAATCCGAAGTTCGGAAACGCGGGCGACGTTGAGAATCTACTCAACCAGGCAAAGGTCCGCATCAACGCACGAATCACGTCCGCATCCCGTGAATCAGGGTCTGTAGATGTTGTCATAGAGCCTGGCGACATCGATCCGCACTGGGACCGGGAATCACAAGCTGGCGAAAGTCGCGCTACGCTCTTTGAAGGCTTCGTCGGTTTCACCAGGATTATCGAGCAATTTGAAGGCTATCAGCACCTAGTTGCTGGCATGCGGCTTTATGACATCGACCCCAGACCTCACGTCCCCTGGTCCTTCATTTTCAAGGGGCCACCAGGCACTGGTAAGACTTCAACCGCACGAAAAGTTGGGCGATTATACTATGACATGGGCCTACTTTCCACGGACGAGGTTGTGACCTGTTCAGTCAGTGATCTTATTGGAAAGCACGTGGGAGAAACGGGACTAAAAGTCCTCAACACTCTCGAGACTGGCCTCGGAAAGGTCCTGTTCATCGACGAAGCCTACCGACTTGCCAACGATTCTAAGTTCTATGTAGAGGCTGCCGGCGAGCTAGTCGATGCAATGACCCAAGTGCGCTACAGAAACAACGTGGTTGTAATCTTGGCAGGGTATACCGTCGAGATGGACTTTCTCCTACAGGTCAATCCTGGATTGCGAAGTAGATTCCCAGAACAGATTGTATTTCAGCCGATGAGCCCACATGCATGTCTTAGGCATCTAAGGCAAGAGGTCCAGAAGCTCAAGATCAACATTATGGGAGCAAGAGGAGCAAATAAAAACAACGTGGAAAAGGTCTATCGTCTTTTCAAAAAGCTTGGCCTGACGAGGGGATGGGCCAGTGGCCGAGACGTTGAGACTTTAGCCAAGACCATCATAGGCAACGCGTACAAGCGGGCGGGGAGGACAAAGAAGAAGCTAGACATGGAATCGCTGCAAGTAACTTTGGAAGAAGTGATCGCAGCCCAAAAAGGGATGTCGGCGGAACGCCTGGGACGAATGAGTGATGAGGCGGAGGATTAGATTGTAGATTTAGTGATGTCGAATTACGACACGAAGCAGGATTAGCCCAAAGGCCACTCGTGAACATCACCGTGCCACTGCCAACGAGTTCAATGAGGCTGACAATTTTCTCGTCAAGGGCATTGGCGTCGCCAGCCCACCTAAGCGCATGTTGCGATGCGTTCACATTTCATGTTTTGCCCCTCATTGTGACCGTGCAAGTGGGTGACAAAGTGGCATGCCGGCCAATGCTTTAACATACGAATATCTTCCATCGCCTCTTGCCCCATTACTGCTGTCTCTTATACTATCCTTTCTAATCATTTTGAAGTATAGTAGTCATGTGATGAATAGAGAAGAAAAGAAAGATCAATAATAGGAATAGAAATAGGAGCCAAGGGGATCCAGACAAACCAAGGAGAAGATTATTGTCTTGCCATGATTTTACCCCACGGTCCACAGGTCAAAATAGGGTTTCACAACGGTCAAGAGAGAGCACAGTGTCTTAATTGGCGCGGAAGCACGAGCAGAAAAGTTTAATCGTCAAAATTCCATTCCAGATTTGCATTTCTATAATTAGAAAAATGCCTCTCAAGCTGTATTCCCACCAATGCCGCCATTCCGTGTCAACGCCAACACCAAACGCCGTCTCATAAAACGCCCCATGACAAGATAACACCCTGGCGTCTGAACCACCGTTTCGAGGCATCTAAGACCTCGCAGTGATCTCATTCTCGCTCATCTCTGTGACTGAGTAAAATCTCACAGCCTCACCAACTCGTATCTTCTTCACGACTTATAATCGCTCCCCAAATCTTCTCTTCTTCTTCAACGTGGTAGCCCGAATTTGGACCCACGATTGTGAGGGACCCATACAGGATCATTTTCTTGCATTTCCTACAACGCCAAGTCAGAATCTAGGCCTCTCAGAGAGAAATGGATCAACTTACAAGAACCCGTGTATCGTCGTGTTCCCATATATCTCGAGGCCATTAACCTCACACGTCCCCATGACCCTCAACTTCCCAAAACCTTTGACCTTATCACTGCCATTGCATGTATCAGCGCCGTCTTCTCTCGAGTATTGCGGCATATCCAAACACAAAACTTACCCGATAGACATGTACCCCACCACTGAAATATTACCATATGCTTTCATCTTCCCACTGTTCACACAATCATATCAGCAAATGGCCCATCTCTGTGTATACTCGTTTCTCAGGAAGGATGAATGTACTTACTCACAAACCAAGTTCCCATTGATATCCACCGTGCCATACGCCTCAACCTTATCTCTCACATCAAAGTCCCCATTCAGCGTGATGTTCCCCCCAGCTTTCACAGAACCAGCGACCTCGAGCGGGCCCTGTAACACAATCTCACCCTCGCTCCGTATGGACTTGGACTGGACGACAGCCGTAGTCGTCCCTGCTGCCGCCGCCGCACCGGGCGTCTCGTCATACTCCGTCAGAGGACTAGGTCCGGTCGTGGCCGTGGTCGACGAGGAGGCATAATAACTACCCGTCGTGCCAGCGGGAGAAACCTCGTCGTAGTATTCGTATTGAGCGGCTGTAGTAGCAGCGGCGGCGGCTTCCTTGCCCTTCCTCGACGACTGCTTGGACTTGGGAGCCATCGGTCCGTCTTATATCTCAGTGAAAGGGGGACTCTAAAAAGCCCGAAAAGATGACTGTGAATGGTCTCCACTGATGGGGATATGTGAAAGTAACTCTAAAAGCTCGGCGGTAACATACCAAATGCCAAATACACTCCCCCGGGGAAAAAAGGGCGGTCCGTTGAAGATCATATATCGACAAAACAGCGAAAAAGCTGCCCCGAACTTCTCCATACCTACCTTACCTCTCCAACTGGATCAACCACCACCATGCTTCGTCCACCCGGCACGCTGGGCAGAATTGCCCACCGGAGACAAGCAAAGAAACGAGACCAGCCTCAGCCGCTCGCTCCATGAACAAAAATCGAAACATCACTTTCCCAATCAAGAGTCCGACCGGAACAAGCTGAAGGAAAACTGCAAGTATGAGTTCCTGCCCCCCGGTCCACCACCGTCACTCAAAGATGAAAATTGCGGACGATACGAGAGTCTGCGACGATATTCCCCCGCGGTGTGCCTGAACACCCAGTCTCCCCTCCTTTTCGCCCTACATAGAATAGGTCGGCAAACTCCATCTTCCGTGCCTCCCACCTACCCCCTGCTCAAAAAGTGATATAATCCCAAGAGCTGATCTACTGATCGTCGTTTTCCCGGTAAATCCCCAGTCCCGGAGTTACCACCCCCCAATCCCAAAAGCCCAACCCCCCACACCCATGACCCGAACAGCCGCGTCAAGTTCGCACGGCATATTAGTCAGGTAGGTAGGGCAATATTTCCCAAATCTCTTTTGACGTCGACGTCCTGGCGCGGCAGCCTAAACCCCGTCCATTACCCAGCTGTCCCAGCACACACAATGTCGATGATTCATTGCCTGTTTGCCCCCAGCTGGCCAGCTGCCAGCTTCCAGCTCCAGCCGCAATGCTACGGTACATGGGAGTGACCCCTACGCGCAACGACAAAGATCTGACCTTTGCCTGCCGCCCTGCCGCCGCCCTGCGTCCGGGCAACAGAGCAAATCCGACCGCAAGCCCTGATCTACCTTACCCTAGGCGCGGCGTGCAGCGGCAGCGGCAGCAGCAGTCTCAATGGCACGTACAGAATCCACATTACGTGCAGACAGGTACAATGTGCCGCGGGCGAGCATGCAAGCAAATACGCAAGGTGGTCGAGAAAAAAAGGCAAGAAAAAAACAAGACTTCAGTCAATGTCTCACTGTCTCAGTTGAATCCCGCAGGCCCGTCACCCGTTTGCCCGCCCGTCCCCCTCTCTCCTCCACCCCGATAAAGAAAAAGCAAAAACAAAAAAGTGACCGAAAACTGCCTTGGGAACGAGTACTCCGTACCCATGATCCATCCCATCTTGGTAGGTATCCCAAGGAGAACAAGAGGCGACATAAACCCTGGTCGATAATCCTCTCGGTATGGTTCGCCAAACCCAACTAGCCCATAGCCCCAGCGCAAATCATCTCAATCAGGAAAAAATTCGGACAGAGGTGGTCATGGATGTCATGGGATGAAGTCTCTAAGCCCGAGCTCCGAGCAGGAGGATATTCACGTCAAGTTCCACCACCGACACCGTGACACCTCAATCCAGGAACCTGGAAATCCTCCTCTATTATCCACCCTGCCTGCACCTGCACCTGCAACTACAACCCCTGCGCCTGCATCTTGCGCCGCACTCTGCTCGAGGCTTGCATATTATTTGTCCGCCTCACTTAAGACAGCTCTTTACAACTGTCAATGTTGCCATGTCCTGGAACTCATGTTCCCCCCGAATGATCCGTAGCCCAGCAAGTGGGTGACATGATCGTTTGCCGCTCTATATACCCTACCTCTTTTCCTGCTGATCTTATTTCTGTACTTTTTAGAGAGTCTTCTCTAGCGAGTGTATAAAAGAGATAAGAATAAGCAGAAATATGGATAGAAAGAATAAGGAAGAAGAATAAGATAGCTAGGAATAACAAATAAGTCGTAGGTAGTGAGTATTGTAATCTTTTGTTGATCGGTATTCTATCTCGTCACCCACTTGCCCAGCTTGCCAGGCTTACCCAGCCCCAGGGAAGAACCATCAATTAGCCGCGCAGGCGATAAAAAAGGCAATCCCAACCAGGCTGGAGAATCACATTACCCAAAGGCACCAAATCCAAGCTCAAACATCCCCAGCTCGAGTCCGCATTGGTAATCCAAAATCCAATATCCTGCTTTTTATCCTTGACCGAAACCTCCTCCGTCATTCCTACACTACCCACCTCTCCACCTTTTCAGCCCTACGTCGGCTAACCTGACCACTCACCAGAGACATCAGACAGCCTTCTCTCCCCTTCTCCCCTGTATTCGTCCCAAAAAATTCCAAGACAACGAAACGAAACAAATTCCGCTAGCTTCCTGCACGAAGCCGATTGATTGGGACTAGTCCCTCGACTCTATTGTCCAGGCGAGGCTGACTCTCTGGCAAGGGGGAGGGGAGAGGAACGCGGGGGGGTTTCTTCCTTGTTCAAAGTGTGGTGTACTAGGGTCACGAGTGTAGAACGTATGCATGCCATATTTAGGCAAAAGTGAACAATCGCGAAAATCATCACGTCACAGATTTTCGGTCTCCAACCTCCCGGCGATATTGGCTTGAAATATGTTGTCTTGACAAAGGTCTCGGCCTGGGTAACTTCAGTATCACGGGCGAATACGAAGCTGCCAGACAGATAAGACGCACGAAGAACAGGAAGACCAAAAAGATGTATACACTACTCGAGACATAGATAAAGAAAAGAGACGACGCAAGAAAAGATTTGTATACATCGGCTTGAATGGATCACTGGGCAAGACAGCTGCAGCAACAACCTTTTGATGTGCATCATCGGGCCTCCAAGCAAGCAACTTCCCCTTCCTTTCCAAAGCCGCGCAAAGTTCCCCAAATAGCAACACAAAAAAGAAAGAGACCACCCTTGGCCTCGAAAAGCCCCAAAACTCCTCTTCTTAGACAGTCAGCATCTGCTGTCCGCCTCGCCAAGGTAGAATTCGCCTTGGTCACGAGGCAAAGCAAGGTATACATCCCCCAATCCCCGCTCATGAGTCTCCACCACCGACGAATGCAAGACCGATACCGGTGAAGAATGCCGCGGCGACCCAGGCGCCGGAGTAAGCAGTCGCACCATACGACTCGACGCCGTTGACAGTCATGAATGTCTGCAGGTAGGTGTTGACACCCGTGACGATCATGGCGACCGCGGTTCGCAGGATGACAACCTTCGCCCGCGTTGTGTAGCCCCAAATGTTCCACGCCAGAGTCTCGCCAAGCGTGGCCGTCGCAGGGTCGAACTCGGCCAGCTTCTCGTCCTCGGAAGTCTCGCCAGTCGCGACAAAGGGCGTGAAGATGAAGGACTTTGCTGCAACGCCAAACGCAACTGTCACGGGCAACGTAGCCAGGAAGTTGGTGGTGTAGGCGGGCGCAAGGCTCGGCAGCCCCTGGAAGTAGACCACGAGGGTGGTGGGCAGGTAAGTCTTGTAAGCAGTAAACAGGGTGAGGCTGTAAATGGCTGCCGACAGGATAGTGGTGTAGATCTGGATCGGGATGTCGGTGAGAATCTCGCGGTTGGCGACGTTCTTAGCGCCGGCATGCGCGCCCGACAAAGGCCTCAGGAGTTGGAAGGGCAGGAAGGTAGACAGCATCTCAATGCCCAGAGCCGAGATGGCTGTGGCGGTGCTGATGTTGTAGAAGGTAGCGATAAGGTAGACCTAGACGCAAAGTGCGTGTTAGCAAAAGCTGCACAGTTGACTGTCCCAAGCCTGGCGTCATCATCATTCCTCGTCGGAGCAGAACGTACCGGCGGACCATGCGCGAGCAGGTTGAGCGCAGCGAGATCGTAGCTATCAAAGTTGCCGAACCAACCTAGGGCGAGCTCAAATCTACACGAGGTCGCGATTGTCAGCAAAGATACCTTTCCATGCCCGGTCCTCGAGCGATCCTCCCAGAAAGATCAACTCTGTGATTCCCAAGGTAACTCACATGCGCCATCCAGCCAAAGTTGCAACCTCGCCCCAGGTGTCCAAGCTCTTTGAGATCCCCGCCAGTTCTCCACGGCTCCACTCGCTGAGGAAACTGTAGCACAGACTTGAGATGCTGAAGCTCAACACCGTAACAAGCGGGAACTGCAGCGCTTTCGGGAGGTGCGATCGCTGCTTCCGCGGGTGCTGGTGGTCGCGATCCCTCTCGCTAATTTGGAGTGCCTCTGTCTCTTTTGCTTCCGCTACCTCTGTCGCGTCGTTGACAACAGCTAGAGCTTCGATCGTGCCGTCAGGCGCGGTATCGAGCCGCTCGAGGTGGCTTGCGATGGGTTCGATCGCGTTGGACGTCGTTTCGTCGACCTCAGGCTCCTCGACGGGGCGCGATGCCTCTCTTCTGCGTCTTAACGTGGGCATCTTGGGTATACTGTGCTTGCGCGTGTGAGTATTGATTGGTGAGACAACGTGTTATGTTCGTAGTAAGAACCTCGAAGTCGGGATTTGGCGATGCGTGCTGCAGACGTGGGAGAGGGGTAAAGCGAGAAAAAAGAAGGTAGTGAGGCTGTGGGAGAAATGAGCAGCAGCAGCCGTTTGCGATGTGCGGTTTGCGACACGATGAGATCAACGAGGGCAAAGAGGAAAGAAAATGTGAGACCTGTACGTTTTTTTCCGCCCAGGGCAGCTGCTGTGGATTGTGGACAGTGGCCTACCTTACCTATGATGCCGAGTGGAGAAAGAAGCTGTCCGGACGGGTAAAGGTGACGTCGCTGGGGTAACAGCAGCTCGCGGAAGCTGGTGAGGTAAGCTGTGTGGTCCAACAGTGGGCAAAACCCAACCGGAAAGAGCCACCAACAGGTCCTCCTTCTCTCGACTCTCGAGTCCTACTGCGGTCTACCTACCTTCCTTCCCCACACCGCCGGCCACCAAACAACCGCCGCCGTGCCTCAGCAGCCCGCCCAGCGAAGCTGGAAAACTCCACTGTGAGCGGGCTCCCAAGGATAGATATTTTCTACTGGCTCCGTCCATGATCCGTAATTGCAGACTTTTTCCTCCATCGTTTTTTTCTTCCTTCTTTCCCTCTTTTTGTTTTCAATTTCCTCTTTTCGAATCAACTTTCTCCATCATCCCCTTGCGCTCTAGAAATATTTAATACATGCGAACCTCCACCCCCAAAGCTTTCCAAGGTTTGGGAAGGAGGATGCTATCTATACTCTTGTCAAAAATTGGCCTTACCTTATCTTTGCCTCCCCGTCTGCTTTGCTTGGTGTCTGTCTTGTCTGTGTGATCTTCAAAGCTTGATGAGCTCACATGCAAATCTTCGCCTTTCGGGAGCAAAGCTCCGGGTGTGCCTGGTTAAGGTTGCTGCTGGCGTTCCAACACACCAACCACCATCCAGCTTGCCTCGTCACTTCAGCCATCATCGTTGGTAAACATTAGCCACGCTCCAAGCCCAAGTACCTTGTCGCGATCAGTAGTCCTCTTGTTCATCCAGACAAGAGGTCACACAGGTCACCACCGGCGAATATCAACCAGGCTCTTTTTTGAACTTTTTATCTTTTTCATTTCATTTCGTTATGCTGGTTCCATACCGAGCACTGAGCGTCGCGGCCAATCTTGGGGCATCGCACTCGTTTGTCTCGTCAGAACCATCAGCGTGACAGCTTTGGGCATTCGCTCGACGCCCTCTCCGTCTCTCACTTTAACCTCGTGGAGTTGCAATCTCGATCCCATCCTATCGACCTGCCTTGCTGGGCCAGATCATGATGCAAGACCGGGCCCTCCACTCCTTGGTGCTGAGAGATCGGCGGCGGAGACAGAACCACCTCATTTACAGGGTTTAGTATATGGTGGTACAAAAGAAACACATCCTTCCCTCAGTTTCCCTCTTCGTTATGTACTCATCTCCTCAGATATCGTCGGCATCAATCGTGGAACGGAGTTTCGCTATTCCTCCATACGTCCGAAGACGCCGTCGTCATCTTCGTCGCTTCGAGATCGAGATCGGCGGTCAAAGTCATCATCGTCCATCACGCTGTCGCTGTCTTCCATCTTGACATCGGAGCCGCGGACTTCGCCTCGTGTGAAGCTCTCTGGCTGCCTGCTAGGGAAGCTGTTGAGGAATCCGGCACTGAAACCTGCGCTGAACCCAGCACTCGAGAAAGATGCCGCCTGGTCGAGATATTGCGCCGGTAGCGGGGGCACAGGAGGAGCGTCCGCTGGAAGTTGCACTGTTCTTCCGTTGTTGCTGTTGAAGCTGCAACTAAGAAGCTCCACAGCCGCTGCCAGATCCTGATCTTCTTGTCCGGTGGCATTTCTTCCTGACGACGGCGGTCGTTGGTCCTGGCTGGTTTGACGAAAGTGTGAAGAAAATCCTGTTCCACGTGGCATGCTGCCTGTCACGAGAGGGTTGATGGACGGCGCAGACTGGTATGAACGACCGAATCCACTTCCGGACCCGTACCGCTTCGCGAACGAACGATCCGACGACGAAAATCCCTCCAATTGAGGAGGTGGGGTGGTATCGGCAGAGCTGTGTCGCTCGTCTGAATATCCAGAAGCAGCGGGAGAAGTCGACTCTTCTTGGTCACTAGGGAAATCCTTGGCGGAATCCGGGGGCGTCGCCGCATCACCCTCTTCCTTGTGGTTCATGGTCAACAAGACAGAGGCAGCCTCAAGGAGCTGGACTTGCTGATGCTTGGAAATAAGCAGCTTGGATGTCAGAGACCATTCGGGAGTGTGTTCCCACCTGATCAGAAATGAGTCAACAAACTGCTCGACTAGTCCTGATGTTGGAAACGCGGCATGCAAGTCTCGAAACCCACGCGACAATATTTGGGACGGAATGAGGGAATTGGGGAAGGGAAACGAACAAATGCTTGGTCAGGCAACTGCTGTGCTTGTATCCCTTTCCGCACGTCTCGCACTTGAGCTCGATGCGGTTGAACTTCCTGCCCTCCTTTACGAGAGGCTGACCATCGCTGGCGCGACGAATACGAGCCTTTTGAGCATTATCATCGCCTTCGTCGGCTGACCCGATGACTGGGTCATCCTCAATGGCGCTCTCGTGGATCTCAGTCTTTCCATCCAAGTGGAATTTGTGCGTCGGCAGACTCGCTGGGGGCGAGGGAAGACTCCCGATGATGGCGGCGCGGGCTGCAGCACTCTTTGAGGCAGTGTTCCTACGAGAGCTGACGGCAATGGGCGTGACTTTGTCGCCGCCCACTTCCTTGATCGCCGCTGCCATGGCCGCCGCGTTTGCGGCGGTGTTTGTCATGGACTTGCGGCGAGTCACACGGTGGTTGGCATTGAGAGCGCCGCTGAGGATGGAATGGGAGTTGGTGCGAGAGTGGGATTGTCGTGTGGTAAGCCCGGAAGAGGAAGCAGTTGATAGAGAGGGACGGTGTTGGTTCAATGGCCTTGTGGTCTGCTGCATTTCCTGAACGAGGACGAAGTGATCAGCAAGACTGGGTTGAGATGCGTGTCGGGAGCGAGCTAAGCAGGGCAGGGCATGGGTTGGAATCCCGGTTCCGGGCATACCTTTGAAGAGGCCATTGCCAACTACCGATGCTAAACAGGTTCGACAACGAGTGTCGAACACTTTGTCCCTGGCTGAAGTATTGTGAAAGTGAAGTGATTCGTAGACGCGGCGGTATCGTGTGTTGTTGTTCGAAGGTGGTAGGCAGATGGACAGGTAGAAAGTGAGTCGCAAAGACAAGCCTCCGGGCGAGAAATAATATTATTTTGGGGAGGAGCAGCAATTGGGCAGGGGTGTGTCTGTGGGCGGGTGTACCTAGTAGCTCCGAGCTGGACCAGCCGACAGCATGTGGTGAGTGTGGTGGTGGTGGTGTTGAACGGTCAGGATGCCTTGGGGTTAGTCGACTGATGATCAACAGGGCTGTCGAGGTCCAGGCCGGATTCAACTCTTTTTCTCTCTCTTTACCCTTCCGCTTGAATGCTGTGCTTTGAATCGAGGTGTAGCTGAAGTGAGAGAGAAAAAGTTGTGGGCTCGAGACAGAGTACGTTTGGGAGAGGACCCAAAAAGTCCAGCAATGGGCGAAACAGTCCAGACGGCCCTTTCCAACAAGTTGCCAGAAAGAAATGGAAGAGAAGCGCTGGTCGGGGACGAGCATCAGCCTTCATTGGTCGTATTGCACCACCAGGTCGCTAGGATGAAGGAGCCAGAAGGAGGAGGGAGGGGAGGGGCAGAAGACCGTACCGCAGCAGGAGGACCAGACTCACTCACGACACTCCCCCTCACACCTTGAACTCGCAGAGAGCGACGACGCTGGGCGGGAAAGAAGGAGAAAGCGGCAGAGGAGAGAGAGAGAAAGAAGAGAGGATGGGTGGGGGTGGGTGTGTGCTGAGAGAGGAAGGGGGTGTAGACTTGGGCGTTGGAAGTGAGGGTGAGGTGCGCGGCTGGGTTCATGGACGAGGGAAGGGGACTGACTGGCTGGCCCTCTCTCTCTCCGCGTCTCTCTCCTTCTTTCTCTCTGCATCGCCGTCTCTGCTGTATGTATCTTTCCACCTCCACTCCTTTCTTGTCCCCTTTCCCCGTGTCCCACAGTGTGCAACCGGGCCAAGGCACGCTGGCATGTACCTCTCAGGTGGTGGGAGGTGCAAGTGGACATGACCGTGAGCGCAGCGGACGGGCGCCAGGAACAAGGAGCATAGAGCATGGCCCGTGGTCGTCCTTTGGCAATGGGCGAGCGATGGTCGGCCTCCCGAGCGATGGACGTGTCCGTAAGGCGCCGGTGCGGCGGGGAAAGGTCACTGGGGGAGGGGTGAACGGAGCCCATGGATCCATCCCAGTAACCCATAACCCTCGTCCTTCGTCCCAGAGCCCAGACCCATTGATGGCCAGGGCCGATAGCGTGCTTGAGTTGCACATCGTAAATAGCAATTTTATGTATGGCACTTTTATTCTCGACTCTCGGAGTGCTCGCAGATGTCGCCGCCGCTCGTCGGTTGTTCACGATGCTCTCTGAACTTGGATGATCCGGATCCTTGAAATAAGCGCGGATATGACGATATACGGTGGAAGTGTGTGTGATATGGGAGTAATTCTGCCCTAGGATCTATGCCAAACGACTAAGCCAACAAGAGAGACGCTCAAAGAAACGCGGCCTTTGTTGGTAAACGCCTCGCCCGTACACCAACACAGGTGGACTCGTGCCTTGGTCCCTAGCTAGACCAGGGTGGCTTAGTTTGGCTCGAGTGCCTAATTATTTCTCTGATTGTCTGGTTCCCTTGATCCCGTACGGATACTTCGCAGTCGTCTGAAGACTTGTCGGGACCTTGCTAGTCTGGTGACCGCCAAATCTTTTTTTATTTTTATTTTTTCTGCTTCTCTCCTTCTTGGGGTCTTCTGTTCGCGAGGTAACGATGTGGAATGATTGAGACAACAGGCAGGCTCCAATGAGTTGTAAAGAATGTCGTGTCTTGGTCGGAAGCGAGAGGCCTATCGACCGCAAGTGGCATGTTTCGGCGGACTGCCAGGTTCAGCGTTGGGTCGCACCCCACGACGGCTCTGCTCCCCTAACGTGGTGGCTCCATAGGCGGGAGGGCAGGCGACTGCTCCCGGGCCATAGAGCTGGAGGCTGGAGCAGTGAGCATCAGGTTGGGGCGTTGGGGCATAGGGCGGAGAGAAAGAGAGAGAGAGAGAGCATTGGCCGCGTCTGGTCTCGTTTAACTGGAGAAGGTGGTTTCCATCGGATCAGGAACGGAAGTTCGCACGCGGGGGAGAAGGCAGTAGCTTTGCATTGCTCCTATGCCAGGTCATGCCAAAGTTGTGTTGTGCGAGCTTCAAGGTTGTAAGCTGTATGAGCTGTGCGCAATGCGCTGTGCGCTGGTCGAATGAGCGAGACCGTGAGGGGGTTGTCAACGGCAGAAACCCAAGCCTGGGAAGCACTGCGCGAGAACCTTAGTACATGATACTCCGTAGGTAGTGAGTGTCTATGGTAAGCTGCAAAAGTGGGAAGAAGCAAGGAGGCAAGGTACGGAGTAGGCATTGCGCAAAAAGGCATGGGAAAGATGTCTTATTGGAACTCGGGTGGATGCCTCCTAGTGTTTCTACAATTGCCGACCTGTGTGCCTTGGCTTTGATTTGGCACTTTGGTTCGAGTACTCTGTCCTTCACAATCGTTGTTTCGTGTTCTTCTTTCTTCGAAAAAGGCGACGTTATCGTAAACCTGTTGTTTCTTGATTGGATCTGCATGGCTACCGGTAGTCGGCTCAGAGAATGCGAGAAGCAAGGAACCTCGAGTATTAGCAAGTACAGATACAAGAGATACGGGAAAAGAAATGATGAAGAATCCAAAATAAAGAAAATCCCCGATGGACGGTTCTGCTGATCGTTGATCACACGGAAGCCAAGCAGGAGACAGCTCTTCGACGGCGTTGTTGGGTTGACAAGTCGTTGGGTGCGAGGCAGGTACGAAGGCCCCTCATGTTGGTGCTGGGAAACAACGCAGGTACACAGTGCAGGCCCGGCAAGCGGTACCTTAGGTAAGCGCCATCCAATCCCCGGGCAAGGCAAGGTACGTGTCTCCATATACTCCTTGGACAGTGATAATTCGTCGCACACTGTCTGACTGTCTGCACAATTCCGTGACAAATACACAGTGGGGACAGTGCCCTGGTCAGTCACGTTCCTGGGGAAGTCCCTATCCACCCGTATCTCAACCAGTGACGTAGTTTGCTCGAGCGCGGACCAAACATGAGTTCAATTCTTTGTCAACTCAGGGGCAACAGCTGCGGCTTCAATCCGTAGAAGTAGGTACGTAAAGGGCCACGGCCAAAGCAGATGGGAAACGACAGGCAGAACATCGGACAAACAAAGCCCTACACCGTGTGCCGTTCAAGCTCTCGTGTCCGTTTTGGAGACGTGCTACAACCATCAACGGGTTGCGACGATGGAGAGCCACCACCAGTCCACCACCACCACTACGGTCTACCGTACTTTACCACACACAGTAAGTTGACGATAACACCACCCCCATCCCTTGTCCACTCCTCCCTTCCCCCTCTCGCACTCCTTGTCTTTCTCATCCTCTTTCATCTTGCTCCACACTAACCAGACACCCCAGCGAAACGTCCTCCCAATCATCCGCGCCAGAGCCGGACATCACAACCACACGCCTGGGGCTTCCCCACCACCAGCTCACCTCCTCCACCACCTTCTGACCAGATACAGGCCCCTCCTAGTGACCACTAATCACAGGACTTGTTCGCTGAGACGGTCGGTCTGCCTGGCCTGAAGTTGACTGAGGCGGCATTGGAGCAACGCGAACCCGATCAAACAGCTTTCCTTTCCGGCCCGGCCTACTACACTGTCCTCAGTACGGAAACAACAGTTCACCCCTTCGCCGTCGGCCGTCTCTTAACAGCACTCTGCTCTCCAGAACTTCCGCTGACCGGCAATCCGCTGGAGTCTGATAGAGTCCAGCTGTTGGCCAGGATATCGGTCAGACGGTCAGTCCTGGGTCCGGTCTCGTCTCCGTCTCCCTCACGCCGTGCTAGGGGGCCGCCATTGCCATTCGGGACGGTCAGCTGGCCCCCTCCCCTCCTCCATCGGGCGCCATGCGGGCTTCTGCTCTGGGCAAGTCGGGTGGATTCTCGTGCCTCTGGCGGAACGTCGTCCACCCCGTCATTATTGCGCTCCCCGACGCAGACCGTCGCTTATGCTGCCTACTCTTGCCTCTGACCGGCCAGAATCAGAATGGGATGCTTTTGCCACTTGACACTATTGTTTCCTGGATGCCATCGCTCAGCCTGGGCTGGGCATTGGTAACGCAGTCCCAAGATCGTCAGCAGAGATGTCCTCCAACATCAATCTACTCGCCAATGTCCGGAGATGGCCAAGCCACACCGCACGCGAGAAAGACACACGCACGCTCTGCCCGAATCTTGGATACAGCCAACCTCGCCTTCATAGGCATTACCTAAGTTCACTATGCAACTAGTGCGTCACTGGGCGCAGCGGTTCAAGTCCAGGCCTGAGTGACCAGAGTTTCAGTCACCGAAAGTGACGCTTTGAACGCATGCAAAATGTCTCCTCGGTTTCTGCCGTTGGTACCTATGTCTCCGGTGTTTCCCCAACGTCGACGAGCCGCTCTTGTCTCAGGAAAAAGAAACCACAAAACTGTCCTTGTGGCATCGACTTGGGACTCTGGGATCTCCCGTAACGCCAGCAGGCTTTACGCCTTTAGGCCAGCCTCCCGCCTATGCTTCACATCTTGATTCTTTGACAGTCTCAACCCCTTCACCGGTATCCACGCCCGCTACCATTGGAGGTGGCTAACTGAACCAAAGGAACTGCAACCAGTGTCTAGGAGATTAGAAAGCACAACTAGTGAGACTCGACTATCTTGAATTGGACGTCACTGAAAGCTGGCTTTGGCCGGTGCCAAATTACTTTAGAAATCAACTCTCAGAAGCAACAGGCGCAAGCTTGCCTCTAGCAAGGCTCTCGGAAGCGCTAGCCGTGTTGTCGTTGCGCTGAGAGAAATCAAGATGGAAGGAACATTGTTCAATGGCCCAACCAATTATCGACGACAGCTAGCAATGCTGTGTAACACATGCAAAATGGTTTCTACATAGACTGAGTAGGCATGATCTCCATATTCTACAACAGACACAGTATGGGGATGCCTTGTTGGCCGCCGACTGAAGGAGGCAATTGTTCATGGTCGCATTTCGAGGTCGACTTCATCCGCGTCTGATTAACGCAAGAACCACGTTGGCATCAGCTCGTCGTGCCCTATACCCATGATCTGTGATCGACAAAGGGTTCCCACAAGACGACCAGGTACGACTAAGCATTCTCCCAACATTGTCCCTCGACAAATCATAGTATTCAAGCGCATCGGCGCACACTCCGACTACTCCGTATTTTTTTTCAGACTCTGAAGCTGGTTTGCGCAAAACAAAAGCACACTAAGGGCAACACCCCAATGGCAACTCCACCGCGAAACTGTCAACGTGTTGTCGATCGCCAACTTTATCACACTTCGGCCTCTCACTGTTACAGGGCTGTCCTAGCACATCGAGCGGGTTGAAAGGGAGCCACCAGGCCAAATCGTCGATTGCTCCCAAAACTTCAGCAGCACGGCAGTAGGGCAGTCGAGACAAGTGTGCCAGGGTCCTGCCCTGTTCCATTGCAGCTGCACCCCTCACTCTCTGAGCAGTGCCATGCCATCCCGAAGCTGGTTTCTCCATGCATAAAAGCTCTCCCATTGAGGCAACAACCCCCGCCGATCGTCGCCGGCCGCACAATTTCACAAAACGGTTGTGCCGGCGGACTCTCTGTAAAGGCGCAGCCCTGCACGCGAGGGAGATAAGGTTTACCAGGTGAAGTGACAGCTTCGCGGCCGACCTCGCGCCTTGAGAGAGAGTCGAGACACGGAACAAGCAGATGCCTGTTCCCACGGGTCATAGGACTGAGCGTAAAGAAAAAAAGAGAAAAAAAAAAAAGGACAGAGTTGCGCTGCGCCCCGTCTTACTGTCTTACGTGAGTATGGGAATTCGCCTTTTTCCCTATCTTTCCACCAAGATACGGATACCTGGGATTTATCACCTCAGCTCCTCTCGGAAACGGTCCAGCATGGTATCTGCTACGTTGTCATCCCCGCGCGCTGTCACGACGAGAACAGAAGAACAGCGGAGACACCTGTGGATGCCACTTTCACAAACGGACTAGGTTGATCAACGCGTCTGGCCAACTCGCCCCTCTTGCCGCAGCTGCACATCACCCCCTCCAGTCTCCGTCGGATGCGTGTCGCTATCAAAAACCCTGTCTACGAGAGTGGATACCACACAGGTACACTTTCGTACTGTCATGTATCTTTCTCTGAGATAGAAATGGGGGCCTCTTCACCTATCATTGGAAAGACGTGTGAGAGACGCCCACGGCATCCCCAGGCAAAGCGTTCGAGGTTTTGCTTTTACCAGTCCGATTTCCAGCGTACCTGCGTCAGCAAAGGCATTCCACGTGGGATGATGCTATTCACTTATGTTGGACCTCTTTTCTCTATGTATTAATAGAGAAGCGCCGAACCGTAGGGAAGGTTCATCGGGGATCGGGAGAAGGTTTTTGGTGCTACCACTCCCGTGCGTTCCGCTCCCCCTTCACACAAAGAGACTGTAGAGAGGGGGGGTTGGACCCTTGGACTGGCTAAGGTGGTAGAGCTCATCGCGAGAGCTGCAATGGGAAAGTCTCGCAGCAGCCACCTTTCGGGAATAGCTGACAGCTTGGGATCTCGCAGAGCACTTCTCTCAGTCCCGACGATGAAAATGCGCCAAAGAAATCTTTGCAAGGCACTGCTATTGTTGAAGACTAAAGGAAGTCATGAGTCCTGGCCGACGTACCTGTCGATCTCTCTCTCAACCTGTCCGAAGCCGAGCAGAATTATCCCTTGACAGCAGCACATGGAAGATCCAGGATCAATGAAGGGCATTTCATGTCCGGATGCAGCGATCGACAAACGAGTGCTGCGTTGCGTGAGCTGTCTTTGGCCTTGTTGAGCCGCACGCGTATTGTCCCGAGGGGGAAATATACTGCCATAAAGGGAGCCATACGAGAAACATAAAAGCTATTCTCTGAAGACTCGGGGCAACCGGCGCTCAGCAACCTTGTGTTCAGGAATGTCTGTTGTCGATAAACTGGAATGATTTCCCGTCTCTCGGAAGCCCGACTGCGTACACTTGATAAAGTGGCCAATCCCACGCAGCGTTTGATTAACCCCGCGGCGCCACACTATGCAAGTGGCTAGCCGATAGGGATTGCCAATTACACCAAAACTGAACGTCACTTTTTCTTATTGAACCATTTGCCCAGAGATACCAGGCAGCATTTTTGGATCTCTGTACCGCATTTTTATCTTGTTCATTGCACATTTTCGACTGTTTCGTATCCCTTCTTTTGCGGTAGTCGTTCCCCAGATTGCTCCGAACTTTCTGTAGTATCCCGCCAGACCCAGTCGCATCGTAGTCCCATTTCGCCCGCAGCACCAAGCTCGAGGATCCCCCGTCGCAACGACCATGTCCGATGTATTCCGTAAAGTAGGGAGGGGAGGCTCAGGGAACTTCTTCTCAAAGAAGGACGTGGATGATGCTGAAAAGGCCAAGCCAGAGGTAACACGCGAGACGGTCTGTCCTTCAAGAGCAATTCGTAGCTAACCCAAAATGATCCACGGCAAACAGGACATTGAGGCACAAAAGTCGACCGACGTCGCCGCTTCCTCGACGTCACCGACCTCGACCGGCTACGTGCGCGCGGGACGAGGAGGATCGGGCAACTACGTGGACCCGACCTCTCTCCCCGGCACCAAGCAGCAAGAGGAGCTCGCGAGCAAGACACAGGCGGCCGTGAATGCCAGCATTGCGCGATCGGCGGCGAGGGGTGCTTCTGGCCGCGGCGGCGCCGGCAATTATACGGGAGGCGTTGTGCCTGGCGCTGAGGCGAGCGAGGAGGAGGAGGTGAAGCGCAAGGAGGCGCTCGAGAAGAAGATTATCGAGGACGTCGAGGCCGGTTTGCCCATGCCGCCCAAGGCTTTTCACCATACTACCAAGAAGGAGGAAGAGGGTGCTTGAAGGGTATGGCATCCCCCAAGCGGTGTGTACGTTGCCGGTGATGGGATTGCGGGATACCTGGAGTTAGGGTGGTTTCGTTTGTACAACATTTGAGAAGCATTGATACCCGCAACGCTCGTCTTGGGCGATTTCACTTGCAATTTTTGAGAGCATGTAGGAGATTTAACAGCTTGTAAGCTTGGATTCGCCATGTCTATTTCGCTGACTCCTTTGTTCTGAGAAAGGGGGATGCGACAATGTGATGGCACGCATTTCTGTTAGCATGCCGCTATTCACTCTAGACAGTGTCGAGTAGCCTCGAGATCGTGGAGCACATCCGGATGGCTATACCAGACAACACAGGCTGAGAGGATACGGCATCGCATCCACAAGACGGGAGGAAAGGTGGCGGCTGAGATGACGGAGGAACCGATCTGAATCAATCTGGACCTTGAATAACTTTTTGTGGTATTCCTTCTCAGAGCCACCAAACGCCGTCGATGCTAAATAGCCCTTTTGTATCCCTGAACGCCCGTGTATAAAAACAAAGCCCCCCAAAGCCAACTCTTGTCTCTGCTGAAGGAGAGCGGAGAGAAGAGAGAGGCCCATTCTTCGATTCGATTAGCGTTTTGTCTTTCTTTCTCCTCATCCGGGTGGTTGGCTTTTTTTCTCCATCTTCTCCTATCCCTCGATGGGATGGGGGGTCCCCCTCCTCCTTTCGGTCGGTTCGTAAAAAAGAAGACGTGACAAAAACGTCCCTCATCGTCGTCGTCGTCACGCTCAATCCTCCATATCGACATCGCCATCCTCGTCATCGTCGTCCTCCTCCGCATCCTCGTCGTCCCACTCGCCGTCGTCCTCCTGCATGACGCCGCCCTCGCGCTCCTCGACAACGTCGCCGTCGACAGTGACCCGCTGGCGAATCTTCTCGCGACCGAACACCTTGCCGGCCTTGCTCTTGGCCAGGCGTCCCTCGGCCTCGAGCGCGGCAATCTCCTCCTCGGTGGCGCCCTCGGCGGCGAGCCTCTTCTTCTCGGAGCCGCGCATGCGGGGCAGCAGGTGCTCGTTCTCGGCGACGAGCTTGCGCGCGGCGGCGATCTCGCGTTCGCGTTTGCCTTGCATGCGCTTCTTGTAGAAGACGCGCTCGCGGCGGGAGCGGATCTCGGAGACGCGCTCCATGGCCTTGAGCGTCTTGGCGACGAGGTCGCGGTCGTAGCGGACGGGGACGTTGCGCCGCGCGCCGAACTGGAGGGTGCTGTCGACCGTCATCTCCTTGTGCGCCGAGGCGCGGTAGGCCTTTGTCCACTTGAGCTTGCGGGGGTTGCGCTTCATCTTGAACTGTGGTGCCAAGGGGCGGTTAGTCCATTGGTCGAGGAGAAGGGGGGATTGGGTTCTTCGCAAGAGTCGTTGAAGACAGCTTAGAAACGTACGTTCTTGTGGCACTTGCTGCGGCAGAAGCGGAACACTTTGGAGTCATTGCGGACGAAGGTGATGCCCTTACTGGGGTAGGCAGGGCGACTGCAAAAGTAGCATGTCTCGATTCTAAAAGCATCATGAAGTTAGAAATCTTGCAAATACGAATGAAGTGAAGAGTAAACCATGGGTCAATGGTTGACTTGTATGACAATGGATAAATGAATAAGAGCATACCTCATTGTGACGGCGTTGATACCTTCACGGGTATCACGTTAGTAGTCACACGGTCGTTGGGTTGTTGGTGTTGGTTTCGACGACTCTTCCAAACACACACACGGGGAGGGTTCAGAAGGCGGTGATCGAGACCTCGACCTCCAAAAGTTTTTTAGAAATTTTTCTTCTGCCGCTCCGAGGCACCGCTTATCGATTGTGGTGGGGCGGGGGGAAACTGAGGTGGGTTTTTGCTGCGATAAGATTGCAGCGGGATTGGTGGAATCCAGGGGTCTGCTGACATAATGCAAACGAAGCTTCCACTCAACTGAACCTGCCGGAACGGTCCAACAGGTCTTCCGAAAAACGGCTCAGCACGGACCAAGACCGGCGCATCACGGCTTGCTCTGTGAGCGGCGGCGACTGCAGCCCAAAAAAAAAGCTCTCCTCCGACCCCGAAGACCTTCTTCGCGATACCCCATCCGCTTTTTTCCGCAGTCATCCACCTTCCAACGACGTATCGACGAAACACGACACAAAACTTTAGCGGTCATGGCTTCTGTTCTTGCTATCGGAGGCGGCGCTGCCGTCGCAGCTTTCTTGGTACGATAGAAACAAAGCGCATTCAAGAAGGACCACGACTAACAAAAGTGTTCCTACAGGGCCGAGCTGGTCTGGTCGCATGGCGCCGATCACGCGGCGGCGTCGGCGCGATGGGCAAGGCTTTCTACAAGGGCGGCTTCGAGCCCAAGATGAACAAGAAGGAGGCATGCCTCATTCTCTCCCTCCAGTAAGTCGACGAAATCCCCCGAAGCACGGTAACCTGGCGAAATAACTGGGAAGACGATGTCAACCTGGAAATATCGGAAAGAAACAACATCTAACATGATGCGTTCTTAGGGAGAGCGGCGTCACTCGCGACAAGATCCGCAAGCAGCACCGCACCCTGATGCTCCTGAACCACCCCGATCGCGGCGGTAGCCCGTACCTCGCAACCAAGGTCAACGAGGCCAAGGAACTGCTCGAGAAGACGACGTCTTGACATTAGCCGTAATCATCTCGGCATCTGGAAATCTGGAAATCTGGAAATGTAACAACAAGCACGAAAAAGACATACGAACGCAAAACAAGATACCATGGGACCAATGGACGGACGGATGGGCCCCGCCCTTGCCTACTCAACTCCGAATCCGGGTGACTGCATGGTTTTGTAATAATAGATTGGTCGTTCTTCATAGCGGTGGCGTTTTATGGGCGACGACATGGATCTCCTCAGAGGGGTTCTAGAAAAGAGGGGGTTCGCGTATGACTGGGCTGGGATGGTCTGGTCTTTTGGTATCGGGACCTGTTGTAACAACATGTTTAATGGCATGAGACCCTCTCGTCTCTCTTCTCTCCCATCTACCTTCTTAAACCATCGAATCTGCCTTCATTCTGTGCTCTATATATGAACGAGCGCCTTTGAAAGCATAGGAACAGGTTGGAAGGGAAAGCAAGCTGGTGAGCGTTGATGCTCAGTACCTGTACGTTGTGTGGAGATGCCCCCAGCCAACCTAAGGTAGAGTGGATTGATTCGGGCTGTTTACCTTAATCTGGTTGTGTATAAGAATGCTTTTACTGGGGAAAGTTTGGACATTAGGATGCTGCTTGCGTTAATACGATGAGTTATCTGGTGCTGAGATCGGTTTGTTGGGCCGCGGCTGTTGTGTAAGAAGTGTTTGGATAACTTCAGTCTGATCCAGTTGCGAAGAAATTTTCGACCTTGTTTGTATTAATGCATACATCAGTAGCCGAAGCCAGACAATTGAGATGTTTTCATCCGTTTGCCGTTAACTATTCCCACCACTTCAAGCCACCTATCTTACAGCTTGATAACTGAAGCTTTTGACCTCGCAAACGCTCGGGTTTCGACTTACATACTTGCGCGGCAAAGTTTGGAAGCGTCCCCCCAAGGGTGCTTCAACTTGTCCAGCCTGTTTAAGATGTTATTGAAGCTTTGTTTCCTCTTGCAGCCTACTTGTTCGCTGTAACTAGACTCAATTTACGTTCTCGGATCTGTCCGCGAAGTCTGCTCATCTCACTCATTCCCTAGCTGAGAACAATGCTAGAGAAATGGAGCCGTTGCTGCTCTCAAGTGCTTTCTGGAAGCGTCTGTCTCCAGAATATCGGTGCTGTTCTTTAGATTTTCCTCAATTACCAACTACTTACGACTTGTCAAAGATGTATACTGTAGCAGCAAAGTGACTTCAAAGACTCCTCTTTCCCCTTAATACCCGTTAAAGAAGGCTGTACATCTTGATTGAATACCATCAGAGTTATCATCATTCTGAATCGCACTATTCTATAAGACTCGGAATCTTGTTCAGTAGCTGCCGCCGCTAACGTAAGCTACTGAGGGTATGAAAGAATTTACATGTTCGCATTCATAGCGACAGGACTTGAATAAGTCTGGCAATGTACTTTTGAGAGAGCTTTGTCACTGTGATCTCTATGATCCACCTCAGTTTGCTCTCTTTGCAGTATTCACAATCTCCTAAGGCTGGATTCATCAGTATTATCGCACATTCCGCCTCACTACTCTACTCATCTTGGTTGTTCCATCGTCTAGCTGAGTATTCCACCTCTTGAAGTACCGGTAGGGAAGGCACCTTATCTAAATGCCCCTTTCTCTTTCTCTTTGATACACAAGCCTTCTGACTTTTAAAGGACGTCCGCATTCAGAGATCTTCCCTTCTACTTCTACCAAGTTCAACTCAGCTTCGTTAGCCCAACCATCACCCGTCAACTACATATCCACAAGGTCACACTCATACGTACTCAATTAAAGCAAACAGCTTCTTCTTGGCCGATTCAGACACTTTGTTTCGTCTTTCGAAATTCCATCTTCCACTCACCTGGCGCATTCACACACTCTAGTATTCTCTACACCTTCCGCCCGCTCACTCCACAATGGCCGTCACCCAAGCTGAGCAGCTTGAGCGTCTGTTCGGAGCCTTTGGCGACGAAATCTTCTTCGAGGAAGGCACTTCTCAAGAAGTGGAAGATACCCTAGAGGAAATTGTTCTGGACCCTCTCCTTCTCGATCGTCAAATTGCAGCCAGGAAAGCAGCAATCCAGGGAAAATCTATCACCAAGCCAGTCGAGAAGAAAACTCCCCACTACATCGGACCACCTCTCGAGCCTTCCAAGTCTGAGAAGTTAGCTCCTGCGGATTTCAACGCCCTAATGAAGCAAGACTTTCCCGAGTTCAAGGGGATGAAGGCGGGCGACCTCTCGGCGGAGAACATGACCTTCGTCTCTTGGGACGTCGTCCAGAGATACCCTCTCAGCTTCATCGGCAAGACCAATCGACCGAAGGTGAGCGGTCGCCCTGGGTAAAAATGGCTCATTTCCTAGCTGACGCCGAATACAGGCAACTCCCTTCTTTGATGATATGACCGAGGAGCACACTTGGGACTTGTGAGTAGCCAACGAGGCTTTTTTCATACGAGAGAAATTGACCCCTTTCTAGCTTTTACGTCTACCACCCCAAGGCCTTGGATCAGTCGCCCTACATCTTCGTTCCGACCATTCAGTTCCAGCACTTCCTGGACATCGTTAATGCCTCGATTCAGACGAAGCTGACCATCCCTGCTGGTAAGCCAGGCGAGATGTTCTACCTCGTGTTCGGCTCCAGCTGCACCATTCGGCCCAAGTACATTGCCCGCTCCGCCTCGCACAACGAGTACCTCGCCCTGAACGACGCGATTCCGCCTCCCGAGGACGACGACGCGTGTGACGATGCCACTGTCTTTGGAATGGAGACGCTCATGAAGCTGCTCAATATGCACGCCAACTTCAAGGATGTCAAGACCAAGAGCAAGAAGAAGAAGCAGAACAAGGCGCTGAACCGGGCCGAGTCCCTCTACGATGCGCAACTGTACCTCGGTCTTCGGCCCAATGCTGGCGATGTCGATGAGAAGAACAAGAAGGTCGAGCTGGAAAAGCCGGTTCCCCATGCGCTGGAGCAGAATGTGGTCTTTGTGTGCATCGACATTGAGGTCGCTGAGGAGCACCACGGAACCGTATTGGAGATAGGGATCTCGACCCTGGACACCAATGACCTCGTTGGCGTTCCGCCTGGCGAGAGTGGCCGCAACTGGGTTCCGTTTATCAAGAACCGCCATCTCGTGACCTACGAATACCGTCACATCCGCAACCGCAAATACCTCAAGGGTTGTCCTGAGCTCTTCAACTTTGGGTAAGCCATGCACTATCACCGTCTCAGAAGAATCACAGACTGACCATACACAGCAAGAGCGAGTACCCCAAGCTCAGCGAGCTCCCCGACAAGGTCTGCACCGCTGTCAGCGACCTCTCCTTCGCCAATAAAGAGGACGCCGCCGACAAAGACAAACGCCCCCGCACCATCGTCCTCCTCGGCCACGATCTCGGAGCCGATCTCGGATACCTGGACAAGATGGGAGTGGAGCTCTGGGGAATCAGCGGCGTCGCGAGCCGTACTCTCGACTCCAAGGACATGCACCAGGCCTGGCGCGGCGAGTCGCAGGGCCGCAGCTTGGGTATGGTGCTGACTGACCTGGGCGTCGAGCACAGCAATCTCCACAATGCGGGCAACGATGCGGCGTATACCATGCAGGCAATGCTTGGCGTCGCTGTCAGAGAGAGGGTTGACAAAGACCAGGAGAAAGGTGAGAAGGAGAAGGTTGAGGCGAAGTGAGGTTGCTTGGGCCGGCATGTAGAGGAGCATTCTCCTTCTACGCATTCACACAAACACGTTTGGAAGATGGATAGATAGTTAGGCATGCACAGGAATTGCGTGCACGGGAATCCGTCCTTTGCTCATTCAGGGCTTACAAGAGATCCGCCGTAGACTATCATGATTTTCCCAACGCCCGCTGTGATTTGACCTCATCACTCATTTTGACTTTATAAACTGCAATTGGGGTTAGTAAAACGGATCACTCAGAAAACATCAAACCATGATAGAGAGATAGAACGAACCTCATCAGCCTCTTCGCTCATGACATTCGAAACCTCCGACGTCCCCTGATCAATCAACCCCAATCTCGACGTCCTCACCCGCCACCACATCTCCCTCCGATCCCCGCCCAGCTCGCCCGAGAGCATCTTCTTCTTCAGGTCCCTGATTAAGTCATTATACACGTCCGGCTCCTCGAGCTCGACGAGCCCGCGGCGGAGGACGCTCAGGTTCTCGGACGCGCGTGCGTAGTTGTTGTCGCCGAAGCTGTCCGTCACGAGCTGCGCGACGACGGCGGCCATCTGCTTTGCGGCGTCGCGGATCTCGGACTCGTCTTCCGCGGTGGCGAGGGCGCGCTTGAGGTCCGGAATGGCGTTTTCGGGGGTAATTTTGGGGCGTTTCGAGGCGGATTTGGACGTCGTTCCTAGGAGGGCGTCGACGTCTAGGCCTGAGAGGGGTTTTGCGGCTTCGAATTTGCGTTTTCCCTTTGCTTTGGGGGGAACTATCGTGGATGTCAGCGGGATGGGGAAGGAAAGGAGAGGTGAGGCGAGGGTGGAGGGCAAAGGGGTTGGTTTTTACCTTTCTTCACTTGTGCTGCTGAGATGAGACCGTCGATTTGGGATTTTGATTTCTCGACTAGTTCTTCTGGAGGCGCGGCGTAGCGCACTAGAATGGGAGGAATTGGGTCAATCTGGCCTTCCGGGTTGACTGCCCTTTGGCGGATGGCTTGGTTGATTCTGTGGATAATTGGGTTGTACGTGTCGTCTATGGCAGCATACTCTGACGGGTTTCTTGATTGTAGGACGTCAGTAGAGGGTTGGAATGGAGATTGAATGTTGTGAAGTGAACATACCCATCGTCATCAGTACCAAAAGTACCCAGATCCATAGAATCGACGTAGTCGCTCATGGCATCTGTGAGCTCATCGCCGGGCAGCAAGCGGTGATTTGTCGTGATCTTCTGCCCGCTGACGGTGATGACCTTATCGAGTGGCGGGAACTGGTACCCCCGAACATCCTCCGCAAAGGGGAGGGGTACGTCATAGAGGCACTCCATGTCCGGCTCGATGCGCGGGGCTAGGAGAACGAGGACGGGGTCCTTCTTCTCCTTGACTACAAGTCGGGCGACGGCGTAGGACTCGAGCTCGTAGAGGGCGTGGATGAGGGAGGACAGGGCGAGCTGCGACTTTTCGTCAAACTTGCGGGCGACCGTCACGCACGTCTCGCCCATGTTGAGAAACGGCTCATACTGCAGTGTGAGATTTCTTGTTAGAGAGAAGAAAAGGGGCGGGATTTGCATAGTGGGAAGAAAACGTCTCAGTACTATACCTTTTCGCAGGGAATGAAGCCAATGATGCTGAACGTCTTGACCGTTTCGAGCTTGGTGACGTTCCACTCGGACTCGCTGATCGCGACCGCCGTGCGGCCGTACTGGTACCCCTTGGCGAGGGACTCGAACTCAACGTCACGCTTGCCGCCCGGTGCGTCCGGGTCATTGATCTTGTACGCCCGCGCCGACTTGACCGCCGCGAAGCCAGCCGACGTCGACTCGACACCCTCCATGGGGTCGCCGCCTTCAAGTTGCTGCGAGGGGCCGGGTTCGGCCGATACTACGACGGTGGAGGCGGTTGGGGCCTTGGCTTGCTTGGTCTTGAAGTAGCGCTCGACGTTGATGACTGCGGGCGTGGGTGGAATCTTGAGGTCCTCTGGAGGGTCAGCCAGACCGAGGGTTAGGGGTCCGTCGTATGTCTTGTAGGGCTTGACGGGTTTGAGGCGCGGCGTGTCGAGCTCGTCAATGGCCTCTGCAATCGTTGCAAATTGGGCATTGTCGCATTTGGAGACAAAATCCCTGAGAATTTCTTCATTCTTTTTCTATAAGAGTATTGTTAGTTGTGTAGAAGCGAGAATGAGCAAAGACGCCGGACCTTGATTGACGGCTTGTCCTCTTCCTTAAAGCCGAACTCTGCATCGTCAAAGTCCACGCCCCTGCTTGGTGTTAGTGCGAACGCTACGCTGATGCATTGGACAAACTCACAGTACTATCAGCTCAATTCCGTCGTGATTGATCTTTTTTGCAATCGAATCGACATCGTCGCCATCAATCACAGACATGCCGTCGGTGATGAGGTAGATGCGCCGCTTATACTTGAGCTTCTTGGTAAACGTCTCAATCATATCGACGGCGAGGACCACGGCCGAGACAGCATCACCCGTCTCCGTCTCGCTCGGCTTCACCGTATCCGCGAGTTCCCTCAGAGAAGTCATAGTCATTGGGCCGAGCTCCTGCAAGACGGAGATGTTGCCGTATCCCTCTTCTTCCCCCATGGCGTTCTGGGTCTCATCCGTCTTGAGACCGATGACGCCGACGGTCCATGTTTTCCGTGAGGCGGCGACTGTGGTTGAGATCTTGTCCCATACGTACCGCATGCTCCAGTCCAGGTCAGATTCGGTGCGGCCGTTGTGGCAATCGGCCATGGAGGACCCGAGGTCGACAATGTAGACTGATGCCTCCTTGTCCGCCATTGTGAGGATGATTAGAAGAAGTTGGGGTTTTGGGATGGACGGAGAGTTCTAAAGGCAAGGCATTGAGCGCAATGCAATGCAAGGTCTTGCAGCATGTAAGAGAAGCTCTGAGCAAGCGATGAAGGTTTCCTTTAAGAAGGACGTTGGCGCACGGAGACTTTGACTTAGATCCTAGCTCACTTTAGGCAGATGAGGTCCATTGAGCTCCAGGCTCCGGCGCGACCTGGATACACTGGGGAAGCGCGCTACAACTGTATTCTGGCTGTCACCAACACGAAGTCACGTGGCGATAACGATAAACAGCCCGGCGAATCAATCATCTCATGACTGTCAGCTTCTCATGCAATCCCAACTATGTTACTAAGGTACCTCAATATATCTTCCTAAACGTATAGAGAGTTGAGTTTGCGAATCGAGCGTCAAGTTGTAAGAGAATACCGTACACCCAGCTTTGATTGTGAGGCATTGGACTAGCAGGCGAGGTAAGGACGGAACTTTAAGGACCCCGAGCTGGCACCCGCTGGTGCAAGGAATGGAGCTATGCCGAGGTGACCTCATACATTCGACGGGACCCCTGTACTCCTCACGAGCGGCTCGTTCCAGATGGCACCGCATCATTCTATAGCCTCTCAATCAATGCAACCACTCTTCATCATCCAACCTCATTCCAAACGGGTAATCTACCATTATCAAACACCTTGCATCAGTGACCGCCGTTGCCCATCATGTCAGACTCCATCGCATTCTCCCCGGGTCCCTACCACATCATCTCGTAAGTCGTTCTCTCTCAGAGTGCATCGAGTCAGATCATCCTTCGTCGTTCATCGATACTCTAATACTATCAACATAGCTATGGAGCCCTCCTAGGAACGACGTTCTTCCATGTAAGTCACCACCACAATCCAGATCCTGGATCAAAGTACCCTAACAGGCCAAACAAGTCCTTTGTAAACGGCATCACAATGTTCCGCGTCCTCGAGCGGCCGGCCTTTGCAACCGCCCAAAACGCCCTGTTCCCCGTCTACTTCACCATTCAGACGGCTCTCCCCGCCCTTATGGCCCTCACCTACCCGGGCAGCCGCGGTCTCCTCGGCGAGCAGGCCAGCAGCATCACCGGCCTCCTCCAGGAGTCGAACCGCTACACCGCCCTCCTGCCCATCGCCACCATGTTCCTCACGGGCCTCGTCAACCTTGCCGTCGTCCTGCCCAAGACCGTGACGGTCATGAAGGCTAGATATGCCCAAGGTGAGTTTGGCACTGATGACAGCCCCCGCATCGCATCGGCGTCTACGGCTGGCCGAAGGGTGGTGGTACTGACTAGTGGACACAGAGAAGAAGGATGGAAAGAAGAGCTACGACGCCGCGCCGCATTCTCAGGAGATGCAGGCTCTCAACAAGTCCTTTGGCAAGCTTCACGGCATCTCCACCCTAATCAACCTGGCTGGCTTCATTGCCATGATCCAGTACGGTTTCTCGCTAGCAGCTCGTCTTGACTAAGGTCACGTCCATGTATAGTAGTGTAAGGAGATTAGGTGACTGGTTAGGTTGGCCGAAGCCGTGTATTAGGATTTGACTCATTTGCACGTATGTACAAGTCGGCAGATTACCGCAAAACGCAGTACGTTCTCACTTTTCCCGTCCCTTTTAATCATGTTCATCAAGTGAACCCCCCGAAAAATAAGAAGTTGCTCATGCTCGAATGAAACGCCGTTTGGTGAGGTGCAAAGACATTCGTCTCTGTGCGCTACTGATTGCCCTGATGTTGCGCTGTCCGACGCCTCTGCCTTCCTCGCAGACTGCTAGTGCTTCCTCCGTCCGCCCGTCCATCAATCCGATTTTACGCCTGGGTATCGTCTTCGACTGGCGCAAGGTGCTCGACGCGAGTCCGTTCGCGAGCCGAACAAGTCGTGTGTCGAAGTGTACTGAAAATGCAAGAACACCGAAATTTAATCATCGTCGCCGGCGGTAACTCGTGGGTTGTGTCGCCGTTGCTGTAGCCAGCGACATCTTGTCCCATTTGGCCGTGATTCGTCGTCGCCTAGAAGTTGTTCTTGCGCGGCGGGAGCGGAACGTTCTTGAGAGCCTCGCTGGAGGCGAAGAGCTCCCTCTTGGCATCCTCAAGGGCCTTGCGGCGCTGGGCCTTGACCTTCTCCTCGTCGACGACCTGGACGGGTCGCTCGACGGCAATGGCTCCTCTGACAGTCCAACGGCCAGGCTTGCGGGAAAGAGCCTCCTCGACGTCGATCTCAGCGGCGGGCTTGGGGAAGTCGCGGGAGAGGGGCGGCAGGGGGTTCTTGGTCTGGAGCGCGGAAGAGGTCGTAACGGTGCCGCCAGGAGTGATAACGGGGCGATCCTGGATCTCGGCAGATGTGCGCGACGAGGTGGTTGTAGAGCTCTGGGTAGAGGTGAAGTAGTCGCCCTGGACAGAGGCGTCGGTGGAACCCGTGACGGGCGTCTGAACGTTGTGTGCCTGAGAAGCCATTGTGTAGTCGTAGGTGGGAAGAGATGAAAGGTTGAGCAGTTGCTCTTCAGAGATAGGGAGGGGAGCCATGGCTGCTGATATATGTGCTATCGAAAAGCTGTCTCCGGTGGGGTCTGATTTGCCGCCTTTCTTCGGTCCAATGCTGACGAGACGATTGTTTGGGACGGTGGAGAAAGATAGCGTAGGTCCGTAGGGAAGAGTCAGGTTCCGCGGGACTATTTTGAGTGGGTGTGGGAGGAAAAATAGGGATTAATCTGGGCCAAGGTGGACAAGGTTATGGAGAAAGGGCCGCAAGGTACGGACGAGCCAGGGAACCGTGGTATGTGTGGATGTGGTTGACGTTAGAGATGGGCGGAGGAGAGCTCTCGTATCGATCTAATTGTTAATGCTGCTGTTTTTGGGCGCAAAGGGACGGCGGCCGAGGGAACCTTGGGTGATCGTGACGAGGGAAAGAAAGTCAAAATATCGACGGCAGGCTCTTCCGGTCCAAAATTGGCTATCCTTGTGACTTGTGACCGTAAAGTCCGAACATGTGTGGTGTGTGGCAAGCGGGGAGGAGCAGATTTATAATACTTTCCGTCTGAAGCAAACGACCTGATTTTTTTTTCTTTTTGGATGTGTGTCTATGTGTCTCTCTATGGGAAGAAGCAACGGACCGAAAGGGCAATAGCAATGAAAAATCGTTCATCACCTGAAGTGCCTCGGCGAATTGCATTTTTCACCCGGGAAGGGTCCGTAGAGACGGATCAAACTAGTGAACTTTTTTTTCCCACACACGCTCTCTCTTTCTGAGTCTAAAGTAGGTACTAGTCGGTGTTGTCTGCTACACCTTCCTTACACGGGACCTTTCCCATGCTTCACCTGGCTTAGCTCCCCCACGCCGAACGTGGCCGGCCTGTCAGCCGCCCAGCCAAGCAACCAACCTCATCCACACCCAAACGCCCCCCAAGGGCCAATACTCACGATCCGTGCCTTTCCCCGGACGAGGGTCTCGACGATGCTGCACCTGAACTCCTCTCCTCCTGAACCCCCCCTCGACACCCCACGCTCATTCCCCAGGGTCTCTGCCTGGTCGGTGAAACCTGCGAAAGCGGTGAGGCAGACATTCATCTACACCGCTCAAGGAATGAAGCATTGTGCTGACCGTGGTCGGCCGCTTCGGGCAACTTCCTCATCCTGGTCCAAGTCCAGCTTAGGAAGCAATAGAACCAGACCCCATGGCATGCCGCGCACGCAATTCGGCCTCGGATTGTGTGGTTGAAAGCCCCCCGGGACTGGGATGGCAGTTGCGACGCCGTAGTCGGAGGTCCAAACGATGTTGCGAACGGAAGAGAGCCGCGGTGGTGGTTGCTACACTGACAGAAATGCAGCGGAGCCAAGCAGAATTCCATCGATTGATCATCAGGGACTAACACTTTCAGGGTCCGCCGCTTAGTCTGGTCCGTTGCCGCTGATCGGCACAATGGCCCCCGATCCAGAGTTCCAGACAATTTGCATGCGAAGTAACATCTGCCACCACCCAAGTTGACCCCCGTGCACTCGTGCACCTGCGACGGCATCCTACCCGGCTCCCACGGAGGTTTCGCGCTGGCGCTTCGACGTTATTATCCCAGGCCCTTGGAAGCTGAAGGATGACAGACGGACACGGCGGGCGATCTGACGGATTGCGCTTCAATCCAATCTGCTAAAGGAGATCGGCATACGTCGATGGGAACTGTCAGATGTACCCATTGGCGCCGACCGTATTTACGGTACGGATACCCTTGTCACCCGAAAAAAGCAACGCGATGGGGAGTTAAGAAAATTGGCATATGAAAAATCCGTTCTCGACGCCACCACGCCCGGACACTCCGTTCAACGACTCATCTTTGCCATGCGATGACAGCTCCCCACCTGACGTCACCTAGCTTAACGTTGGTCAACAGCAGTCAGATAGTTACGCAGTACCTAGATGCATGCTGTCCATGCCGAAGCCGAGGCGGTAGGAAAGCGATTACAGATGGAGACACATGGTCAGCAGGGACGCAGAGGTGCTGACATAGCTGCAATGCAAGCCCGGCAGAGCACAGAGACTCCGCACCCGGAGCGTTTGCTTGTTTCCTTCTCCTCGGCGTGGGGGGCCGTTCAGCCACTGCGACCGGCAGCGGAACGGGCTTTGCATGGCGCTTATTGTCTTCCATTCCATCTATCCCATTCACCAGGTTCCATGTATGCTTCTAGGTTGACTTGCGTTGCTGGACATGCTGGAGCACGTACATTTGAACCTAGCTGCATTGCTCAATCAGTCCGGCCCATGGGGAAACCCCATTTTTGTTGAAATGCTTATGAGCGCCATGCCGCTGTTCATGGACAGGAATGTGGGCTGGCTTTGTTAGATGCTGCAGTGGTCCGGTTTCGCAGACATGAGGTGAGGTTGGAATTGAATATGTAAGAATATCAGATGAATGCGAGCAACATGCCCAGCCAATCTACTTGCCTCGACTGCAATGGAAATAATCTGGGGAAGAAGGCACGACACTCAACGCGGCGATGAGATCTCAGATTTCATCGAACAATTCCTACCTACTTTACTTTTCAAAATACCTAGGCACTCCAACATCCGCTAGCCTCAACACTTGAGAGACCTGATAACAAATCCTTAGCCCATTGCATCCATGTCAGAGAGCTACAGACATATTTCTGGACCTCCCCTCAGTCTCACTCCATCCTCCCCAGGTTTCAATAATCCCATGTCATCCAGATCGAGCCGTCACTTGCAAGGCCTCTAAGTACCACCAGCATCCGCGAACCAATCGGACGATGGCCGTCCGACCTCAGTCCCCCCACTCCGTCATCAGTGCCGCATGCCAGAAACCCGCTTCCGCACCCTTGTCCCACCATCCCGAAACTCAACCTCTAGAACGAACTGCACCTCATTCTCACCTTAGTAACCTAGCCCTGTCCGATAGACTTTTTGTTGAAATCCAAACACCAAGCTCCCAAAAGTTCACGATGTCTCAACCACAGCAGCCTAAATATCTCACCGGTGACTCTGCCGCTACTCAAGAATTCCTCGACAAGTTTGACGTGAGCAGCAACCAACCCCCACCTCGTTGAGTCATTTTCACCAGTGGAGAACCTCACGATGGTCGGAAAATGAGATGAGGACTTTGCTGATCTCATGAGATATAGGTCTTCCTCATCGATTGTGATGGTAATTCTCATCGTCCTCGTTGCGGATGAAACAAGTGCTTCTTCTGAGCACAACTGACAACTCTTCTCCTACGCAAACAGGCGTCCTCTGGTCCGGAGACCACCTATTCGACGGCATTCGCGAGACGCTCGCCTTCCTTCGCTCAAGAGGTTGCTCACCCTGAACTTTTCCCCTTTAGAAAATCTCTTACAAATCGCATGTCTCGGCCCCTAACCTCTTGAGTGCTCGTTTCCCCCCACCAACAGGCAAGCGCACCGTCTTCGTAACAAACAACTCGACAAAGTCCCGCCAAGAATACCACAAGAAGTTCGCCGCCCTCGACATCCCCTCGGACGTGGAAGACATCTTTGGCTCAGCCTACTCCTCCGCCGTCTACGTCTCCCGCATCCTCGACCTCCCCGCCGACAAGCGCAAAGTCTTCGTCATTGGCGAAGCCGGAATCGAAGCCGAGCTCCGCGCCGAAGGCGTCGACTTCATCGGCGGCACCGACCCTGCTCTGCGCCGCGACATCGGCCCCGAGGACTTTGCCGCCATCGCCGACGGCTCCGCCCTCGACCCGGAAGTCGGCGTCGTGCTCGCGGGACTGGACTTCCACATCAACTACCTCAAGTTGAGCTTGGGGTACCAGTACCTCCGCCGCGGCGCCGTCTTCCTCGCGACCAACACGGACAGCACGCTGCCCATGTCGCACACGTTCTTCCCCGGCGCGGGCTCCATCTCGATCCCGCTCGTCAACATGAGCCAGCAGCAGCCCGTGGCGCTGGGAAAGCCGTCGCAGGCTATGATGGACGCTGTCGAGGGCAAGTTCCAGTTGAACCGCGAGCGGACGTGCATGATTGGCGACCGCCTCGACACGGACATCAAGTTCGGCATCGAGGGCAAGCTAGGCGGCACGCTTGCCGTCTTGACTGGCGTGCACAAGAAGGAGGATTGGGAGAAGGAGGGGGCCGCGGCCGTGCCGGCGTACTATGTTGACAGCCTTGCCAGCCTGAAGCTTGATGTTTGAGGGAGGAAGATGAGTCAGGCCGACTGGGTGGCAATGTTTGGGATGAGTTTGGTATGATTATTTTTCCTATGATTACATGCGTCGGATGCATAGATGAACTCCATAACGACCTCACCAGAAACTAGAAAAAGACCTTCTCTAGAAGAATACACAGATGCATTTCACCGTCTATTCCAGCCCCCGGACCAGAAAAGATTCCCCGTTACGACTGAATAGGCCGTGTCTTAACATGGACAAGCATGTTTCTAGTCTATTCCTTTTTTATTTATCCTTCTTGCTCTGGCGCTTGGCAAGCTCGCTCGTGCGGATGACCTTTGGCGGGGGCTTCTTGTACGGAAACAGCGACTTGGGCATAAACATGCCAACCTGGCTCTGGTACTCGGCGTACTCGTGATACTTGCCCGCAGTGATCAGCTCAGTGAGCCATGTCGAGCCCTGGAACAGCAGCACGAGGAACGCGGAGCCGGCAAAGGTGTAGCTGTACAGCACCTTGGTGGCGTAGCAGCTCCACTGGTAGAGCACGAACCAGACCATCTGCTCGGCGAAGAAGTTGGGGTGGCGGCTGTAGGCCCAGAGACCGTGCGTGACGAAGCCACGCTCGAGGTCCGCCTGAGCCCAGCCGCGGGGGACGGAGGCGGCGGCGCCGTTGCCCTTTTTGTAGGTGGCTTTGGCGGTCTGGTAGTCCCACTGCTGGCCGTCGCTGATGTACTCGCTGAGAACGAGGCCGGCGAGGATGGCGAAGAAGGAGTAGTCCGAGGCGGCGAGGTCGGGCTCGATGCGGCTGGCGAGGAGGAGGGAGTAGGCGGGCGCGGCGGAGAAGGCGAAGAGGAGGATGGACTGGATGAAGGAGATGAAGGTCACGTTGAAGAGGAAGAAGACCCAGGCGGGGACGTATGCGCGGACAATTTCCCTGCGTGGATGCACAATGTTAGAAAATTTGTTGGAGGGGCAATGTTCGATGGGGAGGAGATTCAGTACCATCTGTAGTCTTCACTTCCACGCTCGTAACCTCCTTTGCGCCAGTAGTTGAAGGTCAATCGGGACTATCGGCACAATGGTGTCAGCACTTCATCTCCTCAAGCTGCGTGGTCACTAGGTCGTTGTTGTTCTCCTTACGCTCCAGAGGGTGGTCGCGGCCCCGGCCAGCGCGACTCGCTGCCAAGGTTCGCCATTTAGGTACGCCCATGCCGCCGTGTGCAGGACATACCAGTTGGGCAGGAGACTCCACAGCCGGTCGATTTGGGAAAAGTTGCGGTGGTACTCTGACACGCCGAGAGTGAGGACGGCAATGAGCAGGGAAAAGGCGAAGCCGGAGACGAGGGGGTTCGTCTCGAGGTAGATCTGGGGCAGCGACTGCGGGCTCGCGATGATCTTGCCGGGGAGCTCGAGGAGCTGGGGGATGAAGGGTTCGACGACCTTGGCCCACTCGGAGCACTCCTCTAGAGACTTGACTGCGGGGAGCGCCATTGCGGACAGGTGAGGGTGTCTGAACTTGGCCTGGATTCTAGTGTAGCTGCGATTTTGCACCTCCAGACGTTTGAAAACTGCGGATGGCTTGCGAAAAGGTTGTCTCGAGGACCGTCTTTATTGACGATACAGCTTTGGTGGTGCAAATGGGAGCAGCAGTGAGGTGATGCAAACAAAGCGCGTCATAGATCCGCAGGGAGCTTAGGTCCCCGCCGCCAGCTCCGGTGACGTGCAGGGGTCTTCGGCCATTTTGAGACCGAAGATCCGTCCTCTGCGCAACCTAGAGATCCATACCTAGGGTAAGGTAAGGTAAGGTAGATGGAAAACCGTTGCTTACAGTACCTACTCTTTCTGTGAGAAGGTACTGAGCAGGGGAAATGTAACTTTGTAGTAAGAATAAGAACTTCTGGCGGTGAGATCTCAGATCTGTGCAATGGTGTCGATCAATCTGTACAATTTCCCCCGATGAGATGTAGAGTTGGACCGGTGGCTTACGTCAGTTTAGTCTTGCATGTGAGGTGGTGGCCACCATCTCGACAGGCTCAATTTTTGTATCAGTAGGTATTCGCGTATTCAATTAGGTAGGTAATCCTATGTATTCACGATGCGTATATTCGTGGAGAGCAACGACCCCACCCTCATAGGGCCAGAATTGCAATGTTTGCTCCAAGGAAGCACCGCCCGTTGTCAACGACAGCCGAACGGTACAATTGTGCCTTGAACACTCTACTCTTAGAGTGCCTAGATGGGCAGCCTTGAGTGGCAAGCGGTACCAGATGTGACGCCATAGCTGGCAGCTTCCCTTTTTATCATTTCGGTTACCAGTACTTTGGGTGACGAGGAGATGCAATTCCCAAGAAGGATCCTGATGCCGTCACCAGAGGTACCTACCTGGCTGAACCTCGAGATCGAGGGGGGTCGCGGGTTCGGGACGACTTGCTTTGCGACTTTTTTTCTCTTCTTCTGATCCCAACTAAGGTAGTTAACTCATAACCGTCCGTACATTTACGGGCAGCATTTCGATTGCCTGGGGATTCCAGCTTCGAGAGTCGAGGTACCGCTGCTTAGATAATCGACGACACCTCAAGATCGCCAACTGGCCCAGGGGTTCCAGAGCTGAATCCCAGAAGCACAGCGCGAATCAGCGCGGCAGCCCCGCTGTGGGGTTGAGCCAGGCATAGGTACCTTAGCGAGGAAGATGGTCTCGACCTCAATTCAACGACAACGACGTGCATTTCAAAATCTTTCATGTGTCGATGGGTGACATTAAAGTTGGGCAGAGCTTTTAGGATTTCTTCGCAATCACATACGCTGGATTCCTCAGCACGTGCTAGAGACACTGATTAGCTGCCGTATGAGGGTTTGACGCGCTCAAGCCCGTGAAGACGCGTCTCCGAGGCAGGAACGTAGATATCGCAGGATGCTCCTGCTCTTCCAGCAATAACATTTGTGACTGCACTCGCGGAAAGTGCCGAGGATCAGAGACCTACCGGGCCCCAAACCATCTACATGCAGTGAGCACCAGTTGTTCCTACACATCGAGAAGATGAAGGTCCTCTGCGTTGCCGAGAAACCATCCATTTCGAAAGCCGTTGCTGGCCATTTGGCAGGACGAAGCCCTGAAGTCGTGAGTATCGCATCAAGCAAGCCGCACTTTTCTGGCGAAAGCTGACACTTCTCAGCACAACACTCGTTCTCAATACATAAAAAACTATGGCTTCGACTTTGACTTTGGCGCCCCGTGGGGTTCGTGTGGTGTTACCATGACGGCTGTTCTGGGCCATCTTACGGGACTCGAGTTCACACCAGAGAACAAGAACTGGTCGCACCCGCCGCCAGAGAGCTTGTTCAGTGCACCAGTAGTAACAGTAGTGCCTCAGGTACGTCTTCTGCCTCTCGATTTAGGTTGCCTGGATTCTGATAGTCGCATGTGTAGGACAAGAAAACCGTTGCGGAGAACATTGAGCGGCAAGCTCGGTACTGCCAACTTCTTGTCATCTGGACTGATTGTGATCGAGAGGGAGAGCACATTGGAAAAGAAATTGTCAATGCTGCCAAGAAAGGCAACAGCCGAATCACCGTCAAGCGTGCCACTTTCAGCAACATCGAACGAGCGTAAGCCTGGCCCCTTTTTTGTTACATGCGAGTGTCTCTCTCTGACAGCTTGTAGCCACATTCTCACTGCTGCCCGACGCCTCACAGACCTTGATCAGAAACAAGTCGACGCCGTAGATGCGAGAATAGAGCTGGATCTTAGGATTGGGTATGCTTTTACGCGTTTCCTGACCATTAGCCTTCGCCCCCTGGGAGGTGCGCTGCAGGAACGAACAATCAGTTATGGTAAGCTTGCACGTATTCTGCTATTCGTCTTCTAACCAAACCTTAGGCTCCTGCCAATTTCCAACTCTAGGATTCGTCGTAGATCGGTACTTCCGGGTCCAAAACTTTGTCCCCGAGCCGTTCTGGAGCATCAAAGTCATGCATTCTCGTGAGGGCAAGAAAGTCAACTTCAGCTGGTCGCGAAACCGTCTCTTTGATCGGATGTCTGTTGTCATTCTCTACGAACGATGCCTCAACGCGAAAAAAGCCAGGGTTACAAAGGTTCAGGAGAAGCCAACGAGGAAATGGAAGCCTCTGCCGTTGACCACTGTCGAGCTGCAAAAGGCAGCAACTCGCCTTCTCCGGATGAGTGGTCAACAGGCCATGACAGTCGCCGAGGGTCTCTACAACAAAGGGTTTATCAGCTATCCTAGAACTGAAACAGATCGTTTCGACAAAGGCATGGACCTCAAGGCACTATGCAGGAAGCAGACGCCTGATTCTCGATGGGGCCAATACGCGCAGAGTCTTTTGGATGGGAGCTTCAGTCAGCCACGGGAGGGAAAACATGATGATAAGGCCCATCCACCCATTCATCCAGTCACGTACGCGGCGCCTACGGTACTGAGTGCTGATGAGAAGCAGCTTTACGAATATGTCGTACGGCGGTTCCTTGCTTGTTGCTCCGAAGATGCCAAAGGCCTGGCAACCGACGTGGAGATACTCTATGGTGAAGAGACCTTCCATACCCGTGGATTAGTCGTCCTAGAGCGCAACTACCTTGACGTCTTTGTCTACGAGAAGTGGAATGACTCTGCAGAATTACCGAAATTCACGCCAGACGAAACATTCCAGCCAACAGAAGCCTTGATGACGGATGGCAAGACAAGCCCGCCAAACTACCTCACAGAAGCAGACCTCATTGCGCTCATGGATGCCAATGGAATCGGAACAGATGCTACGATGGCGGAGCACATTCAAAAGATCCAAGACAGAGAATACGTCCAGCTAGCTGACGGGGGTCAACGTGGCCAGGATGGTGACAACGATGATGACGACCGGGATAGACCTCCTTCGCCGCCAGCTAGAGGCGGCCGAGGAGGCCGCGGCAATCGCGGTGGTCGCGGTGGCAGAGGGGGTCGCGGCGCGTCGTCGGCGGGACGGAGAGGGCTCAAGGTCTTCATCCCGACCCAGCTCGGTGTGGCACTCATCACGGGATTCGATCGCATGGAATTCGAAACTAGTCTGGGCAAGCCATTCTTGCGGAAAGAGATGGAGAACAAGATGAAGGCAATCTGCGACGGGCGCATGACCAAGGAGGCAGTCCTGCGGGAAAGTCTAGGCCAGTACCGACAAGTATTCCGGGACTCGCAAGAACGGCTCAACGTTCTCAAGGCAGTAAGTCGGAGTTCCATCACTAACACGCTTACACGCGCTGACTTTACTAGGCGTGTCGCGAATACATGTCGATTCGCGAGTGAGCCCGGCAATTCGATGTTCGTGATGGTAAATAAGGGCTCAGCCCTTTCGTAGTATGCGAGACGCGAAAGTATCAAAAAAGAAGTGGGATAATCCCAAACATCGTCGTCGCGGTGGCATGGCTCCATACACAAACAAGGACCACGGGGCGAGGTTTCCTTATCGATGGTGGCCCACAGGAATTCAAACGTGGGTGTGACGACTGGTGCGTTTGGAGAGACCACCTCGTTCCGAGAATCGGCGCCGTTGGCTATTCCACGTTGGCTAGCTCCGAACAAGCTGCGCGACATATCTACAAATCCCACCGTCTCATGGCGGCTAAGGTCAGGTCAGCACGCACATCGGCGCCTTTGGTCGACCGGCCGTTCGGGACTAAAAGCAAGGCAACACGGAAGAGGTCGGGAAAGGCGCAGTAATCATGAGCGCAGAGGGGTGTGATGAACCCCGCCGTGATATCTTGGACGAGAAGCGGGGTGAGGCGGCTACTGCAAGGTGCAGTGGTGGGTGTGCCGCCCGCGCGAAGGAGGGGGCAACCCGGGCAGAAATCGGCCCAAAGGCGGAGGATTTCCCTGGGATCATTGGAAGCCGAGAGGTTGCGTAAACAGAGGAGGCACATTGCGGCGACGCGGGATTGAATAACCCCACAGGACTTCCCGAGGGAGGATTAGGAACAAAAGATGGGCACATCGGCCATCGGGAGAGTAGGGAGGGGGTGTCTGGTCTTGTGGGAAACGAGAGCCCGCCCTGGGAAGGCTAAGAGGGCTTTCTTAGAGCCCGAAGCCTCGGCGATGCAGCATGTCACAACGTGGGGTTTCGTAAGTGGATGACAGTGACAGACCACGGGCTCACGATGGAGGAGCCTGATTCGGCGACGAACATTGACGTAACTACCTCAATGTGAATACTGTGTAAGGTAGAGTTGTATAGTTGCGGGTTGAGAAGCATCAAAGTGCCCACATCGACGAGACGAGATGTACCGTAAAGTATACAAATCTAGAAACGGGTATTTCTTGTTGAAATGTTCCTTGCATTCTGGGTCGCTCAGAAACGTACTTACATAGAAAGCGTTGCCCTACTATGTAGAGAGGGTTCATCCGGAGGGGCGTGAGTGATTCTTTGCACGCAGATCACAAATGAGCACCATGACCAATCAGATCATGGCCTGGGCGCAACGTGATGGTTGCGCACGAGAGAGTTGGTTGGGCAGGCAAGTTGCGCGAATTCCGGAGGGAGAGGAGAGAGAGAAAGAGAACCTGAACCTTTTTTGCGTCAAAAGATGAACATGGTCTTATTCCATTCCAGGCTTGTAGCTGAAAGCTTGATGCAGCCAGCCACATAACCATTTCACGTATTCCTCCGAGGGGGAGTAAAGGTAGCGTAGCCAGGTACAGAGTCAACACTACGAGATTTCTGTTGAACCCCACGATACCTACTCTCTATTTGGATGTCACTACATTTTGTGGTCTTGACACCTCCGTATGCGGTACGTCCGACTGCAGGTTGAGTAAGGCCTTTTCCGAAACGTCGAATCCGCGCCAACGAAATGATTACGGCGGTGCGGGAATGTTTGCCCGGATGCATGCCGCATGGCATATCAGCACATCACCTTTGCATGAGGGTGGATGAAGGAGGAAAAAGAGGGGGTTGGAATTGTTTATAGACATGATATGGAATCCTCTATTAGGTATGTTATATTCTGTATTACCTGGTGAATTTGGTTGGTTGGACGCTGCTCCTGGGTATAGAGCGGCCATTAGGGGGCGTGAAAGTTGAAAATCAGACCAGGTGAGATGCGATTGATTTGATTTGATTCTGGGCCAGCTGCAAGAAGTCAAGGCGGAAAGCAAAGCAAAGCAAAGCAAAAAGCACATGGACGGATTCGATCGAGTACAGACTACGGAGGGTGCGGCGATTGCTGAAGAAGGTCGTCAGCATGCCGCCCATCGCGAAAGAGGGCAAGGCGTACGCAGGACCTACCCACGCCGGTACGAGAAAGCGGAAAAAAATGCAGCTGTTACCTTAGGTACAAGTAGAAGCCTAGAACCACGGGTGGCTTTTTCTTGAGGTCATTGGGGCCAAGGAAAATCCGGGGAGGGGGGAAGGCGAAGATGGGATGAGGGGGAATTCACTGCGATGTGCCATTACACGGATACGGCTTACCTTCTCAGAGATGCCGAATAAGGTATCCTTATACGAATAGGATAGGCGCCTCAGCCGACGCGGACGCGGTTCGGCCGGGTCTATGGGGTTCATGGTCAATACCTAACAGATCAGAAGTTGAGGCACGCCTTGAGAGATAAGCCCACGCATCGCGATGTTCCATTCTGGCGGTTGATGGTCACCAATCTGGAAGATGATAGCGGATTACAGATAAGGCAGCTGCACCTGCGACCACCACAGTGTCCAAAATTGCAGAAGTTGGGTTTTGTGTATCTTTGATGTGGAGTTAGTCAGAGCCACAGGGCAGGGCGAGCAGGGCGAAAGAGAGAGACGCGGGATGGGATGGATTTCAGCTGCACCGTGGGGTACAAAGCAGCTACTCACACCCAAGAGCAGCTGATTGATAGAGACACCCCCCACTGGTCCAAGACGGTCCAGTTTCCAGTTGCTTTACCCGTCACGAAGCCATTGCTGGTGGACTCTGTGCGTGGTCGCTAGTTGATGGTTGTAGTCTTGGCACCCATTTCTTCGGAATGGCGCAGTGTGCGAGGTCAAAAGTAAAATAGATGTTCGGTACGATATTCGAAGAAAAGGAATCGCAACGAGAAGAAATATGAGCGAAGGGGTAGGGGCAGTGCGTTGAACCGGGGATTTTCCAGCTGAAAGCTCGTGGTTGTGACTTTGGGACGCAGGTTTAGTCAGGTCTGGAGTGTCGATCATCTCTAACGCGACGGTTTTAGACCTGGTGTAAGAGGACACGTCGTCGCGTCGGCGACGTCGGACTAAGGCCTCTCTGTAAGAGAGTAGCCCGTGATATACGATACGTCTTCTTAGTTGTGAGATGGCTTGCTTGAGACTAGCTTCCTTGTCTCGATCTCATCCAAGGAAAGGAGGCCAGAAAAATGGACGATGACGGTTGAGTCCTCGTCTTGTTCCTTTCTTGGAAGTTGAGTGAGCGCGTGTCTCAGACATATCCGGTCTGGATCGTCCCGCCGGCATACGGATGCTCATTATCATTCGTAACCACCCAGAAATAATTAGGGGGAGAGCATGAAGAAAAACAGGAACCAGACATTTCGAACTTGTCATTGCTCAGGCTGCTGCTGCTGGAAATCTGCACGAAATTGCGCGTTGCCAAAGGCTCGGTTTGACTTACACGCCCCCTTGCACTTTCTCTGACCATGAAGGCATGGAGACATGGGATGGGTTCTATTCAGATTCCATCAAGACTTCCATTCCGCCATCTCCACGGCGAGGTCCGGAAAAAGGGGGTATTAAGGTCAAGGGAATAAGAGGCGCTCCAGGGTAAAGAGGAATGTCAATCTCGCCAAAGGGAAGAGTTTTCTCTGGCTTTCTTTTTCGAAGCATCTCGATCGCTGCGATTGACCAAAGCGCCAGAAAGCTTTGGGAATCTCCTACGCCAAAATCAAAATTGCAACGTCCAAAAATAGGGGGATGATGGCGACAAAAAATACAACATGAAAATGTGTGTGTGTGTTTCTGTGTTCTGTGCGGTGATGAAGGGCCCTCTCTAGCACTCTGGCCCCTGGTTGTTTTGACAAGGCCCCCGGTCTGTGTTGGTATGGTCGCACGTTGCTGGTTGCTGGGCTGAGAGTACATCGCACTAGGAAAGAAATGGACTGAGAGAGCGAAGCTGCGGGTTTGCGATTGATGACGACACTGTCGCATTCTCCAGTCTCCCGCAGCATCAGTAGCAGCAAAGCAAACTTGACGGCCGCCGAGGTATCCATTTCAAACCCCGTCCGTCCGTTTCTGCTGTTTCCGTCTGGGATAGCAGCAGCAGGAAGAAGCACACTCCCACAGCTCTCCAGCGAGCCAACCATTGCATTGCTTTGGTGCTTGCCTGCAAAGCTGTAGTTGCTTCAGTGGACACCGGCCCCGTGGTCGCGTCTCCCAGCGGCTTGCTGGCGGGAAAGACTTCAGACATGGATGGGACATGGGTACGGATACATGGGGGGTTTGACAGGGGGCAATGGCATTGGCACGGGATCCGGACAAAGGAAGCGGGTGGGTTTATTAGCGGGTACGGAACGGGTATTGAATCAGAGGTTGACAAAGCTTGACGATAATGAGATATGGATATATGTCAAACTGTGTGTGCGGTGTGGGAGGGAGCAGAGATCGCGATTGGGGTTCTCGAACCCTATCACCACAACCTCCTGATTGTGTGTGAATGAAGGGGGGGAAGAGGAAAGAGCAAAGAGTCAAAATGCCATGAGTCGGAGTTCGTGTTATCGGGGGTGGATCTCCAAGGGGGCTTGGATGCCATGGATAGGAATGAGACGGGATAAACGGAAATGGAAACAGGGACAACTTGGAAGCAAAGTTTCATGGCTGAGTCTTTCGACAACGTACCCCAAAAATAAGGTACCGTGACAGAAGTGACAGACAAGTAAGAGAGTGAGAGAGATCCCCGACAGATTGGTAAGCTCTTGGGCTGCACGCTGTACCCGAGACGAAGGTTTCCATTTTACCGTGCCCAGTGTGCCATAGGACGGGATCACCGGTTGGGATACACTATGCGCGGTGGGCTTGATGGTGATGTTGCGGTTGACGCGGGCGCCGGCGACGCGGGTTTGATGCGCATCTAGAAGCAGCCCTTGGACCTTGGCTTGGCTCATGGGGTGAGTGGAAGGGGCGGGAGAAGGCAACTTCGAGAGCTTAATGACCTGTGTGTGTTGTTGTGTGTCTGTTTCGTCGACATTGATGCCCTGAGGCTGGCAGGGAATCGGTGACTTTGCTGCTCGCCTTGCGCTGCGGGTTTGTTGTAACTTGTGACTGGCAATCTATCATCTGCTTGACTCTTGGCTCCTGGCATAACCTCTCGATAGTGCGGCGTTTGACACGATGATCGGGTGTCCGTACTCTCTTCGTTTTCACCGTCGTTTCTCGATCCTTGTATCAAGCTTATTATGGACCTGTCTAAGGTGGAGAGTGGTCTGGACGCTGAAGGTCGAACAGTTGGTTATTGGAATGGACTCCGAATGGAGAAGCGCGTTATGGGCTAGGCCGGGGATCAAGTGCGTGGGCTTGACTGCAATTCCGGAAGGCCACGGGTTGCTGTCCCCCTTCCCCTACCCTTGGCCCTGGGGCTTCTGGGGCCTTTTCTCCCAGGCCTTGGATCATCACACTTACCGGCCGACCCTATCGGCAGTCCGGGGAAGACAACGAGGTGGGAACTTCGTTTCAGTAGCTTCGGGTTCGGCATGGGGCATGGGTATGGGAACTTGAGAAGAAAGAAGACCAAAGTGAGCGGCGCCAACGCATGGGGGGACGTGTCTTCTGGGTCCGTCGCGGAACTGCTGTGTCGCAGACGCTTCAAATCATTCATGGATATGGATCGCATGGGACCTTGGACCTTGAAGGCGTGAACATCTGTATCTCGAGGTATTCGCATCGATGGCTGGTTCGGCGGTCAAGCTCGGGGACAGGAACGGGACAACGAGATGGAGCCCGCCCAAGCTCCGTTCATGTGGATTGTTTGGAGGTCTAGGATGGAGTTTAGAGCTGTCGATGAGTGGGTATTATCCTTTTTGATGGGTTCCAGTTTGCGGTTTGTGTGCGGTGTGCGTTGAAGCTGTATGAGTATCCGTCGTTGAAATTGGGTATCGTATCTGCAAAGGTACTTTGATCAAAGGAAAAGCAATCAGTTGGATCAAAAGGTCATAGAGTCTAGGTAGGACCACTGGGGAAGTTGAGAGTTCTCTCCCCTTACCCAGCGCTGGACGTTAAGGTCAGATCGTCCAGGTGGCAGGTAGGATCATGAAAGAGTATCAGATCAAAGGTTGATAAGGATCTCTCGATGATAAGGCCAAGGCGGACGAGGCAAGTGTCTCTAGACTGTAAGAAGGTGGCAGGTAGTCTCTTCCACTCCTCATCTGCCTGGCCCATCATCAGCAAGGGCGATGACTCCTCCTCGGACCCAGGGGAACTGGAATCAAATGGGAAGGGAAGATACGGAAGCACAGGTTTGGAGGCATAAGGTACGAGGTGCACGAAGTGTGCGACACACTGTGTACAAGATGCCTCTGCGGACTGCAACAAGTGAAGGTGGGAGTGTGAGAGAAAGTAGGAGGATAGCTACACCCCTCTTTCTCTCTTCTTGCCGGTTTCCCATCTCCTCTCGCAGCCGGGGATTCCTTATTTTGGTATCAGCGACCCAACCACACATACCTCGTCCTTCAGACACACACACCATCCACACTCAGATACCGTCAGTTGACACCTGGTGACCAAGACTTGACACCCGTGGCCGCAGCTTGCCACCCCCAGGGTGTGTATCCAAGTGGTGTTGTTCTTGCTCATTGCCTAATGGTCCATCCGTCCATCACCTGCGCCAACGCCAGCGGCGTCCGTCTCCTTGCTCCTTTCCTGTTGTCGCTGTAGTTGTTGTTGCGTTGTCGGGCCTTGTCTTACCTTTTTGCCTTGGTCTTGCTCTTTGGTGCTTGAGACTGGAGGGTGCCAGGTGCTCATCCATCCATGATCCGGCCATCCATCCATGATCCGGCCATCCATCCATCGCCTTCCCTTCCTTTCGCCGCCACGGGCCTTTGTCTTCTGCAGGCGGTTGAGTTTGGTACGGGCGTCAGGTTTGGCTGCATGTTGCTGGAGAAAGCACCCGGGCTTGCCAAAGCCAAGCTGTACTGCATCAACATGCTCTCTGTCTATCCGTCAGTCATTCTCCTTCTCCTCTCCCTTTGTACTGGCTCTCTGGGGCTCTTTGCCTTGTACCAAAGAAGACTGGCCCGCCACAGAAAGCATGGAGGAGTCACCAGCATGAGAGGTACGGAGTAGATACCGAGGAAGTAGGAGAGAGAGCGAGGTACATGGATGTACCGCAGTTGACTGCGGATACCTTGGATCCTGGGTTGCATCCGTCCGGTACCGTGGGTACCTCCTGACCCCCGGTCGCCGTCTCTTGACATGCCCCAGGTCTTGCAATGTACCCCATGTACCTCCCTTTCTCCTACACACAACACACACACACACACACACACACACAAACTTCCTCAGCCCAGCAAAGAGGAACAAGGTAAGAGAGAGCCGACACCAAATGATGGAGGTACCGCGTATGTCTGGTGTGTGTGTGTGTGTCGCTCTCAGTCATTCAACAGTCAGGTATGAGTCTGTCTGTCACTCCCATCCATCCCATCCCATCTCCGTATCCGTCCACCACCACGGTCCCTTTTACTTTAGCCCTGGCCGTCGCACTCATCTCACCCTCCCTTTCCTTTTCCTCTCTTCTCTTCTTCAACGCAAATACAACATCACGAAGAACCACAACCCAATACTGACGAGATTCTCTTGTCACAGTCACGATAATCGCAACAGCCACAGCAACGCCAGCCTGATCTGCCAACAAGTCTACTAGTCGACCCGTCGAACTGAGCCTACCTGCACAGTTCCACACTTGCATCGCATCTCTTCCGCTTCTAGCAGTACGTCAATAGTAAACCCTATCCTACCGCACAGCACCGCACTGAACTGCGTCACATCCTCCTCCTCCCTCTCCCACCTTGGTGACTCAACACCACCACTTCTCATCGTGGGATTCCTCCCACATACTCTACCAGTCTCATCATTACTCCTCTACTCAGCACCTGTAGCTAACCATCGATATCGCGTACAGACACGTCTAGAAGCACCAGACACGTCTAACGACATCATGGCGACCATGGCAGCTGCTGCTTGCGATATCCACCAGGCCTCCAACATGAGCCGAGACAACTTGACTGTTGTAGCGGCTCGGAGTGTTCCTGCGACGACTGTGACACGATCTCACCCCCTCCCTACTCCTCCCAACTCCATCTCTCCCGCCCTCCCGCCTCACGGCCTCAAGGCCCAGCTTCAGAAGGCCAGGCTCGAGCCCATCGACTCAGACCTCGACCTGCACGACGACCCGACTGGTCGCAGGCAAGCATCGCGGTCACCCTCCTACGATGCCACCGGTGCTATCAGCACCACCCTGCTGGCCAAGCACCACCTCCCCGAGATCCTCCTCAACCACGGCCCTCTGGCTATCCGTCACATCATGGGCTACCTGACAACGTCTGTTCCGGGCTTCGCAGGAATCCCGCCGACAAAGGCGCGTCGCCTGGTCGTTGGAGCCTTGGAGGGTCGCGGAGGCGAGGGCGGCGGACCGGATGGCGATGTGGAATTTGAGAAGGTGGGCTGGGGTCGATGGGATGCCCGACGACGTGGTCAGGCCGCGCGCGGGTCTACACCCCCTACTGACTACCGATCTGGCATTCCCATCAACAAGACCAGTGGACGCGGCGCCGATAGGTCTCGCCTGAACGTCGCCTCGTCCAGCGCTGGAGATTCCATCGTCTTCTCTCACGACGACCGCGACGCCATGATGATGGAATGCGAAGCGGATAAGATGTCCCTGGATGGCTCGGCCTCCGCCTCGTGCTCCGAGGCCCCGGATGACGATGACATCGCTATGAATGATGATCCCGAGGACGCCACCGATGACGAGGATTGGGCTGCCGTTGGAGCTGCCGCTCTGCGCGCCGAGTCTTACAACACAGCCGGCGCAACCGCACAGTCTGCTGGACGCAGCTTCCTCTCCACCGGTGTATATAACTCGGGAGGAATGCGAACTGTCTCTACTGGCATGGCACGCTCGCTCCAGCCCATGCCCTTCGACTTCACAGCGCTCCAGGGCCCGTCTGACGCGCAGGAGCGTGAGGCGGTCGAGGCTCTGTTGCGCCTGGGTTCTGTATAACACCTTTTTTTGCATAGCACGGCGTTGGGGGATGGAAGGTCTGCGCTGTGCGATCGGTCTGTTTGACCGATGAGAAAGCATGTCTCCTATTTTCATTGGATTCGGACTGGTTGGCTGAACCAAGGATACCGTGTCATGACTTCACTGACCGAGCCGGCGCGCTCTGGGTCATGCATCACCATTCTCTGGCATTTGTCATGGCACGGCGGTTCTACACTACATGGGTTCGGCGTTCCTGGCATTGGAACGGTAAATAACGCCCTCGCGCGAAGGGCAATCATTGTGGCCTTGGGCACCACTTTGCATTACGATCAAGGCTCTACTGGAGGATACCCCGACATATTTGGTCATCAACACGTTTCGACTCGCTACTACTTGGGCCGGCTGGCTATCTTGGGGACTGTCGTCTCATCTCCCCGCCTCTGCCTGTTTGGTCTCGTCTTGGAACCTGGTTCGGAGAATCTGAGCCCTTACCACAATCTTTGTTCGGCTTTCCCCAAGCATCGGTCTGGTTGAGACCAAGGCAACGCGGTGGCGTCGACGACAGGTTGGAATGGGCTGGCCTGACAACACCACCTCCCCACAGACACACTTCGATTCTTTCCCATTCATGCGTATACCACATTTTGCACATACCCCCTTTTGCTTTTTGTTCACACATCTGCATCTCCCCACTTCAACACGCCGTGGGGAATTACATCATCTGGCGCTGGGCGAGCTTCACCTCGTCAGCCATCACACTCCGCGCCCCTTTTTGCGCGCTTCACACCAACACCTGTTTAATTAGTTTTGGGGTTGACGAAGACGACGAAAAGATTATGGATATTCGTGTCACATGAACACTGAATCCATACGACACATTGATTTTGTGTTTGCGAACTGGAAGAGTCAGCATGAGCTTGGCTGTTTGGCAACTCTCGCGGAGGACAGGACGCGCAGTTAGAAACGAGGAACCTTGGTGATGCTTGGCTCGCTGATATCGCCTACCTATACGATCGGCTTCAGAGCACTATGTCTCTAGGACATGAGAAAGAGCAGAGGAATTGAAACCAAAATCAAAGAAAAAAAGGAATAAGAGAAATTACCTCCCTCTGGTTTTTTTTGGTTTTTTTTTGGTGAACGGCGGGATCTGGGTTTTCCGGGATTGGGCGGCTAGGTCTAGCTCTCAAAGAATGGAACTCTTGATTGTTTCGTCCCATCCTAGCGGTGTTGACTGTCGCGTGATTACTCGGTGTGTTTTTGTGATTTATGTACGCTGACGTCTCCTCACAGTGAAACAGTACCCATGTCGAGATGGATCGTTTGTACCAGTCGAGACACTGCTCCCAAGGTGATCATCACCCTGAATTACTGGTTCAAGGTCTGGTCAGAAGACAGCCTTGATGTTGCTAGTGAGCATGGTCTGCTTCTTGGGTTGATTGTGGCTACATGTTGTCGAGAGGCTTTCCTATATGCATTATGGTCTTGAGACATTCAGGGGTTCCGCCGCCTCATGAAAAATATCTCACGGCTTGCTCTGCATATATTGTTGGCAAAACTATATCTGCTATACCAAGCAGAACATGTGAGTTCTCACGGGCATTATGAGTTCGTAATCTGACAAGCTGAATGAATGGCCTAGATAACCAAAGTGTTGGTTTACCAGAGTCAAAGCCAAAGTTCTCTGCCTCTTTTCACTTGATGAGCCCCTTTTGTGGGCTTTCGTCCTCTTTTCAACTTGGTCACTCGTGGGAAACCAAAACATCCACAGAGAAGTACTCGCACAAAAGATTTTTGTGTATGTATTGCAATTACTTTTACAGTGACCATACCTTCAAGCCACCGAAGAAGGCACTTCTAGACGAGAAACTCGTTGGGCACATACAACGGCATAGAATCCTCCCACAAACTATCCGTCAGCATCCGCTTGTTCGACCCGTCCGCGTCCATGACGATGATCTGCCCGTACGGCTGGAACGTCTGGTCATAGATGGCCGCCTCGTCCCGGAACCCGTACATGCCGCTGGAGTACAGGATCCGCCCGTCGTGCGACCACACGGCGTGCGCGTCGTTTGCGCCGCTGGACGTGAGCGTCTGCAGGTCCGTCCCGTCAGGCCGGATAGTGCAGACGTCGAAGTTCGTTGCCGACGTCTTGCGCGTGAAGACGATGCGCTCGCCGTCGGGCGACCAGAAGGGCAGGTTGTCCGTCGCGTTGGTCAGGCTCCGCACCGTCTTGGTCTCGAGGTCGATGACGCGGAGGCCGTAGCGAACACCCCACTCGCGGAAGACGAGGCTGCGACCGTCCGGGCTGTAGGAGGGGAACCCGGAGTGGACGGTGCCGTCTGTCAAGGCCTCGTAGTAGCTGCCGTTGGAGGTTGTGCGGTAGACGCGGGCTTTGCCCGTCGCGCGGGACTGGAACCAGGAGCCTAGCCCGAAAGCGATCCACTGGCCGTCGCTGGACCAGGCTGGTTGGAAGGCGCCGGCGAGGCCCTTTGCGACGAGGGCGGCGTCGATCTCGCCCGTCTTGGAGGAGTCGAAGACGAGCTTGAGGTCGGTGCCGTCCGGGTTCATAGAGACGATGGAGGAGTTGCCGAGCTGCTTCTGGGTGATGACGAGGCGGCCCTGGAGGGAGAGCTGGGGGAAGACGTCGGTGGAGCGGTATTCCCAGTCCGCGTCCCAGCTGTAGAGGGGCTTCTCCATGGCGCGGGCGGTGAAGCCTACTTTCTCGTAGATGACGAAGCGGCCGTCTGGGGACCAGGCTGGCGAGCGGATCGCTGCTTTGACGGGTGCGTGGGCGCCGGAGGTGTAGTTGTAGCCTTCGTTATCGCCGCCCTTGATCAGATAGGCGATGTTGTCGCTGCTGGATTCATCCGAGGTGCTGTCGTCATCAGCCAACCACTGCGGGAACATCTTGACGCTGGCGCCAGAGGTATGCTCGATGCGGTCTTCTCCCGTCTCGAAATCGACCGAGACGATCTGAGAGATGGCGGCGGCGAGGGACTCGGGCCGGTGCGCGTCCCACGTCTGCTCGGTGGTGATCTCATAGTAGAGGATGCGTTTCCCGTCGGGGCTCCATTTCGGCGAGCCGAGACAGTATCCCGTCTTTGTGGCGACCTGGCGGAACCCGGAACCGTCCGGCCGCACAACGTAGACGGAGAGCTCTTGAGTGTGTTCCCAGCCGGTACCGTTGCCGTGACCCCTCCAGGCCGTGTTGCGGTCCGAGGCGAAGGCGATCCACTCGCCATCCGGGGACCAGCTGGGTCTGAAGTGGCCGTCGGGCAGCAGAGGGTCGCCGGCGATCTCGGGGGTGTTTGTGAGGTTGCGGCGGACGCCGGTGGCGATGTCGAGGACCCAGATGTTGGCGCGGTAGCCGTTCTCGGTGGAGACGTAGGCGAGTTTTGTTCCGTCTGGGGAGAGGGCGCCCGCGTCTTCGACAGCGGGTGTGGCGATGAGCCCTTCCAGGTTGGAACACGAGGCAGATGTCGAGTTACCGGTGCCGGCAGAGGAGAAGCTGCACCGGTAGAGGTCCGAGTTGCCGTCGCCGTTGCGTTCGGTGGTGAAGGTGACGTATTTGCCGTCCGGAGAGAAGGCGGCGTGGTACTCGAAGTTCGAGGCGTTGCCGAGGAGCTTCTGCTCGTTTGTGCCGTCTGCGTTGGCGATGTAGAGCTCCGAGGTCGAGGGCCCAATGCGGTTCATGAGGAGGACGCCCTTCTTGCCGTCTGCGGCGGGGAGGCCGCGGGCCGAGTGGGCCTGCGGGAGGGAGGCGAGGTTGAAGTCGGCGCGGAGCTGGTGGACGTGGCGGGCCGAGGCCGACGAGGTGGCCAGGCAGAGGTAGACGAGGGAGGAAAGGAGTGACGACCGCATCTTGAGGGGCATGGGTGGCGAGGCACACCGCTTTGGAATGAACGAGAGAGAGGTGGTGGTAGGAGAGAGAGAGAGAGAAGAGAGACCCGAGGTCATCTACATTCTTTCGTCTGGTATTTGTCTTTCTCGAAGATGGCTCGACTTTGCCATCGCCAGCACTCTCGCACATGGTAGAAGTCCGAGAAGGACCCAGGAAGGGGAAGAGCTTTCACAGCAATAAACCAGGGTCCTGGACATCGGCACTGCAAGGTACTCTTCTCTGGGATATCGAGAAGTCTGAGTCTTTTCTCAGGAGAGAAATCTTATTGGCTTCCATGACGATTGCGACGTATTCCTTCCCGCTCAATTGCCGCTTTCCGCCATGGGCAGCGGTTCAGAGTCTTGGCGGAGTGGAACATCGCGGGTGTAAAAGAGCTTGTTTGGAGAAACTCCAAAAGTTATCCCCCGTTGGGGGTGACATCCTGGGTTCCTGAGCGGGTTGCCATTCGATCGGACCAGCCCCACCGAAGGGCTACTCTCGGATAGCTCCCGTAACTTAACTTCTCTACTCCGTAATGCAAGACTGATCGGACCTATCCAACAGAGTCAATTGCCATTAAACACCGCATGAGGAAGGTTCTTCTCTTCCGGAGGGCGGTATCCAATGGTGGTGAAGGATTTTCTAACCCTTTCTCTTCCATGTGCGTTCTTCCCTAAGACTCCGATGAAGAAAAAGTTTTAGTAAAACGTGGGTGCGTGGCTGCGGGGGAGATGCGAACGTTGTTGTACTGGGGTGGATGATCCCGTTCTCCTCCTCCTCCCATAGGCTATCCTGTAGGCTATCGAGCTAGTTGCATGACGTTAAAGTCATGTTAGGTTGTCTTATCAATCAATCGATTCCTTAAGGGGAGGCTCAATTTTCCTCAGACTCGCCATGCATAACTTCGGCAGAGATCGGTCAGAAATCGGCAACCGACATGTCAGTAAACGCAGAAGCCTCCTTGCATTCTATACTAGCAGGTAGGAGCCGAGGTTCTTTACTCGGTCTTCGGCATTTGATCAGACTGCAAGTAGATCTATCGATGTTTGGCTCTACCAAGTGGATAGTCAGGCGGTATAAGAATGGGGGTGCGGAATGGTGTCTCTAGAGGAAGTATAGCCGATGCAGGGCAACACTCGATTCGATGTACATCAAATTTTCCTTAGACTGTACCAGATTATCTGTTTTCCTTTACGAGAAACTCTCCTGCAAAGTGCGACAATCCTTGGGATACAGGAGCACTAGTATCTGCTTGTTCAAATCAACACTGTGACTTTCTTCGATGCAGACTTATGCAAGAAGTTCAGACCCGCGAACATACGACGTGTCGCTATCTAAAGAGTTGTCAAGCAGTCTGAACACTTCAACTCCATGACGACCTGCATGCGCCACACCATCTTCCTCCCGCCGCTGACCTGCAAAACATCTGCAGTTCTGTTACCTTGACTGCCAATGGGCTCTCGCCAGCGGACAAATCGGGCAAGTGGCGCTCGGGTTCGGGAGACCACATCCCTGTAGCATTCGGCTCCGGTGTCCTGGTCTCCGAACCCATCACCCAAGCAAAGTTTCCAAGTGCCATCCCACCTATGATCACTAATTGCAGTTCGGATTGGTGAGATTCTCAGAGGAAACAGATAAAATCGAAGGCATGGAAATCATGACAAAATTCTAGCCCCGTAGGATTGTGCAAATTCGCGAACCTGCCAGGACACATCGTGGTTTCACTTGTGAAGCATTCGCATTCAAGCATTTTGATTGTTACTCATAATTGGTGCAAGTCCGAATCGCTTTTCCTGACCTCTGACCTACTACGACACAATATAAACCAACTTGGTTCCGCTCACCTTGCCTTGTCTAACAAGATCAAGACCCTTCAGGACGCCTTCGAGGCCGCTTCCACCCTCATTCACAGTAGGCTTGTGAGCCACAATCTTGCCCTCCCCCAACAGCCGCTCGGTATCAGCCCAGAACTTGCTCCCAAACTCCAAATCCGCCGGGATCGCCGGCAAGGCCTGCGGGCCAAACTGGCACGGCTCACCGATGGCAGTATACGCTAGCGTCATCTTGGGCGTCACCTTGCTGTTGATCGCCGAGACGAGCTCCGCCGGCACGGGCCGCAGGGTGGAGTAGACGCCGCCGTCCTCCGCGATCGCCTTGACGCTGATGTCCGCAGACGATTCCGAGGAAATGCAGTCCAGCACGTGCTTCAGCTTGCCGCCCGCGCTCTTCTTGATGTCCTCCGCGACGGTGGCAGACTTGTAATCCAAGATTTCATCGGCACCCAGCTTCTTCAGGTAAGCAAAATTATGAGGCGAGGCCGTCGTGATGACGTACAGACCAGACAGCTTGGCGTACTGGATTGCCAGCGCGCCGGTCGCCGTGCTCCCGCCGTAGATGAGAACGGGCAGTTTCTCGGTGCTGGGCTGGTCAAAGTACGGCAGGCCGAGACTCTGGTACAGGCCCTGGCCCACGGTTGTCACGCTAACGCCGAGGGTGGCGGCCTCCTCGAACGTGACGTTGTCCGGGATGTGGAGCTGCAGGTCGCCCTTGACGGTGATGTACTCGGCAAAGGTGCCGTCCTCGTGGTGCACGGCATTGGACCCGTGCGCGACGCCGGCGATGCGATCGCCCTTCTTGAAGGACTTTGCGACCTTGGAGCCGACCTCTTCGACGATGCCGGCGTAGTCGCAGCCCACGCGGGCTCCTTTGACGGCAAAGAGGTCGATGTGGAGGATGTCGGTGGGGTTCAGGGCGACGGCCTTGACTTTGACGATGAGGTAGTCGTCGCGGAGCTTGGGAATGGAAGCTTCGACGACTGAGGCCTTGCCTGCTCCCTGGATGACGATGGCGTGGTTGGAAGACATTTTTGTGTACATGTAATGGTTCCGTGTATTTGCTTGAAAGATTGATTGCAATTTGGTGGTAATGAAGAAGGATACCGGAATCTTTACGTAGACATCGTTCCTCAATTGTCATTTTATGCTCATCTCTCCGTATGCTTTCTCTCATGCTGAAACCCAAAACTGAACATTATTAAGCACGTTCCGTTCGCCATGATGCGCAATCACGAACCGCAAGTGGCCTGTTCGCCTTGCTGCTGTTGCGGAGTTGCGGATAGCAGACGGACGATCAACCAACGAGTTGCGGATGGGACTAAAGCCCCACATTTGACGGGCTACGGATGCATTCAAATCGGCGCCGGAGAGTCTCCACTTTCTCGGAGGCGATTATTAAACAGCCCCCGGGACGATTATGGTTTACTCACCACACGCGAGCGGTATAGGAGACAAGGCGATAAAATGGGACCAAAACTTCTACGTGCTGGAAGCCAGTCTTTGTCATCCCGAGGCCCTGTCCGGCCCCTTCTTCCGGATAAAGACGTAGAGAGGGCGATGGCTTGCCCGGTCGCCTTTCAAGACGGCGGAGAATGGAGTATCTGAAGGCTCCGAAAGCACACGCCACTCGCTCTAATCTTCTAAAGTGCCTTTCTCTACGAGCTTACCAATAGTCTTCAACTTCGACGCACACAACTTGAGATCTGTCATCATGGCTAAAGTTTTGACTGTTTTTCTCGATTTTAATGGCTAAGATATATTGGTACTAATTGGGGGCCATTGTATTCCAAATTGCATCTATCGTCTAGTTACTTAAGTCGTACGCGATTTCCACCTCGAGATTGCATGGTTGGACAACCTATTCAACTCATCCAGCTTATTCAATCTTCCAAGTTCTCACCATTCATAGCCAATTTTCAGTTCCACCCTGCAATCATGTCATCGCCTACCAAGCGAACAGTCCTCATCACAGGGTAAGTGTGGTTGCCTCCGAGATACCTTCTATGCTCCTCTACTTTGCATTCCCCACGCTTGGAACGCTGACATGTCTCTGATAGATGCTCCCAAGGGGGTGTCGGTAACACGCTGGCACTCGCATTCGCAGCCCAAGGCCTGCGCGTCTTCGCAACCGCCCGTTCGCTTAAGTCGGTGGCGAACCTCACAGAAAAGGGCATCGAAACGCTCACGCTCGACGTGACGAGCTCGCAGAGTATCGCTAGCGTAAAAGAGGAGATTTCAAGACGTACAGGCGGTACCCTTGACATTCTGTACAACAATGCGGGTGCTCGTGAGTCCTTCTTCCCCATCTGACACTCCTCCCCAATAATAGAACCTGTGAAGCACGGAGCAACTAACATAGTATTTTTCGGCATCAAGTCTACGAAGCGCCAGCAGTAGAAGCAGACTCCTACCGCACCCGCCAAATGTTCGACGCCAACGTCTTCGGCCTCTTCGACATGGTGACAGCCTTCACCCCGCTCCTCCTCGCCGCCGTCTCCACCTCCCAATCCTCCCAGCAACCCACAATCGTCAACGTCGCCTCCGTGCTCGCCCGCCTCCCGGGGCCCTTCACGTCAGGCTACAACGCCACAAAGGCCGCCGTCGCGGCCTACTCTGACACCCTCCGTCTCGAGGTCGCGCCCCTCGGCCTGCGCGTGCTGACGGTCTACATGGGCGAGGTGGCCACCTCCATCATCCAGGCCAACAATATCAGCTTCGACAGGGACAGCCTGTACGTCGACGCCGAGGATAAGGTGCGGGAGCGCAGCGCCACGCACGAGAAGACGACGATGAAGCCTGATGAGTTTGCGAGGCAGGTAGTGCCGCTTGTGCTCAAGAGCGGCGGGAGCCCGTATGTGTGGAAGGGTACGAACGCGTGGCTTGTTTGGTTCTTGAATGCGTTTGGGCCGAGGACGGTGTTTGATGGGACCATGAATGCGGGGGCGGGGTTGAACGATGCGGTGATTAAGAACAAGATTTTCCAAAGAGGCCAGGAAAAGGTTAAAAAGGCCTAGATTCTGGGTCTCAGGGGCGGGTGGTGTATGAGTGAATGATTGGGAGGTGATGTTACGTGATCTAGAGCGGCATCTTGATTTCATTTTTGACGCGTTTTTGGTTTTGGTTGTTAATTTTATTACTGAAATGAGCCGTAATCAGCAGGAGAGTATAACCACTGGGGCGTAATCGAATCTTCGTTTCTTCGAATGTTTCACGGAGTACCTCAGTTCAAGAACCTCACGAGACTTCCTTCACATTCCCCCGGGCTTCCATCTTCTAACCTCGATACATGACAGGTTTCACTCCTGCATCTCCACTCATTTATGAGCCTACTGTCCTGATTATGAGATAGTCATGGGAACCTCTGAAATAACAATTGACCATGGAGGTCTTCGTTGGCACATAATTCAAAGCCGGATGATTGGTGGTTCGAGTCGGCGCCGAGCCGACCCCGTCCAGTCCAGCCGGAGCCGTTACGGCCTTTTTCGGCATCGGCCTTTTCGTACATCACTTGATTCTGCTGTTGACCTACCAAGAAGATATCTCTTTCCCGCTGGACACGGCCTCACGGGTTACTCCATACGCCGCACCCCTATCCCTGCTACGATGCCCAACATAGTAGGACACAAACTCCGGCAACGATCTGAAGAAACCTAGACCTCTACTTGAGGAGCCAAGATTGAGATACAATCTTGTTAAAAGCCGGTCGATGAGAGGGATGTAACGGGGACACTAGACGTAAATACCGTGAAGTGGGCACTCGGCGCGGCCTCTGTTAGTCAGTATCGCCGGATCACAAATCAACGATACCTTCTTACGAAGCATCACTTTCCAAACATCAACTGTTGACATCACGAGAAAAAGTTGTATCGCAGTTGCCACAGTTGTCCTTTCGGCAACATTCACATAACCCTAGGCTACATAAGCGACCCATCTCCAGGAGAAGATACATATTGGAACAAAAAACCCATACGAGATCTTGACAACACAACATCCAACAATCACTCACTCACTCACTCTCTCTCTCTCTCTCTCTCTCTCTCTCTCTCTCTCTCTCTCTCTCTCTCTCTCTCTCTCTCTCTCACCATCTCCTCATCTAACTCCAGTAGCAATGTCCCTCCCAAAGACGTATAAGGCGTGGCAGGTCAAGGAGGCAGGCGCCCCTCTGCAACTCCGGACGGCAGAGTTAAAGGCGCCAGGGAAAGGCGAGGTCCTCGTCAAGGTGCTCGCCTGCGGCATCTGCCACTCGGACGTCGGCATGCAAAAAGGCGAATTCGGCCCCGTCATCCCCGCGTCCCGGGCGGCGAGCGCGTTGGAGGAGCTTGGCATGGAGGTGAGTTTGTACTCTCTGGAAACCTTTGGATTATAATCAAGCCGGAGATGAGAGGGGTCTTTGGGGAGGGAGATCATGTTGAAGCACACTCAACTGACGTCCATACAAGGCCACGACGGAACCTGCGCAACATGCCAGCTAGGCCAATTCCAATCCTGCCAAAACGGCTCAATCAACGGCGTCACCCGCGACGGAGGCTACGCAGAATACGTCACCCTCCGCGCCCAAGCCGTCGTCCGCGTCCCAGCAGACCTCGACCCCGCCGAGACGGCGCCCCTCCTCTGCGCCGGCGTCACCGTCTTCAACGGCATCCGCAAGATGGAGATTACCCAAGGAAGCCTCGTCGCTGTCCAAGGCCTCGGCGGCCTAGGCCACCTCGCCGTGCAGTACGCCACCAAGATGGGCTACCGCGTCGCGGCCATCAGCTCCGGCGCCGCGAAAGTGGATTTCGCGTCTGAGCTGGGTGCCGAGTGCTTCATCGACAGCAGCGTCGAGGACCCCGTGGCGAGGCTCAAGGCCCTGGGCGGCGCCGAGTGCAAAGGCTATTAGCCCCCTTACGGGCGCGCTGCGGGTGCGCGGCAAGTTGTTGGTGCTCGCGGCGGTTGGGAACATCGAAATCAGCTCGTTGCATTTGATCGCGGGCGGCTGTTCGGTTCATGGGTGGCCTAGTGGGCACGCGCGGGATTCGGAGGACGCGACCGAGTTCTCGAGGAAGCAAGGCGTCAAGTGCCTGATTGAGAAGTTCCCGTTGAGCGAGGCGCCTGAAGCGGTGGAGCGTATGATGTCGAATGAGGTGCGCTTTAGGAGCGTGCTGGTCATGGAGTGAAGATCTGTAGATTGCATCTTTGAGGCGCGGCCATTGTCAGGGGGTTAGCAAGATTACAAAGCCAAGAGTGTTCGAGGGCTGTTCGCCTTTGTTGTTGGGCAATAACTGTTACCACATACGGTGACGAGACAGCATGACAAGAGGTCAATGACTATGCGTAGGCCGTCTCGCAAGTGTTGGATCATAGGCACGGCGTAGAGAAGGACTGTACTGTAAGATGGCTCGCAACCTCATTAGCAGACGTGTTTGAGGCGTCCCGCGAGATGATCGTCGTGCTCAGCGTGGCTTCTTCAGGCATCTCAGTAGTCAAGTATAGCAGCTCGTAGAGTGTGGCGTGCCCAAATCTTCAAAGGATCCCGTTGGTTCTCTGGTTTGTGTCCGATGTCTATCGTACAACACGAATGAGTGGTCATGATGCACAGAGGAAGGCACCATCGCCTTATTGTGGTCAAGAGCATCTACGAGGAGACCGGCCTCCCCCAGAGAGCAGGGGCAGGGAGAATTGGTCCGAAGTAAGGGAACAACGAGGGATTAATGACCACTTCAAAGAATATTCCGCACACGATTGCATAGCAGGAACGAAGATACTCCGACGGCCTCCACATGAGCTGGCTCCTGTAGCTGGCAAGAATAGACATAGCAATAGCAATACAAGCGAGAGAGGATGTCAGACGCAAATGAGACCGGTGCGTTAATGTCATCGCCTTCGAAGCCTGCAAGACCACGAAAGCCACAGCGACGGACGCTCAAGCATTCCATCGACTCTTTCTGAACCAGGAACTGGAGCTCCCTCCTTACTTTTGCATCGAGCCCATGCAGCGGGAATTTGCCACTCGATAGTCCAGATCTATCCTTCAGTTGTCTACCCCACTCAGGAGCAAATCACTAGATTTCTTCTTCTGAAGACGTGACACACTGGACACTGCTTGTGTCGCGGAAGAAAGGGACAGGAGGCCTCATTGAGAAGGAGCCGTGACCTAGAACTGCATCATGCCGCAATCTGAGGGCGAAGGCGACAGTGGCCTGCATTACGCTGCCAAGTAGGTGACAAAATCGGTTGCCGCTCAATCGGTACCCTCCCTAACTCCTTTCCTGTTATTTCTATTCCTAATATCCATATTTCTCTAGTCTTTCATTTAAGGGTATTCTCATAGGAATTCACGAGAAACAAAAATTATAATAGTAACAACAAAAATGATAAGAAGATCAGGCATAGTAAACAGGCAAGTAAGTGTTAGAATCTTGTAAGCTAGCATCCCATTTTGCCGCCCACTTGGCTGCCATGTCCAGGCTAACGATGCACCGGACCTCTTTACTTCGACTTTGCTGAATAAGGGAAATTTGGTCCGCAGATTGAGGCGGAGACACCTTCAGTCGGTGACTTTGTTCATGTTGGTCAAGCATTGGGGCAAGTTCTGATTCTTGGCGTCTCATGGGGTGTGAACGGTCGGGTCATTTCGGAGGGTCGAATAGATCGATTTGATAAATGAACAGCGGGAAACAGAAATAGCTGGAAACAGCAATGGAAACAAACAAAACGACGATAAGGAGAAAGGGGGCCAGGGGTTGGGTTGCAGCTATTTTCTGCAAGTGGGGATTACCTCTGGCCACAGGCAAGATGGATATTCTGGTCCAGTACGACAGTAGCAGGCTTCTTGAACCGAAAACTACAGCATTGGAGCAGTCCGGAGGAAACTTCGTGTGCCAGGACCGACGCCTCGTCGGAAATTCTCACCATCGCCATCGAACAGCGGCAGCTGTTGTCGGAGCTAGGTCGCATCTGCTCACCAAGACTCCGCTTCTAGTTGATCACGGGCATCTGGCCCGGATCTAGGTAGCTGCTTTGCCTACAGCATTGACGAGCGACTACTCGTAAGTCGCTTGATAGAACGCTGGTGAGGATGCTTGGCAAACAGGAGACAAATGGTCGCAATAGAGATCGTCGTTTGGCATGCAAACGCCAAGAAAAGATAGGTCGCTGCTCTCCCAATTGATAGCACGGCTAATCGCCAGTTGACAACACGGCCCACTCGTCGACGTTCGTCTGTTGTCCACCCGGGTACCGGAGACCGGCAGACGTTTCAGTCCCCCGAAACTCAAGACTTACTCTTGATCATTGCCAAAATTGCCCGGCCAAGATGGAGCCAAGGCCAAACCAAGGCGTTGCCGTCTTGGATTTGAGAGGCTCCGGATACTCTAAAATATCGCCCGAATTTCAAGATTGTTTCCGTAGGGTTGCGCTGTGATTTCAGAGCCTCTGAATAACGGGGGTTGATATGTGACCTGGCGTTCCCTTTTTGCGCTCTTTCTCTCCTGTATTGCCCATCAGCATTAATTACGGCATGTAGAAGGGAGTACGGATGTGAAATTGGAAGATGGCTGTGGGCCTTGGCCACTCCACCTGTAAGCCAGTCGGTGCTGAGGCTTGATGTAATCCAAGGCCAGACAGAAAGCGCTCAAGCTAAAGCCAAGACGCCGAGAGGTTCCAAAGAACTGTTGCACAACGCAATACCATGCCCACGCGCTTTGCGGCCCATGGTCAGAAGCCAAGAAGGTCCTTCAAAGTCTGGAGCTCGTAAGCGGAGGCCAAGAGTGCATGGGCAAGATGGGAATGGAGCAAAGCCCACTATGCAAGAAGTCCTACTGGCATCTTGGCCTGATCCCGCCGAGCCAGGACACCACTTGCAGAGTCCTTCCTAATCTCGGCCTGGCGTCCGAACACAAGCACCCCATTCGACCCTCCGCATCTGGGGCTTTTCGGGGGACCACTCGTCCTTGAACTGCCGGGGTTGTCGCGATCGTCTGGGGAGGCGAACACGGTGGTCTGATTGAGTCTGGAATAACTGCGACCAAACGTGGAGAGTTCCAGCGTGGATGATGGCTCAAAACTCGAAAGAGTCATTGTGGTCTGTAGCTGCATCTGGGGCGTGCGGGCAGTCATGTTGCTGATGGTGCGGTCGTTTTCTCGCTCGGGTGTCGTGCATCCAAGATTTCGCCGGAAAGCTTGGTAAATTCCCGTGGCATTGGCAGGCTCATCGGGCTCGTGGCACATCGGCGACCCTTCTGGCGGCACAGCCAATGGATGATGACCATGCAGGACTGCACAAAGTGTGCGGGTATTCCTTCGAGAACCTTAATTCTTCGAGCCATGTTAGTGAGAGTGTGGAACGAGCAATCACCGATTCGGGTAGAGGGAGTGAAAGTCAATCTGTTGATGGAGGAGGATGTGGTAAGACTCAAGCATCGTCGAGACGGGCTAAACAAACTCACAAATCGCGCAAATAGAATGCATGTGGCGGCCAGTGAGTGTGAAAGGAGCAATGCCAAGACTTGTTAAAGGCCTCGTTTTGATTGCTTCTCCTCTGATTGAGTGTAGAGCGCTGGCGATGTGGCCCCCCCCCCCTTGGACTGGCGAGAGTTGAAGCCAGGGCGAAACCACCCATCCTCGCAGGTCTTGGCATTGCCTGCACAGCCTCATTGAACGGCGAAGCGGCGGGCGCAAGGTGGACAGGATGGAGGATACAGGCTGAAGGTGCTTGGTATCTGCAGCCAAGAACGCCCAGCTTTCGTCTGGCTGGGCTTTGAAGCGGCAAATTATCAGGTTTTGCTGATACTCGAGTTCTTGGGAATGGTCTGCAGCGAACACACCATGCCAGTGAGGGATCCCGTGGACAGGCGGGGTCGGCCATGATGCGATGGCATGGTTTGTGAGACGGCTCGTCGTTCTTGGGCTCATGTCTTCTTTTTTCGACCAAGCTTGGCGCCGTAGCTAGGAGGGAGAAGGTCAAGTCGACTGGTCGACGAGACCGTTCACCAAGGGGAGTAGGGGAGCAGTCTGACACCAATTGGCGTACCGCCATCGTGGGTCGAACTGCCAAGAGTTAAGCGACCCGCTCACCTGAATACTTGTGAATATGACACTACTATGTATGGACGGGCGTCAAGCCTCGGGCACGTTGGCACGTTGAGTGCATGTTTTAAGGTAATCGACGGGGCGACATCTGGCTGGATCGACCAACTTAAGAAAAAGATGGCTGTGCCGGTGCGTTTGCGATGCAGTGTATTACACAAATTGCTAAGTGCCGTGATGGGAACCCGACAACGAGAAGGCAAATTAGATAGTCGAAAGGCAAAATAAAACGAAACCGTAGGGGATTGAGTGGTGGTTGAGTGTAAAGGGAGAAAGTGAACTGCCACACTGGGGAGGAATCTGTGGATGGCCGGTCAGGGACGGGATGATCTTGGGAAGGGGAAGGGGAGGGGGTCGAGAGGTACCTGCCAATACTAGAAATGAGTCTTGGCGGATCGAGGCTGGGTTGGTACTGCGTACTGTGGTAACTTCTATTGGTGTCGACTCGAGGCACGCAGTGCCACAGTACCTACTCCGTATCGTACCTACCTAACCTATTCGGAGGTACGTATCCCTCGGACCCCGACAGCTGCGTCGTTTTGGCACACGGCATCTCACCCTCCTCACCACGCCGCACGCCGCACCCTCGCCCACCACCCCAACCCAATCTTTTTCGATTTCCCATCTGTGCTTGCTTTCAAGCTCTCGGTTTAGGGAAAACGTTCAAGTTCCCTCATCCACGTATTTAAAGCTTGGCGAGCTCCACCGCATCTCACCCGCACCGAATGCGATGACCAACGCCCGGCACATCGGCTTCCCTTGCGTGGGCCATAACAGGCGGTATTGCGCAACACTTTCTGGACGAGCCGGTTTGAACGGCTTCTGGCTGACCATAGGGGAGCGGCGACTGTATCGTGGACATGTCGAGAAGAGGGGGCGACAACCAGCCGACAACAGGCGAGGACATTTGGATTGCGCGTAGCCCTTGGCGCTAAGGACTTGGCAGTCTTGGCTGCGGCGGAGAGGCCAAGAAGAGAGGAGCGGAAAGCTTCTTTTGGCTCTTGGGCATTGCCCCAAAACGTTGTCAGAATCTACAGCGTCCCCCCCGTCACCCGAAAGTCACCTGCCCCCCGAGGGTGCCGTCCCCCAGCTTATCGAGGGTCCGGCGCCACTTGTGTGTCCGGACTGTCGAGTTTGTTCCACACACGCTCGACTTGCAAGTCGAAAAAGTGGAGGGCGAATCGCTCGGTTAAGCAACTGGGTTATTTGTTGCGGGTTTGCCATCCTTCGCAGCGTGGCAGTTTCGATGTGGCCTGCGGAAATGACGAGCTGGCTGCATCCCGTCTTGCCGTGTGCGGATCGTTATTCTTGGGCCGGCTCCATGGGATGGAGAGTTATCAACATTTACGGGGTATGCGCTTATCGGAGCGTCCGAGGCCGCCGTCGCATCCTCGTCCCCACCCCGTGTCGTGTGTGTCTCTTTTCGCTTTCTGCTTCTTTTGGTACGAAGGCACGGAGACTTGGTCTCTTGGCTCTTGGGAGTCTGGGACTCGAAGCATGGAGGTCTTGGTATACGGAGTACTAAGAAAAAGCGTGGAAGGCTTGTCGTTCTCGCGCCCCTTACCCTGTCAATCGGGCACCAGGCATCTCCCATGTCCTGTTAATCGTCCTATCTCTCTGGCTGGTCGCCTGAAAGTGTACTCCGTACTTTCAGTGCGACGGCTGCTTTGCCCGTGACATCAGGTACGGGAGTACTTGGCGGCTTGTTTCTCAGGACAGGTCAGTCTTGGACTCTTGTCCCGTCAGGTCACCCCCCCCCCCCCACAAGACCCCCAGAGACCCCAAGCAATCCAAGGCCCAAAAATACTCGGCTCACCTGCTTGGCTGGAAACAGTGCTCCCTCATCTGAGACGGTCGCAGGCTTTTTCTTCAGACGACACAGAGTGTTGTGACCCGTACTCCGTAGACAGAAATACCTAATACATGGCCATTGTCTTGAGGAACATCCCCAACGAGCCGCATCGATGATGGGTGCGTGCCGCCGTTATTCCCATGAGCGTGGCAACCGGTGGCAGGAACAAAGAAGGCCAGATTTTCCCAGAAAGCTGGCAAGAACCATACCGGTACGAAGGCCGCCGCCGAGTAAAGGAGGACAGGAAATCAAACGCTGCGCTTGCGGTCATCAGCTGATGGCGAGCTATTGACCAACGTAAATGGACGCGGGTGCTCGCAGGATGAAGCAATAGGAACCAAGTGCAAATGCCAAGGTCTCGGCGAAGGGAGAAAGAGTGAAAACTGGAGATTTGCCAAGACGCCCCAAGACAGCCAGAGTCTTGGCATCGTATGCGCCCGGATGTTGCGGTGTTGGCGAGGTACTTGCGCTGTCAGTGGGTGCTGTCTGTTTTCTCATCAGGATTGGACTGTGCTGCTGAGCCTCAGCTATCTCTTTTATGTGTGTTTGCATGCTAAAATTGTTAGAAGGATGTGTGCTGACTACAGTGTAATTCCAGGCAAGGCTTGACGCACCTTGCCTGCCTTGTTGTCTCCCCCCATCATCCGCGACATCAGCTCGGCAGCCCTCGCCACCTCGGACCAATCAAAAGTCGGCTGGTCTCACAAGCCCCGGTCGCCAAGACTTTTGCCAAGACTCTTGGAAGGGTAGGAAGAGCGGAGAGGAAATGTGATTCATGAATAAAGAGAAGAGCCCATCGTCCATGCCCCCCAGATCAGACTGATTGATTTCCCTCGAGAACACCCAGTCTTGTGATAGTCGGCAGAAAAACATAAAAGCATTGCTGACCGTCTCTTTTTCTCCCCGTTCAGCTTTGTAGTATCCCAAGTATACTCTCGCCTGTTCTCGGCAATCTACAACCTGAAGCATCAAGAAGGACCCCACTCCTACTTACACAACCATCCAATCCCAACGCGCCTCACGGGACCCGGCACATTCCAATCTTCCGGTCTCTCTTCACCGAGCCCGCCAGCTCGGTCAACACTCACGCACACATACACACACCCCGGTCACGCACCATGTCCGCCAAACAAGAGAATGAGAGCTCTGCGAGCAACTCTCCCAAGAGCAGCACCCCCGCTCCCTCAACAACAACCAGCAACACTTCCCAGTCCGCCAACAGCACCAGTGCAGAGGACAACCTCATCTGCAAGTGGAACGCCTGCAACCTGAAGTTTGTCTCACCCGAGGCTCTCTACGTAAGTGGTGGCAATGCCACACTAAATCTTTATTTCACCCGAAACATCTCACTAACAAAATTAACAGGAGCACATCTGCGAACGCCATGTTGGCCGCAAGAGCACCAACAACCTCAACCTCACTTGCCAATGGAACTCCTGCAGGACGACCACTGTGAAGCGTGACCACATCACTTCTCACATTCGCGTGCACGTTCCTCTTAAGCCTCACAAGTGTGAGTTCTGCGGCAAGTCATTCAAGCGCCCTCAGGACTTGAAGAAGCACGTCAAGGTAAATCAACCAACAAACCACTCTCGCCATCTTCAATCATGCTCACACACATCGACAGACCCACGCCGATGACTCGGTGCTCGTCCGCTCGCCCCAGGACCAAGGTCTGAACGGCTATCGGGCGCAGCCTGGCAAAGGTATGTAGAGCTCAGTTTGCACACCCCTCCAAAGTCTGTCCTCTATTTTCTCCAACTAGAGGCTAATTTGCCTCCAGCTTCTTCTAGCTACTATGATCATAATGGCCACATTCGGACTAACTCCGCCGCCTTCGCACACCAGGCTGGGCATGCTAGCTACTATGCACCCCAACCATCTACAAACTATGGACTGTACTTCAACCAACAACCCTTGAACCCTCCCCGAACTGAGTACATTGGCCACCACGGCGGCTATGACAACCGCAGCAAGCGCGCTTTCGACATGGTTGACGACTTCTTCGCCCACGCCAAGCGTCGCCAGGTCGACCCGACCTCCTATCAACAAGTCGGCCGATCCCTTCTCCCCCTTCACGGCGCTCTCGGCCTGCACGCCGGTCCCATGCCCGGCTCCGACTACATGGCAGCCCCGCCTCAGCAGCATGTTCACCACCAACAGGCCGGCGGACCTCCTTCCGGCCCCGGACCCATGTCCCAGCAGTACTACCTGCCGCCCATGCCCAACGCCCGCACCAAGAACGACCTGGTCCAGATTGATCAGATCTTGGAGCAGATGCAGAGCACTGTCTACGAGAACTCGCACCAGGCCACGCAAGGAATTCACATCCACGGCCAGAACACTTTCGATCTCCGCCACAGCCCCTCGCCCCCGGGTGTTCACAGAGGCTCTCACGCCGGCATTCCAGTCACCCAAGACGGCTACCCCGTGTCCGCTGCTCACATGGCGTCCCCGTTGACCGCAGTCTCATCGACTGGAACCCCCGCCGTCACTCCTCCCTCAAGCACCATGTCATACACATCTGGTCACTCGCCCAGCCCCTCTTCCTCCGGCATGTCTCCCCAGTCGAGACACAGCTCCACAGCTTCTTCAGTCATGTACCCCAATCTCCCGGCCGTCAGCTCCGTCTTCCCCGGCCAGTCCACTGCCTCCACGCTCGGACCCAGCTTCGATAGCAACGAGCGCAGACGCTACTCGGGAGGTATGCTCCAGCGTGCCGCGCCCTCCTCGCCAAAGTCCCCCATCATCTACGAGGACTCCTCCAGCGTCACCACTCCCAAGGCCGAGTCCGTCGCCTCATCCGTCGGCTCTCCCTCATCCGAGTCGGACACTAGCGAGGGCGCCCGCGAGCGCGAGGAGAAGTACGACCAGTGGCTCGAGAACATGCGTACCATCGAGGCACTCCGCGAGTACATCCGCGATCGCATCGACCGCAGAGAGTACTCCGACGAGCCCGCCGAGAAGGCCGCCGCTGCTCCCGCTCCCAAGTCTCCTGAGGCTAGCCGTCTCAAGTCTCCGGAGCCGATGGAGGTTGACGCCAAGCCCGCTCCGGCTGCGCCGTTGTACCCCATCTTGCGCATGGCGAACTGAAGAAAGTCAGACAACCCTGGTGTCTGTGTCGAAGAGAGGCCTCGTCTTGGCGCGTGTACCAATAGCTGTGTGTGTCCTATAAGCGTGTCTTTTCAAAAAAGTTTTTCTCCAACCTTTGAATTGAGGGAAAAGTGATCGGTTTCACCAAAACTGGTTCGTATATCATTCTACTGCAAAACTTTTTTTCTCTTCTTTTATCATCAAATGCGCTTTTGGCAAAATACCTCCCAAGGCCTGTCGAAGCCTCTTTGTTACGTTTACATACCCTGGTCGGTGGAAGTTGAAAGGGGCAAAGTCGGATTTGAATCAACGCAGTCTTCAAAACGCAGATGGATTGGAGTGGACATACTCCCATCAACAATAACCAAACAACACTTTTGATTTTCACACCAAGCATTTTAACATGTCGACGGAAAGAGGACGAGTTTTAAACATTCGGGAGGGTGTTTTGCGAGTTCAAAGCATTATTGCTATGAGTGCGAAACATCTTGTTCTTTCTACTTCCCATCAACGAACGGTTGCGCGGTTTTTATTACAACGGAAATTATCGGAACGGGGAAATGATGAGATCATGAAAAGAAAACCAAACCAACCAAAACAAAGTCATGTTGCTTCGCCGCCTATGTAGTCAGTCTCCTTGGCCTTGAACGCAAAAGGGTCGAAATGAATGCTTATTGTTACCTCTGAACAATTTTGATCATCTGAACTTGACCATCTTGGCAACTGTGATATCGTAGACAAGCAACATTCCGAGGTCGAACTAGATCGTTTGGCAAGCTGTCTTGGGGTGTAAGTCAAGTCTTGTCTTCAACTGAACAGCCCTTCCCATGCGGGCCGTCCAGCCGAACATGTGTCGGAAAACCCAAGCCCCGTCTTGAGTCCTAAACCACCGGAACCGCCCCAAGGCCCCGACCCTCCTCGCTGCCGCTTTCGCTCCCCCGGATGGGATGGTCGGGGCCGCAAAGATCTACAATCTTTAAACTTTACCCATCATCTTAAAAAGTTCCGCCCGATTAAGTTGCTTGCAAAAGCCCGCAAGCCATGTCATCCACAAGGAACCCTCTTCTCCGCACGCCCAAATTCTAAGAATAGAAACCGGCACCAACGGTCTCTTCGCGAATTGATTCCTCGATACGGCCATTTGAGCCGTTTTGCATCCGTAGAGACGGTCTCCGAATATCCCGTCGTCGCCCGTCCCTAGCCGAGAAAAGCCTACAGATACAGAATAGAGAATGAAGTTGTCTTGCCAGGATGACCGGATCCGGAGCTTTGTACACCAGGGGGCCGGGGGCCGGGCTGCAGATCGTCATTCTCACGTCTGCCCAGGACGCCTTCTTCCTCAGTCACCCAACCCTAAAATTCTTCCTTCACCCTTTGAGGAATGTCACCGGAGCCCCGTGGCCTTCTTTGCGAGCCCTTTGAATGTTGTTCCAGCTCCAAGGCTTAGGTACAGCAGAGCGAGAGTCTGATTCAGGGCCCATGGAGTGGGCCTTCACGAAGGCCTTTGACCCCATTGACCAGCGTACCCGGCTTTTCTTAGAGAGTCAAGGTAGAATCAAATAGCCTAGATCATCAGGGAACCAGGATTGCCGGTACTGCTGTCTCTCCATGTGATAGTATCGACCCTACGCGAGCCCGAGTCTGTCGAGTGCTTCGACTGAGACATGAGCTGACGGGTGAGCACCTGCCAAGCTTTCCGGCTTACAGACAACAGCCAGGTCGAGGACGAAAACGCTCTCTCTTATTTCTTGGCGAGGTGATGTATAGCTCATACCTAAACTTTTCTCCCTTCAACACTTTTCAACACTTACACGAGTGTCTCACGGTCTACTTGAATTCTCCACATTGAATCCGACATCACATTGATCGAGACATTTTTGTTAGCTTGTCAACCCTGTGATCGGCCCTTTTCTCGGCGGGATCCGAGATCTCGCGGGGGGGATAGGGCACTGACAAGCCCGCATCGCAATGGCAAAGCAGCACACCGGGGTCCATGAGCACCAAGCCAACGACTCGCCTGTTCTGGATCCTTTACGTCAAGACGATGAACCTGCGATGCCTACCTAATAACCACACGATTCCAGACTTTTCAGCATACAACCAGTCTTGCATTTGCAAAAAAAATCTCGCTTAACAGCGGCGGACTAATTCCCCTGGTGAACCGAAATAACAATAAACTCAAAAAAGCCCAAATCATCCTACCCGTCATAAGATCTTAACAGACAAGGTCGCACTCCGTAGGTAACCGGCCATAAAACTTTTTTCTCCCTTCTCTTGTCTTCGCCCGAATGATCCGCAATTATCTGCGCAGATCCGGGGGTTTTGGTGCGAATTCTCGCAGGTGGCTTGAGACCCGCGCGACGAAGCTAAGCGGTTCGTGCTACTGCCCAATTCAGGTCAAACAAACCTCACCGGTCGCGGGTGGTGCCGGCTTGAGGCTTGAAGGGGTCTCAGTCTGACATCGTCGTGTCTCTCTTTTTTGGATGTGGAACTTTTTTCTTGACTACGGAAGGGTATTGAAGTAAGTCTAGGGAGGGTAGATATGGCTCATCTAGGTGACCAATCAGGTTCTTGAGGTCAGAGATTTGGTGCGATGTTGTCATCGTTGCGGTATAGCTGGATAGACTCTCACAAGCACGAGGAACAGTCAAGGGGGTGTTATACGAAATGGAAAGTGTATATAAGTAACCGAAGAGCCTCGAAGGACTGATGATCATTACCAGAGATCACCAAACACCCATACCTCAGCTATCAAACCACAAATATCAGAACACTTCCCACATCTAACCAACCACCTCAAAACTTCATATCAAACAACCTACCAACAATGCAATTCTCCATCAACACCCTCCTCTTCGCCCTCGCTGGCACCCTCAGCCTCGTCCACGCCTCCCCAGCCGGCGTCGCCTCCGGTGACCTCATCACCCCTCGCGAAGCGATCCCGTTCCCCGAGCCCAAGGCCAACTGCTGCTCCTGCGACCTCGAGGACCGCGGCGCCGGAAACTACGTCTGCAAGGTCGCCAAGAAGAGCATCTGCGCCGTGCCGCTCATCGCGTGCCCGCTCGACCCGGCCACCCAGGAGCAGTGCTGCTGCTGTGACCCCAAGACGCCCGCCATGCGCTGCAAGGCGATCCCCAAGGGTAGCGGCTGTATCTGCACCGCTGTCAAGTGCCCTTTCCAGTTTGACATGTCGTTCTTGCCGGCGGGCGCTGTCTGAAGTCTCTACGGATAGAGTTGTGGGAATTTGATGAGATCGTCATGAGACGGGTTCAGGGATGAAGGGCTGGTTGGTGGTTCGGTTCAAGGGAGTCGTTAATGTGCACGATCTTGCGGGGATAACCAGATGAACAGACCAGCTTTCAGGGGGGGTTTAATGAATGTGACGAGAAACTAAAGAATAAATTGTTCCAATGTACTCATTGTTAGTGAATTGATCGATATAAGTGACGTCTTCCGCTGGTGATAAGTTCATCTCATCGAGGCTATGGTTTCGGAATGCAAATCTGGCTAAAAGATCTTGGCAGACCACATTGGTTTTCCATAGCTCAGGTATCCCTGCATGATTGCTTTCGAAGGGAGTTTGTGAATATTGAACGTGCTGGGAATCAAGAACTTGCATTTTCGGACAGAGTCCAAAGTCCGCAGCCCGCGGGGCATCCCTCGCCTCATCTCGGCAGATGGAGCAAAACAAAGTTTTTCCGTTGTTCGTTGGCATTTGCCTCGACTCGAGGGTCAGCGAGATGAACGAGACGTTGGTTCGGCAGCAGATGGTGATCCACAATCTATTTCCCCGATATCCTTGACAGACTTTCTTTACCTAAACTATCTTTGGCCAGGGGTCCTTCGGGTTCACCACGCTACCCTTATCCTGCTATCTTTATCCGTCTTTGGTATTCGAGTAGATTTTGATAACCCCGCGTAACTAAAAGGCGACTGCTGACCACAAGCGCGACTAACTTAGACTGAGACGGGGAAAGGAGAGAGGGGGCTTAAGGGACGAAGGATATCAGCGGAGGCGGAGGCGGAGGCGGCGGCGGAGTGAAGGCCGCGGGTTGGTGTAGTGAAGCTGAGCGCGATTGCAAGGTGTGGGGATGATGGTTTAGGATGGCGCTATGCAGCGGAGCTCCGCTATACATGGAGGCATGATAATACGCGTGAGCTTAACGGGTTACTGTGTGCGCGTGGAAACTTGGAGATGTCATATAAGAGCGCAATTTCCATATTCAATGTCACAAAACTCAAGCTCAGAGGCATTGGCGATCCAAGACACCCATAGTCTAGTCCCCATCACTCGGCCTTGACAGCTCCCCAACATCGTTGGAACTCGACTTCTGCTCACTCAGACTTGATCACAAGTAAAGCACACAGATCTCTTGTTATTACCCCAACTTTACTACCCCCTGTCTCCCGTTCTTTACCCTCCGAACTCACCGCAAGCATGGGTTCTCTCCCCGCACTCCCGGCCCAAGCCGAGTACCAGATCTTGGAGAAGCCAAGCCGAAGCGGAAGAAAGCTCCGCATCGTATGTCTGGGCGGCGGCGCCAGCGCTCTCAACTTAGCCCATGAAATCGATACCTGCAAGACCCTCGACCTGGACCTCGTCTGCTACGAAAAGAACCCTTCCATCGGCGGCACCTGGTATGAGAACCGCTATCCAGGCTGCGGATGCGACATCCCCTCTGTCAACTACCAGTTCTCATGGGCGCCGTCCCCAGAGTGGACGAAATTGTGAGTTTGAGCGTCTTCTTACGTCTCCGGCGTTCGCGTGCGGATACTAAAATTGTTTTTGGTAAAGCTACTCGAGTGCTCCGGAGATCCTGCAGTATTTTAAGGACATCGCGGAGAAGTATGATCTCAACAAGTACATCCGCCTCAACCACACCGTGACGGGAGCGTTCTGGAACGAGGGGAAACAGAAGTGGAGCATCCAGATCCAAAAGGCAGACGGCACCACGATCGAAGACTCAGCCGATATCTTTGTCAACGCCAGCGGCGTGCTCAAGTACGTGGCATTCTTCCCTGATTGTTGTATGTCTATGACTAACGCGGAATCTGCAGCAAGTGGAAATGGCCCGCCATCAAGGGCAGAGAAAATTTCAAAGGCAAGATGATGCACAGCGCCAACTGGGATAATAGCATCAATCTTACGGGCAAGAAGGTTGGCGTGATTGGCTCTGGTTCTTCTGCAGTTCAAATCGTTCCCAATATCCAGCCGAGTATGTCTTTTAACAATCCTTACCCCATATTTCCACAAGAAATCAATCTAACAAGTCTGAAGTCGTCGGTAGTCTGAGTTGTTTCATCAGAAGTTCTTCCTGGGTCGTCGGCGGTTTCGGTCAGCGCTTTGCTGGAAAGAAGGGCAGCAACTTCGAGTGTAAGTTGTCAGATCACAACCCAGAACTCTAGACAATCTTCTGACGCATGTAACTGTAGACAGCGAAGAACAACACGAGATCCTTCGAAAAGACCCCAAGAAATACCTCGCATACAGGAAGAAGATTGAGTCCGAGTTGAACTCCCGCTTCCGCTTCATTCTCAATGGTTCAAAGGAACAGGCCGATGCCAAAGCGGTAGGTTCTATTCCAGTTTCATCTCCCCGGATCTTTGATTGACAAGTCATAAGTTCGCGGCCGAAGATATGCGCAGCAAGCTCGCCAGCAGGCCGGATCTCCAAGACCTCATCATCCCGAAAGACTTCGCCGTCGGCTGCAGGAGGCCAACTCCTGGAAACGGATACCTCGAGGCGCTCTGCGAAGACAACGTGAACGTCGTCTCTTCAAGTATCCAGGAAATCACACCCAACGGAATGGAGACTGCGGATGGAGTGGAACACGAGTTCGACATCATTGTCTGCGCTACGGGCTTCGACGTTAGCTGGAGGCCGCACTACCCTACGATAGGCCGCGACGGTGTTAGTCTCAGCGAGTACTGGCGGGATACACCAAACACCTACCTCTCCATGACAGTTGCCAACATGCCGAACTACATCAGTAAGTCAACCATACTCCTCTTGAGTTTAATGCGAGAACTTGCTAACATTTGCATCAAAGTCTTCAACGGTCCTTACGGTCCCTACGGCCACGGAAGTTTCCTCCCCATCACCGAAACGGTGGCGAGATACGTGATGCAAATGCTCCACAAGATGTCAGAGGAGGAGATCTCCTCCTTCTGCCCAAAACAGGAGGCCGTCAACGACTTTGCCGAGCACCGGCGCAAGTTCCTGCCGCGGACGGCATGGACCTCACCATGCCGATCCTGGTTCAAGAGCGGCACTGTGGACAAGGAGCCCATGATGTGGCCGGGCTCACGTATCCAGTTCTTTGAGACAATTGCCACCCCGCGCTGGGAGGACTACGATCTCAAGTATACGACGAGCAATCGATTCGGATACTGGGGCAACGGCTTTGCGCAACGCGAGCAGGATGGCCGAGATTTGACCTGGTACCTTGGACTGCTTGATGGCGTTGATGAGCAGCCTGCGCTGCCTGACGAGGATTTTGAGGAGTTTCTCATGAACAAATAGAATGTGGATATAAACACCGTGTTTGAGCAACGCACAATCCTTTCCAACAGGTTTGTTATGTTGCCTGCAGGTCAAAGATCAGTGATTCAGCTAATTCGTAGTGACTGTTTTGCAAGCAATTGTTCTGATAATTCTCTTCCTGTTGCGATTGTGACCCAGAGCAATTGCTTGCAAACCGGCGGTCTCTTTGTCCCGTTGAGTGCGAGATGGCTCCAACACAAATATGCGTAGACTTACGAGGCGTCGTAATGAAGCCTAAGTTTTCCAAGCCTCCTCTTTCTGACATCCCTGAACAAAACTTCATATAAGGAGCCTATGTAAAGGTTTGGAGAACAACCAAGAACGTGTTTTTTGACTCCATCGAGCGCTTGATGAATGTATCTGCTGTTTTCAAAAGTCGATAAAAAGTGTGTAATGCAATTATTCCAGGCTCAGTCTAATAACGAACCATATCACATGCTTCCCTACGATGTGCGGTATCAAGACCGACTGGCAGCTTGCGGAGTCAAAGCTGACAGGATTGATTTGGTATCACGCAGTTATTTGGCTCAATCATACACGAGAGATGTAATGTCTGGTGTCATAAGGATACGGGGTGGCCGGCTGGTGATGCATGTCCATTCTGTAATAATTCCTGGAGATGGAAAAGACATGTCTGCATTTACCTTTTCAATCTCAATGTTCTAGAACATTACAACCTCAAGCCGGCAAGTATCTCAATGATAAAAGTGAGCAAGTGCATCCCTCTATGGTGCTCTCAGACAAGAGTACTTGACACTCCTAAAGAACATATCGGAAGGCAGGCTGCTCGAAATCCGTCAAATCCAAAAACTCAGTTCCTGATGCGATGACCTCCGGCTCCTCCGCCGCCTTCTTATCCCGCCGCTTGTTTTCCCAGATGTTGACAAGCCGAATAGCAACGATGGTGCAGGCGGCAAGGCCATACATGATGGCGACCATGAGCTTGCCGTTGTGATAGTTGGGCGCTTCGTTGGAACGGAAAGTCTGCGGGCCGATCCAGTTACCAGCTCCGTAAGCGAGGATCTGGAGTCCGTTGACAGTGGCCTTCTTCGTGTAGCCGAGAGTGTTGTTTGAGATCATGACCATGACGAGGCACCACGATGAGCCCGCGGCTCCGATGAGGTAGTAGCCGACGAGCAAGGCACCTTGAGCTGAGAGGGGGATGACGATCATCATGATGCCGCCAATCATCGGGATGAGGATGGCGATGAAGGCGAAGAGGGATCGATCCATGAATTTGTCCGAAAGGTACGTGAACAGGAGCTTGCAGGTAATATCAACAACGCCTGTGGGCATGTTGAGAAGGAGGGACAGGCGGGAGTTGAAGCCAAAAGAGTTGATAATGATGGATCCAAAGGCAGTGATACCTCCGTTGGGGATGTTCATGAGCAGCGAGAAGAGAACGTAGAGGTAGGTTCGGGGGTCCTTGAAAGCCTCGTAAAACTGATCCCACTTCCACTTGCGACTTCCGATACCCTGGAAGTTGCCACGGATGCGCTCGATAGCAATTGTCTTCTCTCGGTGGTTGAGGAACTTGGCATTGGTTTGGTTGTCGGGCATGAACCACCAACAATAGACGCCAGTGATGACGGTAGGCAAGCCAAGGACCAGGTACAGAACCTTCCAAGTTGCCAGGACTGTGTTATGGGCACCAGAAAGGCCGTAGGCGATGGGACCAAGGGTCAACAGGGCAACACCATTGCAGCTGAGCCAGTAACCCATGCGCTTTGCCTGCTCGTTCTGCTTATACCACGCCGAGGTCAAGATGACGAAAGCTGGTGTCACGGTGGCTTCGAGGGCGCCGAGGAAGAAGCGGACCGAGAGGAGGCCGGCGTAGTTGAAAGCGAAGACGTGGCAGACTAGGACAACACCCCAAAGGATGATGTTGGCCGATGTGTACTTTCCGAGAGGCAGGCGTCGAAGGAGATATGTCGTAGGGAACCTTGAAGTAATCAGCAAAATAGTCTTTAGTTCTGAGATGATAATGAAACTCACTCCCAGAGGAGGTAGCCAGCGTAGAAGATGGAAGAAGCCCAGCTGTACTCCTGACTTTTGGGGTTGAGGCCCGTATCCTCACGAATGCCCATCAACGAGGCATAGTTTAGGGACGTCTTGTCAGCGAATTGAAGAGCGTAAATCCACATCAGAAGGGGCAAGATGGCTCTGTCAATCTTCCATAGGACTTTTCGTTCCTCTTCAGGGGTGAAGGTGACTTCTTCTCCATTGGCAAATGCCAGGGCCGGATCAACTTCGCCATGCTTGAGCTTCTCCATGCTGCCGTCCTCGAAGTCGGTATGGGTTCGGATGACATCGCCACCGTCTGGCTGTGCTGTCTTCTTGTTGATTTCAGAAGACATTATTGGGAACTTTGACCGAGTGAGGTACTGATGAACGGTCTCTGTAGTGGGTGTCTGGAGATGCGCTGGTCGAAGACCCTCACGACACAGGATTTCCTCTTGATATGTGAGAGTGAAAGAGAGGGAAGGCCCAAGTAGAGGTCTACCTCGAAGTCGAAGAGCCAAAAGTTTTGTCGAGGTTGGCCTGATCAGGTTGGGAGTATCTTATAGCAGATACCAGGAGGTCTCAAGGGGCTGGTTGGGAAAGCTCGGGGTTTATAGGTGTCCTGTGCTGAGCAATAGCAGCAGTAAGTCCTCCCTTTCTCATCTTGATTGAGGCTGATCTTGGAGCGATTGGCATGGGGTGGCCTTTGTGGTAGTAGCAACCCCAGCTACGCTCGACTTGAGCGTGGCTTGGGCTGGTTATCGCTGAGAAAGGGGATTTTCACATCAAGCTCGGTCATGCTGCTATCTTGGATCCACCGTCGTCTCATGCACGCCAACGGAGCTCCGCCCCCGCATTTTGAGGTTGGCCCGGTCGACGCAGCGAGCTCCGCAATCTTGGGGTACGACGGGATGAGACATCCATATCCCGGCTGAGTGCCGTTGCCGTTATCTCCGAGTCTTTCCTCGCTCCTTGACACACACTCTAACACATGGCGCTAGATAACATGACAGTTGTCTATGGAGCTAGTATCCAGCTGGATGGATCAGCGGAGCCCCGTTCCCTCTCTCCGGATCCGGGTCAGTAGGTCATGGTTAGCTGGCTTTGTGGGATATGTACGCCTAGTCATGTAATTTGGAGTGACGCAAATCCCTATACCAGTACACTGTCTGGTGTTACTGGGAAAGGTTTGGGCCATCCGTGATATCTGGTTGTTCAATATTGAACTTTGTAGAGGTATAAGGGGCAGTGAATCGTCAATCATGACAGCAGGAATGATTTCTTGCCTTCGTGCACTATTTTGACAAATTTTCCGTCTGAAGAACGGTCCAAGTGACTGACTTCAAAGACAAATTCATTCTAATTAGACTGTCTGCTATTCTCGTTCCAAAAAGGCAATGAGGCTTCGAGCCGAGCTGCACCATAGATTGACGAGCTATCCAATGATTCTCCTGCATACTTCCTAGCGGCCTCCATACGGGACAATGCTGTTTCGATAGTCGGTATTCTTGTACCATGCTCCTCGGCGATCCTCACCGCGTGTCCGGCATCCTTGGCCGCCAGGGACACTGCGAAGCCAGGGGGTGTCCCCAAGGGTGGCGCGTATGCGCCCGTTGTCATGCGCTTCGAGTAGCTCTCGATAACGGGGCCGTACATGTCCCTGATGAACTGTTCCATCTGGCGGGTACCGAGCCCGGTTTTCTCGGCAAAGACTTGCGCTTCGGCGGTCAACTCCTGGAAGCCAATGACAAAGATGTTTCTGTTCCAGAAAGATGTGATTAGTATTGTGGGCAAATTACAATCTCGGACCGATTTGGTCCAACAATGGCCAATAATAAGACGCAAATGCTCACCCTGATATCTTGAGCAAGCTTGATTTACGGACATCTTCGCCCATATCTATTATGCTTTTTCCCATGACATTAACCACAGACGGCCTCAGCTTTTCGATAGCGGTGGGGGGGCCGGCCATGGCAAAGATGAGCTGACCAGCGGCCGCCATAGGGCTAGCTCCAAAGACAGGGGACGCAACGAATGTAGCGCCCACTTTAGCAAGACGTTCGGAGCACCTCGCTGCAGTATCTGGATGGACTGTTGATGTATCAACCCATATCTTGCCTTCGAGTATGGCGCTGCTCCAAGTGTCGAGAGCCTTCGATACAAGACTGTCCAGGACCTCATCGTTTGAGATCTGTGATGGTCAATAAGCAATTGCGGAAATGCCACGAAATTACAAGCACGATTAGAAAATACCATTGTAAATATGACGGATGACTTGAGGACCAAAGTCTCGAAGTCTCGTTCAGGAAGTCCCCCGGCTTCCCGCAGAGATTCACCTCGCGAAAGCGTTCGGTTGCTGTACCGAAGAGGCGGTAGACCATTCGATGCGAGGTGTTTCTGCAGATTCAGTGCCATGCCAATTCCCATTGACCCCAGACCAAACTAGAGTCACGTGTGAGTGAACAAGGGAATGATGACTATAGTAGGGGAAGTAATACCCATCCAAAATTCTCCTGTGCAGCCATGACTTTCTTGGCGTCTGTTTGACGGGGACACAATCAACGTTGACTTTGTGTAGGATATAGCCGGTGGTAAGCCCCTTTGGAAGATTGAAACGACTCGGGAAATTCGGGATGTCACAGACTACTCCAGGTGACAATTCAAGTGCCTCTTGAAAGTGTAGATATACAGTTCGAGATAAGTGGTGGCTGCGGCGGAGCTCCGCAGCAACCCTAGTCCGGGGCAGCGGCCTACTCGCCGCGCGCTAGTCCGCGCACCCTTACTCATAAGCCATACCACCAGCCGAGATGACCTCCTCGAGCACCGTTGTCATGAAGGACCCCATTGCCCAAACAGGTCTCCCCTTCCAGAACTGCAATACAGTTTCCATGAAGCGTACCTCGCTCGCCTCCGACGCCATGCCTAATGCGGTAGACTCCCGAACCGAGAGGCGCCGAGTTTGGCCATCAATGTCCTCTTGTCGCTGCAAGACTTCAAGGATGGAATTGAAGACAATGGTAGAGGCCTCAAACCGAGTGCGGACGGTCGGCTGGGTCCCTGACTTCCGTCGCATCTCTCCTGTTGCCCATCGCAATAATCTCCATATTGCCAGGAGGATCTTGTATGTAGCCACCGTCGCCCACGGCGCTTCTCGCAACGGATCTTGCCTCTCGATGCTTGTCACACTTGACAGGACGTCCATCAAGTCATCAAGGAAGATCAACATCCCGTCATCGCCGGAGTTGTATCTGAGGAGGTTTTGCAACGATCTGCGAGCTCCAACTTGAAGTCCCATGGTGAGATGTGTCGCGGTGGTGAGGCCAGCAACGACGCTATTCTCCACGATACCACCAATCAGAAGATCATCGGGTTTGCAGAGCGCAAGCTTAACAGAGAGCGCGATACGCTCAGCAAAGTTCAAGATGTGCCAGTTCGAGCTATCTGCCGCTGCGATTTGCGTTGTGATGATCTCAGAGACGTATCGTAAAGCTGCACTGACCTGTCGGTTTTGAGATTGAGTGAGAATGTGGTACGCGTTTGGGTCGGCCAAAGCCGGTGGGAGTTGATAGTAGCACCGGGTAAAATCCCTGACGAGTGAATCGAGACTGGTGAGAACGAAGAGTGTTGCCATCGGCGAAGCACGTAGCGCCGCTAAAAGTTGCGGACTCGGTGTGTCCGTCATCAATGATTGCATGGCAAGGTTTAGTGATTTTGTTGTTGGGCAAGTCATGCCAGGCGTGTCGTGAGACCGGGTCAGTCCGACGGTTCGGGGTTCGTCTCCGAGCCGTTGAGCCCATGCTAACGATGTGTCCGCTTCCCATAATGATGAAGCAAGGGGCAGCTCCCAATCGAGCTCGGTGGGAGTGGTAAGCGGGCGAATGTTGCAAGGGGAGAAAATATGAAAGTCGAGAAACAGCAGAGTGTACATGGATAGCTTCATGGACTCCGACTCAACGTATGAAATCCAGTGATCGTGTAATGTCTGTTCTTCCGAGTCTCTGAACCTGGATGTTGACTGGAAAACGTTTTGACGGAGGAGACCGAGGTCTCGAGCGGCCTATTCAGGTCAGGTTAATGAGAAATCAGCCAGCATCTATCAGTATGAACATCTTACGTCTACAATCCATCGCAACATTTTCTTTGATTTGTCGAAGTCAGATGCATTGCCAGTGAAGGCCCCATAGATTATATGCAGGAGCCATGCTTGCATAACCCATGTCCTGCGGATTTCTCTCCAGTCCGCCTCAACCTAGCATAGGTGAGCATAGTACTAAAACAGTCAATGCTTGACTTGATATCGCAGTTCAGACTTACAACTCGCCAAAGTTCATCATGGCCATGATTCCATAGGGTTTGGCTCTTCCGCGTCAAAGATGCCGTTTCCTCCTCAGACACATTCCTAGAAGCATATAGCATGCCAATTGAAACGATGATCTGCTTCGATAACTTGGGTAACTCATTCCCTAGGCTTTGTCGATGCACAAGTGGGAATGATGGATGGAAATTCTCGAAATACGTTGATACGTAAGTTTCTGTTCCGCTCGTCATAATCCTGAGGAATCAGTTAGTTGTGAAATGAGACCGTATCTTTGGATAACCTACTCCGTCACTAGAAGCTCATCCGCGTCAGGCACTTCTGCAGCTTCTGGTGGGCTATTTGGGTAGATGGTGTCATCTCCAACTCCAGCGATAACGCCTTCCTGAGAAGTTGAAAAGGGCGAATCATCCTGGTCGTCTGGTGAAAGAGCAGTGTCTTCAAAGGCCGGTGCCGGTTGCTCCGCTCCGTTCTGAATACCGGCGACCATCAACACACGGCTGAACGTGCCTCTACATCTTTCGGCGTGTCTCTTGCACACATCCTTTCTGGTAAACCTGGCTTTACAATTTTCGCATTTGAACGGCCTGCGGCTATCGCTACCATGTCCTGGCAAGTGTGAGCTTCGCAACTTTGGAATTTTGGGGCTGACACATACTTGAGCGTTTATGTCGTTCCAAGTTTTCCTTTGACGTGTCTTAGTCACCATGATTGAGTGGAGGTTTAAAGATACCTACATTTCTCGTAAATGTCTGCGTGCACTCTGTGCAGGTGAAGGGCCGCGAACTCATCATGGGCGCAATGCTGCTTTTGATGTTCGGGTGGACGTTGAGGACCCCGGCAAACGGAGAAGTAGCTAAAGGGGTGATGGGCCCGTGCGCCTATGCTTATCGATTCGTCTTGTTGCATACTACAACTGAGGGTCTGCCTATTGGCATACTCCTCTAGACTCCTACGCCACACAGGCGAGGGCGAATACAATTAAAAATGAAGCTTGGACTTTATTTCATAACGTTTCCAATTAATAAATACTTTATTTCTTATGATGAAACACTTTATGAGTCGTTATCAATCTCACAGACTCTACAGCCAGAGAGTTGTCAGTCTTGAGTCTAGATTCTTAGCGATTTGTGAATGAGGCGGGCAAATTCTCAGTTTCCCATAGGTAGAAGTTTTCAGTCATGAATGCATGAAGTGTTGAGAAATACATCCTATAAACTGTGTTTCAAGGAGCGACTCAGCGATTAAGGTGTAAAAATCCGTCACGATGTCCTTTGTAAATGGTTGGGTTGAGTACCTACGGTTACTACTAAGTCTTCGCAGTTTATTTAGGTTTCACTCGAACGAAACTACAAAGGTAGGTAGCAAAAGGAGGTCAATTTTCGTCTCTAGAAAGAAGAAAAAATAACAAAGAAACGCTTTAGGCTCGTCGAGAGCTGTTTCGAAAATCCAATCACATCTCAAGCTTGATGTTTTTGTCAATAGCACCCGACTCAAACGTCCGAATCATAACTCTAGTAGCCGTATCATTCCACGCAGTTGTTTCTCCTTGTACGAATCCGCTACTTGTGCAGTAATCCATGATCCTTCCCGCGGTTCTTGCGATTTCCTGGCTATGGTTCGGGAGTATCTTGTCAGTCAAAGTAGCTTTGAGGAGCGAGGAGGCCTAAGTTGAGGACGAGAGCGAGCGCTTACCAAGTTGACTGGCGCAGAGATTTCTCGTTCTTCCTCCATCCGAGAATGAAAGTTTCGCCATTTGAGCGGCAGAACCCTGTCACCTCCTTTTCCATAACAATGCACTTGTTGTCATCTTGGTTTGCAAGCCACTGAATGCACCAGGCGGCGTTCTCAATCTGCAGTACAGTAAAATAGAATGCAGACTGTCAGCCAGATGAATTGTTTTGTGACCCACTGAGATAGAGTGGGTAGACATCAAGACATACCGGTGCCATATTTGTGGGGAAGCCGTTGCATCGAACGGTGTTGATATCAATGATCTTGCCACTTTCAGAAGTCTTGGATTTGAGGAAGACTTTATCGCGCTTATTTGATTGACTTCCATTGGATTCTTCAGACCAAGAAGTGTTGTGAGGGGTTGTAGATTGCCAGCCTGTTGCGGAGAGTCGGATTTTAGCAGATAATTCAGCACCTTTCTTGGTCCCATACCACAAATTTACACGAAGTCATGGGCAGTTGAAGAACACACCGATGATGTTCCGAGATCTAATTGAAGCTTCTGCTGCCTCTTTAGCAGATATGTGCTGAGCCGTGGGGTTGTTGATAATATCATCAGCCCATTGCTCGAAGGTGAAAGGTGGGGACGAGCGTGGCGGACTAGGTGATCGAACATCAGTCGGAGCCGCAGCTATCAAAGGAGCAGTTGCCAGGGCAAAGATTGCAATTCTGAGTAGAAGAACCATCTTGAATAATTCTGGATGACGAGATGATCATGGCCTGTCGATACGGAAATTGAAGCTGTAGTGCTGGAATTCCAATCGACTGCCGAGATCTGTCCATATGTAGAAAGGGTAGAAGCCTGTTATATAGAGATGGTAGACCGACTGGACAACATGAGCCAAATTCTGGACGTCGTTTTGCTTTGACTGTTGATTGACCGCATTGGGACCGCAGTGTTCGTCGTGGTACTACGGTACCAAGATGCCCACTCCCTTGCTCCCTTGGCTCTTTATTCTCTTCTGCCCTGCGAGCCAAAGCATGTTTTCTAACAAGGATTTGACACAAAGTCTCCTTTCGATTTAATCAAAGAGAATGCTGGAAGTCTTACCCCTTGATGGCGCCAAATGGCGTACAGGCCTAGGGCCACTACGTAAGCTGCATGAAATTGAAATCACCTTCGCCTCAGGACATCGATACCGTCAAGCAACACCTGATCTTTCAGAGCACTTTAGATAGCTTTGTCGTACCTACGAGAAGAGAACAGATTCGTTTCAAAATGAAGATCTGACGCTGTGGTGCCTTTGATATCTCGAAGAGCTGATATCCTCCAGCTCGGCGCACTTCAGTCAGTCAGGGAAACGCTCGTACCACTGGTAAATACATGGCGCTGGTAGCATGGATACTCATGTGTAATCCATGCGACTTAACTTGTTTCTTTTGACTTAAAAACTGAACTCATAGATCGAGTGAGCCCTCATTCGCTCAATATCAATGTCTCCTTCTTCAGAGTGTGATCTTGCGATCCTCGCGAATCTTCGTCTCGAATGTCACCGCTGCCACGGCCCCACCGACCCCACTGGCTCCGGCGATCAAACGGCCGCTCATCAATATCCCTGCCCGCCCGCCGTTTCAGGAGTCTCGGCCGCACCCTCCGATCTTGCACCAATCAGACGGCCATCCATCCCCCGTCAGGGGGGCACCCCGCCACGAGAGCCACGGCGAGTCAAAAACCCAATTCAACACCTTACATGGGGGCAGCTACCTCCGGAGCTTGCCATCTTCTTTTTCGCGCCAATCTTTCATCCTTCTCTTCGGATCTTGCCTTTTTTTTAAGCTTCCTTTTTCCCCCCCACCACCACTCACTTGATAGGTGCCGATCGCATAGGTAGCGTAGGGCACATTTTGTTCTCGCCAAAGCTCCTCACCATGTCTCTAAAGACTCTCTTGCCGTTGCTCGCACTTACCGGCGCGGGTCTGGGTTGGCAGCACAAGACCGAAACCGAAGTCCGTGATGCCCTCAAGGCGAACGAGCACAGCCTAGTAGCGTGTAAGTTGTACCAGTCTCACGAGACCTCTCTCCGACAGCATGCTGACGCCATGTACAGTTATTGAGGTAAGCCGAGCCTCTGGTCCTTGAGCTGATGCCCTTGCGAATACTCTCACGAGTTCGATGCTGCCGCCACATCTTAGCAACGCGCTGACCTTAACAAAGCCCTCAACGTACGACATTCTGCACCTCTACAGCAACATTCGTTAACACGGACAACAGCGACGCCAGCACAGCCCTCGAAAAGCACTGGTCCGCCGTCGAAGATGCCGTCCCGGCCGCTCTTTCAGTAGACTGCTCGACTTCAGCCTCGCTCTGCTCCGAACACGACGTCGCTTCCTACCCCGCCATCCGCCTCTACCGCCAAGGCGGCATGAAGCACCACTACCGCGGCCCCAGAAAGGCCTCTGAGTATGTTCATCATCATCGCCCCCCCCCCCCTTGATCACCTCACAAAGGAGCTTCAGCTAAGCCGCCCGCGTCTCTCTTTTTTGCAGAATCACCGCCTTCGTCCGCCGCATGCTCCGCCCCGCTGTGGTCCCTCTCGACAGCAAGGCCGCGAAATCCTTCAACAAGGACGACGACGTGGTGTTGATTGCGCACATGGCCGAGTCCGAGACCAGCCTGCGCGAGCGCTTCACCGATATGGCCGGGCGCTACCGCGATCGCTACGCCTTTGGGCTGACGACGATTGACGAGGCGCCCGGGCGGATCGCGTGCTATAACAACGCCGACGGCGCGTTCCACATGACGTCCGAGCTGGACGAGGTCGACTCGATGGAGAAGATGCTGAAAAAGTGCGCGTCGCAGCTCGTGCCGCGGTTGACGAGGAGAAATGAGGCCGAGTATTTAAGCGTCAGTTGGCAACCCTTTTGCAGTCTTACAGATGTTTTTCATGTAACGTCCAAGAGGCAATCTACTAACGTATGAGATGTTCACAGTCCGGCAAGTCGTTGACCTACTTCTTCTCGACGGTCGAAGAGAACCTAGACTCTTGGACATCGGCTGTGAAACCCATGGCGAAGCAGTACCACGATTACATCACCTTCGTGACGGTCGACCTCGGCGAGTACCCCGATATGCCGTCGCTCTTTGGCCTGCCGCCGGATGCCACCGAGGGTGTGGCGGTCTATAACCCGGCTGTGGGCTTGGCGTTCCCGTTCAAAGGGGACAAGATCACGGTAGACGCGGTCGCGCAGCACATCGCCGATATCTCTGAAGGTAACGCCGATGCCTGGCAGGTGGGTGAGCCGACTGCGGATGAGGAGATTGTGGAGCAGGTCATGGAGGAGGTCCCAGTGAAGGGGCGAGACGGTTCCAAGGTAGAGACTGAGAAGACCGAGGAGGCAACCAAGGAGACTGGAGAAGAGAAGCCTGAGATCCACGACGAGCTCTAGGCAAGCAATCTTATCATGGTTGTGCGCCGTTCACACTCAACGGTTGTTTCTGGGGTCCCGATCACTGGTCCGATAGTAGGACAACATCCAAGACATCGCTCGAAACAGGGTCGCTGCCCACTATTGCTGATCCGAAGAGAAATCAAAGATACCAAAGCAAGCCGGCTTGTAGTCTTCATGGAACTGATATCTGCATCCAAAACCTGAGGATTGGCATTCCCGACTTTGGCAGAAAACCAGTTGCCTCAAAATCACAGCAGCAAACTTGGCTGCGTATGGCAAAGGAAAGAAGGAAGCCAGACAAGAGGATCAGCTGGCAGTGAAGGAAGGGGGTGGCAGCAGAGCCCGTCCGTCTTCTGCTTACCCAAGCCCTCTGGGCTAGGCGAATTTCACACCATCTCGAGCGCAATAGACGCCCTTATATAGAAACAGACATCAACGTCGATATGATTGCTTCGCGGAGCCGGGCACCGCTCCGTCGTTACCATTTCTGTTCTCAAGCCACTGAACAATGATCAGATTGTACGTGAAAGCTGCTTCGGCGGCGACGGACTATGCCCCGCCAGCCAGCCTTCGTGGTAACTAACCCCGAACACGCATCGCGCGCACCGCGGAGGAAAAGAACCGGAATGAGGGTGGGACGGACCTGCGTTGCCTGCCAGCGTAATACGTTACACAGGCCGCCCCAAAAAAAAAAGTCAACAAAATCGCCACCATTTCGGAGCCGGATGAAGCTCCGTTAGGGGTTTGTCTACGTTGAACCAAACGTTCTTAGCACGTTGTTCGTTCTTGTTCCAATCAGCGACTCCAGAACCTCGTACAGTGACCCAAAGACCACTATTTCTCACTATTCCCGTATCCAAGATTCGAGTTAGTCCAAGACCCTTGGCTTTCTCTATCCCGCGGAGGCGGGCTGCCCCTCCGCTGCCTGCCGCCGCCTCGGCTCTCAACTGAGTCAACTGAGTCAACTCGGCTTCTTCCTTGGGATCAACATCCCCTCTCCCAGACTCCAGAGAGGTTCGGAGCGGGCTCCGTGTTGATTTGAGCCAATCAGTCTGCTGAGCCGCGGAGGCGGACGAGGCCCCGTCTTCAATCCCAAACCGAGACACTAGAGAGAGAGGTCCCTCTCCCGCGGTCCGCGGAGGCGGGCATTTCCTCCGTCGCGGCCGTCCCAAATCTCAGACTTCAAGCCTATAAGTTTCGCTGCTCAATCGGGACTATAAATCCACTCTGAATCCTCCAATTTGTATACTCGGGTCACATGACGCAAGTTTTCTCAACTTCACGTCTACATCGCGATGCTGATTCCCAACTAAGCGGGTTATTACGAGCCCATTCAGCTCCTTATTTTTGAGCATCGAGAGGAATTTCTTCGCAGCAGCAGCAGCAGCATTTTGTTCTTCTACACTTAAGTTGAGGCAAGAACGGTCCCCGAACAGAATGCCTAGTGACTATGCTCCCGCCATGCCATGTATTCTTGCGATTCACGGCCCTTTCCATCGTATCCTGCACTCAATTGATCCAAATAACAAGAGAATACAGACTCGCTTGAACAAAGCGCATCCTCCACCGTGAATAAAATCGCCACAAAAAAAAGAGGCAAGACGTCTACACAACCACCTTCTCCATCAAGTGTCCAAACCCCGAACCCAACCCGCATTAGACTCAATTCCTTCCTTCTTGGCACCTTCCAAATTGTCAGCTTTAGATAAGCTCTTTTCCATCCAAAAAAGCTCCCGCGATCGTTAGATTGCTGTGCCGCACATCCTTCGACGCCCGAAAGCTCCTTCAGCTCGCTTACTCGAGACACGAGAGTTTGAAAACGCTTTCAGTCTTTTGTGTAAGACAGAGGGGTTTCGGAGAACCGATGATTTCACTCGTTGCCTTACTCAACCCCCTCCCCCGCTTCTTGTCAGCTCCTGGGGCCCTTGGCGATACCGTCAACTAAGACAGTGATCACTCGAGACATAATGAATCCTATCGGTGGATGACTCCATAATAGGAATGTAGATAGCATCCTCTCTCTCCCTCATGTTGAACCTCCCAGTAGAAATGCCACATACCTTTAAACGCCAAAACTACATAAAGCATCACCAACGTACCAAAAAAGCACGTCAATTCCGGAGACAAAGTCGCCATAATACCAACCAGAAGCCAATTCCCCTTCTCCACATAATTACCCCCAAGAAACAAAATGCAACTCAAATCTCTCTTCGCCCTCGCCATCGCCGCCGCCGTTACGGCAGCAGCCGCCACCCCGGGCGGAACCGAAACCACCACCCTCGACAAGCGCGCCCCCACAAAGGCAGAGTGCTGCTGCTGCTACGGCGGCCCCTCGGTCGGCTGCGCCGCGGACCTCAATTGCGCGGGCTACACGCCCAGCATCGGCGTCTGCCTCGACACGCGGTGCCCGTTCAGATAAAGCAAAGAAAACAAAACCGCGGCTCGCAACTAAGGGGAAGACCCTGGTGAAACTCACAGTGGGAACAGGGTGGTTCGGTGTAGAAAGGGGGGAAAGCGTAGCTTAGGGGAGATGTTTCCTCCATACCTAAGACCCGATGAGGCGTGGATTTGAAGCCGCCAAGACGGGTGGTCTACCCACTTGTGTCGTTTTATTCTTCCCCACGCACGCAGCATTCCAATAGGGAACCTGGTTTTCAAAGTGAATTCTTGAGCCTTGGAGGAGCAGATCCGAGGGGCTTTTGTCTCCAAATTGATAACTCTTGAATGATTCAATGACGTCATCAAAGAAAGATAGCCAGTTCCCACAATAACTCTTTATACTGGGCCATCACCATGGGTTGCGTCGTGCTGTGACATGTAATATGACATGTCTGGGAGTAGGTAGCCTTTTCGCCTTGTCATCTATATTTGATCCTGGCGTCATCTTGCATGCGGCATCGTTCCGTCGTTTGCCCTGCATGTTCGCCTCACCCTGTCCAACTGCAGCGCCGGTTCTTAGCATCATAGCCAACGACATCGCTTTTCAAAGTTTGACCAACATTTCTCTTCCAATCTTCTCCTGATCGCCTTCAGAGTTAACGGAATGTTAGTGTCGGACGGTTGTGTGGCTGATTCAGAGGAAGTCGGCACAAGGTATTTGGCCCAACTGCGATGACGGGAGATTTTGGGGATATCGCTCTCGGCAACTTCAGCCTTAGCCTCTCCAAAGAAGTCGCCATTCGTATATTACCCAAATAATATGTGTAGCGCCGTGTATATCACTGTGCTCTGAGCACATAAATCTAACCATTGAGACGCAGATTGAATAGACATCTTCGTCTGTAGCGTGTAGTCTGTCTTGCATGTTGTAGCAACACCTAATCCCGAGACCATCAGAGCCGAGTTGCCTTATACCAAGGGGTATACAGGAAAACGCATAAGGGCTCAAATCCTGGATATACACCATCAGTGTTCAAAGATGCTAGTATATACTTTCGAACTTCTCGAGAACTCTGCAAACGAATGCTTTTAGCATGCGAGTAGCCTCGAAGGGTAGGCCTGGTGGTATCGTAGATAGAAGACAGACGGAGGCGATAAATCGTAGGGGGTGTGTGAACTAGAAATTGTCCACAGTAGTATGCATAAAAAAGGACGTTTCGCGATTATTTTGTCGTGTATGTCTCCTCTCTCCCCCAAGTCCATGACCAGGGGCTCCGTGTACAAGCATATCCTAGGTAGATATCCCTAACCTAAGGTAACGGACGTAAAAATGGATCTTCCTGTTGCCTCGACCCCGAATTTCGACCCCTCCAATGATATAATCTCTAATGGTATGTTTCCTCTAAGTCCCCGTAAATCGCTCGCTAATCGCAAGTTTTCCGACGTTCAATAATCGCCGGCCGAAAGTAGGCAGTGTAGACTGTCAAGTCTCTGGTAGGTCTTCAATTCTTGCGGTCGATGATGAGCAAGGTTCAGGATACTTGCGGCTCGGCAGCAGCAGCTTCGTCTCGGCATCTTTGGCACATGCACCATCCGCCTAGACTTCCTTTTGCCCAAGCCCTTCGTTGATCGACGGGCATTGTGACGTCGCAGTAGTGGTTCAAGACCTCTTCACCAGCCTTAAGCCCTCCTGGAGCGCCGCCCACAACCTTTGTCTTCCGCGCCCAAAGTGTCATCTGTCCTCCCCAATCCCATGTGACGTTCGGATTGCAGTCGTGGTTGGCTAAGCACCAAAGGGGGTGTACTGCAGCGACATCGGGTCGACCATCGCGCGGGTTCTTACGGGCTGATGCCGTTCCGCGGAATTTGCTGTAGAGGGTATTTAGAACCCACAAATCGTGTTCTTGAATAGTGCTATAAATGTCGACGTCCATCTTTTCGAGGATGTGGAAAGGTGTCTCGATATTGTACTTGAACGAGAATGGCAGCGTCCATTCCGGCGGCGGATTCGCCCTCGGTGAGATCTCGATATCGTTCGATGCGGAAGGCACAAAGTCACCCCAGATGTACTTGATCTGTGTCACATCCAAGGGGTGTATTTCTTGGTGGTTGGACATGGCCAAAACACGCGCAAGAAGCAGCAGGTGTAGTGTTTCATCGGCTTCCGAAGCTTCAGGGTCCTTCGCGATGGCGTCGACATCCTTCTCGCACACAGCAGGGTGGTAAAGTTCTTGCGCCATATCATGACAGTGTTGGCTACAGAAAACTGTGTCGTAACATTCGTCGCAGCCGACAGCGGCCGGCTCGCTGCCCAACGGTGGCAGTTCCGCACTACACGCATCGCAGACTGGTTCCTTGAGGCGATTATTGGCGGTCAAAAGCGAATATTCTTCCAAGACGGCCTCTCCTGGCGCAATGTCTTGCGTCGCAAAGAGGCCCAGCTGATTGCATGTGGGTATGATATCGTAGCCATCCATATCGCTAGCCGCCTCCAAAAGGACTGGGAGCTTAGACACTTGAACCGCACACTTGGGTGCAGACTTTGATAGTTCGGCGTTCAGAAATTCGAGGGACTCGGGAGCAAAACGGTCAGGCTCGTATGTGTTCCAGGGGTAGACTTCCCTCCGGACAAGCCCCCATTCCGGAAGAACGTTGACATTGAAGTCGTCTCTGCGACATCTCCGACTCGCCACATGCTTGATGTATCCCATCGTTTGAAGGAGTTCGTCGTTCTCGGGAGCGATCAGCAGACCTCGGTCGCAAAACTCGTGCGCGCTTTTCAGGCATCCGCACAATAGAAGACTGAGGGCAAGAATCTGAAAGGCGCGAACAGAGGATAGCTTGGCTACATGAGCGACGAGGCTTGCTTGGTCTCGGGCCTCGTCTGTCAGATAGTCGCTTCCGAGCTTCGACAGAACCCCATGGTCCAGGACAATAGGTAGTGGGTCCAGAGGGCGGGATCCAAGAGCCTCGATAGCTTGCTCGTGATACTCAGAGCCCTCGTGGAGGACGTCGTCGGTCAAAAGAAGAGCTTTGTAGGCATCGCCGGCGGCCAAGTCGGGGTAGCCCAATTCAGAGTGGACAACGGCACGTTCGAGGTAAGTGATCAAGTCGTATGGGTTGTCGATCAAGGTCTCCGTGAGATGTCGGCGACGCTCGAGTAGACCTTCTAAGCGTCGAGTATTTTCATCCTCCAAGGGCGACTCATTGCCCGTGGTTGTGGTGCTTGCCGTCGACATGGTGAAAAAAAGGAAGCTAGTAGCAAAGCGCTTGGGCAGCACTGTTCGGGGCTAGCATCCAACGAGGTGCAGGCTGGGCTACTGATAAAAAGAAAGGGAAAAAAGGTAAAAGAAGGAAGATGCCGCCCATGAATCGAGATCGAAATTGGATGCAAGTGACACTGACGTCAGTGAGGAGAATAACGATCCTGGTATTGCTGGGCTCAAGGTCCAAGTCGAGCGGACGTGTTGTGGTACCTTAATGGAACACCGTCTCGGGAACGGAACGGTGAGATGAACCTGAACCCTAGGAGGAAAAAGCCCGGCACACGGCTGCGCGCGGTTGTGTCTCGAGGTCTTTTTTTTTTAATTGTTTTATTTTTTTCGACTGAGAGGGGGGTTTTTGGCAAAGAGAACGGGGCAAGCCCACAACTGGTCAGACCACTTTGTGGCAACCCTGCCCGGGCTGTACCCGTTGCAAGTCGTTGAATTACAGCGTAAAGAAAAAGCCCGGGGAAAATGGATTTGAAAAATGGGGGAAGCGAGAGTAAGTAGATTTGAAGGGGGGAAAGGGCCGATGAAGGAAAAGAGGCGAGAATGAGATGGCAGGTCTGGAGGGAAAGAAGGCGTCCTTATTCGTCAATCAGACGGAAATGAAGGTGAGGCGATGGTGTTGGTCTGGCGGGTGATGGCGCGCACTGATGCCTCTCTCGTTTTAGTCGTGCTTGATCCTGTGCTGCTTTTCTCTCTGATTCTCCTCGATTGGCGTTTGCTGCCTGTCTTGACAGTTGTAGCCGGAGGTGACTAGCCCGGTTTGTTTAGCTTGGTCCCAGCAAGACGGAGACCCTATTTTTGGTTGATGGTCGGTCCGTCCAAGTATGCCGTTTTTTAAAGGGGGGCAACAAGATGGAAATTAAACACAGACGCAAGTCGTCGTCGACCTTGACCTCGAAAGGGAAGGGGAAGAAATTTGCAACTCATCAATTGGATATTGGCCGCG